>NC_090437.1:544082629-544769759 GCF_031143425.1 Pleurodeles waltl
TCTCCAGTCACTGTCTCTATTGTTCGAGTCCTGGGAAAGTATATCTTGTCTGTCTTACACCAATTTTCTTACATGCCTAGTTCCATCACCTCCTGTCCGTTGATTCATTGCAGAAAATTCTAGCTAAGCAGACTTTATTAACATCGAGTGGTTCAGGGTCAGTTCAACACATTACACGGTTATTCAGCTTCTGCATGAGGCCTGGCAAAACTAGGCCACAACTTCGGCTAAGTTAGCTCTACAATATAATGCAAAACACACGTTATACACCTCAATATTACATATTATTACATTATTATTACACATTTTCATCATTTCACACATTTTTAGTAATTTTATTATAATTCGTGAATTATGGTAGCCACTCTTCGTGGGCACATTTTCAAACATGCACATTAATTTTTCTATGTTTACTTTTTTATGGTTTTCTTCTTATTCAAAAGGCATAAACATTCATTAATAATTTCTAACTAACATATCTGCTTCAACAATAGCATATGTGTGTGAATGTAGTGGTGTCACACCTTTTTGTGAATCAAGAATGTTTAAATATTGTGCTTGACAAGACCCATGATCTGCACTATGTGCAAATGCGAATTTCTTGTATGAGCATCTTTAGATATGTTTTTGGTATAGAGTTTTTAATTATATACACTACACATTTAAAAAAAATGCAACATCATATAGAACTAGCTAATGCCAAATTGTCCAAAATATTTTCTTTATGTGTGCAAATGCATGGACCGGGAAGTACAGTATATGGGCATGATTGAAAGGGATAGTGTCATTGAGTATATTAGAGTCAAATGAAAGATGTGGGCTTGTTTCCTGGACTAAGACTTTTACTGTGCAAAATTACATTAATATAATTTTCCTTACACAGTTTATGTGTGAATTCCGTACAAACATTTGGCCCTTCTGAGATACAAACTGGTGAAGTGGCATGAGTAAATAAAGAACAGGGAAGAGCACAACATAATTGTAACCTCTCCAAGATCCCTTAAACTGATGAGTACAAGTACGTATATCACATGTTTATTTATATACTCGTCAAAGACCCAAAACATTCTCCTAAACATTCATCTTTGTCCAAACTATTACCCCTTATTTGACTCAGATTGCAAGTATAAATTCTATAGCATGAACCCATGCATTACTGGTTAATTAGCTTTGCACTATTGGCTGTAGTTGGGACGTCTTTTGTGATGGCAGAGTACACAGTATTCCATAGTTACTAACATCAGCAGCATACATTGAGCGATTTGTGGCATGGAGATTCCAGCCAAAGATGTTGATCAGTGTTAGAAATTGGGTCTTTGGTTGTCAGTCAGGTTACCCCAGGTCCAAGCAAGGACCCTCAATCTAGCCAGGGTAAGTCACACACAATCCAAATTATCCTGTTCCCACCCTCTGGTAGCTTGGCACTGAGCAGTCAGGCTCAACTTAGAAGGCAATGTGTAAAGTATTTGTGCAATAAAACATGCAATAACACAGTGCAAACACCACAAAAATACACCACACAGGTTTAGAAAAATCTATAATATTTATCTGAGTAGATTAAGGTCAAAACGATCAAGATTTGATAAATATAAGTTGGAATATCACTTTTGTATTGATAAATAGAGTCTTTAGTTCTTAATGGTCTTTTGCAAGCGCAAAGTACCTGGTTTGCGTCTAAATTATCCACACGGGACCGCAGAGGAGGAGATGCATGGAAAACGAGGAGGTGTTTGTTGGTTTCTCCAGGTGCACACAGAGGATGCCTCAATGTTTTTCCATGCAGCAGGGGCTTTGTGTCGATTAACGGCACGCAAGCTTAGATCCTCTTTGGGTTGCTGGGTATGTCCTGGGGACGATGCAGAAGTCCTGGGCATGCAGGACGAAGTCACAGGAGCTGCGTCGATCTGGTGGTGATGCAGGGGAATTTCTGTCACACGGCAGGCGCTGCATCGATTCCTCTCGCATGAAGTGGGGCTGTGCCATTACGGCTCAGCGATGTGTCGATCCGGTGGGCGTGAATCGAAGTTCCGGTGACAACGCTGGCGCTGCATCAATCTCCACTCGGGGAGCTAGGCTGCGTCGTTCCGGTTTGGCGATGCAGTGATCTTCCCACCGCAGGGCAAGCTGTGCGTCGATTTCGGCAGGCTGTGCATCAATTTTCCTCTGCATAAGCAGTTTTTTGCAGAGATTAAGGGGGTCATTTTGACCTTGGCGGTCTTTTTCCAAGACCGCTGAGGGACCGCCGTGCGAAAGACCGCCAGTGGTGGCGGTTTGGCGCTCGGCCTATTATGACCATTGGCAGCTCTCCGTCCTTTTTCAGATGGGGAGCCGCCAACAGCCATACTGGCGGGAGAGCGGGGAAGTGGAGGTTGCTCCACCTCCACCGCCACGCCAACAGAACACCGCCCAGCGAATCACGTCCTGTGATTCGCCGTGGCGGTGTGGTGTCGGCAGAGCTACCCCCATGGCTCCCGTCCCCTCCCGGAGGATCGACGGAACAGGTAAGTCGATCGTCCGTTAGGGGAGGGGGGTGGGGGGGTGTTGTGTGTGTGCATGGGGGTGTGTGTCTGTGTATGTAGAGAGGGTGTGTAAGTGCATGTATGCTTGTGGGGGTGTTGTGTGTTTTGGGAATGAGTGTGTGTATGTCTGTGGGTATGTCTGTATGGATGTGTGCGTGTATGTTTGTATGTGGGTGGGTGTGTCTGACTGTGTGTGTGGATGTAGGCATGTATGTCGGCGTGTGTGTGTGTAAGTGTGTAGGTGGTGCCTGCGTGCGTGTCGTGTGGGTATGGGTGATGTGATGTTGGGGGTCGGGTTGGTGAGGGGACCCTGCCACCTTTGAGGGGTGGCAGGGGTGGTGGGGGGTGTAGGGGAGGGAGTTAGGGTGGGGGTGGGGGAGACCCCTATCAGTGCCAGGGAAGGTATTCCATGGCACTGATAGTGCTTACCACCATGGATTTCATGGCGGTTCAAACCGCAGGAAATCCGCAGCGGTAAGCCGGGTCAAAATACCGCCGGCGGTATAGTGACGGCCGCCGGGCTGGAGACCCAGGTCTCCAGCCCGGCGGGCGGAACGGAGAACCGACGGATCATAATACTACAAAGAAAGACCGCCAGCCTGTTGGCGGTCTTACCGCAGCTTCTCCGCCTTCCGCCAGGGTCATAATGACCCCCTAAGTCTTTTTGGCCCTGAGGCTTCAGGAAACAGGAGACAAGCTCAATCCAAGCCCTTGGAGGGCACTTCTCAGCAGAACCAGAGGGCAGCAAGGCAGCAGGGCAACAGCAAGGCAGCAGTCCTTTACAGCAAAGCAGTCAGGTGAGTCCTTTGGGCAGCCAGGCAGCTTCTCTTAGCAGGGTGTAGGTTCCGGTTTAGGGTTACATTCCCAGGAGGTATCTTGTCCAGAAGTGCCTGAGTTGGTAGGTTCAGGGACCCAGTTTATATACCCAAATGTGCCTTTCAAGTGGGGGAGACTTCAAAGAGTGGCTTAGAAGTTCACAAGGCCCTCTTTCAGTACAATCCTGTCTGCCAGGGTCCCACTATGGGTTACCTAGGGACTACCTTAGGGGTGACATGTATGTAGAAAAAGGGGAGTTTAAGGCTTGGCAAGTGCTTTTAAATTCCAAATCGAATTGGCAGTGAAACTGCACACACAGACCTTGCAATTGGCAGGCCTGAGACATGGTTAAGGGGCTACTTATGAGGGTGGCACAATCAGTGCTGCAGGCCCACTAGTAGCATTTAATATAGAGGCCCTGGGCACAGGTAGTGCACTTTACCAGGGACTTATAAGTAAATTAAATACGCCAATTGGGTATGAGCCAATGTCACCATGTTTTAAGGGAGAAAGCATATGCACTTTTGCACTGGTTTGCAGTGGTAAAGTATGCAGAGTCCTAAAAACAGTATCAGAAAGTGGAAGGAGGCAGGCAAAGGTTTGGGGGTGATCACAATAAGGCTGTCACATCTAACATTCAGACTGACACTTCATTTATGTATTCCTAAATAGCAGGGCATCATGCACACCTCCATAGATCAGCTATCTCACTTTCTAAACTATGAGAGAGTGCAAGTGGATGCCCTAAGATATTCAGGGACGAGTGGCTTGAGAACTTCCACAATGCTGAGTGTACATCTTGACAAACAAGGGCAGTGACTTCTAGGAGGAGGCTAGCTGTGCTTTCTCTGCATCTGCACCAGGAATCCACTAAGCAAGCTTTGGGATATAGTATTTGGTTTACATTGTGCACCCACTATATTGATGTATTTAGCAGACTACCCAAATGGCAACATACCCCATCTAGAGAATGCATCCATGGTGGCTAAGAACGGATGTAATCCACAGGAGGTGAATAAACCTATTACTTCATGTTCATGTCCAAAGTGCAAACTACAGTGTTGCCTACCATCATCTCTTAGGATGAAGAGCTCAATCTAAGATATTTTCATTGGCTGTTAATGGGACTTGTTTGGAGAAAGAGATCAAATATTTTTGGATGAATACTAGCTGAAAGACAGTGGTTCAACGGAAAGTTGATTCAGCAGTTCTGATTTGCCTCTTCAAGAGAATCCGAATTGGTATTTGTGAACAGACTACATTGATTAGCCATTGTAGCTGCTTCAGCCAAAACCTTCATAGAGCACAGAAAAGAGCTACTAAGGAGTGGTTAGTATGGGCTGGGGAGAGACCATGGACCTCTCAGTGGTCCACTTCCTATTTTCTATGTTGGTGTACATATACCTGAAATACCAAGACCAGCATCTAGGTTGACCAAAATATCAACCTACACCAAAATATCATTGATTTCAGATGGGTTAGTCTGTTTAGTTCAATGGAGCACAAAAAGGCTACAACACCCAGAATTCATTTAGCTATCACAAAATGACCCAGGGCAGGCAACAGTGTCTGTAACAACTTGGACAGGAATTATTGATACTATCTGCATCTATCATCCACTCACAGTAAAACACATCTTCTGTGCAATGCTACACTGTGGCCTATATTTACAAGTGGCCTGCGCCACCGGTGCATCACTTTTTGTGATGCACCAGTCGTACAAGCTGCTTACCTATATATACATGGCCATGCAAGGCAACTTTGAGTGGCTTTTCATGGCCTTGTAGATATGGAGTAAGGCAACACAGTGCAAGTCATTGCAATGCCTTACTTTGCGTCAGGGAGGCATTTCCATGGGTGTTGTGTGAGTGTTCCAACACAGCATCCATGGATTTTGATGCATCCCCCGATTAACAAGGTTTTATAAACCTGGGAAAATGTCAAAATCCTATTGCGCCCCAGGGGTGGCATCAGAGTAATGCAATGAGGAGAAATATGGGCCTCATTTACTCTGCCATAGCAGCCCCCTGCGTCACTGGAGAGTCATATTTGATACGCCCCTGTGGTACAGTGTGCCAGCCCACATTTACATGGCCACGCAAAGCCACCTTGTGTGGCTTTTCATGGGCTTGTAGATATGGACTACTTTCACACATAACATAACGTGAAAGGGGTGTTCCATGGGTGTTGCTTGGGATGTTTCCACGCAACACCCAGGAAACTGGAAGGAATCTGACACAATCTCATAGTTACAAGTCTGGGAATGTGTCAGATTCCTAAAAAGCATCAGGGGTGGCGTAAAAATGATGCAACGGGGGAAATATCTTTATTTCTCCCCAGCATACATAAAAAGAGGTAAACAACTCTTGTGATTGATTTTGTGCTGGAAGATGTCCCTTCCAGCACAAAAACAATCATCTCTGCAATGCAGACATCTTTGTACCATGGTGCAAGGGTGCCTGCGATGGTCCTACTCAGCATGTGTACACCAGTGCAGAGGGAGAAGGCAGAAATGTGCTGTATCTTGAAGATACGGTGTAGTTCTGCACTTTCCTGGTGGTGCAAGGTGGTGAAGCATGTCACTAGCTGCATGGTCCTGTGCCACGGGCCTCCTAAATGAGGCCCTATCTTTATTTCTCTCTGGTTTTTCCTCTTTCTATGTGTGTTGCAGTCTGCAGCACAGAGAGGAGGAAATTGCCTCCATTTACTGTTTTTGTTCCTTCACAAAAACAATTATCCCCAAAATGCAGGCACCCTTTCATCAGGGTGAAAGGGTGCCTGCATTGCCACATTGCAGCAATCTATGCGCCAGCACAGCAGGAGAGGACGGAAATACACTGTATCTTGTGGTTACGTTGCATTTCTGGCTTGCTGCGCATCACTGTGCCACGGACTTTGTAAATATGGCCCTGTGCATTTTGCTCTTACACGAAAATGTGCATTCAACACAAAAGATAGTATAATCTGTCATCAGAACTTCCAGGGAACTGTATATCCATACATATACAAGCGTGCACCACCGTCCTGTTCACACACTGCATGTGACTTGATGCATGCCCCAGGCTTTTGCCCTGTTCTGTGCTACAATGAAATATTTTGGTACGTCCGACACAGTCCTGTCTTAATTTGCTCATCAATCATTACTAATATATTATCTTTTCAACAGGCGGATATACTTAGGTTAATTTTTGTATTATTAGTCCTAAAACACAAAATTAATCTGACAAAATATATTTTAGCAACAAATGTAGATTAATTATAAACGATGTCCAGTGTTCCGGAAATGATACCATTACTTGTTCGCAAAAATTTCAAATAGGGCCCTTGAAATGAAAATATAGTACAACATAGGAACACCAGAGTATAAACTATGACAAATTTTGTGAATGAGCCACTTAATAAAGCTATTTCCTTCCATTTTTACTATTTTTCTTTTCCTTATACTTAGTGCATTTTGGAATTATCCAGACTAATGAAATATATGAGAAACAAGGATTAGTTAAGTGTCTATCCTTAAGTGGCTAATGCACTCAGCGACACACCAGAGCAGAAGTTCTGTGCTATCCAGCGCGACAGTAGTAGTTTAAAGGCCCAACAACAAGGACATACTCGTTCAAATATCATTACAGTTTTGTTATGCTGGAATCTCGCGATTTTACATCCGACGCCTCCATGTTCGTATGTTTGAATATGAGTTATGCCTCTGAAAATGACATTCGGGTAGAACTCTGTTGTGTTCCTCGCACTGCATCCGGCTGCTGGCTGATCACTCAATCACTGTACGCCTGCCAATACTGCGAGCTTCCAACGCCGCACAAAATTAAACTGAGGAACGGTGGCCTTCGGCAAAATGAGAAACTTGCTTCAATGTGTAGCTGCATGACACACACTGTGATGTCAGCGGGCCACATCGATGCTTACTGCACTGGTGACAGATGGGAAAATAAAGGGCGTTTAACAGGTTAACTGCATAACGTGATGTTTTAGATTCATTTCACTGTTCCCGGCCAGAAACCTAAATGGGGATGTCGTTCCATTTGCTGAAATAGGAGGCTGTTGATGTGGCATGATCAGCGAACTTTATGGCTACGTAATCTGTGGTCCCCGTACAGCCGACCGTCACTCATAGCTTTCTCCAATCCCCTGCTGGAAATTCTGCTCCGCAGTTTCAGAGGCAACTCACGCTTTGCATTTTCCCATCCACTGTTTAACTCCAAATATATGTATTCATTTTTCCCCTCAGATTTGCACCATATTCGCTTGGGGTTATGTTATTTAACAATGTGTTTCTAAATGTGTGTCAAAAATATATTTGTCCCTCTTTTGTCCCTTAGGTTCTCAAAATGCATAATTACCTGTTAAGTCATCATTAAACTAGTTCACACAGAAACTCAAAAGAACTTCAATGAGTAGAACAGAGCACAAGTGATTTTGTAAGTGTTTTAAGTATGAACTATTCTTTATTTCCTAACTTTCCAGTTTCAAATTATGTCTTCGTTTTTAATACATTGATAAGGATTGGAATAAGGAAAAATCAAAGAAGAGTGATAAAACATCACTAATACCTTGCACAAATCATTTATGTGCGGTATCTTTGGCAAAAATGGTGAAAGTATCAAATTCGAAACTTTAACCTCTGCCAAACTGAGAAATGTTCCCAGTGCTGGACCTCAATCTGGGTTGTAGAGACTGCTGCTCAACTGAAGCCCATATGTTCTTGAACTGATGAGAGCATGGGCCCACAAAGGTTGTGGTTTTGCTATTGGGTGGATGCCTGCAAGAATGTAGTGTGCAGATCCCTGCACGTTTCACTCTTGGATTTCTGGATCATACGCTACTTATGGGGCCAGATTTATATGAAAGTGGAGCAGCGCGTTGCTGCACTAAAATCAGCAGTGCCGTGCAAGTTTTGAAATGCAGGGCTGTGCCGTATTTACAAGAACACAGTGTAGCACTGTGTTTCCCCCTGTGTCGACTCTAAATTAAGCTACCTGCACCAATGCAGGCATCCTTGCACCATTGAGCAAGGGTGTCTGCGTTGAGGGGAATGATTGTTTACGGTCAGGAAGGAGATTTGGCCCTTGTCTGTGTGCTGCATAATGCAGCACACATAGAAGTACCAAAGCATCATTTGGGAATGATTGTTTATGTGCAGGAAGGAACACCTTCCTGCACATAAACAATCATCCATGGCATTTTGCTTCTTCTACGTGGGCTGCAGAATACAGCACACATAGAAAAAGCAAACATCGAGGAGTAATACAGTCACTCCTCCTAGTTTTGACATGCTGACTCCACCCCTGGAGTGGCATTAGTTTTTGGCACTGCCACAGATTTGCAATTTCTCATAAATCTGGGGCAGGGTCAAAAGAAATGGGTGTTGATTTGGAACACGCACTGCAACACCCATTGCACACCCCTCTGACACAGAAAACTGCATTGGAGAGGCTCATATTTACATGGAGGCATAAAGCCACAAATAGTGGTGTTACACCTCCTTGTAAATATGGAGCAGTGGTTAGCACCACCGGGGCATCACAAAAAGTGGTGCTCCAGTGGCGATAGGGCCTTGTAAATCTGGCCCATGGTGAGTTAGCAAATGAGTGCAGTGTGCTAGGGGGAAACTCAAGCACAGTTCCTGTAGCAGGAACTCTAGCAACATCTTGAAGTAGGTGTAGATGAGTAATTGGGAAAGTGAGTCAAAGAATGAGTTCTGTGTGTCTGTGGGGAGTATACATGTGATTATAATAGTAGGTAATAGGGCCTCTTTAAATGGAGCATTGAGGAGAATTTCTAAATAAGACTACTTGCCATGCACCTCTGCACTCCATATCACATACCAAAACAATTGGTCTTCAATGTGTATGAACATTTGGAGTCATAAAAATGGGATGGTTGCAATTATGTCCATGTCATTGTTAATACATGCTATAGTCTTAATGTCACAGTCCAGTATTTCTTCCTGGACCAAGAGAGTCCAACCACAGAGTGACTTTTGGTTACTTCTATCACATCTATTGTCCCACCTTCTCCGCTTGGGTGTCCAATTCACAGAGTTTATGTCAACTGTAATCTCTCTGTCTGTGTGTCATTGTCTGACTGTCTTTGTGCCACAGTGTGTGTGTGTTGTTACTACTGTCCGTGTGTTATTCTCCTACACTAGTCTTCAATTTCCATGTCATATATTATAGTTAGTATATCACATTCTTGATGCCTTTGTGCTTGAGTTTCAGTAATTGTACCTTACTTTTGCCAGCTTCAATCCAAGTGTTATAGGCTTCATCCCATGTTCAGTATTTCCAGTGGAAACTTGTGTTTCAGTAGCTACCTAAATGAAGCAATGTGGAATGATTGGTCCTTAAAAATCAATGCAGCAAATTAGGCGTTTGAAAGGGATGCTGTGCTATTTACCCTGCAGAAAAAAAGTGATTAAAGAAAAGCTCTTAGTAATCTCAGCCACTGGCAATTGCTTGGACTGCACTCCAGTCCATCATTTTTGGTACTAAACTAGGGCTGATTGATATATGTCTGGTTCCTCTCTGTGTGGCATGGCTAGCAAAACAATGGACTGGAAAGTGGCCTGAATAATTACCAGTGGCTGAGATTAAATACAGAACTCAATATATCACTTTTTGCTTTTCTCAGTTGAAGAAACGTCATCATTTTTGCGTTGATCACCCCCATGTTTTGACTGATATGGGTAGGTACTGACTGAAAGTTTCCTGGGCTCTGCTAACCAGGCCTGTAGACAGTGCTCTGTCCTAAAAAAAGATTATAGTAATTGCTGTAATTCTAATTCACCAAGAAAACCTACCAGTAAATCCCTAGTATATGGTAGGGAATGTAGGTGTAAAGACCCCAGTTGACTTCAAGCACTTAAGCGTGCACTGCCGGGTGTCTAGTGTAATTTTAAAGCCAGGCCTTCCCTGTAGGCTGGTTTTAAAATATAACTATGTCCGCATTTGATTTTGGAATTAAAAGTTCTTCCAAAGTCCAAAACTACCTTTGAATTAAATATGTCACCTCTAAGCTGTGTCGTAGGTTTCTCATGGGTAGGGTGCCTTATTATAAAACAAAGAGACAATATAAAATATTGTTTTATCTTCCCTGGTGGGGAAAAACAACCAAAGTCATTTTCCTCAATTCTAGTGCTGCCAGCAACCTAGGCTTAAATGGTGTTGGAACTAACCCTTTTCGCAGGGTCATCCTCAAACATTTTGCCTTCTTCCTCCAATTTTTTTCTGACCAACGTTTGTTTGCTTTAGGACTCTGGACACTTTGCCACTGCTAACCAGTGCTAAAGTGCATTGGTGATTGGCTTATACATGATTAGCATATTTGATTTACTAGTAAGTCCCTAGTAAAGTGCACTAGAGGTGTCTAGGGCATGTAATTCATTTGTTACTAGTGGGCCTGTAGGGCTGGTTGTGCCACCCACATGAGTTTCCCTGTAATCATGGCCCAGACCTGCCACTGCAGTGTCTGTATGTGCAGTTTTGCAGTGCCAGTTCGACCTGGCAAGTGTATCCACTTGCCAGGCCAAACCTTCCCTTTTTGTACATGTACATAACCCCTAAGCTAGGCCCTAGATAGCCAATTGGCAGGGTGCAGTGTATATTAGAGGTAAGACATGTACTGATGTGTTTTTCATGTCCTGATAGTGAAATACTGCCAAATTCATTTTTCACTATTGCAAGGCCTATCTCTCTCATAGGTTAACATGGAGACTGCCTTTAAATATCTTTTAAGTGCAGTTTCCCATTGGGAGCAGATATTGGTTGAGTTTGGGGTCTCTGTGCTCATAGATTAAAAACACATCTTTTGGTAAAGTTGGTTTTTAGATTGTCAGTTTGAAAATGCCACTTATAGAAAGTGGACATTTTCTTGCTTAACCATTTTGTGCCTCTGCCTGCTTGTGGAATCCACGCCTGGGTCAGACTGACAGTTGAGCTGTTTGTGAATTCCCTCTATATAGTGACACAAGGGGAGCTGAGAAGTGTCCTGCATATCCTGATGAGTATCCTGTGCTTGAGTGGGGAGGGTGGAGCTGACACTTACACCTGAAAGGGCTGTGCCTGTCTTCACACAGTGCAGTCTCCAACCCCAAGCTGTGTGTCTTGCACCAGGGCTGAGCAAGGCAGGATCTTGTAAACAACAGAGACTTCCATTTGAAGTTTGCCTACTTCAAAGGCAGAAATGGGTATAAGTAGTGGACCCAAAACCCCAGACATTTAGAACACTTCTGGATCAAGAGGAATCTCTGCCAAGGAGAAGAGCTGGAGGAGGAGTACTGCCCCTTTGATGTGTGTGCTTTGCCCGGTTGGCCTGCAATTGCTGCTTCTGCTTTAGAGAGGACAAAGACTAGACTTTGCTGTGTATCCTGCTTGTGAAGTTTCTCCAGGGCTTGGACTGAACTTTCCTCCTGTTAAGAAGACTCAGGGACAGCATATACTTCACCTACCAGCCTATTAGTTCAGTTGCCGTGGACTTTTACTCACCGGGTGGTACTTACTCCAGTTCTTGGGGAGCCTTGGGAGTGAAAGCTGGTGAAAAACCAAAAAAACTAAGTGCACTGACTTCGGACGACGCCCGGACTGGTGCACTGTCCAACCCTGTGACACTGTCTGCAACTGAATCCGTGTTCCCTGCTAGAGTGCAATGACGCCGACCGACAACGCAGCAGTGGCTGATGTCCCGTGACTTTGTGAGTCCTGAGTGCCATGTCACAGATGTCCCTGACACCCATTTCAGCAGCAGCACCTTCCACCCCATGGTGTGACTGCGGCCCTGTGAGGTGACCGGCTGGACATCGAACCCGCTTGAGCATATGGAACTGATGCTTCACACAGATGATGCCTCATTTCCATTGCTCTGCAGCAAGGACCCGCCACTTCACACCGATACCTCTGCTCCCATGCTCTGCAGCACCGGAACCAATGCCACACCAGAACCAGGGACGCCTCGCTTTCCCGACTCCGTGCACCGGCTTGCTTCCTCATTTTCAAAAGATACTTGTTAGAAATGGGGTTTTTGGTTGGCAGTCAGGTTACCCTCTGTCCAAGCAAGAACCCTCACTCTAGTCAGGGTAAGTCACACACAATCCAAATTATCCTGTGCCCACCCTCTGGTAGCTTGGCACGAGCAGTCAGGCTTAACTTAGAAGGCAATGTGTAAAGTATTTGTGAAATAAATCATACAATAACAACATATAGCACCACAAAATACACCACACAGTGTTTAGAAAAATATAGAATATTTATGTGGATATCTGTAGATCAACACAATAAAAGATGCAATAAGAATTTGTAGAAGTATCACTGAAAAGTGATATAGAATGTCTTAAGTTTTTAAAAAGCAAACAAAGTCTCTTTCAAGCACAAAGTACCTGGTTTGGAGTGGAACATCTCCACAGAGGGCTGCAGAGGAGGAGATGCGTGGAAAAATGGTGTGTGCGTCGGTTTCGCCCCTTCACACACGGACTTGCGTCATTATTTTTCACTTGGGGAGACGTGCGTCGTTCTGCGGGAAGAAAAATGGTGTGTGCGTCGGTTTCGCCCTTTTACACACGGACTTGCGTCGTTATTTTTCACTCGGGGAAGACGTGCGTTGTTTTCCGGCACACGGCCCAACTCCTTCTATGGTTTCCGGGATTACCAGATGTCCCTGGGTCTGTGCGTGGATTCCTTGGCTTGTGTTCCGGCTTCACGTCGTTCCGGGAGGATGTGCGTGGAATTTTCTTTCTCCCGGCAGGCGTTGTGTCGATTTCCTCTCTGGAAGCCGGGCGGCCGTGCATCGAAGTTCCGGTCGCCCCGTAGGCATCGCGTCGGGCAGTGTCGGCGTGCAGCGATTTTCTCACCTCGGAGCAAGCTGTGCGTCGAATTGTTCGCCGCACGAGGAGTCCTAATGAAAAAGAGAAGTCTTTTTGGTCCTGACACTTCAGGGAACAGGAGGCAAGCTCTATCCAAGCCCTTGGAGAGCACTTTGGCAGCCAGACAAGAGTTCAGCAAGGCAGCAGGCCAACAGCAAGGCAGCAGTCCTTTGTAGAAAGCAGACAGGTGAGTCCTTTGAGCAGCCAGGCAGTTCTTCTTGTCAGGATTCAGGTTCTGGTTCAGGTTTCTTCTCCAGCAAGTGTCTGAGGTGGTAGGCCAGAGGCCCTGTTTTATACCCAAATGTGCCTTTGAAGTGGGGGAGACTTCAAAGAGTGGCTTAGAAGTGCACCAGGTCCCCTTTCAGTTCAATCCTGTCTGCCAGGGTCCCAGTAGGGGGTGTGGCAGTCCTTTGTGTCAGAGCAGGCCCTCCACCCTCCCAGTCCAGGAAGACCCATTCAAAATGCAGATGTATGCAAGTGAGGCTGAGTATCCTGTGTTTGGGGTGTGTCTGAGTGAATGCACAAGGAGCTGTCAACTAAACCTAGCCAGACGTGAATTGTAAGGCACAGAAAGATTTAAGTGCAGAGAAATGCTCACTTTCTAAAAGTGGCATTTCTAAAATAGTAATATTAAATCCAACTTCACCAGTCAGCAGGATTTTGTATTACCATTCTGGCCATACTAAATATGACCTTCCTACTCCCTTCAGATCAGCAGCTGCCACTTCAACAATGTATGAGGGTAGCCCCAATGTTAGCCTATGAAGGGAGCAGGCCTTACAGTAGTGTAAAAACAAATTTAGGAGTTTTACACTACCAGGACATGTAAACTACACAGGTACATGTCCTGCCTTTTACCCACCCAGCACCCTGCTCTAGGGGTTACCTAGGGCACACATTAGAGGTGACTTATGTGTAGAAAAAAGGGAGCTTTAGGCTTGGCAAGTACTTTTAAATGCCAAGTCGAAGTGGCAGTGAAACTGCACACACAGGCCTTGCCATGGCAGGCCTGGGACAAGGGAAAAGGGCTACTTGAGTGGGTGACACGACCAGTGCTGCAGGCCCACTAATAGCATTTAATCTACAGGCCCTAGGCACATACAGTGCACATTACTAGGGACTTATAAGTAGATTAAATAGTCCAATTGAGTATGATCCAAAGTTACCATGTTTAAAGGAAGAGAGCATATGCACTTTAGCACTGGTTAGCAGTGGTAAAGTGCGCAGAGTCTAAAAGCCAGCAAAAACAGAGTCCAAAAAGTGGAGGGAGGCAGGCAAAATGTTAGGGGTGACCACCCTAAGGCATGTCAGGTCTAACATGTGTCCCCCCCAGCTGAAAGTGGGGAGAGCTACCCGACCTCCTGGGAGCTCTCATCGCTAAGGCAGAAGTATTTGGAGAGACCATCAGCATTGGCGAGGTCAACCCCTGGGCGATGCTCCACCGTAAAGTCCATCCCCTGTAGGGAAATGGACCACCTCAAGAGTTTTGGATTCTCACCCCTCATCTGCATGAGCCATCTGAGGGGCCTGTGGTCTGTCTGAACCTGGAAGTGAGTCCCAAACAGGTAGGGTCTTAGCTTCTTCAGTGCCCAGACCCCAGCAAATGCTTCTCTCTCAATAGCACTCCACCTTTGTTCCCGTGGTAATAGTCTTCTACTAATAAAGACTACTGGTTGGTCTGAGCCCTCCTCATTTAGCTGTGCTAGAACAACCCCTATGCCATGCTCTGAAGCATCTGTCTGCACAATAAATTCCTGGGATTAGTCAGGGGCCTTGAGCAGGGGGGCTGTGCACATGGCTTCCTTCAGAGAATCAAAGGCTTTCTGACAAGCCTCTGTCCAATTCACCAACATAGGTTGTTTCTTGGAAGTGAGTTCTGTCAAGGGGGACACAATGGTACCCTAGCCCTTGACGAATCTGCGGTAGTATCCAGTGAGTCCCAAAAGGCTCTCATCTCAGTCTGTGTTCTAGGTGGTCGACAGGCCTTGATAGTTTCAGTCTTGTCCTGGAGTGGCTGCACCTTGCCACCACCTACTAGGTGTCCCAAGTA
The DNA here is from genome assembly GCF_031143425.1 of Pleurodeles waltl. NCBI lineage: Eukaryota > Metazoa > Chordata > Amphibia > Caudata > Salamandridae > Pleurodeles > Pleurodeles waltl. Next base: position 544,097,883 of record NC_090437.1, read on the forward strand.
CACCACGGAACCCTGTCCAATCTTGCACTTACTAGCCTTGATAGTCAGGCCTGCCTGTTGCAGAGCCTGAAGCACCTCCTTGAGGTGGAGCAGGTGTTCCTCCCAGCTGGAACTGTAGACAGCTATGTCATCCAGGTAAGCTGCACAGTAGGCATCTTTACCAGCTAGGACCCCGTTAACCAACCGTTGGAAGGTAGCGGGGGCATTTTTCAGTCCAAATGGCATCACCCGGAATTGGTAATGGCCATCAGGGGTGGAAAATGCTGATCTTTCTTTAGCCCCCTCAGTCAGGCTGATATGCCAGTACCCTGAAGTAAGATCGAACGTACTCAGGATCTTGGCAGCACTGAGTCTGTCAACGACCTCATCAGCTCGGGGGATGGGGTGAGCATCAGTCCGGATGACTGAGTTGAGACCCCAGTAGTCCACACAGAACTGGAGTTCTGGCTTTGCACCTGGGGCAGTAGCCTTAGGAACCAATACCACCGGGCTTGCCCAGGGACTACTGGATTTCTCAATAACCCCTAAAGTCAACATCTTGGAGACGTCCTCCTTGATGCTGGCCTTCACCTTATCCAACAACCTGTAAATCTTGCTCTTCACAGGGGGAATGTCACCTGTGTCAATGTCATGAACACAGAGGTGGGTCAGTCCAGGAGTAAGGGAAAACAGGGGGGAGAACTGCTCTAACAGCTCATTGCAGTCTCCTCTCTGGGTTAGAGTCAGGGAGTCAGAGAGAATGACACCCCCCACTGACCCATCCCCTTCTTTGACAGAAAGGAGGTCAGGGAGAGGTTCACTCTCCTCTTCCATGCCCTCATCTGTGACCAGGAGCATACTGACCTCAGACCTCTCAAAGTGAGGTTTGAGCCAGTTGTGGTGGAGGACCCTTAGGGGGTGCCTAGGGGTCTTGAGGTCCACTAGGTAAGTGGCCTCCCCTTTACGCTCCTTGATCTCAAAGGGGCCATGTAGGAAAGTCCTTTTTTTTTGCCTGATCACCCCCACTCTTTCTGGATAGGTACTGGTGGTTATTGACTCTTGGCTGTGCCCTGGGTACTGCTTACCAGTCCCAGGGCCAGTGCTCTGTGTAAAATGGATATGCAAATTAGGCTAATTATAATTGGCTAAGTTAACCTACCTATAAGTCCCTAGTATATGGTAGGGCATGTAGGTTTAGGGACCACAGCATAGGTGGTGCACACCTAGGTGCATTGCTGAGGTGCCCAGTGTCATTTTAAAAGCAAGCCTGACTTGCTGGCTGCTTTTAAATTAAAGTTATATGCAAATTCGACTTTGGAATTAAAGGTACTTCCAAAGTTTTAAACTACCTTATTTTTACATATAAGTCACCCCTAAGGTGTGCCCTATGTGCCCCTAGGGCTGGGTGCCATGTAACTATAAGCAGGGACTTTATAAAAATAGATTTATAAGCCCTGGTGAGGTAAAAACAGCCAAATTCGTTTTTCCCTCATTGAAGTAAATGGCCTTCATAGGCTAGAATGGGCAGACTTTATTTTAAATTTTAAAGTCTCCTTAAATGTTACATACCAAGAATTTGGTATCAAATTGATTGTTATAATAAATCCCACAACTTCCAGTTGTTGGATTTAATATAACTAGTGCAGGTAAAAAGTTTAGACTTTACCTAAAAAGTTGCCAATTTCAGCTCTGCATTGTTTTTGCTGCTGTGCTCTGATTGGCCAGCCTGCAGCAGCTTCTGCCAGGCCACTTTAATGAGGTGTGAAGTGGCCTGGCTTCACACAAAGGAATGTGCTTGGGGGCAGAAAATCTCCCCGCAGCAGATGGGGAAGCAGGAAGGGGGAGGGCTGCCAAACTGGTCTTCAAAGGCAGAGAAGGACATCTGGAGCACCCAGCAACACCCCCACATCCTGCAACCCCAGACAGCTAGGTGCCCCCTTGATTAGATTAGGAGAGGGCAGGAGAGGGGTGTGTTTATGATTTTTAGCCACACCAGTGGGTGGGCTCAGCCAGATCTCTCCTCTAAAAGTCAGATTCATCCATTTTGGATTTTTAGAGACTGTTGCCTTCTGGGATGGATTTTTGCCACACTTCCCAGGAAGTGGTCATCACAGGGGGACGACCCTGTCCCTGATTGGAGGACCAGGGCCCCCCTGCTTTTCACCCAGGAGCAAGGATAAAACTGGCAGACCTGCACCCACGCCTCAGATCCCCACCAAATTTCAAGAAGAAGGAACTACAAGAAGAAGAAGGACTGCCCTGCTGGACCCCTGGCCTGCACCTGGACCCTGCACTCAGAAAGACTGCACCAGCTGCACACTTGGGCTTCACCACAAGAAGGACTTTGCCTGGCTTCCACTGGTTCAAGGAGGGACTCCCTGTTTGCTACAGGTGAAAAATTGCTAACCAGAGTCCCCTGCACCAACTCCTGAAAAAGTGACCAGCTGACCACTGTCCAGTGGCCAAAAAGGAGTTTGCGCCAGGTGCATTCTGGGAGTTGAAGTCCGCACTTCCCAAGGACCATCACAGAACTTCTGGACCCTTGGGGTGAGCTGTGGACCCCAAAAGAACCTTAAAAGAACATCTGGGTGAAGCCCCAGAAGTTTGGAAAAGATTGGAGAAATTTTGGAAAAAAGCTCCATAAAGTGACCGACCCGACGCGGAAATTCTAGCCGGCTTGCCTCAACCGCGACCCGGCCTGACTTCGTGGTTCGTCCCGGTAAAGAAAAACATCCGAAAAAGAGACTAAGTCCGAACGTAAAAAGTTGACCGGGACCTTCCAGCCATCGTATCCGAGAAGGGCTCCACGGACGTCGGATCAAGATCCAGGTTTACCCCGGTCGAAGGATTTTCATCTCGAAAAAACGACTAAGTCCGAAGGTAAAAATCACCACCGAGGAAACTGACTTCGCGTATCCGGACAAGGGCTCCAGGAGGTCGGATCCAACTGGCAGGTTCGTCCCGGGGAAGAAAAACATCAAAAAAGAGCCTAAGTCAGAAGGTAACTTTTTAACCGAGGCCTCCCGCGACTTGTAGCCGAGCAGGGCTCCATCGCGGTCGGCCTGAAAGTTTGACTTTGCCCCGGTCCTGGTGCAACCAGATGACCCGATTGGCGCTTTTTGTTTCTAAGCGCTAGAAAATAATAATACTTTAAAAATTCATATCTCCGGTTCCCCTGAACCGATTTTAATCGTTTTTGTGTCATTTTAAAGATAAAAATATAAGCTATTTTTATAAATTGGTTTTGGATTTTTAAAATGTTTCCTGTGTTTTATTTAATTACTGTTTTGTGATATTTGAATGCTTTACACTTTGTCTCCTAAGTTAAGCCTTGACGCTCGATGCCAAGCTACCAAGGGTAGAGCTGGGATTAATTTACTGAGACCTAACTGTACTTTTGTGGAGGTTTGTGGCTTGTTGCTAGGTGTAGGTACCTACCTGCCCTACCAATAACCCATTTTCCAACTTAATTGGAAGCAGCGACGGGATCCTGTACTTGTGTTCAATATCACGTTACAGTTTTAGATAAAACAAATTAAAAATCCTTTAAATTGTCCTAGTGCAAAAATTGTTTTTAATTTTTAATTTTTTTTTTTTTAATTAATTTGGATTAATTTCAATTATTGAATTTTTTTAATTTTTCTAAATTCTTGTTTCCAATTTTTGCAAAAAGTTTTTGTTGACACAAAACTAGGGAACCATGGAGCTTGATCTGGCTAGCCTACCCACACTGACAGTAGTCCAGCTTAGGGGGTTGTGTATTGAGAGGGGGTTGCCTGCAACCCCTGATCTCAGGAAGCAAATCCTGATTAAATCCCTGACAGCATGGGCTGAGGCCCAAGAGGTAGAAACAGAGGAAGCTCCAGAGGAGGAAGAAAAAGAGCAAGATGCTAACTCTAACCACTCAGGGGAGGGAAGGCATCAGACCCCAAGTGAGGAAGAGGAGGAACGGTCCTCACTGGATACAGTCACTAGGCGCAGACCCAAAGCTAGTGGTAGGAAGAGGGTCCTTTCAGGAGAAGAGAACCCATCCATCAGGGAGAGAGAGCTGGAAGCCCAGCTAGCCTACATAGCTTTGGAGGCAGATAAGCTTGCCCTAGAAAAGAAAAAGTGGGCAAGCAAAGAAAAAAAAGATGGAGGCAGCGAGAAAGAAACTGAGGTGTCCCTGGGTGGGGGTTTTGCCCCCAGATTACCCAAAGGGGTGGTTCCTGCCTATGTGGAGGGGGATGACATAGATAAGTGGCTGGGGGCCTTTGAGAGGGCCCTCCAGATGAGGAAAGTCAAGCCTCAGTACTGGGGTTCACTCCTTTGGGAGTTAGTTCCCAACTCTGGGAGGGATAGGCTCCTAACCATGAGTGGGGAGGATGCAGACTCATACCCCAGTATGAAGAGTTGCTTGACTAAAAAGTTTGGTCTAACCCCAGAGCAGTATAGGCTTAAGTTTAGGGACACCCAAAAGACAAGCACCCAGTCCTGGGTGGACTTTGTGGACATTTCAGTGAAAGCACTGGAGGGCTGGATACAGGGCAACAGGGTAAGTACCTTTGAGGGGCTGTACAATTTGATTATGAGGGAGCACCTTCTAACTAATTGTGTCCAAGAGAGGCTCCGCCAGTATCTAGTAGACTCTAGGTTGACCAACCCCAGAGAGCTGGGGGAGGCAGCAGATGACTGGTTAAGAACTAGAGTTAACCAGAGACCCCCAGGGGGTGATCAGAAAAAGGGAGGACATGGTTCTTCTCAGGGGAAGAACCAGGGGAAAGATGACAAAAAACCCAAAGAGTCCTCACAAGAGTCCCCAAAAACTTCTCAGGGAGGGGGAGCCCCGAGCCAATTCACTTTTAAAGGGAAAGGGTATCAGGGAAAGAATTTTGATCCTGCTAAAGCAGGAAAGTTTCAGGAGCTTGCTAAGGCCGGCAAGTGTTTTGACTGTTATCAGCCAGGACATAAGAGAGGAGATGCTATCTGCACCAAGAAGCCCCCCACTGGTGGGCAATCCCAGGGGATTGCTAGTGTAGGGTTGGGGGTAGAAGTTGGCCCAGGGGTGGAATCAGGGTACACTGAAGTCACCTTAGTATCCGTGGGTGGGGTGGACATTGCAACTATGGCCACCTTACCTCCCATCATGCAGAGGTATAGGCAGAGGCCTAAAGTCAATGGGACTGAAGTGGAAGCTCTGAGAGATACAGGAGCCAGTGTGACAATGGTCACAGAAAAGCTGGTTTCTCCAGAGCAGGTCTTACCTGGTGTCTTCCACCAGGTGACTTATGCAGATAGCAGAACCAAACTCCATCCCATGGCTATGGTGAGTCTGGAATGGGGAGGTGTGACTGGCCCTAAAAAAGTAGCTGTAGCTCCTGCCCTCCCAGTAGAGTGTCTGCTGGGAAATGATCTTGAAGCATCTGAATGGTCAGAAGTGGAGAGAAGGGTCCATGCACAGATGCCGGACCTCCCTGAATGGGTGTGTGCTGTGACCAGGTCACAGGCAGCACAACAGGGAAATGCTGGACACTTGGACCCTGGAACAATGGGCCAAGCCTCCAAGAAAAAGAGAAAGAGCACTGGGTCTGGCTTGCCAGCCCCAACAAGTACAGAGGGTCAGGAAGAATCCAACCCTGAGGGGGAGGATCTGAACTCTGAGGGAGGGACACCTTCCCTGCAAACTCTGCCTGACTTGGCAGAACTGCAAGGGGCAGGTGGGCCCACCAGAGAAGATTTGTGCCAGGGACAAAGAGAGTGTCCCACTCTTGAGGGCCTGAGGCAGACTGCTGCCAGGCAAGAAAAAGGGGATACCAGTGGTACCCACAAGGTTTACTGGGAGGATGGAGTTCTCTACAATGAGGCTAGGACCCTTAAAGAAGGGGCTACTAGGAGAGTAGTGGTCCCCCAAAAGTATAGAGAATTCCTCCTTACCTTAAGCCATGATATCCCCTTAGCTGGTCATTTGGGACAGACCAAGACCTGGAGCAGGCTGGTCAACCATTTTTTTTGGCCTGAAATGTCAGAAAAAGTCAGGGAGTTTTGCAGCTCCTGTGTCACCTGTCAAGCCAGTGGCAAGACAGGGGGCAAACCAAAGGCTCCCTTGATTCCACTGCCAGTGGTTGGGACTCCCTTTGAGAGGGTGGGGATTGACATTGTTGGTCCCCTAGACCCACCAACTGCTTCAGGTAACAGGTACATTGTGGTGGTAGTGGACCATGCCACCAGGTACCCTGAGGCAATACCCCTCCGGACAATCACTGCACCCACAGTGGCTAGGGCCCTACTTGGTGTGTTCACCAGAGTGGGATTCCCAAAGGAGGTGGTCTCAGATAGGGGCACAAACTTTATGTCAGCCTATCTGAAAGCCATGTGGGAGGAGTGTGGTGTTACTTATAAGTTCAGCACACCCTACCATCCACAGACCAATGGTCTGGTGGAAAGATTCAATAAGACCCTGAAGGGCATGATCATGGGTTTGTCTGACAAACTCAGGAGGAGATGGGATGTCCTCCTCCCATGCCTGCTGTTTGCCTACAGGGAGGTGCCACAGAAGGGGGTTGGATTCAGCCCCTTTGAGTTACTGTTTGGGCACCCTGTAAGAGGCCCATTGTGCTTGGTGAGAGAGTCTTGGGAAAAGCCTCTCAAGGAAGCCAAGGAGAATGTGCTGGATTATGTACTAGGCCTGCGGTCTCGCATGGCTGAGTATATGAAGAAGGCAAGCAGAAACCTGGAGGCCAGTCAGGAGCTCATGAAGCTCTGGCATGATCAAAAGGCTACCATGCCTGAGTATCACCCAGGACAGCTGGTGTGGGTTTTGGAGCCCATGGCTCCTAGGGCACTACAGGCCAAATGGACTGGGCCCTATCCAATCCTAGAGAAAAAAGGTGAGGTCACCTACTTGGTGGACCTTGGCACCCCCAGGAATCCTCACAGGGTCCTGCATGTTAATAGGATGAAACCCCACCAGGACAGGGCAGACATGACCATGCTGATGGTCACTGATGAAGGGAAGGAGGAGGAGGGTGAACCTCTGCCAGACCTCCTGTCCTCAAAGGAAAAAGATGGGTCAGTGGAGGGAGTGGTACTCTCTCCTAAACTGACAGATCAGCAACAACAAGACTGTAAGCAAGTCTTGGGACAGTTTGCTAGTCTGTTCTCCCTGACCCCTGGACTCACCAATTGGTGTGTCCATGATGTTGACACTGGTGACAGCTTGCCTGTCAAGAACAAGCTGTACAGGCTGTCTGACCAGGTCAAGGCCAACATCAAAGCTGAAGTGGCTAAGATGTTGGACCTGAAGGTAATTGAGCCCTCTGATAGTCCTTGGTCCAGTCCAGTGGTACTGGTACCCAAAGCTAATCCCCAAGGTGGGAAGAAAGAATTAAGATTCTGTGTGGACTACAGAGGTCTAAATACAGTCACTAGGACTGATGCTCACCCCATACCTAGAGCTGATGAGCTCATTGACAGGTTGGGGGCTGCCAAATTCCTGAGCACATTTGATCTGACCTCAGGATATTGGCAGATTGCCTTAAGTCCAAGAGCTAAGGAGAGGTCAGCATTTTCCACACCAGAGGGCCACTTTCAGTTCAAGGTGATGCCCTTTGGGATGAAAAATGCTCCTGCCACCTTCCAACGGTTGGTGAATAGAGTCCTATCTGGGTTGGAATCTTTTAGTGCAGCTTATCTGGATGATATAGCTGTATTTAGTTCCACCTGGAGGGACCACCTGGTCCACCTGAAGGAAGTGCTTCAGGCCCTGCTTCAAGCAGGCCTGACTATCAAGGCAAGCAAGTGCCAGGTAGGGCAAAGTTCTGTTGTGTACCTGGGCCACCTTGTTGGTGGAGGCCATGTACAACCTCTCCAGCCCAAGATCCAGACTATCCTGGATTGGGAGGCTCCAAAAACCCAGACTCAGGTCAGGGCCTTTCTTGGCCTGACTGGGTATTACAGGAGGTTTGTTCAGAATTTTGGGACCATAGTGGCCCCTCTGACTGAGCTTACCTCCAAGAAACAACCCAAGAAGGTCATTTGGACCCCAGAGTGTCAGAAAGCTTTTGACACCCTAAAACAGGCTATGTGTTCAGCACCAGTGTTACTGGCCCCTGACTATAGCAAGGAGTTTGTAGTGCAAACAGATGCTTCAGAGGAAGGGATTGGGGCAGTGTTAGCACAAGTTAATGAAGAGGGCCATGATCACCCAGTTGCCTTCATCAGCAGGCGACTACTCCCCAGAGAGAAAAAATGGAGTGCCATTGAGAGGGAGGCCTTTGCTGTGGTTTGGTCCCTGAAGAAGTTGAGGCCTTACTTGTTTGGCACTCACTTCCGTGTACAAACTGACCACAGACCTCTCAGATGGTTGATGCAGATGAGGGGGGAGAACCCAAAACTGTTAAGGTGGTCCATTTCCCTACAGGGGATGGACTTCACAGTGGAGCACAGACCTGGGACTGCTCATGCCAATGCAGATGGCCTTTCCAGGTTTTTCCACTTAGCTGATGAGGACTACCAGGGTGTAGGTTAGTACCCATCACCTTTCATCTGGGGGGGGGCAGTGTAGGAAAGTCCTTTTTTTTTGCCTGATCACCCCCACTCTTTCTGGATAGGTACTGGTGGTTATTGACTCTTGGCTGTGCCCTGGGTACTGCTTACCAGTCCCAGGGCCAGTGCTCTGTGTAAAATGGATATGCAAATTAGGCTAATTATAATTGGCTAAGTTAACCTACCTATAAGTCCCTAGTATATGGTAGGGCATGTAGGTTTAGGGACCACAGCATAGGTGGTGCACACCTAGGTGCATTGCTGAGGTGCCCAGTGTCATTTTAAAAGCAAGCCTGCCTTGCTGGCTGCTTTTAAATTAAAGTTATATGCAAATTCGACTTTGGAATTAAAGGTACTTCCAAAGTTTTAAACTACCTTATTTTTACATATAAGTCACCCCTAAGGTGTGCCCTATGTGCCCCTAGGGCTGGGTGCCATGTAACTATAAGCAGGGACTTTATAAAAATAGATTTATAAGCCCTGGTGAGGTAAAAACAGCCAAATTCGTTTTTCCCTCATTGAAGTAAATGGCCTTCATAGGCTAGAATGGGCAGACTTTATTTTAAATTTTAAAGTCTCCTTAAATGTTACATACCAAGAATTTGGTATCAAATTGATTGTTATAATAAATCCCACAACTTCCAGTTGTTGGATTTAATATAACTAGTGCAGGTAAAAAGTTTAGACTTTACCTAAAAAGTTGCCAATTTCAGCTCTGCATTGTTTTTGCTGCTGTGCTCTGATTGGCCAGCCTGCAGCAGCTTCTGCCAGGCCACTTTAATGAGGTGTGAAGTGGCCTGGCTTCACACAAAGGAATGTGCTTGGGGGAGAGAATCTCCCCTCAGCAGATGGGGAAGCAGGAAGGGGGAGGGCTGCCAAACTGGTCTTCAAAGGCAGAGAAGGACATCTGGAGCACCCAGCAACACCCCCACATCCTGCAACCCCAGACAGCTAGGTGCCCCCTTGATTAGATTAGGAGAGGGCAGGAGAGGGGTGTGTTTATGATTTTTAGCCACACCAGTGGGTGGGCTCAGCCAGATCTCTCCTCTAAAAGTCAGATTCATCCATTTTGGATTTTTAGAGACTGTTGCCTTCTGGGATGGATTTTTGCCACACTTCCCAGGAAGTGGTCATCACAGGGGGACGACCCTGTCCCTGATTGGAGGACCAGGGCCCCCCTGCTTTTCACCCAGGAGCAAGGATAAAACTGGCAGACCTGCACCCACGCCTCAGATCCCCACCAAATTTCAAGAAGAAGGAACTACAAGAAGAAGAAGGACTGCCCTGCTGGACCCCTGGCCTGCACCTGGACCCTGCACTCAGAAAGACTGCACCAGCTGCACACTTGGGCTTCACCACAAGAAGGACTTTGCCTGGCTTCCACTGGTTCAAGGAGGGACTCCCTGTTTGCTACAGGTGAAAAATTGCTAACCAGAGTCCCCTGCACCAACTCCTGAAAAAGTGACCAGCTGACCACTGTCCAGTGGCCAAAAAGGAGTTTGCGCCAGGTGCATTCTGGGAGTTGAAGTCCGCACTTCCCAAGGACCATCACAGAACTTCTGGACCCTTGGGGTGAGCTGTGGACCCCAAAAGAACCTTAAAAGAACATCTGGGTGAAGCCCCAGAAGTTTGGAAAAGATTGGAGAAATTTTGGAAAAAAGCTCCATAAAGTGACCGACCCGACGCGGAAATTCTAGCCGGCTTGCCTCAACCGCGACCCGGCCTGACTTCGTGGTTCGTCCCGGTAAAGAAAAACATCCGAAAAAGAGACTAAGTCCGAACGTAAAAAGTTGACCGGGACCTTCCAGCCATCGTATCCGAGAAGGGCTCCACGGACGTCGGATCAAGATCCAGGTTTACCCCGGTCGAAGGATTTTCATCTCGAAAAAACGACTAAGTCCGAAGGTAAAAATCACCACCGAGGAAACCGACTTCGCGTATCCGGACAAGGGCTCCAGGAGGTCGGATCCAACTGGCAGGTTCGTCCCGGGGAAGAAAAACATCAAAAAAGAGACTAAGTCAGAAGGTAACTTTTTAACCGAGGCCTCCCGCGACTTGTAGCCGAGCAGGGCTCCATCGCGGTCGGCCTGAAAGTTTGACTTTGCCCCGGTCCTGGTGCAACCAGATGACCCGATTGGCGCTTTTTGTTTCTAAGCGCTAGAAAATAATAATACTTTAAAAATTCATATCTCCGGTTCCCCTGAACCGATTTTAATCGTTTTTGTGACATTTTAAAGATAAAAATATAAGCTATTTTTATAAATTGGTTTTGGATTTTTAAAATGTTTCCTGTGTTTTATTTAATTACTGTTTTGTGATATTTGAATGCTTTACACTTTGTCTCCTAAGTTAAGCCTTGACGCTCGATGCCAAGCTACCAAGGGTAGAGCTGGGATTAATTTACTGAGACCTAACTGTACTTTTGTGGAGGTTTGTGGCTTGTTGCTAGGTGTAGGTACCTACCTGCCCTACCAATAACCCATTTTCCAACAGGCCAGTCCAGCGGTCCTGGAGAGCCCTGGGCTCTACTGGCTCCATCACCCAAACTTTGTCTCCAGGTGAGAACTCAACCAGAGTGGTCTTCCGGTCATACCACTCCTTCATCACCTCTTGACTGACCTCGAGGTTACTCTGGGCCTGCTTCCAGAAGCGTTGGGTTTGGTTGCAGAGGGCCAGCATGTAGCTGACCACATCCTGGGGAGGTAACTTGGGAGCTTTCTCCCAGCCCTCCTTCACAATGCTTAGGGGTCCCCTGACAGGGTGACCATAGAGAAGCTCAAAGGGGCTGAACCCCACCCCTTTCTGGGGCACCTCTCTGTAAGCAAACAACAGGCAGGGTAAGAGGACGTCCCACTTACGCCTCATGGCCTCAGTCAGGCCACTAATCATGCCTTTCAGGGTCTTGTTGAATCTCTCAACAAGCCCATTGGATTGAGGATGGTAAGGGGTAGTAAACCGGTAGGTCACCCCACACTCATCCCACATGGACTTCATGTATGCAGACATGAAGTTTGTGCCCCTGTCAGACACAGCCTCCTTAGGGAATCCCACACGGGTAAATATTCCCAACAGGGCTCTGATTACCACTGGTGCTGTCACTGTTCTCAGAGGGATTGCCTCTGGATAGCGGGTGGCCTGGTCCACCAAAACCAGGATAAACCTGTTGCCCAAGGCAGTTTTGGGGTCCAAGGGACCAACAATGTCGATGCCCACCCTTTCAAAGGGGGTGCCAACGACTGGGAGTGGGAGCAGGGGAGCTTTAAGCCGTTTCCCTGTCTTCCCACTAGCCTGGCAGGTGGAGCAAGCTCTGCAGAAGTTATCTAAGGCTGTCCTCATTCTGGGCCAATGGAAGTGGGTGTCAAGCCTGTTAAAGGTCTTGTCTTGGCCCAGGTGTCCTGCCAGGGGGATGTCGTGAGCCAGACCCAGTAGGAAGTTCCGGTAAGACTAGGGGACCACCAGCACATGGGCTGCCCCAGGACCTGGAACCTTACGCTCATTGTAAAGGAGATCCTTCTCCTAGTAAATATGGTGAGTGCCAGAGGCGTCACCTGCTGCTTGGGCTGTGGCTTGTTGCCTCAGACCCTCAAGGATGGGGTATTCCTTCTGCACCTTGCAGAATTCTGCTCTGGTTGGCCCCCCCTCTACTTGCGAGCCAGCAAGTTCAGGTAGGTTACCCAGGTCAGCTATGTCCTCCTCAGTGGGCTCAGGGGCCTCCTCCTCCTCAGGGGCCTTGTCCACCACCGTGGGAACATTTGAGGCGGGTTTCCCGCACCTCTTGCCCTTCCTCTTTGCAGCTGTCTGGGCCATTTTTCCAGGCTCCAGACGCCCTTGACTCCCTTCCTGGGCAGCCAGGGACCGTGTGGTCATGCAGACCCACTCAGGTAACCCTAAAATCTCCAGGTGAGATCTGAGCTCTACTTCTTTCCAAGCAGTATGCTCAAGAGCATTGCCTAACAGGCAATCTACAGGCATGGCAGGACTCACAGCTACTTTCAGAGTACCAGAGACCCCCCAACTCAAAGTGAACCAGAGCCACCGGTAGGTGACTCTCACGATTGTCAGTGACTATGACCTGGTGGAATGTATTAGGGACTATCTGCTCTGTTGACACCAGCTGACTCTTGATAGTAGTCATACTGGCTCCTGTGTCACGCAGAGCCTCCACCTGTACTTGGAAGTATTTTGGGGCATGTGGGCTTTGGGCACCATTTCTCTTTCTCCCAGGGACACTAGGGAAATCTCTACCTGCTCCCCAAAGCTATCTCGGTCCATCTCCCCCGAGAGCTAGTCAACCCCGGTGTCTGTCCAGTAGTGGACGGTGCCCTCTTGGAGCACTGGGGGTCGCCTTTATAGTGACCATACTAGTAGCACTCTAAGCATTTGGGGTTGGATCTCCCTGATTTATCATACGTCCCTGGCTTTTTCCCAAATCTGGAAAAGGAATGGTTGCCACCCCCTCCCTGGGAATTCTTTTGGGGGCCTTTGGAGAGTTCCTTATCTGTAAGTTTATCTCCCCCCTCTTTCTTCTGTTGGGAACCCTGACCACCTTTGTGGGTGTCCCCCCAAGGTCCCTTTTTGGACACTCTGGTGCTAACCCAGAGGTCTGCCTCCTCAGCAAGCTTCCTGGGATCAGTCAGCTTACTATCTACCAAGTGCTGGCGCAACACTGTAAAAGTAGTATTGAGCATATGCTCTCTCAGAATGAAGTCATATAACCCTTTATAATTATCTACTTTGTTGCCCCGCACCCATCCATTCAGTGCCTTACTGGAAAAGTCAAAGAAATCTACCCATGTTTGTGTGGTTTGTTTGGTGCTGTCCCTGAACCTCTGACGGTATCCCTCAGGGGTCAGCCCAAACTTTGCAAGTAAAGTGGCTTTCTGAAGTGGGTGTGTGTTTTGATCAGGTTGATCCAATGTGAGAAGTGTGTCCCTCCCCAATGGCGGCACATAACCCCACATAGCTACCCCTCCCATTGCCCTTCAGGAACCTCATGAGCCCTTAGTGCAACTTCATAAGCAGCTAACCATTTATCTATGTCATCTCCCACCACAAAACTGGGCACCACATTTTTGGGTGTAAGAACCTTCTTTTCTCCAGCAGGTCCTGTCTGTATGCTGCCACCATTACTGCTGGATTTAGACTATCTTGCCTTGATCTCCAGCTCCTTGAGACTCAGTTCATGAGCCAACAATAGTTTCTTTTTAGCCAAAGCTCTTTCAGCTTCCACCTGTTTGGCTGCTCTTTCAGCCTCAGCTTGTTTGGCTTCTCTCTCTGCCCTCTTTTCCTCCTGTTGGGCCTCAATTTTCAGTTTTGCCATTTGCAATTGGAACTCCCTTTCTTCTCTCCTTTCCTCTGCAGTCAGGCTTTGCTCAGAGACACTGCTCCTTGGTCTGGAAGGGGTCACAATTGCAGTGGTAACATTACCCACTGATGGCAATAAATCCTCCGAGAGGCCATTTTATGGCTCATCTTCCTCCTCACTTTCCTCTAAATGGGCTTCTGCCCAGGCACTCAGCGCCACTTGAAAGTCCTCCTTTTTGGAGGCCCCTTGGGTGGGTACTCTCATCGCCCTGCAGAACCCTTTTAGCTGTTTGACAGTATATGTCTCTGTTGGACTTTTGCTTATGCAGGGTCATCCCCAGTCTTTTTCGCCTCCTGCCTCCTATTTTTTTCTGACATGTTGCTGTTGGCTTTTCAACTCTGAGCACTTTACCACTGCTAACCAGTGCTAAAGTGCATATGCTCTCCTGTTTAAATTGTATGTAAGTGGTTTATCCATGATTGGCATATTTGATTTACTAGTAAGTCCCTAGTAAGGTGCACTAGAGGTGCCAGGGCCTGTAAATCAAATGCTACTAGTGGGCCTGCAGCACTGGTTGTGCCACCCACATAAGTAGCTCTGTAATCATGTCTCAGACCTGCCACTGCAGTGTCTGTGTGTGTATTCTTACACTGTAAATTCGACTTGGCAAGTGTACCCACTTGCCAGGCCTAAACCTTCCCTTTTCTTACATGTAAGGCACCCCTAAGGTAGGCCCTAGGTAGCCCCAAGGGCAGGGTGCAGTGTATGGATAAGGTAGGACATATAGTAATGTGGTTTATATGTCCTGACAGTGAAATACTGCCAATTTCGTTTTCACTGTTGCAAGGTCTGTCTCTCTCTCATAGGATAAAATGGGGGCTACCTTTAAATATGATTAAAGTGTAGATTCCCCTAGAGAGTAGATGGACATGTGGAGTTTGGGATCCCTGAACTCACAATTTAAAAATACATCTTTTAGTAAAGTTGATTTTAAGATTGTGCGTTTGGAAATGCCACTTTTAGAAAGTGAGCATTTTCTTGCTTAAACCATTCTGTGACTCTGCCTTGTTTGTGGATTCCCTGTCTGGGTCAGTTTGACAGTTGGGTTGTTTTTCACCTCACACCAGACAGTGACACAAAGGGAGCTGGGGTGTAATCTGCATTTCCTGATTAGCCATCTCTGCTAGGAGGGAGGGGTGGAGTGGTCACTCTCATCTGAAAGGACTGTGCCTGCCTCTGACAATACTGTCTCCAACCCCCTGGTGTGTGTCTGAGGCCTTGCCTGGGCAAGGCAGGATTTCACCAGAAGGTGTGAGTCCCCTTTGAAGAAAGGTGACTTCAAAGACTAAAATGGGTATAAGAAGGGCACCCAAACTTACAAACTTTAGAAACACTTCTGGAACCAAGAGGAACCTCTGCCTGGAGAAGAGCTGATAGCTGAGGAAAAAGTGCTGCCCTGCCTGTGACTGTGCTTTGTGGAGCTTTCCTGCAGTGCTGCTTCTGCCAGAGTAAGAGGGCAAAGACTGGACTTTGTGTGCCTTCCATCTTGAAGAAGAAATCTCCAAGGGCTTGATGTAGAGCTTGCCTCCTGTTGTTGAAGTCTCAGGGATAGCAAAGACTTCTTCCTGCCAGCACCTGGAGTCTCTGGAGAGACCCCTACTCTGCTCTGTGGTGCCCTTCCAGTCCCTGGGACCCTGAAAGGAGAGGCTGGCAGCCTAAGGACAAAAATAGACGCACCGAGCGCCGTGCGGAGAAAAGATCGACGCGAATCCGATCGCGGCTGAGAAAACGACGCGACGCCGGTTCCGCAGCTGAGAAACGACGCCGCAGGAAACGCGACCGAAAAACCGACGCCCGGAGCAGGAGAAACGACGCGCAGCATCGCTGACGGAGGCTGAGAGATCGCACCCTGCGCCGCGGGACTTTCGGATCGTCGTGTGGCTGGCTTTTTCAACACGCACCGCCGTGCCGAGTTGTTTTCGACGCACACAGCCGTGCAGGGTTACTTTCGACGCACACCGCCCGTGCGGGGTTATTTTTGACGCAAACCAGGTACATTTTCACGCTAGCAGCGCTAGTGTGGTGTTACAACTACCTAAAGACTCTTTTTATTTTAAACCTTTAAAAAATCATAACTTGACTTGTGTATGTTGGATTTTTGTCGTTTTGGTCTTGTTTTGTCTAGATAAATATTTCCTATTTTTCTAAACTGGTGTTGTGTCATTTTGTAGTGTTTTCATTAAGTTACTGTGTGTGTTGGTACAAATACTTTACACCTAGCACTCTGAGGTTAAGCCTACTGCTCTGCCAAGCTACCAAGGGGGTAAGCAGGGGTTAGCTGAGGGTGATTCTCTTTTATCCTAACTAGAGTGAGGGTCCTTGCTTGAACAGGGGGTAACCAGACTGTCAACCAAAGACCCCATTTCTAACATTGGTGACCAGCGGACGGGATTGGACTTGTATTTGTACTTGACATACAGTAATTAAGTGTACACTACTGTTTTGATCTCAGACCACTACGTGACCACATACTACTTGTTTGGTGATCTTTTGATTTTTCTCTTAAGGACTCTTTTTATTCTACTTCCATGATTTTGCTGATCCCTTGACTGATTCTTTTTTCTTCATTGGGAAATTATTTTCTGCCTTTGGAACTTTGCACTTGTGACCATCATGTCTCAATCTGGAGATGCAACAGCTGGAGCTGTGTTTGAAATGGAGAAACTGAAGGAGTACTCAGTTGCTCAATTGAAACAGTTCCTTAAAGATCTTGACTGTCCCACTGAGAGCTCCACCAGGGAGGGGGAGCTGCAACAGGCACAGAGGGCTTGGGTGACAATCAAGAAGGCTGGAGGGCACACAGAGGAGGAGAATATGGGTGGGGAAGTGCAGAGGATACACAGTGGTGTAGTGGAGGAACCTGTTACGCCTGGGGGGAGGGTCCCCAGGAGGGGTGGCAGGGTGTCACCCAAGGGTCTGACTCCTGAAGAGTTACAGGACAGACAGGCAGAGAGGGAGTACCAATGGGAGCTGAAAAAGCTCAATTGGGAGTTGGAAGAAAGGAGGAGGAACTTAGAGATTAAAAAAATGATTTATGCTTACGAGCTTAAATTGAAAGAGCTGGAAGTCATGAGGGCTGAGTCCAGCTGGAATGGTGGCAGCAACAATTGTATATCCAGTGATGCTGCAGAAGTGCACATGCCCAGAGAGGTGGTGCCCTACTTGAAGGAGGGAGTTAACACACGCCAGGAGGTTCAGGGGTATGAGGTAGCTCCAGTGATGCACAGGGTCCCTGAGGTGGATTGGGGAACTGGCATGGGGAGTCATATTCCTACTGGTGGGAGGGACACTCTACTGACTCTAAGTGAGAGTGACAGGGAGAGGGGTTCCCCCCAGGTAGAAGTCCTGGTTATGGAGTGTGAAAACATCCCAGAAGAGTGTGGGTTGAGTGTCAGGGACAGTCAGGTACTGTCTCACCAGTCTCAGGAGGGTGATGTGGGGTGCTTTTTCAAGGCAGAGTCACTGGATGGTTGGGTGAAGGGTACTTTGGTTAATTCATGTGAGGGGCTGAGTGATGTAATTGCTGGAGAGCATATGTCTAGTCCTTATTTTCCAGAGCTATGCCAACACCAGGTGGAGTGTGAGTTCTCTGACGCCAGGGAGCTTACAATGGAGGCAGACTTCTGGGTGAGTACCAGAGAGTCTGAAGAGGCATTTGGGGGTGCTCCTGAGAGGAGTGGTCTAGGTAGTTCCCAACCAGGTGAGGTAGGGAAGGATTGTAGTGTCCCAGGTAGGTCCCAGTGTAGTGGGATGGGTGAGGGACCCCATGTCCAGTCTCAGAGGAGAGGGAATGGGGATGGGTTGAGGCCCAAGGTGCCCGAGATCCGGTCCCAGGTCCTGGAGGGTTCCCTGCGGGAACACCAGGAGGGGAGCCTAGCCTGTACCATAGGGCCATCTGTTGAGGGAGACCCCACAGTGTCAGGAGAACTTGGGGGGGCGGCTGTAGCCAGCGTCCCACCAGTTCTGGTGTCTGGCAGCACCACTCCTAGTGAGGGGGTGCAGAAGTCCAGACAGAGGGTTGAGAGGGGGTTGCGGACCCCAGTGGAGAACCTGGAGGGTCAGGGGTCAGCTCTGAGAGCAGAGCCCCCCCTGAATGACCTTGGTGAGACCATTTCTGGGTTGGGGGGAATCCAGACTCTGTCAGATGGGCAGAGGTCAGGAGACCTGCGCCAGCCAGACTCTTGTGTGGCCCTTCGGGACAGTGTGTCCCTTGAGGGGGGTAAGTGTGCCCCCCTGGAAGTCCTGGTGTGCCAGGCAGTGGTTCAACCGCAGGGTGGTGACCCTGGGTTGGATGACCAGGTTCAGAGGGTAAACTCTGACCTGGTAGGGGGTAGGTATGCCCCCCAGGAAGTCCTGGTTTGCCAGGCAGTGATCCAGTCTGTGGGTACAGACCCTGGATTGGGAGGCCAGGTTAAGGGTGTCCCCCCTGACCTGGAGGAAGGGGCTACTGCTAACAGTGCCCCTACCATGTTGTCTTCTGGGGGGGCCACTCCTAGTTGGGTGGTTCAGGACCCCAGAAGAGAGGGCAGGGGGAGGGAAGCCTCACCCCTGGCCCTGGTCCAACCTGAAGGTACAGACCCCAGGTTGGAGGATCAGTTGCAGGTTAACATCCCTGCACTGGTGGAAGAATTGTGCAGGACTGCTTCTACAAGCACCCTGACAGTTTTTGACTCTGGGGGTGCCGCTTCTGCAGGGAGGTTACAGAGCCCCAGAGGGGAGGACCAGGGTCAGGTTGTCATCCCTGACCTGGTGGAAGAGAGAGTGGTCAAAGGGTGCCAGGCACCTGGGGCTACCACCCCCCACTCTCCACAGTCACAGTGGTTAGAGAGGCCTGAGGTCGGGCTCTCATCCCTGACAGTTGTCTGGGGCCACTGTGGCTTGCTGTCCTGGTGGACAGAGTTGCCCCTGGGGGGGGGGAGGACGAGAGTCACACCCCGGGGGTGGAGTGGGCAACACAACTGTGTTGGCCCTGGTGGTACTATCTGCCCATTGCAATACATCTGTGAGCAAAGTAAAGTTAGGTGTTGCACAGATGGTGTCTGTAGATGTGGAGAAGGGTTCCCCATGGGTTAGCTTAGTGGGCCCTGAGAGTATGGACAGAGGGATCCAACTGGAGTCAGGAAGGCGTAGAACTGGAACATGCCCCTGCTGTTGTGGGCCTGGGTCCCTGTTCTATCGCCCCAATCAGGGAAGTACATCAAGGTATTGATTGTTCTCCCCTGGCTTTAGGCTGGTAGGGGGTCGTGTTGGACTTTTGCTTATGCAGGGTCATCCCCAGTCTTTTTCGCCTCCTGCCTCCTATTTTTTTCTGACATGTTGCTGTTGGCTTTTCAACTCTGAGCACTTTACCACTGCTAACCAGTGCTAAAGTGCATATGCTCTCCTGTTTAAATTGTATGTAAGTGGTTTATCCATGATTGGCATATTTGATTTACTAGTAAGTCCCTAGTAAGGTGCACTAGAGGTGCCAGGGCCTGTAAATCAAATGCTACTAGTGGGCCTGCAGCACTGGTTGTGCCACCCACATAAGTAGCTCTGTAATCATGTCTCAGACCTGCCACTGCAGTGTCTGTGTGTGTATTCTTACACTGTAAATTCGACTTGGCAAGTGTACCCTCTTGCCAGGCCTAAACCTTCCCTTTTCTTACATGTAAGGCACCCCTAAGGTAGGCCCTAGGTAGCCCCAAGGGCAGGGTGCAGTGTATGGATAAGGTAGGACATATAGTAATGTGGTTTATATGTCCTGACAGTGAAATACTGCCAATTTCGTTTTCACTGTTGAAAGGTCTGTCTCTCTCTCATAGGATAAAATGGGGGCTACCTTTAAATATGATTAAAGTGTAGATTCCCCTAGAGAGTAGATGGACATGTGGAGTTTGGGATCCCTGAACTCACAATTTAAAAATACATCTTTTAGTAAAGTTGATTTTAAGATTGTGCGTTTGGAAATGCCACTTTTAGAAAGTGAGCATTTTCTTGCTTAAACCATTCTGTGACTCTGCCTTGTTTGTGGATTCCCTGTCTGGGTCAGTTTGACAGTTGGGTTGTTTTTCACCTCACACCAGACAGTGACACAAAGGGAGCTGGGGTGTAATCTGCATTTCCTGATTAGCCATCTCTGCTAGGAGGGAGGGGTGGAGTGGTCACTCTCATCTGAAAGGACTGTGCCTGCCTCTGACAATGCTGTCTCCAACCCCCTGGTGTGTGTCTGAGGCCTTGCCTGGGCAAGGCAGGATTTCACCAGAAGGTGTGAGTCCCCTTTGAAGAAAGGTGACTTCAAAGACTAAAATGGGTATAAGAAGGGCACCCAAACTTACAAACTTTAGAAACACTTCTGGAACCAAGAGGAACCTCTGCCTGGAGAAGAGCTGATAGCTGAGGAAAAAGTGCTGCCCTGCCTGTGACTGTGCTTTGTGGAGTTTTCCTGCAGTGCTGCTTCTGCCAGAGTAAGAGGGCAAAGACTGGACTTTGTGTGCCTTCCATCTTGAAGAAGAAATCTCCAAGGGCTTGATGTAGAGCTTGCCTCCTGTTGTTGAAGTCTCAGGGATAGCAAAGACTTCTTCCTGCCAGCACCTGGAGTCTCTGGAGAGACCCCTACTCTGCTCTGTGGTGCCCTTCCAGTCCCTGGGACCCTGAAAGGAGAGGCTGGCAGCCTAAGGACAAAAATACACGCACCGAGCGCCGTGCGGAGAAAAGATCGACGCGAATCCGATCGCGGCTGAGAAAACGACGCGACGCCGGTTCCGCAGCTGAGAAACGACGCCGCAGGAAACGCGACCGAAAAACCGACGCCCGGAGCAGGAGAAACGACGCGCAGCATCGCTGACGGAGGCTGAGAGATCGCACCCTGCGCCGCGGGACTTTCGGATCGTCGTGTGGCTGGCTTTTTCAACACGCACCGCCGTGCCGAGTTGTTTTCGACGCACACAGCCGTGCAGGGTTACTTTCGACGCACACCGCCCGTGCGGGGTTATTTTTGAGGCAAACCAGGTACATTTTCACGCTAGCAGCGCTAGTGTGGTGTTACAACTACCTAAAGACTCTTTTTATTTTAAACCTTTAAAAAATCATAACTTGACTTGTGTATGTTGGATTTTTGTCGTTTTGGTCTTGTTTTGTCTAGATAAATATTTCCTATTTTTCTAAACTGGTGTTGTGTCATTTTGTAGTGTTTTCATTAAGTTACTGTGTGTGTTGGTACAAATACTTTACACCTAGCACTCTGAGGTTAAGCCTACTGCTCTGCCAAGCTACCAAGGGGGTAAGCAGGGGTTAGCTGAGGGTGATTCTCTTTTATCCTAACTAGAGTGAGGGTCCTTGCTTGAACAGGGGGTAACCAGACTGTCAACCAAAGACCCCATTTCTAACAGTCTCCAACAGGGCTAGGTCCAAATCTCCTACTTGAGACCCAGCCAGAGACATGTTGAGTGAGGATTTAGTTTTTGAAAATTGTCAGGAAAAAGGAATTTGCAAAAAGAGATAAAAATCAAGTTGACTTTCAACTGTGGGTAGGTAGTGAAATACTTAGCTACTGTATGTCACTGCACAAATACAAGTCCTATCCTCACCGCTGATCACCAATGTTAGAAATTAGATTTTTGGTTGGCAGTCAGGTTACCCTCTGTCCAAGCAAGAACCCTCACTCTAGTCAAGGTAAGTCACACACAATCCAAATTATCCTGTGCCCACCCTCTGGTAGCTTGGCACGAGCAGTCAGGCTTTACTTAGAAGGCAATGTGTAAAGTATTTGTGCAATAAATCATACAATAACACAATATAGCACCACAAAAATACACCACACAGTGTTTAGAAAAATATAGACTATTTATCCGGATATTTGTAGATCAACACAAAAGATGCAATAAGAATTAGTAGAAGTATCACTGAAAAGTGATATAGAGTGTCTTACGTCTTTAGAAAGCAAACAAAGTCTCTTTCAAGCACAAAGTACCTGGTTTGGAGTCTCCGCAGAGGGCCGCAGAGGAGGAGATGTGTGGAAAAATGGTGTGTGCGTCGGTTTTGCCCCTTCACACACGGACTTGCGTCGTTATTTTTCACTCGGGGAAGACGTGCGTCATTTTCTGGCACGCGGGCCGACTCCTTCTATGGTTCGCGGGATTCCCAGATGTCCCAGGGTCTGTGCGTGGATTCCTCGGCTTGTTATCCGGCTGCGCGTCGTTCCGGGAGGCTGTGCGTGGAATTTTCTTTCTCCTGGCAGGCGTTGTGTCGATTTCCTCTCTGGAAACCGGGCGGCGCTGTCCATGCGAGGCCGTGCATCCAAGTTCCGGTCGCCCCATAGGCGTCGCGTCAGGCAGCGTCGGCGTGCGGCGATTTTCTCACCACGGAGCAAGCTGTGTGTCTAATTTTTTGGCGCACGAGGAGTCCAAATGAAAAAGAGAAGTCTTTTTGGTCCTGAGACTTCAGGGAACAGGATGCAAGCTCTATCCAAGCCCTTGGAGAGCACTTTGGCAGCCAGACGAGAGTTCAGCAAGGCAGCAGGCCAACAGCAAGGCAGCAGTCCTTTGTAGAAAACAGACAGGTGAGTCCTTTGAGCAGCCAGGCAGTTCTTCTTGGGAGGATGCAGGTTCTGGTTCAGGTTTCTTCTCCATCAAGTGTCTGAGGTGGTAGGCCAGAGGCCCTGTTTTATACCCAAATGTGCCTTTGAAGTGGGGGGACTTCAAAGAGTGGCTTAGAAGTGCACCAGGTCCCCTTTCAGTTCAATTCTGTCTGCCAGGGTCCCAGTAGGGGGTGTGGCAGTCCTTTGTGTCAGAGCAGGCCCTCCACCCTCCCAGCCCAGGAAAACCCATTCAAAATGCAGATGTATGCAAGTGAGGCTGAGTATCCTGTGTTTGGGGTGTGTCTAAGTGAATGCACAAGGAGCTGTCAACTAAACCTAGCCAGACGTGGATTGAAAGGCACAGAAAGATTTAAGTGCAGATAAATGCTCACTTTCTAAAAGTGGCATTTCTAAAATAGTAATATTAAATCTAACTTCACCAGTCAGCAGGATTTTGTATTACCATTCTGGCCATACTAAATATGACCTTTCTACTCCCTTCAGATCAGCAGCTGCCACTTCAACAATGTATGAGGGCAGCCCCAATGTTAGCCTATGAAGGGAGCAGGCTTCACAGTAGTGTAAAAACAAATTTAGGAGTTTTACACTACCAGGAGATGTAAACTACACAGGTACATGTCCTGCCTTTTACCCACCCAGCACCCTGCTCTAGGGGTTACCTAGGGCACACATTAGAGGTGACTTATGTGTAGAAAAAGGGGAGCTTTAGGCTTGGCAAGTACTTTAAATGCCAAGTCGAAGTGGCAGTGAAACTGCACACACAGGACTTGCCATGGCAGGCCTGGGACAAGATAAAGGGGCTACTTGAGTGGGTGGCACAACCAGTGCTGCAGGCCCACTAGTAGCATTTAATCTTCAGGCCCTAGGCACATACAGTGCACATTACTAGGGACCTATAAATATATTAAATAGTCCAATTGAGTATGATCCAAAGTTACCATGTTTAAAGGGAGAGAGCATATGCACTTTAGCACTGGTTAGCAGTGGTAAAGTGCGCAGAGTCTAAAAGCCAGCAAAAACAGAGTCCAAAAAGTGGAGGAAGGCAGGCAAAAAGTTAGGGGTGACCACCCTAAGGCATGTCAGGTCTAACAATACTGCACCTGGGGGTCCGTGTGACTCCATGACTGGCATCCTTGGTGTCGGATTGTTGGAAACGACTCCGTCACAACACCGTAATAACACCAAATTGAATATGGGTTACCTAGGGCCTACCTTAGGGGTGACTTATTTGTAGAAAAAGGGGAGTTTAAGGCTTGGCAAGTGCTTTTAAATTCCAAGTTGAATTGGCAGTGAAACTGCACACACAGGCCTTGCAGTGGCAGGCCTGAGACATGGTTAAGGGGCTACTTATGTGGGTGGTGCAAACAGTGCTGCAGGCCCACTAGCAGTACTTAATTTACAGGGCTTTGTTAGGGACTTACAGGTAAATTAAATATGCCAATTGGGTGTGAGCCAATGCCACCATGTTTTAAGGAGAGAGCATTTGCACTTTAGCAATGATTAGCAGTGGTAAAGTGCACAGAGTCCTAAAACCAGTACAAATGAGGTCACAAAAAAGAGAAGGAGGATGGAGGAAGGCAAAACGTTTGTGGATGACCCTGTAGAAAGGCCATTTCCAACAGGTGCATTCTGCAGCACACACAGGAATCCAGGAAAACCCCTCTTGTGATAGTTTTTGTGCAGGAAGGTGTCACTTTCTCCACAAAAACAATCATCCCCACAACGAAGTCATCTTTGCACCATGGTGCAAGGGTGTCTGCATTGGCTCTAGTCAGCAATTTGTGTTCCAGTGCAGAGGGAGAGGGCAGAAATGTGCCTATCTTGTAGAAAGGCGCAAATCTTACCTTTCCCGGTGACGCAGATTGCCACAGCAAAGCACTTGCTGCACCGCCCTGCACCACAGGCCTCATAAATGACACTGTTAGTCTGATAGGGCACAGCTACTTACCTTTTAACTACCATGGTCTTATCACAGCCGGAAGACTGTGAGGATGAGAAGGTCTTCCCCCTGAGAATGCTATTCCAGAAAGTGCAGATAACTAGTTTGTTAGGGGAAAGGCTGTAAATATATTATTATGTTGACACTTAACTTCAATTTAAGCAATGTGTTGGAGGTCTCTTGGTCAGACTCTGAAGTACCAAGCACCAGAAACAGCTGAAAAGAACAACTTCTATCTTGAAAGACTGAGTAGTCCAATCGTGGACAACGTTATGTCGGACAAAAGTTTCAAATGTCTGTGTTTTTGGAGAATGAGGTTTGTGAGCATCATCCGTTTAGTCATGATGCAATCAGGTAGACAGCTGAACTCCTGCATGCTACTCAGAAGTTCTAATTTGTGCTAACAACGTTTCCATAAGACAACCAATGCACAAATTCATGCTGAAAGCTCATATTGAGTTTTCGATATTTGGGACCGAGGGATCAAGGGCGTCTAGAACGTGTAACTGGATTCAATAGATAGATTGGTCCAGATGAAAATTTCCAAGTTAGTACATAGTCATTCATTTGAAAGCAAACCCTGCATCCACGTGCCTAAAACTTTCCTTTCCCCACCCTCAAGCTCACTAATGAAGTTTTTCAAAAACTTTCACAACAGCATAGGGTTAGTGTGTGAATTTCATCCATTAGTGATGAATTAATAGTGACATATATTCTGTGTCTTTTAATAACTCATCTTTTGGTGCATCCCAATACCCAAGATGGTGTGTGGCTACCGCAGGAGAGCTTGGGTGCTGTGGGCCACGTCCTAGGGGTAGACAGAGGCTGCTTGAGTCCAACTGGCAGCACAAGGCCTGAAAAATGTGACAAGGGATGGTAACTGAGAAAGGGCACCCAACCAACTAGCCTGCCTGTTGCAGCAGGAATGAACTTTGACTGCAGCAAGCGCTGCTGAACGTTTCTTTGATTATTTTAGTGAAATTTAAGATGAACTTTTGCAATGTTGTGAGTCACGCGACTTTGCAAATTGGTACAATCTTAGGAACGTCACTGATGATGTGGTTTGTATGTTGCACCACTATTACCGGGTAGGTAGTATATTGGTGGTGTAAACTGCACTCGAGTGTCGGAAGAAGGCATTAGGTTTACACAGATGCTGCAGCCGTTACTGGCTGATACCTGGGACATATAAAAAATGCATGCCTTGGTGAAAAGTGAAGGTGATTTAAAGACCTAATCCTTCCCTTACCACTGTTTCCTCTATCAAGCCAACAGTAAGTCCACATCTACTTAAATGTTTCAACATTCCCACATCCTTACTTACATGCTTCCCATATTCATAGGAATAGGTGCACATTCTTTTTTGATAGTTATCAAGGGTTGTGTGACGGGAATAGATGGAAGAGTCATACTGCCAACATATTCAAATGTCTCTACTCTAGTATCAAGGCAAATCAATGTTATGACTTTGCAACACTCTAGAAATCTGTTTAAATGTTTAATTGCACAACTTCGTGGTGATACATTGTGAGCATATTTGGTGCTTTTGAAACTAAAATGGCACCACACTAATGCCCATTGCAGGGACTAAAGACCCCATGGAGGTTAATTAGGAGAACCCTGGGTTAAAAACGTTTAATACTATTTCTTCTTTTAGAAGCCATTGCACTGCCCTTCTGCTCACTTGTCTCGTGGATCATGAAAGCAACTAATAAAACGCAAAATAGCCAGCCTCACAGTCCTGATTGATTTCTCCATTTGCTTATTTTCTGTAGTATTCACTTCTTCTAGACCCTCAGCAACAATTAGGAGACTATTTAGGGGCAAATGATGTGTGAAGTTATCAGAACGGTGATGTCCTTAGAAACAAAGCTACAAAAATGATACATTTGTGCCCCTGGCATTTTTGTGAATGAATGCCCTTCTGCCAATCCTTTTTCCTTTTTACCAAACATCAATTCTTTAGTTCTAAAAAGCATAAAGCAGTATTCCCTCGTTGTATTATTTTCACTTTCTTTACACTCATGCTCTTTGCAGTTCACGTTGTTGTCTGCTGCATTCGCCCCACAGACTCCCCATCTTTCAAGCCATTCGCTTCCCCAACCTACTTCTCTCTGTAGAATACCATATTTAATTACCTGCTTCTCATCATCAGATTATGATGAAATTAGTAAACCTGTCACATGTTTGTCAGTTTGTCAATGACAGCAAAGCCAGCACAAATGAGATGTGGGATGCGCTCACCTTACAATTTCCAAAAGGCCATTGATGGTTACACTTTGCTGGTGACCAAGATTATCGTGAGCCACCCGGAGAAAATATAGGAATACAACAAAAATGAGGGTTGTGCTAAATCTGCAGAGTCTGCGTTCATTTAATTACCTGAGATTTCTGGAAAATTTCTCAAAATTACATGTAATTGTGATAAATACAAATCCATCGATTAACGGTACATTTTACCTTGAAATGGTTCCTGGCGTTATTTTTGGCAGGGCGTTGGATTTTGCACGTAAAAGGTAGTGCAAAACCATACAATTGCTGAGAAGAAGCTCCGCTGGCGCTCATAATGCAATACTTTTGAAACAGTATTGTAACAATACTAACGAGAAATTCCCGAAATTGTATGATTTACGTCAGCATAAATTAAATTTCGTCTAGGCTCACAATAGACTATAAACTATTGTAAATAAACAGCGAGCCAAGCGCCCACTTTCTTATAACAATCCCTTTGACAGGGTATCTCATTTCGTGTGTCAGAATAGGTGACATGCTAGAATAGCAAGAAAAAAAGTAGAATAGCAACTTTCTTAGAGATTAAAATACATTTAAAAACAGAATCGTATTCTGGGTCACACACCGCAAGCATTTCATCACTTCTACTCCTTGTTGACTTAGAGAGTGCAAAGTCACTGACATGCTTACAGGCCATATAAAGTAAAAGGCAGTAAAAAGTATTTTATGGAGTCTGGTCTGTCACCGTGCTAGTCTACCATGACAGATCTCAGTGATGTCATTGAGAGAACTGATAGGGCATATCATAGGGTTTCAGTGGTGCACTAAAAGGCTCATGGACAAAAATAAATCCATAGCTTTGTGATGAAGCAATCAATATAGACATTAAACAAACAAACACTTGGAGGCATTGATCTATTGTGAGGGAAACGAAGGACGGAAGGGACTGCAGACTCAAGGCTTCGTCCCAGGCACTTGAGGATACCTTACTAAAGAGAATCACTGAAATAATATTATCACATTAAAAACGTCTTGAAGCACTCTAAAAATGGCTGAATGCTGGAGGTGTTCGAAATTGAATGTCACCTATATTGATCACATATTTTCTAAATGATTGCGTCTGATTCTTGTCCGGCTTTGTTCACAGAACCGGAGACACCACCCCCTATTTCTGTGTTCAGAGAGGAACCAGAGAAGCATTTAAATTCATATTTTGAAAATAGGAGTATATAGGGAGAGGCAGTGCTCACTTTTTTAACCAAATCATGCAAGTGAATATGCAATTTCTCACTGTTATGCATGCGACTGGAACATGTGCCTCTGCTAAGAAGCACAGACATATTTTCTACCCCAACATTTTTCTTTGGTAATTGTTAAAGAAAGTAACATTTGGATTGTTTGGCTGTCCAATTCGTAAAATAGTCACATGTTAGCACAGGCCTTATGCTAGACTAATGCCATTTTATTCAGCTATATTACAGCGTCTTCACAGTTGACCACAAGAGGAATGGAAAATTCAACAAATCAAACTTCACTGCATCAGGTCTGAGTGGGTGTTTGCCTGTGAATGCCTACCTTGCATTCATTATAACTGGAGGAGGTATAATGTGACGCTAAGGTTTACAAACTGAAGCATTGAGCTCATTGTGTCAGTTTGTAAATCAGGGACAGTTTAAAGCACTGCTTAGGGCCACTGCAGCGTCAAACAAAATGATGCAGCGGTGGCGCGAAGGCATTGTAAATGAGGCCCTCTGAGCCATTATTAAATAGTCTATAGAATGTTATAGGGTATTGTATAAAGTTGAGGTAAAATTTTAAGGGCCCTGTGAAAAAGTAATCACCTTTTCTGTGGTGAAGCGCACACATGCATTTTTACATATTTACATACTGAACTTCATTTCAGTGAATGTATAATAAGACACGTTATTATCCATGTCAATGGTTCTCATTTAAAAAAAAAAGTTTATCTTAATTTTCGACTTGCTTGAACATTCTACTCATTTACATCATCTTATTATCGCATTCAGTGCATCTATTTATATCCACAAGTATGTATTGCACTTTATTCAGCATAGCTTGTTAGTTCTTGTCATCATGGGGCATTATATTGTGGGAGGTTAGAACTGAGGTTGATGTGTGGTTGATGAGTCATGCCTTTGCACTGAGTACTGGGCAGCATTCATGGTGTCATATTGTGATAGTATCTCTATGGTGTACATTGTCCCTAATATATTCCATATAGCCAGTATTCCAACCATATAACATACACACTATGGCGGTCATTCTGACCCTGGCGGTCAAAGACCGCCAGGGCGGAGGACCGCGGGAGCACCGCCGACAGGCCGGCGGTGCTCCAATGGGGATTCCGACCGCGGCGGTAAAGCCGCGGTCGGACCGGCACCACTGGCGGTCTCCCGCCAGTGTACCGCCGCCCCATTGAATCCTCCAAGGCGTCGCAGCTTGCTGCGCCGCCGAGGGGATTCCGACCCCCCCTACCGCCATCCACCGCCGGGAACCGGATGGCGGTAGGGGGGGTCGCGGGGCCCCTCGGGGCCCTTGCAGTGCCCATGCCACTGGCATGGGCATTGCAGGGGCCCCCATAAGAGGGCCCCTAAATGTATTTCACTGTCTGCTGCGCAGACAGTGAAATACGCGACGGGTGCAACTGCACCCGTCGCACAGTTTCCACTCCGCCGGCTCGATTCCGAGCCGGCTTCATCGTGGAAGCCTCTTTCCCACTGGGCTGGCGGGCGGCCTGAAGGCGACCGCCCGCCAGCCCAGCGGGAAAGTCAGAATTACCGCCGCGGTCTTTCGACCGCGGAACGGTAACCTGACGGCGGGACTTTGGCGGGCGGCCTCCGCCGCCCGCCAAGGTCAGAATGAGGGCCTATCTCTCTTTAACTGAGGGAAATAAAATCACAAGGCTGGAGTTCAAATGAGTTGAGTATTTAATGCATCAAGGTGGAAGTATTATGTGGTATGACTGGGGAGTCTTACCATGTTTCAAAGCTTCAAAGTTTATTGACGGTTCAAAATAAATAATTTTATCATCAAATATTATACAAGTCAATAAAGCAGATTAAAAAAACAAGGATAAAAACCACTATACAAAAAAGAAATAAAATAAAATAATTCACTAAAAACAATAAAGTGCAGTATTCAATTCTCAAGCAGCTTATTTAATCATCCAACACAATTTAACCCCAAACAAATCTATTGATGACCCGGGGTTAAGAAGGCCTGAGTGTTCCAGTTTGGTTTATTTTGGTGCTGAAAGCTCTTTCTTTCTAATAGACCATGCAGCAAATATAAATGTAGATACAGCTATTGCTACCATCAATGACGGGTCACTCTTACCTATTCTAAAACCATTTGCTCAATTAAACAATAAAATATTTTTACATAAAGGCACAATCCATCTTCTTCTAGGTTCTACGTATCTGGGGCAAAAAAAGAGGATATGTTCATCTGTTTCATCCACCAGACAGCACACTTTACACTTTTTATCGCCATCCCCCAAAGGGTCCCCACGAGCAGTGAGAGCAGCTACAGGTAGGATGCCATATCTAAACTATAAATACAGAGACAGAGAACGAGCTGGTCTGATCAAATCCATAAAAAGGTTGGCTACTAGTTCCTGCTTTTGTTTGTAAAAAAAACACTAGTCGAACGACCACTGGCACCAGCATAGCCCCTCCCAATATTTCTGCTTGACGATAGGGACGGCATTCAATGGAATTGCTTCAGGAATGTACCAAAACTGTGGAAGACCAAGCTCTATCCAAATGGACCTCAGCTTCCTTACCCATCCTTTCTTCTCTATTGCTTTAGCCCGCACCAATATGTCCCTTAGTCCATTCCTGTAAATCTTCAATTCTTCCGTTCTCCAGAACTGGATCCGATACAATAGGGACCTCAAAATTGCCAAATCAGAGATAGAGTGAATCCCTAGATCTAATCTGAGAGGCACCAGGAGAGAACACTTCCCCATCCCCGTAATGTACATAAGAAGCTGTTTTCTTTGACAACAAGAATATTTAAGTTGCTTAGGTCCCACAACTCAGCCGTTATTGTTCTGCTTTCTTTACCTGTAATTTACATATTCATATCGGGATTGACTGGCAAGATCTGGGCATTTTTGCCATCCTACCCAACACACCCCCTAGTGGCTAATAATATGCAAACATTTTGTTATTTTAGCTCCCAGCCACCTGAGCCTTTAATCTGACACCCAAATAATCAAACTCTGTAACTCTCTCTAAACTAACAGAATTCAGAGTCTCCTTGGCATGCAGCTTCTTCCACCTGGAGGAGCAAATCATCACTTTCGTTTTTGCTGCATTGATCTCTAGACCAAAATCCTTACAAAATAAACTAAAATGATCTACTAAATTCTGGAGACCCTTTTTTTTTAGCCAATATAAGTGTGTCATCAGCGTAAAACATCCTAGGTTTTTTCAGGTCAGCCAGGCTGGGAGAAGTGTTCACACAATTATTCAGGTACTCAATACAATTATTGATACACAGAAGAAAAAGAGTGTGCACCAGGACACAGCCCTGGCACATCCCCATCTCCGCCCTGACTGGATTGGTCAACTCCCCCTTATTGCCACTCCTAATCTATGCAAATGTGTCCTTGTATAAATTAATAATAAGGCCTAAACGTTCTGGTGGAACTCCGATCCTTTGTAGCATGTGCCATAGCTTTTTTCTATGTACTAAGTCAAACACTGAGTAGAGATGTATAAAAGCCACAAACAAATTCCCCCCACCAATATCCACAATCTTCCATTTAATCAGAAACAAACTCAGAACTTGATTTAGAGTGCTAGTCGAAGGTCTGACTCCCGCCTGCAGACTTGAGATGGCACAACGTTCTTCTATCCATTCCATCAGCCGATCCAAAATCCCATTTGACAAAAATCTTCTGTAAATCATCCTGCAGACTAATCAGCCGAAAGTTGGATGGGTCCCTTGGATTACCTTTTTTTATAGATAGGCACTATCTCAACCACTCCCATGTTAATGGGAATGGCACACTAGGTGCTACGGTGTTGCCCTCATTTGAAATGTAGGGTACCCAGATATCTGGCTTTGATTTACATAGGTTGCCCAATACTTTATCCAGGCCAGTCCTTACCCTGTTTGAGAGAGTTGACAGCTGATAAAGTTTCAGTTAGAGTGAACTGAAGAGAGGAACAACCTCAGCCCCAATACCACCAACCTCTTCCTGTCCATGTTCGTCTGAGGCGGAATAAAGTGAGGTGAAATGAGAAACCCATTCACCCAGCAAGACTGACAACCCCATCTGTGACTGGGAATTCCCATCACCGATGAACAACAACTTCCAGAAGCGCCTTTGATCATTACTCCAGGCTGCTTCAAGCAGATCTTCCCATCAATTCTGCTCCCACTGCTTCCGAGCCTGTGTTAGCTCCTGTTTATATTTTGCTCTAGTTTGTCTTATCACACAGCTCTTTTAACAGTGGCAGTGTTGTTTTAAGCATCTGTGCATTTTTTGGTAAACGACCCACTACTTGGTCTGGGCCGAGGTTTGTCAGCTACTGCTTTGACAAATAGGCCCTGATTTGAAGGGCCTGGCGCCACTTTAGCACCACCTTAGCGTCATTTTTCTTATGCTAAGGCAGTGCTAAGGTGGCCTTTTCCCCGCCCCAGATTTACAAAGTAGCGCATTGCATGCATTGCATCACTTTGTAATCCTTTGTGCTTCATTATGACCATTATGACTACCATGTGTGCAAAGGGGGCAAACCCCAGTTTGGGGGGGGGGTGAAAAAATGGTACTAAGAAATCTAACAGATTTCTTTGTGTCATTTATGTCAGCACTTTTAAAGCCTGCTCAAAGCAGGCGTTAAAATGGGGCTCACCATTGTTTACAATGGGCCCCTATGTATTGTTCAGGGTTGGCGCCAACATTTTGGTGCTAACCCTGAACAGTACAGCAATAGAGTCAAAAATGTTGATGCTTTTGCCCCATACACTGCGCCATGGTGTGATGTATCTTATATACGGCTCACACATGGTGGCAGAAGGGAGGCTCTAAGGGGCGCAAGCAAAGTGGACTGGGTGCATCGCCACTTTCCTTAAATCTGCCCCATAATGTTTTAAGGAAATCATAAAATCTCAAATGCTCATTCACTATCTTCGTAAAATAACACCCATATGAAGTTATATTTTCCATATGGTTGGCTAACGACTTATACAGAGTAGCAATAGAAGGGAGAAGTTTCTACTGCTTCCCACTTGATGTTCTGCCTATTATTAGACAACTTGAGTTGTTGAGCAAAATCACCAGAAGTGGAATCAACCAAACAGGGGAAAATATTTCTGATGGAAAGTAAAAGAGAATCATGATCACTCTCTTCATGCTCCATTACTTCCATATCATCCTTGTGGTCCCACAGATGAATGTCTAAAAGTATGTAATCTATACAGCACATATACATCCCACACCTAAATGTCGAGAGTAAATTGGTGGCAAAACGTGATCAGCCATTACAAGACCAGAGCCCGTATGATAATGTAATATCTACAGCCTGTAGCGCTACTCTATTCAGCCTGCACCTGCTGGGCACTAGCAATTCCAGAACGCCCCACAGTCTGCCTTCTTCCCTGAGTTCCCTGAGCCCATTGAGTAGGGCTCAAAAGTGGTGTTAAAATTCCCTGCTACCAACACGTAATAGGCTCCCTTGCACCATGAAAAAAAAAAATACGAATATGTGGAGAATTTCTGATTCACTACTCTTCCTCACACTTCAGTTATACAAGCTAATCAACAAGAGAGGGATCTTTTGATTGGTTGAGAGGAAACTGCGCTGCATATCTGCAAAACCTAAATCCATCTCCCTCACACTACACCTAAAATTGCCACTAACCCAAATTAACAAACCTCCTTAGGGCCTCCTACCAACTGACCCACAGGAAGAAATCTAGAAACGTTTGAACCCAAGTCTATACTTAGGCTCCAAGGCCTATGTTTCCTGGAAAATGCATATTTGTAGTTATCGATAAAGTCCCCCCCCTAAACTGGATTGATAACCTTCATCCCTATTCCTGCTATAGTCCAGTTTATAATCCTTATCAAATCACCACAAGTGCCCAGTTGTTGTGCCTAAAGAAAAGTTGTTAGACTTGGGCCAGAGCTTCTCCCCTCATATGGTTGCCTTGGATACCTCTGAGGAGATTCTTGATTCTCAGCAGAAGGGATAGAAATATCAGAGCCTAATGGCATACCTCAATTTACATGGAGGAGTGGATTACACAAGGGAGATCCCTGTAGTCTTCGGCCCTCCAACCCTTGATATCAGTCCACCTCAAACAATAGGGATAAATCCCTCCCTTAGTCATTCCTATAAGACTGCTACGCATCCATATCCTCTGGATGTGGTAGGTTCTCTTAAACCTCGCAATACCTCTAGTGGATGAAAAAAAATGGGGCAGAGGTAGAAACTCGAATCTCCAGGCATGCTGCTAACAGCAGATGGCTTCCCCCTTTGTTAACCCCCACGTTTGGTAGGAGCAAAGGTGGGACACCACACAAAGGGCAGGAGCAGGGGTCTCACTGAGCATGCACCACGCCTAGGGGCTTGCAGGTGAAGTAGACCCCCCATTTCATTATCTTCCATGTTGGATACCAATTCACAGTTACATTTAAGGGAATGAGCATGGGCACTTGGGCCTGGTTGGGAGGTCCCAGTGCGCTTCCAGACAAAAAAAGGGGGTGACCATCCAAAAGGGGCATTTTCCAACATTTTATATCAACTGTGAGTCAATGGGCCAACCACAAAGGGGATACAAAGGGGAAGAAAGCGGGGACAGGAGAGAAGTGGGTCATAGAGTACTCCATCCCTGGTCCTTATGAGTTCACGTGTAATATTTTCAATTATCATCTGCCCAGTCTTCTCCATCCTGGATCCTAAATGTATAAAATCAAAAAGAATCTCAATCCTATTCTCCTCAGTTTCAATTATACAATTGTTCATAAAATTGGTTTGTGAATTGCAACAAACGAACTTACACTAAAGTCTAAATCTACCCTTCTGGATCAGGTCTAGTATCATTTATGTTTCATGTGCTTTTGACACTGCCCACCATTTTGAGACCCATTTCAACTGAGCTGCCCAAAGGTAGGACACAAAAACTGGGGACTCTCAGTCCGCACTCTGTGGGTGGGAGCTTAGGATTTTTGAGTGCTGCCCTGTCCCTCCCATCTTATCTGGCAAGATCAGTTTTCCCCACTTTATTCTGATGCCTATTAATGTTTCACCAATACAAACACTAGAGGCTTAGGGGCTTATTTACAAGAAAGTGGTGCGGCTCTATGCAACAATTGACAGCACAGGGCTGCATCTCTTCAGAAATGCAGGGATGCGCCGTATTTACAAAAATATGATGCACTCCTGTGTTTCCCCTAGCGCTGGCACTAAATTTAGCTGCCTAGCGCCAATGCAGTCACCCTTGCACCATCTCTGGGATAATTTCCGTTATCTGTTAGGCAGGGGCCGAGAGTCACTTCACTCACAAATTAGTGAGGCATAAATGTGGCATAAATGTGGCATCCCTTGGCACACTCCTCAGAACACAGTGGGCCTGTGGAAGAACAGAAAAAGGACTGCCCCACTGGTTGAGATCTTTGAGGTGAACTAAAGGGCAGGACATTCTCCCACTTTCACCGAGGACAAAGAAGTGGACTCCACGGGTCAATTGGCTGACTTTGTGGTGGCATCTGCTGGAGAGATTTTTAACTCCCAAGAGATGTTGCTGAGGTCCTGTACCCCTGGCTGTGTCTAACAGGACTACTCCTAATAGCTCAGAAAACCTGTTACTTTGAATAGTTTTGGACTCCAAAACGTCTGGAGGACAGGACAATACTGCCAAGCCAATCTGACCAAGGTGCAACCTCAATGAGCTAACCAAACAAGGGCCTTGTTTACTCAGTTTTGGAACATGGCAGCACCCCAAGCCTCTTTGCTGTGCTGCTTTGCGTCAAAACAAAAGGGCAGGTATGTGCCATATCTATAAAATACGGCACATCCCTGTCCTTGCTCCCTGATTTGGCGCACAAATTGCCTCCTAGCACCAATGCTTGTATTGCAGGGATGATAGTTTATGTGCAAGAAGGGACACCTTCCTGCACATAATCATTAATGGCATTTTCCTCTTTCTCTGTGTGCTGCAGATTGCAGCACACAGAGAAAGAGGAAAAAACAGGGAGAAGTAATGTTATTTATCCCTTTTGTGCCACCTTAACGCCATCCCTGAGGTGGCGTAGGAATCTCACGCATTCCCAGACTTGTAAATCTAGGAATGTGTCAGACTCCGTCGGATTACATAGGTGTTGCTGTTGGAACACCCACAGCAACAACCATAGAACACCCCTATGATGCATGGTTATGCATGAAATGGGTCCATATTTACAAAGCCATAAAAAGTTATGCAAGGTGACTTCGTGGTCTTATAAATATGAGTTGGCACACTGTGCCATTGGAGCATAAAAATAAATGACACTCCGGTGGCACAGTGTGCTGCTTGGGCCTCATGAATGAATCCTCAAGTTTCCCTCGCTTGGAGCCTGTCGTGGTACAAAATCTGTTGCTGAGGGATCTAGGTGAGACCATATCTGGCCTTGAGGTGCCCTCGTGGACACCTACCACAGCCTTGCCCTACTGCAGTTATATGAACTCTGAAATAGAGACTAAGGGACATATTTATACTTTTTGGTGCACAACTGCACTAACGCAGTTTTACATCAAAAGGTTTGCACCAGCTTGCACCATTCTTGAGCGCCAGCCGGGCACCATATTTATGGAATGGTGCAAGCCGGCGCAAAGGGTAGGCTAGCGTAAAAAAATAAAAAAATGACATTAGCCGGGTGGCGGTGGCAGTATGGATGAAGGGGGTTTTGCACCAAAAAATGACATTAGGCAGGTTAAAGTAAAAAAAAACACTCTAACTAGCCTAATGTCATTTTCGGATGCAAAACCATCATTACCACATGCCTCCTGTCTTCGAAAGGACAGGACTCATACCCACCACCTCAATGGCCAGCACAGGGGACCATGGTCCCCTGGGCATGGCCATTGCACCCAGGGGGAATCATTTGAGGGTACCCAATGGCACTTAAAAATAAAATACTTCCATCTACTTACCTATACTTACCTGTCCTCTGCTGTCCCTCTGGTGTGGGTGAGGGGGTCCCAAATAATTTTTTCAACCCTCCTCCTTTAGCTCGGGGGATAAATATGGTGCTAAGGCCATAAAGTCATTATTTGCACGGGAACGCCTTCCTTACATCTCATTGATGCAAGGTAGGTAGGTTTCCACGTCCAAAAAATGGTCATAACTTTGGGGTCTAGCACCAAAGTTAAAATATGTAGCTAGTTTTGCACCAACTTTGTGTAAAAAATAATGATGCAAATTTGGTGCAAAACAAGTATAAATCTGCACCTAAGCTATTGTGAAGAGAGCAACGTAGGGGGGGGGGCGCCAGGCCAACAAACGGCGTTTTACAGTAACTGCCCTGTGGCACCTAATAACAACTATTCCTATGAGTCTGACATAGGTTATCTTGTGGAACATTAATGGCCTTTTAGACAAAATTAAACTCACCGCTGTGTTTACCTTTGTAACACCGATACCGCCCTGATGTGCTCCTGCTGTAAGAGACTCATCTCTCGGGTGATCATTGCCCCTTCTTAGCCCGTAAAGGGTTTGATAGAGTGTACCACGCAGGGTTTACGCGCAGATCAAGGGGAGTGGCAATACTACTGCACAGTTCATTTCCCATAACAAAAATACAGGTGTGGAAAGACCGGCAGGGACGCTATGTGGCCATTACTGGGAAGGTGAAGGGTGTCACGATTAATGTGGTCAGTGTATACATCCCCCCTGCAATGGCACAAGCGGCCCTCAAGGACCTAACTAAATTGCTCCTAGAATTGCCTCTGGGACTTACTATGCTTGGGGGGGGGGGGGGACTTCAACGTGGCCCCAGACCCTGCCCTGGATGTGGCTGGTCCACTCTCAACTTACAGGCATGCAATGGCGGCAGGAATCATGGGATGGCTCTCAGTGACGGGGCTTTGTGATGCTTGGTGGGTGTGGCATCCAAGACGGCGGCAGTTTACCCACACATCGGTCGCCCACGGCTCGCAATCTAGAATTGACTTGGTGCTTTTGCCAAGCACGGACTGCACCTGCCTATCTCATATCGAAATCCTAGCTCAAGGGATTTCCGACCATGCCCCCCTTCGGTTCATCGTAGGTCATGCCTGGTCGATGACCCACCCCATGTGGCGACTGAATGCGTGGTATCTGCAGGACCGGACCTATGTTGAGCAGCTGCAAATACTTTGCATTAAACAAGGGATCCGTGGTTTCTTCGGGAACCCTGTGGGCGGCAAGTAAGGCGGGACTGCAAGGTGCAGCCAGAAGTCTGATACGAGAGCAGGAATGTTCGTGAGCACATAGTATTGAAAGGCTGGAATTGCGGGTGAAGGGGTTAGAGAAAGAATATGACGTGAGCCCCATTGAAGGGGTGGCTCGGCAGCTCCCATTAGTCCGCGAGGAAATCCAAGATCAGTCTTTAGAGGCTGCAAAGCACTTGTGGAGGGCAACTACTGCGAGGATTTATGGCTGGGAGGACAAAACTTGAAAATTGCTATACTGGTGGTCTCTCACCACCGGCCGGATAGGACCTTCACCTGGAACTACCAGACGCTGTATCGGGCGTCAACGCTGATTGAGTCAGGCCAGGTCGGCCGGCTGCTAGAGGATGTTCCCCTCCCGCGGTTGCCCGTGGCAGAGGTGAAGATCCTGGATGAACCTATTAATGCATAGGAAGTTGGGTGGCTATTTCTGCATTGGGAATGGGGAAAACGCCAGGTCCTGGTGGGTTCTCCGTGGAGTACTATAAAGCGTTTAGAGAAGATTTGGTGCTGCACCTACTTGCACTTTTTATGGAAGTGGAGCAATGAGGGTCATTCCCAGAGGAGCTGGACGTTGCCACCATTGTGGTGCTTCCTAAAACCCAACCCCCATTGCTACAATGTGCAGACTATAGGCTGATATTGCTGATTAACAGCAAGGTTAAAATCTACGCCACAATTCTCGCAGCTCGTCTTAAGAAAATTCTGCTGCAGCTAATACACTGCGACCAATGTGGATTTATGGCAACCCGTAGCACTCTGCACTGCATCTGCCGACTGCATGTGGCTTTGGCCGAGTGCCACCGACTGCCCCCAGATCTTGCTCTTCTATTTATAGATTTTGAAAAAGCCTTTGATTCGGTGGACTGGGGGTTTCTTTTTTCAGTGCTCCGGCGGGCAGGTTTTGGACTGAGGTTTTGCCGCCTGGTTTGAGCGCTGTATGCTAAACCCTCAGCCTGTGTGCTGGTCAATGGGGCGCTGTCCTCAGTCTTTGAAGTTCGTCGGGGCACATGGCCCCTTCTATTTACTCCAGCGATTGAGCCACTAGCTCAGATGATCAGGACAGATCCAATATATTGCGGCTGGAGATGGGGGCCCTCCCGGGAAGACAGGATAGCTTTATATGCCGGCGATGTTCTGCTGTATATGGAAGAGCCCAGCGTATTGGGTCCAAGAAGTCTCCACCTGCTACGACGCTATGAGCAAGTGTCAGAACTTAGAATGAATCCTACAAAGTCGGTTTTGGTCCCCCTGGCTAGTTCATGTGACTGCTTTGACTGGCAGAACAGGATACCCTTACGCAGGCTCAGCTTTAAATATCTGGGTATTTGGGTGACCCTTCTGCCCGCACTGACGTGGGCCAAAAATATGTCCCCGCTCTTGGTTCGCATCAAGACGGATTTTCAGAGGTGGCAGGCATAGCCTTTAAATGTGATGGGTCCTGTAGCCCTGTACAAGATGTTGGTCTTACCTAGATTTCTGTATGTATTTCAGAATTTCCCCCACCCGATCCCACACTCCTGGTTTAGAGCTTTAGAGAGCGCCGCCTCATTGTTTATTTGGAAGAGAGCCAGGCATCGTGTGGCGGCATGACACTGCCGGACAGGAATATATGACGGGGGCCTGGGTGCCTCAGATCCTTATCTATATTATCTGGCGACCTTGCTGCTGGTGATTCATGATTGGTTCACGGGGTGGGCAGACCCGGCTTATCAGGTGGAGTTGGAGATCTTGGGTTTCCCTTGTATCCTTGACACACTATACGGTGCGCCCCTCCCTCGGGACATGGTAGCAATAACTAAGGTGGTTTTCCTGGCGTGGCGCTCTGCGTTACGACTCATTTGATGGAATGCGGTTGTCACACACCAGACCCCGTTATGGAGGGGGACATGGTTGAGTGAGACAGTGGCACTGGAGGGGTTTGTGGGGTGGGATCTGCTGGGTATGTCACTGGTAGGGGAACGTGTGGAAAGGTAATGCATTGAAATCATTCCAGGAACTGCAAGCAGACTTCCAACTAACCCAAACGCAGTTCTTTAAATACCTCCAGCTTCGACACGTTCTGGGAGAGCATTTGCCGGCCACAGGCCCTCTGCCGGAGTTCAGCCCGCTTGAGGCCAAGCTACTCCTGGGGAACCTGGGATGGAAAGTTGTTTCCCAGGTTTATAAAATGTTAGTTAACAATACTCCGGGAGACTTGGACTCATTGAGAACCAAATGGGAATCAGAGGTCGGGGCCCTGGATGAGGTAGAATGGATGGAGGCTTTGATGGCACCAAGGGTGCTGGCGGTGTCAGCGAGACTTCGCACAGTGCAATTCTACTATTTACACAGAGCATATCTAACGCCAATCAGGCTATGCCAGGCTGGTTTACGCTCCACAGCTCAATGTCCATGATGTGCGGTGGGCTGTCGGACTTCTTCCATATGGTTTGGTCTTGTCCGATGCTACAGATGTATTGGAGTAAGGTAGTCCATAAATTGAGCGTGGTGCTAGAGCAAGAGATGCAGATGTCCACAAAACTAGTCTTGCTGGTGGTGATGGAAGAAATGGGAGGAGCGCGAGTGAAACGTGCCCTTGCAGATACCATCCTGCTGGTAGCAAAGAGAGATATCACTGCTGCCTGGAACTCTTCTGTGGGTCCGTCATTCCAAAAATGGAAAAGGGGAGGGGACTGGTGTGCAAGTCAAGAAAAGTTGGTGTATGAAGCTAGGGGTTGCCTTCGGAAACATGAAAGGGTTTGGGGATGGTGTCTGGGAGCGATGCAGTTGGCCATGGGAGGGTAAGGTTCTTACCGTGGGGTCAACACCTAAAATGCTGTTTATCTCCTAGAATGTCTTACCGTCAATGGTTAATGATGCTTTGGAATTGGATCCTATTGACTAACCTGTGTCAACTGTCCTGCACTTTCTCTTTTAAAAACAATAAAAATGTGTTTATCCAAAAAAAAAAAATATGCCCCTAAGGACCTGATTTAGAGATTGGCAGATGAGGTTATTCCATCACAAATGTAAAAGACATCCTATCCGCCATATTAGGATTTCATTATTTCCTATGGAAATTGTAACAAGGCGGATGGGATATCCGTCACGTTTGTGACAGATTAGCCCACCCACCAAACTCTAAAACAGACCCTAAGTCTGAAAATAAAAGCTTTCACCTGGCAAAGGTGCCTGAAGTATCTGGCTGGTAAGAGGACTTCCCTGGTCACAAAATTATAATTTTGTCACTCAGAGCTTTTTCCACCAAAACCAACTAGTTTAACAGAGTGCTGTCCAGTGAGGCTCTGACATTGTGGAGCCCTGCTTGGATACAGCCTGCTGCCTTGCCCCGCTGAAGTATTTTGACTAAGACAAAGGGGGTCATTCCGACCCCGGCGGGCGGCGGGCGCAGCCCACCGGGCGGAGACCGCCAAAAGACCGCAGGCGGTCATTCTAACTTTCCCGCTGGGCCGGCGGGTGATCTCCAAAAGATCGCCCGCTGGCCCAGCGGGAAAGCCCCTGCAAAGAGGAAGCCGGCTCCGAATGGAGCCGGCGGATTTGCAGGGGTGCGACGGGTGCAGTGGCACCCGTCGCGATTTTCAGTGTCTGCAAAGCAGCCACTGAAAATCTTTGTGGGGCCCTGTTAGGGGGCCCCTGCACTGCCCATGCCAGTGGCATGGGCAGTGCAGGGGCCCCCAGGGGCCCCACGACACCGTTCCCGCCATCCTGTTCCTGGCGGTAAAAACCGCCAGGAACAGGATGGCGGGAAGGGGGTCGGAATCCCCATGGCGGCGCTGCAAGCAGCGCCACCATGGAGGATTCCCCGGGCCAGGGGTAAACCGGCGGGAAACCGCCGGTTCCCCTTTTCTGGCCGCGGCTTTACCGCTGCGGTCAGAATGGCCCAAGAAGCACCGCCAGTCTGTTGGCGGTGCTTCCGCGGTCGTTGGCCCTGGCGGTCGGTGACCGCCAGGGTCAGAATGACCCCCAAAGTCCCAAGGTAAAACCTTCAATCTTCGACTGGGTTGAACCAGGTTGGTGTATCCTACATGACTTCCATTGTGGTCAGCCTTAAGTCACAACTAGGCCGTGGTCTACTAGAAATATTAACTACTATTGGCACCTTGCTCTTTTTTATGCTATTTTCCCTTAAATCCTCAAAAATGCATGTCTTCCCTTTTTCGTTTCATTTTGTTCATT
Source organism: Pleurodeles waltl (assembly GCF_031143425.1). Lineage (NCBI taxonomy): Eukaryota > Metazoa > Chordata > Amphibia > Caudata > Salamandridae > Pleurodeles > Pleurodeles waltl. The sequence goes on from NC_090437.1 coordinate 544,140,125, forward strand.
CAATGGTTCTCTATTTTTATAAAATATAGTGATATTTTTGTGTTGTGTACTATATGCTTAACACTTTTTCCCTAAGTTAAACCTTTCTGCTCTGTGCTGTAGCACCTAGGGTTGAGCTTGGGTTTTAATTAATGAAACCTTTTACTGGACCTAACAGGATAATGCCGTTATTACTTGTGGTTGACCTCCATACACTCCTCCAAATAAACCATATTTTCACACCTTTGCTAACGGCTCTTAGGTATATCAAAGGATCATCAGCATACCGTAATTGTAAAAGCTGCATCCCCTGTATCTCTATTCTCTTGTCAGGCCCCATTTTTGGTATTATACATGCAAATGGTTCAGCTGCTGTTGTAAATATCAGGATTGAAAGGGGGCACCTCTGTATTGTGCCCTTGCTGATTCAACAGGGTTCTAAAATCTTCTATCTGGTATGTACTCTAGCGGTTGATAGTAAAGAGCAGAAATATACATCATGGAACTACTTCCATAAATCTCATGTGCTAGACTATTGTCCTCGGATAACTTCATCTTATTGAGTCAAATGCTTTCCCCCGGTCATTTGAGATTTCAGCTGGTTGTGGTGCTTCTAGGGCCATTACTTCCACTACGTGAATCAATCTGCTGATGCCGGCGGATTTAATTCTTCTTGTGACTAATCCATTCTAGTCTAAATGGACTAAATATGGTATGTGAAGTAGAATATGATTGGGAATAATCTAAATTCATCAAAGACTGTGCTTAATAAGCGGTAGGAAACATCTGTGCCTGCCTAGCAGTTTAGGGGCACTTTTCCTGTCTGAAATACTGTGTTATATAGTGCTAACAGTTTAAGGGTTAGCCCATTCACATATGTTTATAACATTTACTCTATAGGTCATCTGATCTTTCTGTTTCTAATGCTTTTCAGGGGGAAGTGTCAGAAATTTGGTTTTCTGTGCTATTCTGTAGTCATCGCCTCTGCCTGGGTGTTTGTGTTTTACAGCAAATCATTATATATATAGATTTCATGATTTAATCCACACCTTATATACAGCCTATTTCATCTTTCCTGTTCCATTTACTAACAATAGGCATTTGTTTCTCTTCATCTTTCATTACTTTTGGAAGGGGTTTTCCCTGTTTTAACCCCTTCTGTATCCATGTACAGCATCTATTTTTGGTAGTCCATGTCTTTAGGCATGTGTAGTGCCTGTGTTTATTCCTTTATAAAAGTCATCATAGTTTATTGTATTTATCATCCTCTGCTCATCCTGGTTTTGTTCCCTCAGTATGTCCATAAGAGCTTCAACTTCCTGGTGCAGGAGTGTGCATATGTTGTGAGTTGCTTTGATGCAGTGTCCCCTTAGGGTCCACAAAAAGACTTCCCAATATAATGTCAAATGCAGTGCCCTCATTTTCGGAAAACTGTCGGCCAATTTCCTGTGGAATATTACCTGTATGTACTGACTCCTCTTGGACAATGCACAGTAGCCTCCAATTCTGAATAGTGGGTCCAGTTTTCTCTGTCAGAAAGAGGTAATTAATGGATTATTATCAGAGAGAATCCTTCCCAGCAATTCTATTCTGGGAGCCCTGCAGTCCGCTCAGTGGAGCGGTAAATACTGCTGAGTCTCACACGTATACGAAGGATGACTGAGTAATCAGAATATTGTCTTATTTGTTGGACGAATCCCATAATCATCAAGCCTCTAGTTTGAAACCATTTCCTCCATTCTCTGGTCATCTTTACTGTTAAGGCTGTAAGTAATGAGGAATGGGATCTGTCCAACGTGATGTTCTGTACTCAGGTAAAGTTGCACCCTATTATCATATATCCATGTGCCCATGGTGGTAGTTGTTCTGTTAGTGTCTGAAAAAACCCAGCTGAACTCAGTTAGAGGAATTTATTCCTTACCTTTCAGTCTAACATGGAGCAAAAAGAACAGATGATGGATAGAATACTGACCAAAGCAAACATTCACCACAGTCACAAAGATCTGAGTTTAATCCATAGTTTTTTTTGCTTACCATGGCACCCCAGTGTGGACCCAGGCAAATGAAAATCAGTCTAGACCCTGCTCCCCATGGGAACAGCCCAGCCTGAACTGCCAAGCCAGGTCCTCCCTGGACTGGGAACAAGCCTTCTGGGACGGGTTTCAGAGTATCACCTCCTAATCAGCCAGCCTAGCTTTGATCCAGTGGTGCAGTGAGCACAGGACCCACAGCTGGGTATACCCCTCCCACTTAGGGCCACAAAATCAAAAAGAACAAATGATGGATGGAGTGCTGAACAATGCAAATATTCAGTCCCAGTAACAAAGATCTGGTTTTAATTCATTGTTTTTTGCCCACCACACTACCCCAGTTTGGACCCAGCCAAGCTCAAATCATTCTTGACTCTGCTCCCCATCAGAAAAGTCCATCCCTAAATGCCAAGCCAGGTCCTCCCTCGACCAGAAACAAGCATCATGGGAACAGGTATGGGGTATCACACCTAATCAGCCATGTTAGCTTGAATCCAGTGGCACAGAGAGCACAGAATCTATGTCTAGGCATCTATTTCCAATGTGGGGCGACAAATACAAAAAGGACAGAAGATGGACAGAAGGCTGAACAATGCAGACATTCCCCCTGAGTCACAAAGATCTGGGTTTAATCCACAGTTTTTTTAATTACTACACCACCCCAGTTTGGACCCAGCCATATGCTAATCTGTCTTGACCCTGCTCCCCAAGAGAACACTTCAGCCTAAACTTCCAAACCATGTCCTTCCTGGACTGCAAACAAGCATCCTGATACCAGTTTAAGGGCATCACCCCCCCAGGAGCCAGGCTAGCATTTATCCAGTGGTGCAGTGAGCAGGGTACCCTCCTCTGGGCATAACTTTCCCACTTAGGGTGACAAAAGCAAAAAGAACAGATGATGGACGGAATGCTGAACAATGCGAGCATTAACCCCCACTCACAGAAATCTGGGTTTTATCCATTGTTTTTTTTTTTCTCACTATGCCACCCCAGTTTGGATCGAGCCATATGGATATCAGTCTTGACCCTGCTCCCCATGGGACCAGTCCAGCCTGAACTCCCAAGCCAGGCCATCTCTGCTCCCGAAATAAGCATCCAGGGACCATTTTTGAGGTATTGCAGTGAGCACGGGACCTATGGGCCTGATTCCGACTTTGGCGGGCGGCGGAGGCCGCCCGCCAAAGTCCCGCCAACAAATGACAGCGGCGGCCATTCTTACATTTCTGCTGGGCCGGCGGGCGCTCTCCAAAAGAGCGCCCGCCGGCCCAGCGGAAATGCCCCTGCAACAAGGATGCCGGCTCCGAATGGAGCCGGTAGAGTTGCAGGGGTGCGACGGGTGCAGTGGCACCCGTCGCGTATTTCAGTGTCTGCATTGCAGACACTGAAATACTTTGTGGGGCCCTCTTACGGGGGCCCCTGCAGTGCCCATGCCATCGGCATGGGCACTGCAGGGGCCCCCAGGGGCCCCGCGGCACCCCCTACCGCCATCCTGTTCCTGGCGGGAGACCCGCCAGGAACAGGATGGCGGTAGGGGGTGTCAGAATCCCCATGGCGGCGGAGCGCGCTCCGCCACCATGGAGGATTCTGTAGGGCAGTGGTAAACCGGCGGGAGACCGCCGGATTACCCTTTCTGGCCGCGGCTGAACCGCCACGGTCAGAATGCCCTTGGGAGCACCGCCAGCCTGTTGGCGGTGCTCCCGTGGTCGGTGACCCTGGCGGTCACCGGCCGCCAGGGTCAGAATGACCCCCTATGTCTGGGCATACCCTTCCCACTTAGGGCAACAAAAGCAAAAAGAACAGATGGTGGACAGATTGATGAACAATGCAAACATTCACCCCAGTCACAGAGATCTGGGTTTAATCCATCGCTTTTTTGGACACCAAGACACCCCAGTTTTGACCCCACCATATGCAAATCATTCTTGACCCTACTCACCGTGGGAACAGTCCAGCCTGAACTGCTAAGCCCGGACTTCCCTGGACCAGAAACAGGGCTCCTGGTTCTGATTTCAGGGTTTCACCTCTCATCAGCCAGTCTGATGTAGCAGGACATGTCTCCCTTCACAATCTTTCTTTGTATGTATCAAAGCAAATCCCGGACTGACCCAGATTAACCAACCTCTGGCCAATTTAGAGCAGGTGGAAGCATATGGTGGCCCTTTCCATACAGGGAGTGCAGAATTATTAGGCAAATGAGTATTTTGACCACATCATCCTCTTTATGCATGTTGTCTTACTCCAAGCTGTATAGGCTCGAAAGCCTACTACCAATTAAGCATATTAGGTGATGTGCATCTCTGTAATGAGAAGGGGTGTGGTCTAATGACATCAACACCCTATATCAGGTGTGCATAATTATTAGGCAACTTCCTTTCCTTTGGCAAAATGGGTCAAAAGAAGGACTTGACAGGCTCAGAAAAGTCAAAAATAGTGAGATATCTTGCAGAGGGATGCAGCACTCTTAAAATTCCAAAGCTTCTGAAGCGTGATCATCGAACAATCAAGCGTTTCATTCAAAATAGTCAACAGGGTCGCAAGAAGCGTGTGGAAAAACCAAGGCGCAAAATAACTGCCCATGAACTGAGAAAAGTCAAGCGTGCAGCTGCCACGATGCCACTGGCCACCAGTTTGGCCATATTTCAGAGCTGCAACATCACTGGAGTGCCCAAAAGCACAAGGTGTGCAATACTCAGAGACATGGCCAAGGTAAGAAAGTCTGAAAGACGACCACCACTGAACAAGACACACAAGCTGAAACGTCAAGACTGGGCCAAGAAATATCTCAAGACTGATTTTTCTTAGGTTTTATGGACTGATGAAATGAGAGTGAGTCTTGATGGGCCAGATGGATGGGCCCGTGGCTGGATCGGTAAAGGGCAGAGAGCTCCAGTCCGACTCAGACGCCAGCAAGGTGGAGGTGGAGTACTGGTTTGGGCTGGTATCATCAAAGATGAGCTTGTGGGGCCTTTTCGGGTTGAGGATGGAGTCAAGCTCAACTCCCAGTCCTACTGCCAGTTCCTGGAAGACACCTTCTTCAAGCAGTGGTACAGGAAGAAGTCTGCATCCTTCAAGAAAAACATGATTTTCATGCAGGACAATGCTCCATCACACGCGTCCAAGTACTCCACAGCGTGGCTGGCAAGAAAGGGTATACAAGAAGGAAATCTAATGACATGGCCTCCTTGTTCACCTGATCTGAACCCCATTGAGAACCTGTGGTCCATCATCAAATGTGAGATTTACAAGGAGGGAAAACAGTACACCTCTCTGAACAGTGTCTGGGAGGCTGTGGTTGCTGCTGCACGCAATGTTGATGGTGAACAGATCAAAACACTGACAGAATCCATGGATGGCAGGCTTTTGAGTGTCCTTGCAAAGAAAGGTGGTTATATTGGTCACTGATTTGTTTTTGTTTTGTTTTTGAATGTCAGAAATGTATATTTGTGAATGTTGAGATGTTATATTGGTTTCACTGGTAATAATAAATAATTGAAATGGGTATATATTTGTTTTTTGTTAAGTTGCCTAATAATTATGCACAGTAATAGTCACCTGCACACACAGATATCCCCCTAACATAGCTAAAACTAAAAACAAACTAAAAACTACTTCCAAAAATATTCAGCTTTGATATTAATGAGTTTTTTGGGTTCATTGAGAACATGGTTGTTGTTCAATAATAAAATGAATCCTCAAAAATACAACTTGCCTAATAATTCTGCACTCCCTGTAGTCTCTACAGTTATTCTTTTTCTGTTATATCAATGTGGGTCTCTTGTATAAGGGCACTCTGAACACTCCTTATTTTAATGCATGAATATGTTTTGTAGGGTTTGAAAGGCTTATCCATCCCGTTAATGCTCCAGGTGAGAAAGATGTGTTCTATTTTAAGCAAATTGTAAGAAATTGACTCAGGTTGGTAACAACTGTTAACTTTTTATAACTCAAATATGAGGGTCTTCTAGAACAAAACCCTTGACCATTATAACACTAAACTTCAGTCTTATGTTAAGTCACAGGATTTCCTGGAATTGTGGACCTAAATTGGGGGAGCAGCCAGGACCCAAGAAGAGTCACCACACTGTACCCTTCCATTTGTGTACTACAAATTTATGGTATCCTTTGAATTTCTACAAGGTTTCTGATCACAGTTTGTGTTCCCTACATTGATTCTTTTCACACTCCAACATGTTTCCCCATGTTTCCAGATGTAAGTACTGAGATATGAGTTAAGGGACTCACCTAATCGCTCAAAATCACCAACTTGTCCCTGCCAGATGTCAGGCAGTTTGCCTTCCTCTTGTGCTGATTGGTCCAAATATAGGTATAATCCCGATGCCCTCAAGCTTTGTATCTTATCTTATGAATCAAGTGCCATCAATCTGTATTTGTTGCAGGTACCATTTCTGTGTTTCTACCAGCATGTACATTAGTATTATTACTCTCCCCGACCTATGTCACATTTTTCTTCCTTTTCTCCTCCCAAACTGCCACTCCTGCACACTTTCAAGCACTTTAAGTGGTGTATGTTCCTCTGTCCAGTCCCAAATTTATTTTGAATCAGTAAAAAGAACCAGATTTACTCTCACAAAACAATGTAAAGAATAGCAAAGTAAAGCAATAAGTACCGTAGGCCTTTATTTCCCAGCTTTATTTTCAGATTTAGGAAGAAGATTCTTTGCCACAGAGGTATAATATGCGAAAAACCTCAGTGTAGAATTTCAGATTTTGTGAGTTCATATAGTTCTGGCCTCCTTCAGTATTAGGTTCCTATAATGTCAGTGGAACAGCTTTGTCATTCCTGGGGGCAAGAGGGGGCAGGGGAGTCTTAGCAGGCACTCTTTGTCACCTTTCGAGGGTGTAAAGTTTAGAAAGTCCCTAAGGTGTCACCTCCTCCACTCTCCATGATTCAAGGAACTCCACCATGTCTGCACCCTCCGATCCCTCAAGGAAGTCCACAGTCCTGAAAAGTGACTCAGATATTATCGGCATTACATGAGCTTTCATAGTTGAGCATTATATACTTAATGCCTATACATTGTTACTTATACTTACTGATTGATTGAAGTTTCCCAATACTAGTTGCCGCCTGCTTCACACTTACATCCACTGCATCAGTATGGATGATACCTTCAAGTTTTTCCCTTAAGGGGCTGATGGATTCTAGGATTCTGTTTCATTTTTCAGTTTGGGCTTCTTAAGTTTAAGTTTGATAGATTTATAGAGCTCATGCTTACCCAAAGGCCTCCCAGCACTAAGGGCCAGATGTAGCAAACGGTTTGCGAGTCGCAAACCTGAGTTTGCTATGCAGAAATGCATTTTGCGAGTCGGGACCGACTCGCAAAATGCATTTCAGAGTCGCAAATAGGAAGGGGTGTTCCCTTCCTATTTGCGAGTCGGAGTGGTATGCAACTCCATTTGCGACCGCGTACGCGGTCGCAAATGGAGTCACAGTTACCATCCACTTGAAGTGGATGGTAACCCACTTGCAAACGGGAAGGGGTCCCCATGGGACCCCTTCCCCTTTGTGACTGGACCCCAAATATTTTTTTAAGGGCAGGTAGTGGTCAAAGGGACCACTACCTGCCCTGAAAAAATTCCGAAACAAAAGGTTTTTTTTTTTTTTTAAGTGCAGCTCGTTTTCCTTTAAGGAAAATGGGCTACACTTGAAAAAAAAAAACTGCTTTATTTAAAAGCAGTCACGGACATGGAGGTCTGCTGACTACAGTTCTGCATTGCAAATCGCGAGTTGCAATTTGCGAGTCGCTCGGACTCGCAAATTGCAAGTCGCAATTTGCAAAGTTGCTACATCTGGCCCTAAAAGAGGACGAGGGCATCACAATGAAAACGTATATTGGACAAAGTATGGTCTTCAGTTTACTTCGAAATTTTTTGGGGGAATTATCTATTCGAAGTGACAGGGGGAGGGACTTCCATAAATTTTCTGCTTTGAATGTGAAGGACTTACCTCCCCATCTTGTTTTTTTAACACAACAGATGTCAACTAGACAGCAGATGAGGATCTAAAGGCTCTCTGTGGAGTATAGGGTGTTATCATATGCTTGGTATAAGAAGGTCCCCTATTATGAAGAACTTGATGTACCATACACAGCTTTAAAATTAATCCTTTGCTGGATAGGAAGCCAATGAAGGGAGGTTAAGGCTGGTTTAGCCGATGCAGTTCTGGGGATGGCCATGAGTAGCCAAGCTGCTGAATTCTGCACTGTCTGCAGTCACCTTAATACACAGATGGGAGAGCTCAGGAACAACACATTCCCATAGTCTAGTCAGGATAGTATGAGGGCTTGAATAATAAGTCTTTTGGCAAGAAAAGGGAGAAGTGTTCTTAAAAGATTAAAGCAAGAGGCTGCTAATTTTTTTACATGCTGTTCCATTGATAGGCGGGAGTCCAACCATACTCCTAGGCTTTTTATAGATTCCTTTAGAGGGGGAAGTCTTTTTCAATTCTTCTGGAATTGAGAGAGGAGATTTAAGTAGGGAGAAATTGCCAACCAGCATTACTTCACTTTTTTCATTATTTAGCTTGAGCTTATTATTTGAAATCTAGTTAGTGATGTCTGTAAAACAGGAGGATAGAGCTTCTTGATCAGAGTTTACATTGGTGCTACAAGAATAAACCAGCTGGGTATCATCGGCATAAGATATCAAAGAGGGACCATAGGGTTCCACAATTTTAGACAAGAGAGACATATAGATGTTAAACAGAGTGGGGCTTAGGGAGGAACCCTGGGGGACCCCACAGCTAAAGGAATGGGTATTGGAGAAAAAAGACCTATCCAAAACCTAAAATGACCTCCCTTCTAAGAAGGAAGAAAGCCAGTTGACAATACCACCTTCAAGTCCCACATGGGTACTCCTTTGAAGAAGGATTTTATGATCAACTGTGTCGAATGTTTCACTTAGGTCTAGTAAAATGATTGCTGCATAGCCACCAGTAACTAGTCGTTGTTGAATTTCTTCTGTCACTGCCAAAAGAACGGTTTCTATACTATGTTGAGGTCTGAAGCCCATCTGAGTGGGATGTAGAAGCTTATGTTCGTCTAAGAAGCCAGAGATTTGTATGTTGACACACTTTTCCACTATGTTGGATTCTATAGGAAGAAGATCAATAGATCTATAATTGCTTAGTAGAGATGCATCTAATTTAGGTTTTTTTCAGTAGAGGTTTAATAATAGCGTGTTTGCAACTTTGGGGTAGACTCTCAACTATAAAAAAATAATTGAAGAAATTGGTTAAAATCAGCGCTATATCGTCCAAGCCTTGCGCTAAAATTGCTGGAGGGGCATGTTCCAAAGGATAAACCTTATTTTATTCTTGACAAATATTTTCTAAGTAGATTTCCTGTCATCAGTTGGATGACTGAGAGAGAGGGTCCGAAGGACTAGTGATCAGTCAGAGATAACTTTTTAGGCTTTTTAAATGAGTCATTAGGAAAGGTTGGTTGGATGTCGGAAATTTTATTAACAAAGAAGCAGGCTAAATTATTGCTGTGTTCTTTGGAAGCTGCTATAAGACTGAAGGCAACAGGTTCCTGAGTAAGGTCCTTAAATATAGAGAAAATCTCCTTAGGAGAATTAGAGGATTGTTGAATTCTAGAAGCATAGTAATCTGTCTGTACAGATTTGATTTGATATCCGTATGATAGAGTGTGACTGATTTTCTATATTCCAATTTGGCAGCATCATTGGAGGTTTCCCTCCATTTCCTTTCCAGTCTTTTACACTCCTTTTTTAAGAGGGGAGAACCATGGTGGCTTTTTGTCGCCCCCGTTTTTAGCCATTGTCTTGGTCGGTAAAATTATATCTAGGGACCTAGAAATCCATTCAGTCAATCTTTCTGCTGAACATGATTCTATTGGGAAAGTGCTGGTATATTTTAGGGTGTCTGACCAATCCCTACACCTAAGTCTAGACCACTGTTGCACAGCCAGCTTTCTAAGAAAGTAATATGTTGGTGTAGAGTATGTGAGTGTAATATTGAAGGAAATTAAGAAATGGTCAGACCAGACAAAAGGAAGGGGGGATTGTGCCACTAGCTTTTGAAGGTTGCTAAAAATTAGATCAATGGTGTGGCATAAGTGGGATCCATGATTAACTCTCCGAGGTCTAACGATGCCATTTCCATCAGAAGTGTTTTGCCAACTGTATTGTGCGTCTCATTCATATGTATGTTAAAATCACCCAGGATAGTAAAATTGGGGTATTTGCAGACCAAGTCCGCAACCAGTTCTGGAAGAGCCTGTAGAAACCTCCCATAGGGACTAGGGGGATTATAAATTAACATTCCAGAGAATGTACATGTAGCACTGATTGCTAAAGAGAAGAATAGGCTCTCACTATCAGGTAAAGCAATGGGCTAGGAAGTGCAATTGATAGAATTTTCATAAATAATTGCAACTCCTCCACCTTTAAAAAGAGGTCTATCCAGACAATGTATTAGATAATCTTGGGGTAGAGCCAAAACTACATCTGGTGAGGATTCCTCTGAAAGCCAGCTTTCAGTTAAAAAAGAGCTTCAGGGCCACGTTCGCTCAGTAGTGAGTACATATCTAATTTGTTTGCTTAAAGAGAACAGCAATTGACTAAAAGGAAGATGGCTGTATGCTCTTAATCTTTCATAGATGCAGGTGACCATTTAAGCTGAGGGAGCTATTGACAGGAGTCACATCTTATAATGGGAGAGTCAGGATGAACAGAGTGCTGACAAACTTTTCTAAAATGATTGAAATGACTCCTAATGGTTAACAATTCCTTTTAGGAGCAAGTCAATATACCTAAATTAGTTAGGGTAGAGTTCCTGGCCCCTTGGCCCGCTCGGGCGCAGATGGGCAGAGACAGGCTTGCCTTTGGCGTGCCAGCAGCGCACCCCCTGCGTGCATCCGCTGCGCACCTGACTCATCAGCTATTAAATAGGAAACTAATTAGGCAAGGAAAGAGCAACTAAAACAACTAGAGTGCCTCCCAAAATGGCAACTTGATAATGGCACCGGAGGAGGAGTAAAATGGTGGTCCTAAATGGCAGTAAGAAGGAGAGAGGTTGCTAACTCATTGTCAGCTGAGCGGTTTAAAAAAGAATAACGATGTGCTTATCGGAAGCCACTGAACACGATATTCATTTAGTCACACTGGGGTTGATCAGATCTTTTGCGGTCTATGTGTGGGTCTCTCTGGTCAGTTTTGATCCTTATTGTTTTTTGTTCTGCCCATTTTCAGACTGTAATGTATCTTCATACTTCTTTCAAAATTATGAGCAACATTACTTTCAAGCAGTGTTCACATGAACACCAGACCAATCATGTCCTATTCCCATCAGTTTTGACTTCCAGTCATTGTCCTATAATTATACAGATTTTGTGAAGTGTCACTCAGTTCTGATCTGTGTTCCAGACCTTATGTTGTCACAGATTGTCGGTGTCAGGATCTGATCTGCCCTTCCAGTTGCCACAGATGCTGCAAAATGTTCTTGTAGCCATTTAGACAGGAAAAGTATCTCTGTCCTCCATTTCATCTTACTATTTATCTATTATTTTAGAGTTCTGACAATTGGAGATTAGACCAGGGCTCAGATAATCACAGCATAGAGGAGGAGGGAGAAGATGAAAAGCAAACAGTATGGGAGGCTCACACCCAATTGTCTCCTCACAGTCTGCAAGAGGGCCCCTTTTATGCTGGTGCTCCTTCACCAATGTGATTTCACACTTTGGTGTGTTTTCATACCAGTGCTTCATCTGTCTCTTTCTTGTCACCATTGACTATGAGGAAGGGGGAGACAGACACCAATACCTCTCTCAATTTTGCAAGGGATCTATATGAGGCCGTGGTTGAGATGTTCTTCAACTCTCCCTACTCATGCCCACTTCTGATTCTCCTGAATAAAGGGCACAGTTCCAGTGGCAGGAAGGCCCTGTTGTCTTCCTCTTTCAGGGCAGGGGATTGCTCGATGAGGGAAGGACAATTCCCCAGCTCCACAGCACTGCAATGTACTTCTATGGGGTGCACCTGTTCTCAGACAGCTTCCTTCTTCAAGGGTGCTCCTCTGTGGCCTCACAAGCACAAGTGTCAGTAGCTATCCCCTCATCAGAGAATCTGGGCCTGCAATTTAAAGGCCTGAGGGAGAACCAAACACATATACTTCCATTCATCTCTAGAAATGCATCACTGTCCCAGTTGGTTTTCTCCATTCTCAGAAGCCGGTACTCAGAATAAGGCACCAATTACTTTTACAGTGACATCTTGGAGCTCTGTACAGTTGAGTAGGCCTGCTCTCAAATCTTCCATTATTTCACACCCTTGTACTGTAATAGAGTTGTTGCATGTTTGTTACAGTTTCTGTGTGTCATTGATTGACTGTTCCTTGTTTCCCAAACAAAGTAGTCCTCAAGATGGGATGGATTGGTCCAGTCCATTGCTGCCTATGTCATTGATAGCTGGTCATGTCCCAATGATACCCAATTTAGTGAAATTGGAATAAATAGTTAAAATGGAGTAGCACCATCTACTCACTAGAATGGTTTACCCTGTATCATTTTTATTCGTTTAGCGTTGTGACCCTAGAATGTTTGAAGATCCAGAACAACACAATAGAAAGCATGATCCACTACAGAACTATGAGTACCAGCAAGGATAGGGGACAGTGTCTTGGAGTTTGTGCAAGTTATCAAGTAGGCACACCGACCTTGGGGTGCAGTAGACACAGTAGGTAAGTCAAATAGATTGACTGCACTTGTGTATATGTTGTTGCGCCTAAAAGGATCTATAATTGCTGTTGTCCAAGGAATGGAGACTATGTTGTTAGAATAATGAGGTGATGTTGGATCTGGTCCTCTTCAGGGTCTCTCCAAAACTTCTTGCCTTCACCTTTCCTGTTTTCTGAATTTCATTTGTGTTGGCATTAGGACTCTGTGCACCTTACCACTGCTAACCAGTGCTAAAGTATTTTGGTTTAGTCCTTTAAACATGGTAAAATTGGCTTACACATATCTGGCACATTTAATTTACTTATATGTCCTGAGTAAACAGATACTACCTGTAACCAGAGCATGTAAATGAAATGCTTATATCATATTTATACCCCATTTGCGCTGAATTTGTGTCTTTTTTATGCAAATTTGGTGCAAAACTAACTCCATATTTATATTTTGACGTTAGACCTGTCTAACGTCAAAATATTGAAGTTTGCACCTTTTTTTAGCTGAGTGAACCTACTTTGCTTCAATGAGATTCAAGGTAGGAGTTCCCATCTAAAAAATGGTGCTAGCCCTATAGCCCATATTTAACACCTGCGCTAAAATGACACACAGTGGGAGGAGGGGTTAAATAATGGTGCAAAGCTTCCTTTGCACCATTATTTAAAGCCTGGGTCAGACAGGCGTTAATGGACCTCTGGACCCATTTCCATGGTTAAACACTATGGAATGGGTCCACAGGTGCCCTCCTCAAGCCCCAGGAACACCCACACCAGAAGGACACGGAGGATGAAGGACTCCATCCCAGTTAAGTAGGGTAAGTAAAAGCAAGTCATTTAAAAACAATTAAAGTGCCTTCAGGGGCTCAACTTGGGGCCCCCTGCATGGCACAGTGTGCAATGGCCATGCCCAGGGGACACTGGTCCCCTGTGCTGGCAATTGTGGTTGTGGGCATGACTCCTGTCTTTCCTTCATGTGGAATGGATGATTTTGCATCAGGAAATGATGCTAGGCTGGTCAGTCTTCTCTTTTTACTCTAACCAGCCTATTGTCATATTTTGGTGTAAAATCCCCTTCTCCCATACCACCAGCCCCACAAGGCTAACTTCATTTTTTTTTTATGCTAGCCCAACCTTTGCACCGGCTTGCGCCATTCCATAAATATGGCACCCGGCTGGTGCTCAGAAATGGAGCATGCCAGTGCTAAACATTTTGGTGCAAAAACTGCAATAGTGCAGTTTTGCCCCAAAAAGTATAAATATTTCCCTTACTGTGCTACTCACTTAAGTAGCCTTATAAAACATGTCTCAGGTCTGCCATTGCAGCCTGTGTGCAGTTTTAAAGTCTGGCAAAAAACCTTTGGCAGGAGTAAACTTCCCTTTTTAATACGTATGTCACCCTTAAGGTAGCCTCTAAGTAGCCTATAGAGGAGGGTGCTTTGTATTTTATAAGTAGGAACTATACTTTTAAGTTTTACATGACCTGGTAATGACAACTCTCAAATGTGTTTTTCACTACTATGAGGCCTATCCTTCCTCTCCCATAGGATATCATTGGGTTACCTTATCACATTAAGGATGTGTTTGCTTTTGGTTGCAAACAGGTAGAAACTTCATGTTTGGTCTCAAAAGAATTGCAACTTAAAGCAATCTTTAATGGTGAAGTCAGATTTTAAGTCACTTGAAAATTTCAGTTTTGGAAAGTTGGCATTTCCTTGTCCTAATCATTTGGTGCCTACAACATGTGTCCTGGGTCACATGACTAAAAATAGTTGGCAGTTGGCTTAAATGATTTTCTTCCAGAAGGTAAGACAAAGGGGGGTGGGTTGTTGGTAGGATGGGCCATCCTGCCAAGAAGGGAGGGCCAAAGATGTTCCCGGACCCACTTATATTTCAAAGGGCTGCATCCAGCACACTCACCAAGGAACTTGACATCAGCCTATGTTTACCCTAGACCAGCTGGGGCAGGAGGAAGAAGAATATTGCCAGACCCAAATGTGTGGGAGGGGCTTAGAGGTTTCTTTGAATGCAAATGCTGTTACCACGTATAGTTATTAGACCATCAGACCATCTCTTCCTTTCATTCCTGGACCCATGGAGGACACTCAAAAGGACTGCTTTGAGCTCCAGATAAATGTTGAACTGATTGAGGCCTGTTTTGTACCCCAGAAGACATCCTGCTTCTACCAGGGGACTGGCTTGTGGCTTAAAGCCTGCCCTGTACCCTCATTTACTCCTTTTTTCTAAATTGGTGTAGAATGTTGTGTTTTCACTCTTTTGCAGTTTTTAATGCTGAATCTTATGTTGTGTTTTCACTCTTGCTATATTGAATGCTAAATCAATACTGTGAGAAATTAAGTTGTTTGGGTGTGAGTTCTGGTCAAAACACAGTGACAATCTCTGGCAGGAGGAACCACAACAAATCACTAAATTACCCTATGCTTACCCCTGAGTAGCATGGCATGAAAAGCAGTCATTTGTAACTTAGAGGCTATGTGCAAAGTAGTTATGCAGCACACAAACAGTAATAAAGTGAAAACACAACAAAAGAAAAATCTCACACTAATTTTAAAATGTAGAGTAAATTTTAATAAATTATTTGCCAACAGAAATCCAATCAGTAGTGCTGGAGTTAGGAATTTTTAAAGTTTTTAGTAAAAACTAGAGAGTAAAAGATCAAAGTGCCAACTGTGGACTTCTAGTCACACGAGACCGGGCCAACTGCAATGGTGAGCAGTTTGGATACAAGAAGTGGATTGGTCCTGGTCAGCAATGACCTACGGACTTATGAGAATTTTCAAGAAAATTGTTCTGAGAAGATAAAGTTCACAGTGAGCAAGGCTACAGGCAATGACCGATGAGGGGGCATCGTCATCCGGGAGTATCTGGACAAAGTCAAAGTGATGCTTTCTATGATCAGACTTAGTCACTTCTTTGGAAGTCAAAGATCTCCAGCGGTATGAGGCAGGAGGCTGTAACCGGCCTCAGTCCCAGGTGGGATGACCGCTGAACAGCATTTGCTGTTGTGGAAGTGAGAGCAGCAGCAAAGTCAGGCTAACCAGGGATGCACATTGAGCAGATTGACTAGTAGGTTGGTCCCAGTCTTCCCTTGAATCTCTGAGTAGGTTTTAGGCAAATATTTTCAAGTCCCAAGTTTTGCATTTTGGCAATCTGGGCCACTTTAGCACCTCAACCAAGGGTCCAGGACTGATAGGACATCAATTTGGTGTTCACAAGTTGCTCAGGCTGG
The DNA here is from genome assembly GCF_031143425.1 of Pleurodeles waltl. Lineage (NCBI taxonomy): Eukaryota > Metazoa > Chordata > Amphibia > Caudata > Salamandridae > Pleurodeles > Pleurodeles waltl. The sequence goes on from NC_090437.1 coordinate 544,156,089, forward strand.
ATCTAGGTGTGGGTTCAAGTTGGTAGGAGCTTTTTATGTGCCTGTAGCTCTAAACAGGGGGTCAGAAAACTAGCCCTTGAATTCACTCAGGTAATCCTGGTTACAGGTTAAGATGCAGCACCTAAACAGCAGGGCTGGCCTCTGAGGGTTCAAGGCAGGCTCCGGGCAGCAAAGCAGTTCTTCTCAGTACAGCACCATAGTCTTATAGAGTGCACAGTAGATCATAGCAGTAGGCAGTCCTCTGAGCATCCTTCTGCAGGTTCAGGAGTTAAGACGAGTGAGTCTGAGGGAACTACCTTTGTATCTGGTACCTACTTTGAAGTTCGGAGAAGTTTCTAGAGTTTTCTATTTGAAGTGCTGGGAGATTCTGGACTCCCCTGGCTCTAAGCTGGCTGGAGTGACAATGTGGAGGTGACAAGCCCTTTGTATGAAGGCAGAGCGCAGCCTATTCAGTTTGCAAGTGGGTCTGTGCCCAGTTCCTCCCCCCACATCCTGCAAGTGGATGGCAAATTTAGGCACAACTAATCCCCTTATTGTATGACTGGAAGGAAGTCACAAAGTCTGTCAGTTACACTCAGTCTTGTGAACCAGGGGAGGCTGTAGGCACCAAGTGGCTAAAGGCAAGAACATGCCCACTTTCTAAAAGTGGCATTTTCAGATTTGTGATTTGAACTCTGACTTTACCATTAAAGAGGATTTTTCATTATAATTTCATAGATGCCAATTCAAAAATGCTACCTGGTCCCAACCAAAAGTTAGCACCTGTTCAATATAATAAGGAAATCCAATGTTATTCTAAGGGACAGGTAAGCCTCACAGTAGAGAAAAATGAATTTATGAGTTTTTCCCTACTAACACATACAAAAGTTTTAAGCACATGTCTAACCTTTTCATTACAATGCTCCTTGTACTCTGGGCTATCTACTGCCTGCCTTAGGGGTACCTTACATGCAATAAAGGGAACATTTAAAGCTTGGAAAAAGGGGCTTTATTGTCAAATTCACTGTTTCAAAGTCCATTCAGGCTACATTTGCATTCCTGGGAAAGGTTTCAAAGGGCTACTTAAGTGAGTGGCACAATATGTGCTGCATACCCACTTATAGCATTTAATTACTAGGATCTGGGTGCATGATATACCACTCTTCAAGAGACTTACAAGTACAATTATTATCAAACATCAGGTGTAAACCAATTTGACCATGATTAGGGGGTGAGCAAAAGCACATTAACACTGGTTAGCAGAAGTACAGAGTCCTAAGGCCAACAAGATCTAATTTCAACAATAAAAATGGAGGTAAGCAGGCAAAAGGTTTAGGGGAAGGCCACCCTAAGGCTGACATGTCTAGCAAACACTTAATATGGTGACTCCTGATAAGAATTGTGGTTGTTGCTTGAGATGGGTCTTCATCCCCCTAAATCAAAATCCTAATTTCCTTCGGGTGGCATTATTGTGCTTAGAGGGATGCTTGAAAAGTGCCTGAGATTTACAGTGAGGGGAATGGATTGAGGAGAAAACTAATAGAGTGTTGCCGACTGAGTGAACCGGAAAGGGCCAAATTAGTGGCCAATCACCAAAGTTGTGGGATGTTTCTAAAGAAGATGTCAAGTAGTCTTTCAGGATATCAGGGATAGCTTCAAATAGATGTCTCTAACAGACCCATCTGTAAATGTATTTATGCAAGCATAATCTCACTTGAACCTGTACTGGTTTGCAAAATACCTATGACAGGTAGCCTTAAAGTGGCACCGACTTCTAATGAAACCAAAGGGCCTGACTTAGATTTCGGCAGAAGGGTTACTCCGACACAAAGGTGACAGATAGCCCGTCAAGCGAAATATAAATCCCATAATATATAATGGTGAATTAGAATTTGGCGGACAAAATATCCGTAATCATTCTGATGGAGTAACCCATCCCCCAACATTCAAATCAAATCCTAAACCTTTTATGTTGGAGAAACACTGGATCAAATGTAAAAATTATCACTAATCTAAGGTAATATTAATGAGTCATGATCCAAAGCAACCTATTCATAAGATGAATAAGACAGTGTGAAGTAGAGTACATAGACATATTAACAGACTTTGATTGCATTTAGAGGATGTACTATGAGTCAAAGACAAAATGAGAACTGATGAGCAAATGACACCTACTGTATGTAAAAAGGGTAATGGAAGGGATATTCCATTGCAAGTTGTCATAATCAAACATAAATGGGCTACATGTAAAGAATGTTTAAGAAATTTCAAATTGCTGTCCTGATTGTGAGCTTACTTACATTTGCATTGCATACAAATGCTGGACCTCACAAAAGAAAGTCTAATCCAGATCTCATTGATTGGTAGGATTCGAGAAAACAATCCCCTGGAGAATTTTCCTCATTTTATGTGTGCTGCAGAATGCAGAGGAGAAACCGAGGAGAAATAAACATAAATCTCCTTGTTACACCTCACCTGGGTGAATCTGGGAGTGCATCAAATAACCATGGGTGTAGCATGGGAACACCCATGCACCACTCATGGAACACCTCCGTGGGGCAGAGTAACACAAAGCAGTGATTTGTGCTGGGTTGAATTACTCCAGATTTATGAAGCCACTCAGAGCCCCTGGTGGCTTATCAGTGCTATGAGTATGGACACTGCAAGGGGATCCCAAGTGTCCCAAGAGGGCACAGCCTCCCACTGGAGATAAGACACAAGGGGTGGCAAATATAGTGCTTGGGAAGAGCTTTGTCCCACATGGAGGGGTGGAGCTTCGCATGGTTATTGTAGTGTCCCTGGGTGGTGTGGAGATGGTTCCAAAAACCCATGTGCCATCCAATACTGCCAAGTATAGACAGTGGGTTACCATCAACGGGCAAGGTGTGGGAGTTCTGAGGGACACAGGTGTCAGTATGACTATGGTAAGGAATCATCTGGTGCCCCCCCACAGATTTTACCCAATGTGTTCCACCAGGTTGTGGTAGCGGAAAACCGTGAAGGACACTACCCAGTGGCCATTGTCTTCTATAAGTAGCTATAAGCCCTGCCATGCCTGTGGACTGTTTGGTAGCTCAGGTCACATCTGGAAATGTTGGGAGTGCATGAGTGGGCTTGTGCTACCGCCAGGTCCATGGCTACCCAGAGAGGGAGTCAAAAGGGTCTGGAGCCTGGAACAATGGCCGAGATAACTGCTAATTCAAGGAAGGGTGAGAGGACTGGAGAGCCAGCCTCTGAGTATCTCGGAACTGAGGTGGATGGGGGACCCGAGGCGGCCACCCCAGAGAACACTGTCTCCCTTGGTGACCTACCCAGCCTTACAGGATGGCAGGAAGGTAGGAATTCTGCAAGGCTCAGAGGAAGAGCCAAAGCTAGGGCAGCAGGTGATGGCTTTGGCAGTTAACACATTTACTGGGAGTACAACCTCCTATATGGTGAGCCTAAAGAACTTGCACATGGGACAACAATGGCCCTGGTGGTCCCCCAGTTCTACCGGTCCTTCCTACTGGGGTTGGCGCACAAGATTCCCCTGGCAGGACTTTTGAGCCAGGAAAAGATCTTTGCCAGGCTTGTCCCCCACTTTTACTGGCCCCAGACGAAAAGGCCTTCAGATGCATACTGTAGGACCTTTGTGACATGCCAGGCCAGTAAGAAGATAGGGCAGAAACAAAAAGCTCCCCTGAATCCCCTACCTGTCGTTGGCATCCCTTTGAGTGGGTGGGCATCAACATTGTAGGATCCATGGATCCCCAGACATCTTCTGGTTACAGGTACATCCTGATTCTGGTAGATCATGTCACTAGGTACCCAAAGGCCATACCTCTGAGGACTGCTACTGCACCCACAATGGCTAGGGCAATGATGAGGATTTTTACCCGATTGGGTTTCCCCAAGGAAGTGGTCTGTTAGAGAGAATCATCTTCATTTCTGCTTACATGCAGTCAATGTGGATAGATTGTGGAGTTACACATATGTTCTCCAACTCTACCGTCCACAAACCAATGGGCCTGTTGAGAGATTCCACAAGACCCTGAAAGACATAATCAGGAGCCTACCTAAGAGTCTGAGGAGTAAGTGGGATGTCCTTCTTACCTGCCAGCTTTTTGCATAAAGAGAGGTGCCACAGAAGGGGTTTGCATTCAGCCCCTTTGAACTTTTATACAGGCACCCACTGAGAGGATCTCTCATCCTGGTAAAGGAAGAGTGGGTGCAATCTCCCAGGAAACCTCCCCAGGATGTAGTGAACTACATGCTGGCCTACAGGAACCAGATGGTCAAGTTGTGGAAGCAAGGTTCAGGAAACATACAGGACAGCCAGGCAGTAATGAGACAGTGGTACGACCAAATAGTAGTTCTTATGGACTTGCAACCTGGACAGAAAGTGTGGGTGATGGGAGCCCATTGAGCCCGAGGTCCTCAAAGACCATAGGACTTGCCCCCACAATATTATTAAGCGTAAGGGGGAGGCCATCTACCTGGAGGACCTCAAGACCCTCAGACACCCGTTGAGGAGTATTCACCTCAACTGTCTTAAGACCCATTTCGAAAGGTCTGAGATCATGCTGTTGGTGACAGATGGAGGAGAGGAAGAAGAGAGTGAACCTCTCCTTGACCTCATAGCCTCCAAAGAGGAGGATGGGTCAGTGGAAGGTGTACATCCTTCCTCTGCGCTGACTTCTGAGCAGGAGAGAGACTGTCACCATTTGCTGTGACTGGTCTTCTCCCTGTTTTCCCTAATTTCTAGGGTTACACACTTGTGTACCCGCAACATAGATACAGGAAACAGCCCCCCTGTCAGGAATAACATTTACCGGGTGTCAGACAAAGTGAGGGCCAGCATTAAGGAAGAAATGGGGGTAATAGGGCCTTCCACTAGCCCCTGGTAAAGCCCTGTGGTACTGGAACCCAAGGCTGCCCCAAAGTGCACTACACCAGGCTCTGGTAGACAATAGGGGGCTCAGTTCAGTCACCAAACCTGATGCTCCTCCAATCCCACAGGCAGGTGAGCTGATTGACAGATTAGGGGCTGATCAGTTCCTGGGTACTTTTGAACTCACTTCAGGATACAGGCAAATTACCCTAACTGAAGAAACCAATGATAGGCCAGTTTCCACCACACCATAGGGCCACTACCAGTTCAGGGAAATTCCCTTTGAGCTCAAGAACACACCTGCCACCTTTCAAAGGTTGGTAAACAAAGTCCTGGCTGGGATGGAGGCCTTTAGCACTGCATACCTGCATGACAAAGCCTTCTTCAACAGCAGCTGGAAGGACCATCTCTTCCATGTCCGGGAGGTGCTTCGGGCATTGCAAGACACAGGCTCGACTATTAACGTCAGTTAGTGACAGGCAGGTCAGGGGACTGTGGTGTACCTGGGACACCTGGTGGGTGGAAGTAAGGTGTAACCTCTCCAGACCAAGATTGAAACCATCACTGCCTGGGAGCCTCCCAAGACTCAGACGAAGCTGGGAGCCTTCTTCGGCCTTACCGGGTACTACAGGAGGTTTGTCAAAAGGTATGACAACTGAACTCACATCCAAGAAACAACCCAGAAAAGCTATATGGACAAAGGCATGCCAGAATGCATTCTACTCCCTGAAACAAGCCAAGTGCACAGCCCCTGTACTCAAGACCCCTGACTTTTCCAAGGAGTTCATAGTTCAAACTGAGGCATCAGAGCATGGTGTAGGGGCAGTACTGTCACAGCTTAATGAGGAGGACCAACCTGTAGCTTTCATTTGAAGGAGGTTACTACCCCAGGAACTGAGGTGAAGTGATATTGAGAGGGAAGCCTTTGATGTGGTCTCAGCAGTGAAGAATTTGAGACCATAATTGTTTGGACTCACTTCTGAATTCAGATGGACCACAGACCCCTCAGGTGGCTAATGCTAATGAGGGGTGAGAATCCAAAATTGTTAAGTTGGTTTCTCTCCCTACAGGAAATGGGCTTTATAATGGAGCTCCAATTCTGATGGTCTCTCTAGGTTCTTCTGTCTTAGTGAAGAGAGCTCCCAAGGGGTTGGGGAGCTCTCCCCAATTTCAGCAGGGGAGGCACGTGTTAGGCCTGTCTGCTTTAGGGTGGTTTTCTGCCAAACGTTTTGCCTGCTTTGCTTCATTTTTGCTGATCTGTTTTTGATGGCCTTGGGACTCTGGCCACTTTACCACTGCTTACCAGTGCTAAAGTGCATTTGCTCACTCCCCTAGAACATGGTAACACTGGTGCATCCACAACTGGCATATTTAATTTACTTGTAAGTCCCTAGTAAACTGCACTATATGTGCCAAGGGCCTGTAAATGAAATGCTACTATTGGGCCTGCAGCACTAGTTGTGCCACCCACTTAATTAGCCCTTTAAACACGTCTCAGGCCTGCCACCTCAGAGCCTGTGTGTGCAGCTTCACTGCCATGTCAATTTGGAATTTAAAACCCCTTTGCCAAGACTTAAAACCCCTTTTTATTACATATAAGACACCCCTAAGTTAGGTCCTAGGTAGCCCATAGGGCAGGGTGCTGTGTAAGTAGAAGTCAGGACATGTGCTACTTAGCTTGATATGTCCTGGTAGTGAAAAGCTCCAAATTTGTTTTATACTACTGTGAGGCCTAGCACTCTCATTCGGTAACATTGGAGATTGCTTAATACCTTTATTAGGTGTAATACCTGATGAGAACAAGTAGGACAGTTGTGTTTGGTATTTATGGACTTGTAATAATAAGTCCTCTTTAATGGTAAAGTTGGTTTTATAATTCAAACTTTAAAAATACCACATTTAGAAGTTGGCATCTATCTGATCTTAAACCTTGTGTACCTTCTGTCTGCTTCCAATACAAGACTGGGTTGGTGACACCTGAGCTTTGTGCATTCGTTCTACACAGTCACACACAAAGGGAGCTGATGGGCCATTCTCGGTTGGATAGGAGGGAGGAGCTGACACTTGCACCTGAATAGGGCTGTGCTTTTCCCCACACAAAGAGCTGCATAAACCCCTGTAGTGTGTCTGGAGCCAGGTAAAGGAAAGGAGGGCCTGTGTGCACTTCAAAGTCCCTCTTTAAAGCCACCTCCAACTCAAAGACACCACTGGGTACTAGAACTGCACTTCTGACCATACCAAATCAGTTCACTTCTGGATCTGAGGATTCTCTACCAAGAAGAAAGACTGATTTGCTGCTGAAAGGACTGCCACTCAGCTGGACTTTGCTGGACTCCTGCTTTGCTATGCCTATCATGTTGCATGTCACCCTCCTTTCTTGTGAGTGAAAAGGACTGGACCTGCATCTCTTCATCCCAAGAACCAAGTGACTCCAAGGGCTTGCTGGCTTGCCTTCAGTTCTGGAAGTCTCCGGGCCATCAAAACTTACCCCAACTCTGCTTCAGCTGCTGAACTCTACAGACTGTGAGTCCTGCCCTGCCAAGAGGTGCCAATCCAGTCAGAGGCCATGGGAATGGACTCTGAATCTGTTTTTCTCTGAAAATCAACTCATTGAGGCCAGTGTGCCACTTGGAACCAATGGAGTGCCCTTCGACACCAATAAGTGCCGATTCGACTATGACATTGGTCTAGACTGCGTGGTTTGAGAACAACACAGCACCAATCTGAAGACACTGCGGAACTCGACGATGATGCATCGCCTGCATCGAAAGGTGTTTGAAGCGGAAGACAACTGCGAGGCTTAACGACGACACATCTACCCAACTGCACAGATCAAAACCGACGCATCAAGTTTTTGACGCCAATGCTTGCTCCATTCAAGGTACTTTTTCAGCTGCTTGTGGGCGGCTCCAGTAGTCAGTCTCCGTTAGGGTCAGCCTGAACTTTCGATTTACCCTGGTCTAGTGTGATCTCAAGTAACCTTTTACCACTATTGACTTTTAAGCACTACATTGCAGTTTATTCTTTACAAATTCATATCTTGAGTTCTACTTATTGTTTTTTTGTAGTTTTGGTCTTGTTTTACTCAGACAAAAATTATTTATTCCTCTAAACTGGTGTGGAGTCTTTCACTGTATTACTATAATTTAAATGCTGCACAAATACTTAGGGCCATATTTATACTTTTTGATGCAAAACTGCACTAACGCAGTTTTGTGTAAAAAAAAAATAGCGCCGGCTAATGCCATTCTGAAGCGCCATGCGGGCGCCGTATTTATTCAATGACATTGGCCGGCGTTAGCCGCCGGCGCTGCCTGGTGTGCGTGAAAAAAAATGACGTACACCTGGCAGCGCCGGCGTAGGGGAATATGGAGCTTGGGTGCCAAAAAATGGGGCAAGTCAGGCTGAGGCAAATTTTTTGCCTCAACCCTATTTGCGCCATTTTTTTCTACTCCCAACCCCCATTGAAATGACTCCTGTCTTAGCAAAGACAGGAGTCATGCCCCCTTGCCCAATGGCCATGCCCAGGGGACTTCTGTCCCCTGGGCATGGTCATTGGGCATAGTGGCATGTAGGGGGGCACAAATCAGGCCCCTCTATGCCACAAAAAAAAAAAATAATAATACTTACCTGAACTTACCTTAAGTTCCCTGGGATGGGTCCCTCCATCCTTGGGTGTCCTCCTGGGGTGGGCAAGGGTGGCAGGGGGTGTCCCTGGGGGCATGGGAGGGCACCTCTGGGCTCCTTCCGAGCCCACAGGTCCCTTAACGCCTGCCTTGTCCAGGCGCTAAAAAACGGCGCAAAAGCGGCTGGACGTCATTTTTTTTGACCCGCCCACTCCCGGGCGTGAATTTTGCCCGGGAGTGTAAATACGGCGCACATGCCTCGGAGTCACTTTTTTAGACGGGAACGCCTACCTTGCATATCATTAACGCAAAGTAGGTGTCCACGCTAAAAAATGACGCAAACTCCATGGACTTTGGCGCTAGACGCGTCTAACGCCAACGTATAAATATGGAGTTATTTTTGCGTCGGAATTGGGTAAAAAAAAAAACGACGCAATTCCGGCGCAAACAGAGTATAAATATGCCCCTTAACGCCTTGCTTCTAAAGCTAAGCTTGACTGCTCTGTGACAAGCTACCAAAAGGTGATTACAGGTTCATTTAGGGAATGTAACAGATTCACCCTGACTAGGATTGTGATCCCTACATGGACAAGGTGCATACCTCTGCCAACGAGAGACCCAATTTGTAGCAGACGTTTAAGCAGCAAATGATAAGATCTCGGGAGAAGATATACCTAAATTGCCTTCTCCTAAGAGAAACTTTTACAGGTTAAATTACCTAGAAAGGGAGTTTTTGTTAAATCTGGTGTATGTTCCCAGACATATTAGTAAATATGCAATAGCAGTCAAACAGGCGTAAGTTGAAGATATAGACAATTGAAGAGAGAAGACACTCTAAGCAAGTAAATAAATATCTAAAAAGTACAAGGAAAGGACATTAGAAAGTAAGATACATGGGTTGGTGAATATGTGCACACACACAACTACACATGTGGTGAGCAAACTGAAAGAAGAATGCACGAATGGAAAAACAACTGAGGGAAACAAAAATAATTCTAAATAAAAGAATGATTGCTCTGCACCCAATATTACACGTCACATTATGATTCCAGAACATGTTAACCTTGAAAACTCACCTAAACTACACACACACACACACCGAACTGGTGAGATGACTGAATTGAAATTTCACTTGTGCACCTAATTTGAAAGTAGTGGCGGAGAACACCTGTTGTTGTAAAGGTGCTTAAGTGAGCAGCTCAAACATTTGTCAGTTAATATGACTGCCTGGTGTTCTGATCTGTGTCAGTGACATGTAGACATGCTGAACTGATTTGTTAAAACCTGGTTCTGGTTATAGCTTGTACATAGTTTGATTGTAATTACAGTATGAATTTCATTTGAACTTTACAATTTGCTTACGTAAAGCACATACACAATTCCAATAACTCAGCTGACACAACATTCTGTATATAGGTGTTAGGATATATGCTTGGCAATTTCTTATTCTAATTGAAGACATTGTTAATGTTTACAAGGAAACAGATTACATTTTTAAATGTGCACCTGATGAATTCTTCCTGCAATTTGCCTTGAACACGTCCTGTTTCAGTTATCCTAGTTACTTCTCCGAGTATAGAGGCTCCTGGGACATTCATATAAATCTGTCGGTAAGTTAAAATGGAATATCCTCCTTTGGAGCTGCAAATTATTGCCTTGAATAGAAGTTCTCTGTCTGATATTTATTTTGATCAATGCATAAAAAAGCTCTGGGATTTGGGACACCTTGATCATTGTGGCGGAGAAGCACATCTGTTAACTGAAGCAATGTGGAAAAAAATAACAACAGAAAGTACTCTGTAGAGACCAGAAAAGCTATTTGAATTTTGTAATCATCGCAACACAGAAGAAAAGGAGTAGTGGAAAGAAACTGTAGAGTGATCTGCGAGCTGCTTGCAGCAATCCAGGATAAGAAGATTAGAAACTTAAAACAAAAAAGTAGCATTTAAAGTTGGTATATGTTAAAAGTAATGAATAAAGACCTGAAAGATTGGCAGTGTGATGATGTTGTTTTAAAACATACATATCTCGATGTTCTTCAGTAAAAGAACATTGAAAAATTATACATAGAGAGTCTCCAAAGAAATATTGAAGTTGTAGACAATGATCCATGTTGTCATTAATATAAACAGAAGCAGGGATCACACATAGGCTATGTGGAAAATCAAGAAGTGGGAGCCTACATCCTCAACTGTAGGCGGTCGCACCCAATTATGCAGCAGCTAAAGCTTGTGCATAGCTGCCACTTTGCCAAATTAAGTTTAGCGCATTTCTCTGAACCCTATGCATCTCACCTGACATGTGCCATGTCGGACTAATGCTAAGCACAAAATTCAATAAGCAATGGCAAAGCCAATAGGTCTTGTATTAGCCACCAGTCTTTTGGCAATTCTTATATAGTTATTTTTCTTTTTGTTTATTTTGAAAACCTTATGATTCTGGAAGTTGACTCTTACTAAATCTAAAAAGAAACAATCACTAAAGGAAAATATGATTTTCTTGTCTCAAAATATTATACCATTCCATGGTACACCTGGCACTAAAGGGAACTACCTTTTGTGTGGATGTGGAAGGGAACTACCTTTTAGGTGGATGTGCTCCTTGTGAAAGGGCAGCATGCCATAACTAATAGTGAAGTAAGTCATAGTCTGAAGAAGGTTAACATTGTCCTTTGATGCATACTGGAGCATGTAGAAGAAACATGTGAATGACACAATCACAACCTAATGGATGAAGTATGGCTGAAATCCCTATAAGTAACTATGTTATACATACTGAAAAGGTCTTGGCCAACAGAGACCTACAAAACCCATCTGTCTGAAGTTGGCTTCTCGCCCCATCTTTGAGAAAGAAGGCAATGAAGAAGGGAAGAAAGTAAAGAGAGAAGGAATCAAAAAGGAAGGAAAGCAGACAATAAAGGAAGAAATGCACCAAACAAAAGGAAGAAAGATTGGCAAAAAATGAAGAAAAGAATGCAGAATGTAAGGAAGGAAGTGAGGGATGCATAAAGGAAAGGACAGATATCAAAAAGGAAGAAAACTGGGAAGAAGAAACAAGACAAAAAGAAGTAAAAAGGGGAGAATAAAGGAAATGTCATGAAAGAAAGAAAGAAAGAAAGAAAGACAGCAAACGGGTAAGAAGTATAGACAAGAAAGAAGGTGTAAAGAGATGAAAAAAGAAAAAGAAAAGACAAAAAGAGACAAGGAAATAAAGAAAAAAACAAGACAAAAAAGAAAGAAGTTAAGAAAAAAGCAAAGAAGGTAAAAAACAAAGAATAAAGGATAAATAAAGGAAAGAAAGAAAGAAGGCGAAAGGTGAAAGAAAGAAAAAAAACGGCAAAAAGAAAGACAATAAAGAAGGCAAAAGGAAAATGCAAGAAAGAAAGAAAAAAAGAAGAATGGAAAGAAAGTAGCAAAAAAGAAAGAAGGCAAAATCAAAAGGAAGCAAGAAGGAAAGAAGGCAAAAAAAGAAAGAAGGATAGAAAGGGGAAGTGTAAAGAAGACAAGAAATAAAGGTGCAAAAAGGAAAGGAAAGAAAATGAAAAGGTAGGCACAAAAGAAAGGAAAAAATAATAAAAGAAGGCAAACAAGAAAGGAGAAAAAGGAAAGGATGAAAGAAAGAAGGAATTAAGGAAAGAAAAAAGGAAAGAAAAAAAAGAAAGAATTAAAAATGAAAGAAAAAGAGAGGAAGAGAGAGAATCAAATAGGCAAAGAATGTAAAAAAAAGCTGAGAAAGATAAATAGAAGATGTCAAAAAAGAAAAAAATAACGTAAAAAGGAGGAAAGAAAAAGGAAAAGGCAAACCAGAAGGAAAGAAGGAACAAAAGAAGGAACAAATAGAAAAAAAGGAACAGGGAAAAATGAAAGAAGGAAGAAAGGAAAGAAAGAAGGAAAGAAAAAAGGATGAAAAAAGGGAAGAAAGAAGATGAAAAGAAGGAAATGGAAAAGAAGGGAAGAATATAAAATATTGGATACTAGGACCTAAATTATAACCCACCTATGTTTACATAAAACTGTCCAAGTAAGCTGCAAATTAAACAATGTAAAGTTTCTTTTTTTTATGGGCAAAATTTATCAAAGAACCATTGGTGAAACCAAGAGAAGTAGCACAATATGGTATGCTGTGAAACAGTAGCAGTCCACTTCGAAAAGGAATTTACAACAGCACTCGAGGAAGAAAGGAAAGTGCCCAATGCTTACTTAGAATCCATCCTACTATCAACCCAGGCAACACTGGTACTGAAAGAAACTCCTTGTGTGTGGATGGGTATCTTGAGCAACATTTTGTCACTCAAAGAGATGTTTCCCAGAGGCTTAAGTAAGCTGACCCACTGCATCATTAAGTATGCTACAGTGGGGGGGAAGCAAAATGGGAATCACACAACAACATACCAATGGGTGAAGATAGGTAGGTGAAAACCCCTTAATGCTAGGATATTATACATATTATGTTAGTAAAATCAAAAAGTCTTGGTGAACACCAGACCTAAAAAGCGCACCCAGCAACCTATGTGAAACTAATCACTTTACAGCCTCATGGGTGATATGAAATGCTATCTGGGGGAGTGGAGGCTCATTTAAAAGAATGAGTTAACATGTTAATTTAACAATAACTTTGGCACTTTTGACAAATCTGCATGAAATTCGGCAAACCTTTACATTGCTTTCTCTATTCGTATGTCATGTTTTGTGCAGATCCTTCAAGGGACAGCCAAGTTAAAAGGTAGTTAGTGATTATAAACATTAAGCTATGTATCTGATTAGCTCTGGTCAGATATGTTTAAGCAAACATGACATTCACTTAAGCACAGTTAAATAACAGTTATGGTTAAAAATAAAACCACAATTGTGTGAGTTATGCTATGCATAACTCACACAATTATGACAAGGTGCATAAAGAGCATTTCGGGAAACACTGGAGTAATAGAATATACATGCATCCAGATCCAAAGAGCAGTGTCATTACCAAACCTAATCTAACAGCAGTAAAGCACACATATACATAAAAACAATGCAACTCCACATGAATGCAACCAAACAAGATAACAAAACACAGCTAAAACACCTCAAAACAAGAATAAATACAGCACTACACAAAATCATAGCCAGGTAGCAAACCACAACCACTAAATCACCACAAAACAATCCACACAACGCTACAAAACACAAAACAACAGAATACTTCACAAGCACATCACAAGCCAACTCAACCACACAAAGAAAATTGAACAAAACCATCCCACAACTATAGAGATGAAGATTTAAGTCAAGCAGCACAACACAGCAAGGTAGCTCACTACAACTGAATATAACATAACACGAGGACTGTAACAGCACACCCACAATATATCAACACAACACTAAAAAACAGCAGAACAATACACAACTAGCAATACAAATACACAACAACAAAAGAACACATAAATTTGCCACACAACACATGCAACACAAAAGCACAAAAATGCAGAGCAACACAATACCAATAAAACACTGCAAAAACACAACACAAAAATGTGAAATATCATAACAGCACAACAGAGTAAAATAGATCAGCACTGCTACAATACAGCGCATAATAGACAAAACTGAAGTAACAAACATAATCCATCCCCATTCACGTTCGCCTCTCAATGACTTACATGAAGTGGACATTTGCTATGCTGTAACTCATAAATTCCAGTGTGCAATAATCCTGATGTGAAATATGTGAATTGTTGACTTTCATATATGAAATATATACTGCATTTATCAGGTTCATCTATGACCCTGTGAAAAATTCACAATTATCACATAGCCCTAAGCTTATGGCTTTGGACAAAACAAACTATGGCTTCCTTTGAGGTCCACAGAGGTATACTAATACTGAACCTCACATGTAGTCCAAGAGATATTATGGATTGCAAAAAATTGGAAAATCAGCTACGTCTATCAGTTATGGTGGTCTGTTATATAACCTCATGCATAACATTACACAAAAGGCACCTTACACAACTAGTAAAATCACATGTGACATGATCAATAACATCATAAGTTTAATCACTTACCTACCATTATACAAAATGGTATGAAATGATAAGGTTGTACTTCAAAAGACTTTTTATAGATGTCCCAGTGGCAATTTTGCGTGGAAGAGAAAGCCAAAATGGCTACTGAACTTTGCTGCATGTTTTTGCTGCATCTTCTATATGGAGAAAAAAGGCTAGGCTGCTGTACCACTAATATGGCAGGTAATACATTTCACAGTTATATTATTTATATACTTATGATCATCATTCTCTATGGCAGGGCGGTTTAGTGTCTGTGATTCTGTTACCTGAAGTAGGATCATAATGCCTGAGGTATAATATGGATTTTTAAACATATTTTAGCAGTAATCAAAGAGAGAGTTTTCTAAAGGATTCTAAAAAATTACATTACTGTCAATTCTGTGTAAGTATGACACATGTATAAGAAAATTCAGCATTGCTAATACATATAATTCATTTTCACCTTGTAAATGCATTTCTTTCCCTATTGACTTCTACAGGCAAGATTACCACCATGATGAGCAGTCAGCTCATGTTTTGGTTTCTCTTGTGTAGGTTAAGTGACATCTATAGGTAGGAGATGGAGCTCACAGACACCCTGCAAGTTGTGGAAAGGATCAATTAATCAGACAAGGTCTCTTGCATAGCAAAGCACCAGTTCTATAACTGGAAGGAGTAAAGAGTAGAGGCGAGCTTACACAGGGACTGGGGTCAGACAAGGCCCTCCTATCATTCTGACTAGTTAGAATGAAAGAGTGTTACCTCACCATACTTCTCTTCCTCTCTAGGCCAATAATTATAGAGTGATCACTAAGTGACAATAAGAATATATATGGGAGAATGGACTCTTTGGGTCATATTTATACTTTTTGGTGCAAAACTGCACAAAAGCAGTTTTGCATCAAAAAGCTTTGTAACCGCTTGCACCATTCTTGAGCGCCAGCTGGGCACCATATTTATGGAATGGGGTTGGCGGTATGGGAGAAGCGGGTTTTGCACTAAAAAATGACGTTAGGCAGGTTAGAGTAAAAAATATGATTCCAACCAGCCTAGTGTCATTTTCTGGCACAAAACCATCCATACCACATGACTCCTGTCTTAGAAAAGACAGGAGTCATTCCCACCACCCCAATGTCCACCACAGGGGACCAGGATCCCCTGGGCATGGCCATTGCACCCAGTAACACACAGGGGGCCCATTTCAGGGCCCCCAATGACACTTAAAAAAAATACTACCTGTACTTACCTGGGGTGGGGTCCCCACCCTCCGCTGTCACTCTGGTGTGGGTGGGTATGTCCCTAGGGCATGGGGAGGGCACCAGTGGGGTTATTCCATGGTGTTCCACCATGGAAATAGGTCCACAGGTCCCCTAATGCCTGCCATGACCCAGGCATTAAATAATGGTGCAAAGCAAGCTTTGCACCATTATTTGACCCCTCCTCCCTGTGCGTTATTTTAGAATGGGGGTAAATATGGCACTAAGGCTATAGAGACATGTTTTGCATGGGAACATCTACCTTGCATCTCATTGAGGCAAGGTAAGTTTCAAAGTCCCAAAAAGGACTTTAACTCCATAACTTTGGCACTAGATTGGTCTAGCGCTAAAGTATAAATATAGAGTTAGTTTTGCACCAAATTTGCATTTAAAAAATTACACAAATTTGGCGCATAACAAGTATAAATATGCCCTTTGGTTAGTGCATTCCCTTACCATCTAAAATGGGATTAATAATCATCTGAAAGGCTGCTTCATTATTTGGTGACTCTCCAAAAATTAACTGAAAAAGTGGTCAAAAACACACATGTATTTATAAGTTTTAGGAAGGGCGACTTTAAGGAATATTGGAGTTGTGAGAGTGAATGTGATTTTGTAATAATTTTCAGGAGGACAAAGATTGTGATGATAGTAATCTATAGATTGAGACCTATCCTTGGGAGTATAACATGCTGTGAATTATCATTTGCGAGCATAACTTTGTATGGGGATTATTTGAAATTGAGAAATGAAGATGTGGTTCAACGAGGATAACTAATTTCCAAAGGATATTTGTTAGTTTCAGGTAATGTGTATAGAGATTAAGGCCCTGATTTATACTTTTTTTTGAGCCACATTATGGTCATTTTTGATGCAAAAGCGGCACAAGCTTAGAAAATACAATTGTGCTTTGTAAGTTTATGCCATTTTTGTGTCAATAAATGATGGTATTGCAGCGCAAAACATATATAAATCAGGGCCTAAATTTGTTTCTGTCCAACCGAAAATTACTGCTATGTATATGGCTATTACAATTTCGTGGATATTTTTTTCTCTCCTCTGGGTCATGTGATGATATTTTACCTTTGCTAAATTTGACAATACATGATTAGTTATCAAAAAACTTTGGAATGAATTTATTAGTGATTTTTTCACTCCTCTGAAAATTCTTATTTTTGTTGTTGTTAATTTATTATACATATGTCCTATGTATTGATTTTAAATATTGTATTTTATAAAAACAGCCCTGAAGAAGCGCTATGTGTGTGAAACACGTATTTGGGTGTATGTCCTGGATAAAGAGATTCCAACAGCAATCAAAAATAGAAAGAATAAAGCAGAGCTGCAATTGAATATAGCCTTAAAACCCGCTGTAGCGGGCTCTACCGGCTATTAAAGGCCCGGTCCCGCGTTAAAGGCCCGAGCCTTTAAGGGCCCGAGAGGGCTTTTAATAGCCGGTAGAGCCCGCTACGGCGGGTTCTAAGGCTATTAGAACATTCTGCCACTCAGGGCAGAATGTTCTATTAAATAAAACAAATTCCTAACGGAGCTCGAGGGGATTAAAATCCCCTCGGACTCTGTGAGGCTTTGTTCACAGCTGTTGCTGTGAACAAAGCGAACATTGGAATGTTGGCGCTGCGGGCTTTTACCGGCTAGTAAAAGCCTGCAGCACTCCATTGTTTTCAATGGAGCTGACAACTTCCAATATTCTAATCTGTATTTCAGTGTATAAATGTATATCTCACTATTGTAACAATTTATGGTATAAATTACCACACTGGTGGGGACCAGTCTACTGGGAGTACAGCACTGAGTGATAGTCCCATTACCAATTCTGTTTAAAAAAAATTATATATATATATATATATATAAATATATATATATATATATATATATATATATATATATATATATCCCAATCCACTCTGCTCAATATATTTATGCTTCGATTGATCTGTCAAGCACCTTTGACAGTAGCAATTTAGGGTATTTATTACAAAAAAACATAATGACCCTTCATTTCAGTCACAGTACATTATTGTGACCGTTCATGTCAGTCACCATACCTAATACCTCAAGCAGTCTATATTCCACAAATACCATTGCTTTGTCTGCCACCCTACAGTGAGGATGGACAAGGTCCACTGTCTGACTCTCCATTTGCTTCCAAATGAAGCAGTACTAAAGCCTCAGACACAGATACATTTTGGAGTCATAGATGGATAGCATAGTCAAGGATAGAGAATAAGGTGGCAACACCGGTGTGATTTTGGCATTAAAGGACAATGGTTGCTGAAGCAACCTTGGGAGCATTGTCGTAGTTTGGACTCTTGCTCTGGGCAAGACTGCTGGTTAAAGGATGACAGTACTTTTGCTTATAGGCGACTATGCCTTTCCTACAACAAGTCGCAACTGTTGTCCCAACCTTACCGGCTCACTAGCAGCACCTCGCCAGAAACACAATAGTAAAAGGTGATTTGTGGCAGCCTTTACGCATGGACTCGAGAATAAGACATCTCAGGGAGTGTCGTGGTTAAACGAAGATTACCCCTTTCTCACAGATATATCATGTCTCATACAAACACAGGCAATGACAAAGATGCAGTAAAGTTTCAATAGTTTTTATTCAACATAACTGCAATTTGCGATAAGTTGCATGGGCTGCAATGATTAGGAACATAAATAATGCAAGAAACAGAATTGTAAAGACGAGAGTCGTTATTACAAAGACCCCCACCATCTTGCAATGCATAGAGAAGACATACGAGATGTAAAATGCCCTAATACCCTAATATGAAAGGCCTAACCTCCTACCTAAATGAGAGCTGGGTTTGCTAAACCTAATCTGCCAATGCCATGTCCATGAGAGGAGCCCCCAACCCTCGTTACCTTGGAATGAGGTCTCTATCTCAGACTCCGCAGGGACAAGAAGACTGGGTCAGCGTCAAGCCGACTGCAGCATCAATATCAGCGTTGGTGGCGATGCCCTCTGGTTGGAATCCCTCTGAATATCTGTCTAAAGTGTGATGTATTTATACAGATCTACCTGACGTAGGTGTGTTCCCAAACAATAGATAACAGACATGCTTGGGACGGCAATTAATATAAACAATCCCTCGAAAGTATAGAGAGGGAAAATCCCTAAGTGTGAACACCTACCGTTTGTTTGTCTTTGTTGCTATATCTTTACGCCTTAGCGCGGTAACACTGATAATGTAACTCATAACAAGTGGCCTAACTATAAACAAGGCAGCCATCTTAGAAGAAATAAATAATTAAATGTGATAAGACAGAACAAGCTAAGTAGGTTAAAAGTCACTAGGTGACGGGGGCACGAGTCTGCAAGCCAATGGCTAAGCTAACTCCTGTTATCCCATTAAAAATGAAGTAGGATTCACTACACCCTCCCCATTGCCGTAAAAGGTATGATGAAGGTATAGGAACCCAAACGCAAAAATTGCTCTGAACTAAAAGCTAAAAGCATAAAAAATCAGCTTAAAAATCTTTAAAATGTGTTAAAAAGATAATAAAAACAATGTCGCTAAAACACATACAGAGATGTCAATGTCAACCATGACAAGTGCAGCGTGCCAAAGCAAGTTAATTTAAGTGCACAATTTTAAAACGGGAATGGCAAGTCAAATCATCAAATTATGTGCTGTACGCATGATCTTGAAGAGTGTCATTGAAGTCACCAACCAAGGACCTAAAACATGAGTCAACATCATCTGATGTCAAATTGAGAGCTGGATGGACAAATGGATCCACAGAGCAGTAGTGAGCAGTATTTCCAGGTGTAACGCTATCCGTTGCAGTGTCCTCATCCATGGTAGATATCTAAACGGAAGGCTCATAGGTGGCTTTGCGGAGCAACCTCAGTCTCAAGGGGCATGACCGTGTATGAACCCTCATCGGGGACATCAGCAGTGCGTGGTCCACAGGAGATGTTGGTGCAACAGCAAGACAAACCATAGGCAGATGTTCAAAGAGACACCATAGACATCGGAAGACTGGTTGTACGCACCAGAGAAGAGGCCGAAATGAAAACGACCAGTCATGCTCCAATTCCACCAGCAAGGGTGCACCGAAGATGCGAACCATGCACTCACAGCACAGTGGAGTTGGTTGGAGCGGCTCCATTGCTCTGCGTTGCTGGAAAGAAACAACCACTGCGAATCAGAAGAAATAGCAGTAGTAGTCCTCCAATCAAAGCCAAAATAATTGGAAAGCCACCAAACACACTTGAAAAGAGCGAGTGGCTGGCTGACGGGATGACTCCGAAGACAGTCTGGAAGATGGAAACGAAACCAGACCCGACAGCCTTAAAGAAGTGAACAATCCCAGTAGTGCTAAAAACATTGAATATTCTGGATACCAGTTCTCCAAAGTGCTTGGGGAAGTTGGTATTTAATAGGGATTGTATCTTGGCTGATGATCTCGCAATCTGGAGAGCATACGTCTCTTTTGCGGATGTCAAGGCGACCTGTTTTTGAAACAATAGCGCCTTTAGCCTGCTCAGCTTGTCATAGTTCACATTAATAGTATCTATGTGGGGCCACATGTCAGATACTTTTATCTCTCGTGTGGGGGGAAACAAAACATGTCCACAACACGTAACGACCTTCGAGACCGAGATTGCGTAGGCAATTCCTGGTCGCATGCCGCAACAGCTTTGATCATTCTGTACCACATAACTTCCATTTCAAAGTACATGAAATACTGGGCAAATTAAAGGGACGGGAGTACCCCTCACCAAACAGGCCAAATTCGCGACCCCCGCATTGCAAAGACCATGAAGAGACACCTGCTTGCATATCATGGAATGACGAACAGCAGTCTCACATTCGCTTCCGCTAAGAAAGACCTCTGTTTCGCCGTTCATGCATTTGTAGTCAAAGGGCAACTCCCACTCTTCCTTAATATAGCTATCTCCTAGTTGCTCGTATCTTCCCACCGCAAGATGTTTCAGGCAGCTCGAGAAACGAAAGGTCGAAATCGGTAAATTAATTATACCATGTAAGAGTCAGATAGTTGAAGGACTCTCTGCTACCGTGAAGGGCAACTTTTCTAACTTTTCTATGCGAAGCATGGTGAAACTAGCCTCCCTTTTAGCCACTGTCTGTTGTTCTGTGGAAAAATTTAAAGCAATGAAGAATTCACTCCCGTTAATATACTTCCATGGAATGCTGCCATTTTTCAGTGTCTGTAGAGTCCAACCCAGCTGCATGATGGAACGTAGCTGTGTTGCCCATGATATAACCGGGACAGGTCTGTCTGAGTGTTATCAATAGCAGATAACACTATATTTGATAATGAATAAATCCTGTTGGACAGTGTATTCATGCCGTTGTCGACAACAGCTAATGCTTTTTCTAAATTTTCTTTACCGAATTGCCTTAAACGCGCAGCAGCCTCAATCTGGGACAGTTTCCAAATTTCATTATACATAGCATATAAAAACCTCTTTGAGTGTTCTTTCCTAGGACCTAGCAGAAAATCCTGCAAGTCTATATCTTCAGAAAGAGTATTCAGGTGTTTCTTAACAGCGGCTAACGTGTTGGTCTGTACCCATTGCTGCCACAGCTTTCCCACACTGTATGTCGTAACTATACCTGTATGTTGACCCGATACAAAGCAAGGGTCTGGTCTGTTAATTGAGAAACCCCCTGAAGAGTTCAAAAAACGTGCCTGACACTCATTAGTGTCAGTGGGCCAGATTAACCACCCACCGGGACTAGAAAGTGAAGAATTATAAGTACCAGCCTTAACCATTGCATCGAGCTTGTCCTCAGTGATATTGAGGAAGTATCGCCAATCTTGAAACCTCACCGGGGTGGGGATACTGGGCGTGTTCAAATCTTTAATTTTTGCTAACCCCAAACAGGATGTCTGCTGAATTGTGTCATATAAGAATATCATTTGTACAGGAATCAGGCATGGTCAGAATAAAGCCTCCCTATCCTGTATCTGCCAATCTTGTGTTCCCCATACACTTTTCAAATCAATAGTGCTCTTCCAATGTTCGTAACCTTCAACTGCAAGCCGGGAAACAAAGGGATCTGAATAAATCAGTTTTAAATCAGTTAGCAAAATTTTCCTAATTTGTGCCAGAGGTATTTTAAAATAATATGACTCTGCTTTTCTTGTGTCATGCCCAGAAAAGTATGTCAATTTATCACCATAGTACTTTGGGCTCCACACCGGTGGTGTAGAACAGTGTTCCCACTGTGTGTAGTTTAATACTGGCCTGTATCTAGTGGCACGGTGTAGGTAGTAATGTCCCCAGTTGTTATAGCAGAACATTTCCCCATAATTCATTGTATGTTAATATACATCATCACTTTCAAAAGCAGAATAGTCCTTCATTTCAGTTAGCATGGAATCAACTGTTTGGACATCCCAATCATCAGAGACAACATCAGGTGTAATTACATCAGTCATTGAAATTTTGAACACGTATGGTATTTGAATAATTTCAGTAGGCCCGTATATATTAGATGGAACTTTGTCCCACACAATCCCATCAGAAATCGGTATTGCTCTAATATTTACAGGGGACAAATCTCTTCGGACCTTATGTGAAGAATGATGTGGAGTTAAAACTTCATTAACAGGCTCCACAGAGGAGCGATCAGGAATATAGTGACCATTTATAAGCAAAAAGAAAACAGTCAAAAAATCAATCTATAAAAATAATGCAAAAAATGTCAAACAGAACCATAAATAGTTCCATGAGTATTTCAAATAGTTCTTTTTAGGCCATTGATACAGCTTACTACTTTTTTAAACATTGTCTATCACAGTAGTGGATGAGTCTGAACAAAAATTGTCAATGTCAATGAAATAGCAAGAGGCAGTCTCTGCAAACACCGGAGCTGGTGTACTTTGGTCCACTTCACGTGGGGGCTCTTGGTAGACAGTGTCATTAGTCTGTGATGTGTTTGTGTAAAAAACAGCTAAATCTTGAACCGGGGTGGTCACTGAAGAAGTGACTGGAACCAGCAAGAGTTCATTTTCCGCCCTCCCCATGGTCAGGTAGGTGTCTGGAACAGCAGTTGACATTGTTGCATAGTCTGTAGTAGTGATGTTCATCCTACTATGTAGATGTATGTCCTGTTGGGTAGAGAGAGGGGATCGGGAACCACCCAAGGGACCTCTTGGTCTACTGTGAAGGATCGGCCACATGGTGTAATTTGATGTCATCAATGGAGATGAATCTGTTTGTTTTAGAACCAAACAGTGGTGGTAAGATGACAGTCCTGGTGCCTTGAATTCCCAAGACTGGTACAGGTGCTCTGTATGATGGACCGAACTCCTTCTTCACTGCGATCTTCTCACAAACCAGATCCCCAACTTTAGGAATCCAGCCAGTCGAAATTTTTGCTAAATCCCTTATTCCTAAGGTGGCAGCACTTGCAGGTGATTTATCATCATGAAATTGCTGAAGCTCCTGTAAAACAGTGAGATGTCCATTTATGTCAAATGGTGTTTCTGCTGCCACCATACCAGGGGCATCAATATGTGGGACATACATAGATATCCCAAAGAGAACCTCATATGGTGTGCGTCCCCCCAAGGACCGTCTTGGCAGATTATTCAGTGCTCTCTGGACCCCATATAGGTGATGTAACCAGATGCGGCCTGAACCTAATACTCGAGCTGTTAAGGACTGCCTTAGATCACGATTCTGCCTCTCCACGACCGAATTTCCCTCGGGATGGTATGTTGAGGAGTAATGGAGTTCAACACCCGTCGTCCCCATGGTGTCCCTGAATGCCTTAGAGGCAAATGCAGGGCCCTGGTCCGAATGGAATGCTGCAACCGTATATGTACCGATAAAGATCAGCAAGTCTTTTATAACAGTCCGGGCGTCAGCCGACCGATGTGGCCATACCCACAGGAATCTTGAACAAGCATCTACAGCGACTAAAATATATCTGTATGCACCATCAGGCTGCAAGGGACCACAATGGTCCAGGTACACACACTGTAGTGGCCTGTTGGACACTAAGAGGGATGTCTGCTCTGGGTGTTTGATATTAGCGCCCTTGATCTGCTGGCAAATGTCACAGCAAAGGACATAATGCTTTGTTCGTCTGCATAGACCAGGCCACTAGAAGCGTTTCTGTAGGAGTGTTATTGTGGCCTGTATACCAACATGTGCAGAAGCGACACCATCATGAGCTGCTTTAACTAGATCTAATCTCTGGTCTTCATTGGGGACCCCAGGAATTGTTGTGTAAGCAGCATTCTGAACACTGATATGGTAAGTATAGTTTGTAGGGTATCCTTTCGGAAGGTGTTTGCCTGCAGCCTAAGCTTTAAAGGCAATCAATATTTAATTATCCAATCTTGTCTGAGAACGAGTCACTTCAACCACAGAAGCCGTAGCTACTGCTGCTTTGGTCACTTCATCAGCCAATGTATTACCGGTAACGTGTACTCCTACACGTTGGTGTCCCAATGTATGGACTACATGGACACACGGCAGCTTATCCTTAAGATCAGCCACTCTCCCCCACAGTATTTTGTGTTTAATGGTGTTCCCTTTAGAATCTCTAAACCCGGTCAGTTTCCATTGATTGAGATAGTCATTGTATGACTGGACACAGTAATCAGAATCACAGACTATTAAGGTCTGGCATCCTGGCTCTGTATATTCGAGCGCTAGAATAAGAGCTTTAAGTTCAGCCAACTGGGCTGTGTAGTCCCCTAAGGTCTGCGTGTAGGTATTGTGAGAGTGGAAAACTCCATCTTCCATCACTCCACTCACGGCTGCGCAAGCTGCCGAGTATTGATGTTTAGTACCTGCAGCCGGTTGTGCTGAACCATCAGTGTATATGACAGTATGGTAGTTGTCTAGTGGCAAGATATTTAGAGGAGCGGGGTACTCTTGTTCGTACTGGAGAAACTCTTGTATCTGAAGTTTTGGATCAAAAATGTAATCGACATCAGTGGCGGTCAGAGAAGTTGCCCATTGAATCCAACGTGGATGTAATGCTTTAGTGTTAGGGATGCTTGCTTTGGTGACAGCCTCTAAGGCCGACACTGGGAAGACAACAATAATACGTTTCCCCTGGGCAAGTGATTTATACGCTATGGGTACCGTGACATCCTCATTAAAGGTGACATAAGTAAATCCAATGGCACCAGCAATTATTCTGATGACCAAATTATTTTTATTGTCAACTGTGTGCAAATGTTTAGCTTCTAGCATGTCCTGTTGCAGTTCCCTAAGGATGCGTGTGTGTTCAGTTGTCCAGTGCCTGCTAGAAAAATTGGGCTAAACTAAGTCATAAAGTGGCTTAATGCGTTGTGCATAATCGGGAATGTATGTCCTGCCAAAATAAAAGAAACCTAGTAATGACTGGAGTTTCTTAAGTGTGTTTGGAGGGTGCAGTTGAGCAAATTTTTCTAGAAAGTGCGGGGCAAGGCTCTTCTCTCTTTTGATAGCTCGTATCCCAGGAATAATACACTAAGAAAGACTAACTTGCTTTTCTTAAAATTTGTACCGAGGTCTGCAAATCACAAAAGGATCCGATCGACCCTCGCAAGATGAATGTCAAGGATGTCGTCTGTGAGATATATGTCATCCACGTAGGACAACGCCTCGGAATCAATATCATGTAATATTGATGTTACACAAGCTGAAAATAGCCCCGGGCTATTTTTATAGCCCTGAGGTAAACGACAAAAGCGTTTCTGAGAGCCAAATGAGAATGCACTCAGGTCCAGACTTTCATGTGCTAAATTCTGGCAGAAGAATCCATTAGAAATGTTTAATGTTGTTTTATATTTTTTAAGCGCTATATTGTTTATTATTGCCGTGCTGTGTGAATTTTGTATAGCATATGTGCGTGTATGACTATTTAAGTGTCTATAATCAATAACTATCCTGTATGAATGGTCCGGCTTTGCAACAGGGAATAACGGATTATTCAATGCAGATGTACAGGGCTCAATCACTCCCTGGTACTCAAGTTGGGCGAGGATCTCCCTCACCGGAGTTTTTGCTTCATGTTTGACAGGATATTGTGGCTGCGGTTGGGGTGTAGACCTAACAGAAATAACATGACAAGGAGACTCCTTGTCCCAACCTACATGATTGCGATATAACGCAGGTGCCTGCGCTAAAGCCCATTCAGAAGCATAGGCTTCTTTGTCTGCTTCCGGAACAAGATCGGAGAAAGAAGGCAAAATGACATCTTCCCCATGTAGGAGCTTGTGGACGTGCTCAGGTGGCCAGTCTCTTTCGGCCAATAGGATATCACTAGTAAGTTCATCCCAAAATTTCACACTAATAATGAGCTCCACATCTCCCTCTATCTGAATTTTTAAATCACAAACCCTATCGGGAGGGAGAACGCAGCCATCTGCTGTTTTAACTGCGATGTAATCGCTAGGTGCTGTTGCATCCAGATGATCTTTCAGACTCTGGCAACAAATCATGACCTCTGCCACGCTGTCTAACAGAGTCACTGCCCACATCTTGTTCCTCAACAGTGTTCTCAAGTATACTGGCATTTTTAGCTGTCAGTGCTGCCACCTTCTTCTTTTTTAACTGTGGCTTTTGCTGAGGAGTCTTTTCTTCTTTTTTAATGGTGGACTGCGGAGAGTCTTTCTTTGCTTTCACGCATTCAGGACATCGATCTTCACGGCCCCCTCTCTCGCTATGTCTATCCGGTGCGTCCTGAAAGGAATGAGAGGGACATGAATCAGTATATCTGTCTGGAGTTTTAATGTTCTCCCTATTTCTGAAATTATATCTCCTTTCGGAGTTCTCCGGGTGTGGAGAATCAGCTCTCTCATTTCTTCTTTCTTTGAAATCTTTTTGCTTGTCCCAGCGCTTCTTAGAGCCCTATTGTGCCTTCTTTGTACCCTCCTTATGGGCTGTACCTTGTAATTCCAATTTCTTTGGTTTGGCTCCCAAACTATCCCGTCCTATACTAGTATAGGCAGTGGCGTAGCGTGGGGGGTGCAGGGGGGGGGCGCACTGGGCGCAACATCTTGGAAGAGACTAAATCCACGGGTTAGGGGGCGCAAATTACTTGCCTTGCCCCGGGTTAGGGGGCGCAAATTACTTGCCTTGCCCCGGGTGCTGACAACCCACGCTACGCCACTGAGTATAGGTATTGGAAATAATTTTCAGTAGCTGTCTCTCTTGTTCCTGGTGTGGAGTTTCCCGGAGACGCTGGCGTATTGCCAGTGCTACCGCTTCCCCTTTAATGTTACTGAGTATTATTGAGGATACGGGGTCAAAGTTACGCATTAATTTCATCCCCAAATCCAGGGCTGGTGCAGCCCCATGCTCATTTTCTATTTGTTTTAACACTTCTGGTAAATTGGCAAGTGTCGGGGTACCATGTGTGATAGTATATATGGCAGCGAAGACTGTACCCCATGTGGCACAGTTATCCACAGAGGGAACCATCCTAAAAGGCAATCACATAGTGGGCAGTCTATGTTTTTCCTGTGGTCCTGTATGGGGAAACACAGCTTCCAGCTGATTAGTTTTCTGGGCAATCCAGAACCGTATTTTTTCCCCTTCTGTGGGCACTTTACCCATAATCGTATGTACTGTTTGTGGATTAATCCCAGTAGCCAATTGATAACCACCAGTTACTGGTGGTGCTGGACGCGCTGGTGTTGTGTTCAATGTTCGCATTACAAACTGAACTAATCGTCTATATAATGTCACTAATCGATTATATAAATTTCGCAGATCTGCTATCTGTATATTCTGTATGCCTGGGTGAGGTGTGTAGGTGGCGAACATACGCCATGTTGGTCCGTCATTACTTAATGGACCTAATCTCACTCTTTGTAGTACATGTGGTAGGGCGCCTTCAAACCAGTTCTGATGCTCTTGATATGTGAGCGATATTTCATGATACTGGTATACTCGGTACCATTGAGTTACGTTTGCAATTTCATATGTGTGGAATGTATGTGTTCTCTGGTTGACCTCTGAAAAGGTGACTGTTAGAAATGGGGTTTTTGGTTGGCAGTCAGGTTGCCCTCTGTCCAAGCAAGAACCCTCACTCTAGTCAGGGTAAGTCACACACAATCCAAAATCAGCCTGTGCTCACCCTCCGGTAGCTTGGCACGAGCAGTCAGGCTTAACTTAGAAGGCAATGTGTAAAGCATTTGTGCAATAAATCATACAACACCATAGCATAACACCACAAAAATACACCACAGTGTTTAGAAAAATATATAATATTTATCTGGGTATCTTCAGGTCAAAACGATCAAAGTTGCAATACGAATTTGTAAAGATATCACTGAAGAGTGATATAAAGTGTCTTAAGTCTTTAGAAAGTAAACAAAGTCTCTTTCAAACACAAGGTACCTCGGTTCTGGTGAAAAAATCTCCTCAGAGGGCCACAGGAGAATAGGTACGTGGAAAACTGGTGTGTGCGTCGATTTCTCCTCAGCACACACGGACTTGCGTCGTTATTTTTCCACGCGGGGAGTCGTGCGTCGTTTTCCGGCGCGTGGATAGTCTCTTACTGTGGTTTGCGGGGAGTACCAGATGTCCTGGGTCTGTGCGTGTATTTTCCTGCTTGTTTTCCGGCTGCGCGTCGTTCTGCGGGGCTGCGCGTCGAAGTTTCGATCTCACGGCAGGCATCGCGTCGATTTCTCCTGCGGAGTCGGGCGGCGTTGTCCTTGCGAGGCCGTGCGTCAAAGTTTTGATCTCACGGCAGGCGTCGCGTCGATTTCTCCTGGGAAGTCGGGCGGTGTTGTCCTTGCGAGGCCGTGCGTCAAAGTTTTGATCTCACGGCAGGCGTCGCGTAGATTTCTCCCGGGAAGTCGGGTGGCGTTGTCCTTGCGAGGCCGTGCGTCAACGTTTCGGTCGTCCCGAAGGCGTCGCGTTGATCAGCGTCGGTGTGCGGCGTTTTTCTTGCCGCAGAACAGGCTGTGCGTCGAAAAGTTCGGCGCACGGAGCGTCCAAGAGGAAGAGAGAAGTCTTTTTGGTCCTGAGACTTCAGGGAACAGGAGGCAAGCTCTATCCAAGCCCTTGGAGAGCACTTTTACAGCCAGACAAGAGTTCAGCAAGGCAGCAGGCCAACAGCAAGGCAGTAGTCCTTTGTAGAAAAGCAGACAGGTGAGTCCTTTGAGCAGCCAGGCAGTTCAGCAAGGCAGCAGGCCAACAGCAAGGCAGCAGTCCTTTGTAGAAAAGCAGACAGGTGACTTCTTTGAGCAGCCAGGCAGTTCTTCTTGGCAGGATGTAGTTTCTGGTTCAGGTTTCTTCTCCAGCAAGTGTCTGATGAGGTAGGGCAGAGGCCCTGTTTTATACTAAATTGTGCCTTTGAAGTGGGGGTGACTTCAAAGAGTGTCTAAGAAATGCACCAAGCCCCCTTTCAGGTCAATCCTGTCTGCCAGAGTCCCAGTAGGGGGTGTGGCAGTCCTTTGTGTGAGGGCAGGCCCTCCACCCTCCCAGCCCAGGAAGACCCATTCAAAATGCAGATGTATGCAAGTGAGGCTGAGTACCCTGTGTTTGGGGTGTGTCCGAGTGAATGCACAAGGAGCTGTCAACTAAACCTAGCCAGACGTGGATTGAAGGGCACAACAAGGTTTTAGTGCAAAGAAATGCTCACTTTCTAAAAGTGGCATTTCTAGATTAGTAATATTAAATCCGACTTCACCAGTCAGCAGGATTTTATATTACCATTCTGGCCATACTAAATATGACCTTCCTACTCCTTTCAGATCAGCAGCTGCCACTTCAACAATGTATGAGAGCAGCCCCAATGTTAGCCTATGAAGGGAGCAGGCCTCACAGTAGTGTAAAAACGAATTTAGGAGTTTTACACTACCAGGACATATAACCACACAATTACATGTCCTGCCTTTTACCCACACAGCACCCTGCTCTAGGGGTTACCTAGGGCACACATTAGGGGTGACTTATGTATAGAAAAAGGGGAGTTCTAGGCTTGGCAAGTACCTTCAAATGCCAAGTCGAAGTGGCAGTGAAACTGCACACACAGGCCTTGCAATGGCAGGCCTGAGACAAGGTTAAGGGGCTACTGAGGTGGGTGGTGTAGGAAAGTACCATCTTGCCTGGCATGTTACCCCCATTTTTCACTGTATATATGTTGTTTTAGTTGTATGTGTCACTGGGACCCTGGTAACCCAGGGCCCCAGTGCTCATAAGTGTGCCTGAATGTGTTACCTGTGTAGTGACTAACTGTCTCACTGAGGCTCTGCTAATCAGAACCTCAGTGGTTATGCTCTCTCATTTCTTTCAAAATTGTCACTAACAGGCTAGTGACCATTTTTACCAATTTACATTGGCTTACTGGAACACCCTTATAATACCCTAGTATATGGTACTGAGGTACCCAGGGTATTGGGGTTCCATGAGATCCCTATGGGCTGCAGCATTTCTTTTGCCACCCATAGGGAGCTCTGACAATTCATACACAGGCCTGCCACTGCAGCCTGAGTGAAATAACGTCCACGTTATTTCACAGCCATTTTACACTGCACTTAAGTAACTTATAAGTCACCTATATGTCTAACCTTTACCTGGTAAAGGTTAGGTGCAAAGTTACTTAGTGTGAGGGCACCCTGGCACTAGCCAAGGTGCCCCCACATTGTTCAGGGCCAATTACCCGGACTTTGTGAGTGCGGGGACACCATTACACGCGTGCACTACATATAGGTCACTACCTATATGTAGCTTCACAATGGTAACTCCGAATATGGCCATATAACATGTCTATGATCATGGAATTGCCCCCTCTATACCATCCTGGCATAGTTGGCACAATCCCATGATCCCAGTGGTCTGTAGCACAGACCCTGGTACTGCCAAACTGCCCTTCCTGGGGTTTCACTAAAGCTGCTGCTGCTGCCAACCCCTCAGACAGGCATCTGCCCTCCTGGGGTCCAGCCAGGCCAGGCCCAGGATGGCAAAACAAAGGACTTCCTCTGAGAGAGGGTGTTACACCCTCTCCCTTTGGAAAATGGTGTGAAGGCAGGGGAGGAGTAGCCTCCCCCAGCCTCTGGAAATGCTTTCTTGGGCACAGATGTGCCCAATTCTGCATAAGCCAGTCTACACCGGTTCAGGGGACCCCTTAGCCCTGCTCTGGCGCGAAACTGGACAAAGGAAAGGGGAGTGACCACTCCCCTGACCTGCACCTCCCCTGGGAGGTGTCCAGAGCTCCTCCAGTGTGCTCCAGACCTCTGCCATCTTGGAAACAGAGGTGCTGCTGGCACACTGGACTGCTCTGAGTGGCCAGTGCCACCAGGTGACGTCAGAGACTCCTTCTGATAGGCTCCTTCAGGTGTTAGTAGCCTATCCTCTCTCCTAGGTAGCCAACCCCTCTTTTCTGGCTATTTAGGGTCTCTGTCTCTGGGGAAACTTTAGATAACGAATGCAAGAGCTCATCCGAGTTCCTCTGCATCTCTCTCTTCACCTTCTGCCAAGGAATCGACTGCTGACCGCGCTGGAAGCCTGCAAACCTGCAACATAGTAGCAAAGACGACTACTGCAACTCTGTAACGCTGATCCTGCCGCCTTCTCGACTGTTTTCCTGGTGGTGCATGCTGTGGGTGTAGTCTGCCTCCTCTCTGCACTAGAAGCTCCGAAGAAATCTCCCGTGGGTCGACGGAATCTTCCCCCTGCAACCGCAGGCACCAAAAAGCTGCATTACCGGTCCCTTGGGTCTCCTCTCAGCACGACGAGCGAGGTCCCTCGAATCCAGCAACTCTGTCCAAGTGACCCCCACAGTCCAGTGACTCTTCAGTCCAAGTTTGGTGGAGGTAAGTCCTTGCCTCACATCGCTAGACTGCATTGCTGAGAACCGCGACTTTTGCAGCTACTCCGGCCCCTGTGCACTTCCGGCGGAAATCCTTTGTGCACAGCCAAGCCTGGGTCCACTGCACTCTAACCTGCATTGCACGACTTTCTAAGTTGGTCTCCGGCGACGTGGGACTCCTTTGTGCGACTTCGGGTGAGCACCGTTTCACACATCCTTGTAGTGCCTATTTCTGGCACTTCTCCGGGTGCTACCTGCTGCTAAGAGGGCTCCTTGTATTGCTCGACGTCCCCTCTACCTCCTGGTCCAATTTGCGACCTCCTGGTTGCTCTTGGGCCACAGCAGCTTCCAAAAACTTTATCCACACGATTTGCAGCTAGAAAGGCTTGTTGGCGTTCTTTCGGCAGGAA
The DNA here is from genome assembly GCF_031143425.1 of Pleurodeles waltl. Lineage (NCBI taxonomy): Eukaryota > Metazoa > Chordata > Amphibia > Caudata > Salamandridae > Pleurodeles > Pleurodeles waltl. Next base: position 544,188,025 of record NC_090437.1, read on the forward strand.
AAAACTTTTGCACGACTCTACAAGGCAAGTGGGATCCGTCCTCCAAAGGGGAAGTCTCTAGCCCTTTGTGTTCCGGCAGAAACCGCAGCTTCTTCTGTCCAGTAGAAGCTTCTTTGCACCCGCAGCTGGCATTTCCTGGGCATCTGCCCATCTCCGACTTGCTTGTGACTTTTGGACTTGGTCCCTTTGTTCCACAGGTACCCCAGATTGGAAATCCAGCGTTGTTGCATTGTTGGTTTGTGTCTTTCCTGCATTATTCCTCTAACACGACTTCTTTGTCCTTAGAGGAACTTTAGTGCACTTTGCACTCACTTTTCAGGGTCTTGGGGAGGGCTAATTTTCTAACTCTCACTATTTTCTAATAGTCCCAGCAACCCTCTACAAGGTCACATAGGTTTGGGGTCCATTCGTGGTTCGCATTCCACTTTTGAAGTATATGGTTTGTGTTGCCCCTATCCCTATGTTTCCCCATTGCATCCTATTGTAACTATACATTGTTTGCACTGTTTTCTAAGACTATACTGCATATTTTTGGTATTGTGTACATATATCTTGTGTATATTTCCTATCCTCTCACTGAGGGTACACTCTAAGATACTTTGGCATATTGTCATAAAAATAAAGTACCTTTATTTTTAGTATAACTGTGTATTGTGTTTTCTTATGATATTGTGCATATGACACTAAGTGGTACTGTAGTAGCTTCACACGTCTCCTAGTTCAGCCTAAGCTGCTCTGCTAAGCTACCATTATCTATCAGCCTAAGCTGCTAGACACCCTATACACTAATAAGGGATAACTGGGCCTGGTGCAAGGTGCAAGTACCCCTTGGTACTCACTACAAGCCAGTCCAGCCTCCTACAGGTGGCACAACCAGTGCTGCAGGCCCACTAGTAGCATTTAATCTACCTGCCCTAGGCACATGTAGTACACTCTACCAGGGACTTACAAGTAAATTAAATAGTCAATCATGGATAAACCAATCAGTAGTACAATTTACACAGAGAGCATATGCACTTTAGCACTGGTTAGCAGTGGTAAATTGCCCAGAGGTCAAAAGCCAACAACAACAGGTCAGAAAAAAATAGGTGGAAGGAGGCAAAAAGTTTGGGGATGTCCCTGTCAAAAAGCCAGGTCCAACATGACCCCCTACCAGCCTAAAGCCAGGGGAGAACAGTCACTATCCTGATGTACTTCCCTGTTTGAGGCGACAGAACAAGGACCCAGGCCCACAACAGCAGGGGCATGCTCCAGTTCTTCGCCTTCCTGACTCCAATTGGATCCCTCTGTCCATACTCTCAGGGCCCACTAAGCCAACCCATGGGGAACCTTTCTCCTTACCTGCGGATCCCATCTGTGCAGCACCTAACCTTACTTTGCTCACAGATGTATCCCAGGAGCAGGATAGTACCACCATGACCAACACAGTGGTGTTGCCTACTCTACCCCTGGGGTGTGACACTTGTCCCCTCCCCAGGGATAACTCTGTCCACCCGGACAGCAAGCCACAGTGATTACTGACAGCTGCCAGGGATGAGAGCCAGGCCCCAGGCCTCTCAAAGCTCTCCAACCACTGTGGCTGTGGAGAGTGGGGGGCGGTAGCCCCGGGTGCTGGGCACCCTTTAACCACTCTTCCTTCCACCAGGTCAGGGATGACAGCCTGAACCTGGTCCTCCCCTCTGGGGCTCTGTACCCTCCCTCCTGGAGCGGTACCCCCAGAGTCCAACATGGTCAGGGTGCTTACAGAAGTCGCCCTGTACCATTCCTCCACTAGTGCAGGGCTGTTAACCGGCAACTGGCCCTCCAACCTGGGGTCTGTACCTTCAGGTTGGACTAGGGCCCGGGGTGAGGCTTCCCTCCCCCTGCCCTCCCTTTTGGGGTCCAGCACCCTCCAACTAGGAGTGGCCTCCTCAGAAGACAACATGGTAGGGGCACTGTTATCAGTAGCCCCTCCCTCCAGGTCCGGGGGGACACCCTGAACCTGGTCTTCCAGCCCAGGGTCTGTACCCTCAGACTGGATCACTGCCTGGCAAACCAGGACTTTCTGGGAGGCACACCTACCCCCCACCAGGTCAGAGTTTAACCTCTGCACCTGACCATTCAACTCAGAGTCACCACCCTGAAGTTGAACAATTGCCTGGCACGCCAGGACTTCCTGGAGGGCACACTGACCCTCCACCAGGTCAGAGTTTAACCTCTGAACTTGGCCATTCAACTCAGAGTCACCACCCTGCGGTTGAACAATTGCCTGGCACGCCAGGACTTTCTGGGGGGCATACCTACCCCCCACCAGGTCAGAGTTTAACCTCTGAGCCTGGTTCCCCAACCCAGGGTCACCACCCTGAGGTTGGGCAATTGCCTGGCACGCCAGGACTTTCTGGGGGGCACACCTACCCCCCACCAGGTCAGAGTTTAACCTCTGAACCTGGTCATCCAACCCAGAGTCAACACCCTGAGGTTGGACAATTGCCTGGCACAGCAGGACTTCTTGGGAGGCACACCTACCTCCCACCAGGTCAGAGTTTAACCTCTGAACCTGGGTATCCAACCCAGAGTCACCACCCTGAGGTTGGGCAACTGCCTGGCACACCAGGACTTTCTGGGAGGCACGCCTACCTCCCACCAGGTCAGAGGTTAACCTCTGAACATGGTTCTCCAACCCAGGGTCACCACCCTGAGGTTGAACAATTGCCTGGCACGCCAGGACTTTCTGGGGGCACACCTACCCCCCACCAGGTCAGAGTTTAACCTCTGAACCCGGTTATCCAACCCAGAGTCAGCACTCTGAGGTTGGACAACTGCCTGGTACACCAGGACTTTCTGGGGGGCACACCTACCCCCCAACAGGTCAGAGTTTATCCCCTGAACCTGGTTAGCCAACCCAGAGTCACCACCCTGAGGTTGAACCATTGCCTGGCAGGCCAGGACTTCCAGGGAGGCACACCTACCTCCCACCAGGTCAGAGTTTAACCTCTGAGCCTGGTTCCCCAACCCAGGGTCAGCACCCTGAGGTTGGGCAATTGCCTGGCACGCCAGGACTTTCTGGGGGGCACACCTACCCCCCACCAGGTCAGAGTTTAACCTCTGAACCTGGTCATCCAACCCAGAGTCAACACCCTGAGGTTGGACAATTGCCTGGCACAGCAGGACTTCTTGGGAGGCACATCTACCTCCCACCAGGTCAGAGTTTAACCTCTGAACCTGGGTATCCAACCCAGAGTCATCACCCTGAGGTTGAATCTTTGCCTGGCATGCCAGGACTTCCTGGGGGGCACTCTCACCCCCCACAAGGGGCACACCGTCCCCAAGGGCCACACAAGAGTCTGGTTGGCACAGGTCTCCCGACCTCTGCCCATCCGGCAGAGTCTGGGTTTCCCCCAAACCAGAAACGGTTTCACCTGGGTCATTCCTGGGGGGCACTGCTCTCAGAGCTGTCCCCTGACTCTCAAGGTCCTCCACTGGGGTCTGTAACCCCCTCTCAACCCTATGTCTGGACTTCTGCACCCCCTCACTAGGAGGGGTACTGCCAGACACCAGAACTGTTGGGATGCTGGCTACAGTCACCCCCCCAAGTTCTTCTGACACTGCGGGGCTTCCCTCAAAAGGTGGCCCTACGGTACAGGCTAGGCTTCCCTCCTGGTGTTCCCTCATGGAACCCTCTAGGACATGGAACCTACCAGGGACACTACAATCCTTTCCCACCTCACTCGGTTGGGAACCACCTAGACCACTCCCTTCAGGAGCACCCCCAAATGCCTCTTCAGACTCTCTGGTACTCACCCAGAAGTCTGCCTCCATTGTAAGTTCCCTGGGGTCAGAGAACTCACACTCCACCTGGTGTTGGCGTAGCTCTGGAAAATAAGGACCAGACATATGCTCTCCAGCAATTACATCATTCTGACCTTCACATGTATTAACCACAGTTCCCTTCACCCAACCACCCAGTAACTCAACCTTGGAAAAGCACTCTACCTCACCCTCCTGAGACTGGTGAGACAGTATCTGTCTGTCCCTGACACTCAACCCATACTCTTCTGGGATGTCTCTACACTCTATATCCAGGACGTCCACCAGGGGGGAACCCTTTTCTCTGTCACTCTCTGCTAGAGTCAGTAAAGTGTCCCTCCCCCCAGTAGGAATATGACTTCCTGTGCCAGTTCCCCAATCCTTCTCAGGGACCCTGTGCATAACGGGAACTACCTCATACCCTTGAACCGCCTGGGGTGTGTCAACTCCCTTCTTCAAGTTGGGCACCACATCTCTGGGCTTGTGCCCTTCTTCAGCAGTACTAGATGCAAGATTTTTGCTGCCACCATCTGAACTGGACTCAGCCCTTCCGGCCTCCAGTTTTAGCTCTTTACAGCTCAGCTCTTGAGCTGCAATCTTTTCTTCTTCCAGGGCTAAGAGTCATTTTGCCTCAACCTCTGCAAGATACTCCTCTAATTGTTGCTCCTGTCGCCTTTGACTTCGGAGCCATTCATCTATCTCTGGGTCTCTTTCCTCATCTGAGTAGTCTTCCTCCACATGTGAGCAATCTTCCTCCTCATGTGCGTAGTCCTCCTCCTCATCTGAGGGGTACTTAGTCATTTGGTTTCTTGCTGCCTCTCTCTCTGCCCATCTTTCCTCCCCCCAGACTATGTAGTTATGTAGCATCTCTGCCTTAGTAGATCTCCTTGCTACAGGAAGGCCCCATTTTCTGCAAAGCTTCCTTAGGTCAGCCTTAGTGAGGTGGTCAGTACGAACAAAGAATGAGTAGGTACACAATCCCATTCTGATAAGATCTTACCAGCAAAAAACAAAATCCAAAGTCCAAAATATCAATAGTATATCCAGGAGGACATCAGAGAATCAAAAGCCAAAAAAGATGAAAAATCAAGTTGACCTTCAACTGTGGGTAGGTAGTGAAATACTTAGCTACTGTATGTCACTGCACAAACACAAGTCCTATCCTCACCGCTGATCACCAATGTTAGAAATGGGTTTTTTGGTTGGCAGTCAGGTTGCCCTCTGTCCAAGCAAGAACCCTCACTCTAGTCAGGGTAAGTCACACACAATCCAAAATCAGCCTGTGCTCACCCTCCGGTAGCTTGGCACGAGCAGTCAGGATTAACTTAGAAGGCAATGTGTAAAGAATTTGTGCAATAAATCATACAACACCATAGCATAACACCACAAAAATACACCACACAGTGTTTAGAAAAATATATAATATTTATCTGGGTATCTTCAGGTCAAAATGATCAAAGTTGCAATACGAATTTGTAAAAATATCACTGAAGAGTGATATAAAGTGTCTTAAGTCTTTAGAAAGTAAACAAAGTCTCTTTCAAACACAAGGTACCTGGGTTCTGGTGAACAAATCTCCTCAGAGGGCCACAGGAGAAGAGGTACGTGTAAAACTGGTGTGTGCGTCGATTTCTCCTCAGCACACACGGACTTGCGTCGTTATTTTTCCACGCGGGGAGTCGTGCGTCGTTTTCCGGCGCGCGGACAGTCTCTTACTGTGGTTTGCGGGGAGTGCCAGATGTCCCAGGTCTGTGCGTGGATTTTCCTGCTTGTTTTCCGGCTGCGCGTCGTTCTGCGGGGCTGCGCATCGAAGTTTCGATCTCACGGCAGGCATCGCGTCGATTTCTCCTGCGGAGTCGGGCGGCGTCCTTGCGAGGCCGTGCGTCAAAGTTTTGATCTCACGGCAGGCGTCGCGTCGATTTCTCCTGCGGAGTCGGGCGGCGTTGTCCTTGCGAGGCCGTGCGTCAAAGTTTTGATCTCACGGCAGGCGTCGCGTCGATTTCTCCTGGGAAGTCGGGCGGCGTTGTCCTTGCGAGGCCGTGCGTCAAAGTTTCGATCTCACGGCAGGCGTCGCGTCGATTTCTCCCGGGAAGTCGGGCGGCGTTGTCCTTGCGAGGCCGTGCGTCAAAGTTTCGGTCGTCCCGAAGGCGTCGCGTTGATCAGCATCGGTGTGCGGCGTTTTTCTTGCCGCGGAACAAGCTGTGCATCGAAAAGTTCGGCGCACGGAGCGTCCAAGAGGAAGAGAGAAGTCTTTTTGGTCCTGAGACTTCAGAGAACAGGAGGCAAGCTCTATCCAAGCCCTTGGAGAGCACTTTTACAGCCAGACAAGAGTTCAGCAAGGCAGCAGGCCAACAGTAAGGCAGCAGTCCTTTGTAGAAAAGCAGACAGGTGAGTCCTTTGAGCAGCCAGGCAGTTCAGCAAGGCAGCAGGCCAACAGCAAGGCAGCAGTCCTTTGTAGAAAAGCAGACAGGTGAGTCCTTTGAGCAGCCAGGCAGTTCTTCTTGGCAGGATATAGTTTCTGGTTCAGGTTTCTTCTCCAGCAAGTGTCTGATGAGGTAGGGCAGAGACCCTGTTTTATACTAAGTTGTGCCTTTGAAGTGGGGGTGACTTCAAAGAGTGTCTAAGAAATGCACCAAGCCCCCTTTCAGTTCAATCCTGTCTGCCAGAGTCCCAGTAGGGGGTGTGGCAGTCCTTTGTGTGAGGGCAGGCCCTCCACCCTCCCAGCCCAGGAAGACCCATTCAAAATGCAGATGTATGCAAGTGAGGCTGAGTACCCTGTGTTTGGGGTGTGTCTGAGTGAATGCACAAGGAGCTGTCAACTAAACCTAGCCAGACGTGGATTGAAGGGCACAACAAGGTTTTAGTGCAAAGAAATGCTCACTTTCTAAAAGTGGCATTTCTAGATTAGTAATATTAAATCCGACTTCACCAGTCAGCAGGATTTTATATTACCATTCTGGCCATACTAAATATGACCTTCCTGCTCCTTTCAGATCAGCAGCTGCCACTTCAACAATGTATAAGAGCAGCCCCAATGTTAGCCTATGAAGGGAGCAGGCCTCACAGTAGTGTAAAAACGAATTTAGGAGTTTTACACTACCAGGACATATAACCACACAAGTACATGTCCTGCCTTTTACCCACACAGCACCCTGCTCTAGGGGTTACCTAGGGAACACATTAGGGGTGACTATGTATAGAAAAAGGGGAGTTCTAGGCTTGGCAAGTACCTTTAAATGCCAAGTCGAAGTGGCAGTGAAACTGCACACACAGGCCTTGCAATGGCAGGCCTGAGACAAGGTTAAGGGGCTACTGAGGTGGGTGGCACAACCAGTGCTGCATGCCCACTAGTAGCATTTAATCTACCTGCCCTAGGCACATGTAGTGCACTCTACCAGGGACTTACAAGTAAATTAAATAGTCAATCATGGATAAACCAATCAGTAGTACAATTTACACAGAGTGCATATGCACTTTAGCACTGGTTAGCAGTGGTAAAGTGCCCAGAGGTCAAAAGCCAACAACAACAGGTCAGAAACAAATAGGAGGAAGGAGGCAAAAAGTTTGGGGATGTCCCTGTCAAAAAGCCAGGTCCAACAGTGACCCAACAGTAAAATGTTTCTGTTCGGTATGCTTCATTAGCTTCTATTATAAGAGTAACTTCCCCGCCCTCATCTGTAAGGCCATGCATTAATAAATGTTGTGTTAGTGCTTGTCTAGCATTTTTAGGAATATCAATGGTGTTAGCCATCTTTGTTTAAAAAAAACATAACGCCAAAAATGGGGAGTAAAGTCCTTTTATGAGTTCGAGGTCGAACGACCTACAGCTCAATCAGGTGTTACCTTTTTCGCTGAGGAGGATTTTCCCAAAGACCACGGACATCTCTGTATAATGGTACTTAGGGTACCTGTTGTCTGTGAGACAGTGATAGTCGGGATATTCGTAAATTAGTTCCTAAGCACCATGTCGTAGTTTGGACTTGTGCTCTGGGCAAGACTGCTGGTTAAAGGATGACAGTACTTTTGCTTGTAGGCGACTATGCCGTTCCTAAAACAAGTCACAACTGTTGTCCCAACCTTACCGGCTCACTAGCAGCACCTCACCATAAACACAATAATAAAAGGTGATTTGTGGCAGCCTTTACGCATGGACTCGAGAATAAGACATCTCAGGGAGTGTCGTGGTTAAATGGAGATGACCCCTTTCTAACAAATATATCATGTCTAATACAAACACAGGCAATGACAAAGATGTAGTAAAGTTTCAATAGTTTTTATTCAACATAACTGCAATTTGCGATAAGTTGCATGGGCTGCAATGATTAGGATAATGAATAATGCAAGAAACAGAATTGTAAAGACGAGAGTCATTATTACAAAGACCCCCACCATCTTGCAATGCATAGAGAAGACATACGAGATGTAATATGCCCTAATACCCTAATATGAAAGGCCTAACCTCCTACCTAAAGGAGAGATGGGCTTGCTAAATTTAATCTGCCAGTGTCATGTCCATGAGAGGAGCCCCCAACCCTTGTTACCTTGGAATGAGGTCTCTATCTCAGACTCTGCAGGGACACAAAGACTGGGTCAGCGTCAAGACGACTGCAGCATCGATATCAGCGATGGTGGCGATGTCCTCTGGTCAGAATCCCTCTGATTATCTGTCTAAAGTGCGATGTATTTATACAGATCTATAAGGACCCCTGACGTAGGTGTGTTTCCAAACAATAGATAACAGACATGCTTGGGACGGCAATTAATATAAACAATCCCTCGAAAGTATAGAGAGGGAAAATCCCTCAATGTGAACACCTACTGTTTGTTTGTCTTTGTTGCTTGATCTTGACGCCTTAGCGCTGTGACACTGATAATGTAACTCATAACAAGTGGCCTAACTATAAGCAAGGCAGCCATCTTAGAAGAAATAAATAATATAGGGCCAGATGTAGCAAAAAACATTTTGCGAGTTGCAAATTGCGAGTAATAGCGACTCGCAATTTGCAACTCGCAAAATGTAATGCAGAAAGGTGTCTCAGATACCTTCTGCGACTTGCTATGTGGTCGCAAAGACCCACCTCATGAATAATAATGAGGTGGGTCGTAGTTTGCGACCCCATAGCGAGTCCAGGCACTCACTGGGATGGTGGCCTGCTGGAGACAGCAGACCACCATGTCCGTGACTGCTTTGAAAAAAATATTTTTATTGGCATTCACAAAGGGGAAGGGGTCCCATGGGGACCCCTTCCCTTTTGCAAATGAGTTACCATCCACTTCAAGTGGATGGTAACTGCAAGTTGGTTTGCGACCGCATTCGCAGTCCCAAAGGAACTCAGCATGGCGATGCGGTCGCAAATCGGAAGGGAACACCCCTTCCTATTTGTGAGTCGCAGCCTCAAATTGTGAGTCGGTACCAACTCGCAATTTGCGGTTGTGCATTGCGTTTGGCCTTTTGCGCCTCGTAAACTGCATTTTACGCAGTTTGCGAGGCGCAAAAGGCTTCCTACATCTGGCCCTAAATGTGCTAAGACAGAGCAAGCTAAGTAGGTTAAAAGTCACTAGGTGACGGGGGCACGAGTTTGCAAGCCAAAGGCTAAGCTAACTCCTGTTATCCCATTAAAAATGAAGTAGGATTCACTACAGCATATTTACAAGCCCCAGCGCCTCCGTGCCCCGCACTAGCATAATTTCTTTTTACACTAAAGTGGCATTAGGACGCCCAGAAAGATAGGTCAGTTAAATTTACGAGATTTAACTGTACCATTTATTTCTGTCATTTTCAACATCTGCCCAAGACGTGCATTAAAGTGAAGCTCCCATTGTTTCCAATGGGCCTCCCCACGCATTGCTGGACTTGCACCGTCATTTTTGGTGCTAGCCGACAATGCGGCACAATAGCGTCAAAGAATGTTGATGCTTTTGTGCTAACATGCACCATGGTGCTACCATGGGGATGTTAGGGATGTGCAGTGGGGGCGCAAGAAAAGAGGTGCATCATAGCTGATGAGCCACTTTCTTGCAAATATGCCCCAAAGTATCTAGGATTTTCAGATTGCTTAGGACCTACAGTTTTAAATATATACCTGAGCCCCTCCCGGCACAGCATTCTTGTGTAGGTTGGGTGTGTGGCATATGTTCGTTTTGCACCATTAAATACTAAAGTCTGTACTGAATTTTAAGATATAGCTGTATATAAATCTGCTTTTGATATGTTAGATACAATGGAAAGTGCACCGTAATTCAGCCACAATCCAATGATCAGCATGATTGTGCAGACCGCAGTCTTAGGGAAAACACAGATATTTTTGGACCGAACATTAATGGCAACATTTTCTTGATTAGTGTTTTGGGATTTAAGTTGGTCCATTCATGAAACGCAACAAAAGATAAAGCAAAAAATTTAAAATGGTTGGGAAACATCCACATTTTTCTTCAAATATTGCCTGTGTAGTGAAATATTCAGGCGGACTCATATTTACTTTTGCATGTGCCGAAAAATAAAGTACTATGGATGGGTGAAAAAAAAACTCAAAAGGTAAATATGTTTGAACAATTAACAATGTTCTGGCACAAGTATACATCAATACTTCAGCTGTGAAAAGGTTAAAGGTCAACTTTATATGCATTCCAAAAAGGCTGCTTCCAATACTGTCTAGATCCCCTGCGCGCTCGGTTATTGGAAATGCAGGAACACCACACATTTTTCTCACACCTATAAGGTACCTCTACTACTCGTATCAGTATTTCTCAGATGTAAGATGTTGTACCTGGCTTTTTGACAGGGTCATCCCCAAACTTTTTACCTCCTTCCTCCAATTTTTTCAGACCTGTTGGGCACCTTACCACTGCTAACCAGTGCTAAAGTGCGTGCATATGCTCTCTGTGTAAATTGTACTATTGATTGGTTTATCCATAATTGGCTATTTAATTTACTTATAAGTCCCTAGTAGAGTGCACTACATGTGCCTAGGGCCTGTAGATTAAATGCTGCTAGGGGGCCTGCAGCACTGATTGTGCCACCCACTTCAGTAGCCCCTTAACCTTGTCTCAGGCCTGCCATTGCAAGGCCTGTGTGTGCAGTTTCACTGCCACTTCGACTTGGCATTTAAAAGTACTTGACAAGCCTAGAACTCCCCTTTTTCTACATATAAGTCACCCCTAATGTGTGCCCTAGGTAACCCCTAGAGCAGGGTGCTGTGTGGGTAAAAGGCAGGACATGTACCTGTGTAGTTATATGTTCTGGTAGTGTAAAACTCCTAAATTCGTTTTTACACTACAGTGAGGCCTGCTCCCTTCATAGGTTAACATTGGGGCTGCCCTCATACACTGTTGAAGTGGCAGGAAGGTCATATTTAGTATGGCCAGAATGGTAATATAAAATCCTGCTGACTGGTGAAGTCGGATTTAATATTACTAGTCTAGAAATGCCACTTTTAGAAAGTGAGCATTTCTTTGCACTTAAATCTTTCTGTGCCCTTCAATCCACGTCTGGCTAGGTTTAGTTGACAGCTCCTTGTGCATTCACTCAGACACACCCCAAACACAGGGTACTCAGCCTCACTTGCATACATCTGCATTTTGAATGGGTCTTCCTGTGCTGGGAGGGTGGAGGGCCTGCCCCGTACTGGCACTCTGGCAGACAGGATTGAACTGAAAGGGGGCTTGGTGCATTTCTTAGACACTCTTTGAAGTCACCACTACTTCAAAGGCACAACTTAGTATAAAACAGGGCCTCTGCCCTACCTCACCAGACACTTGCTGGAGAAGAAACCTGAACCAGAAACTACATCCTGCCAAGAAGAACTGCCTGGCTGCTCAAAGGACTCACCTGTCTGCTTTTCTACAAAGGACTGCTGCCTTGCTGTTGGCCTGCTGCCTTGCTGAACTCTTGTCTGGCTGTAAAAGTGCTCTCCAAGGGCTTGGATAGAGCTTGCCTCCTGTTCCCTGAAGTCTCAGGACCAAAAAGACTTCTCTCTTTCACTTGGACGCTTCGTGTGGCGAAATTTTCAACGCGCAACTTGTTCCGCACACCGACGCTGATCAACGCGACGCCTTCGGGACGACCGAAACTTTGACGCACGGCCTCGCAAGGACAACGCCGCCCGACTTCCCGGGAGAAATCGACGCAACGCCTGCTGTGAGATCGAAACTTTGACGCACGGCCTCGCAAGGACAACGCCACCCGACTTCCCAGGAGAAATCGACGCGACGCCTGCCGTGAGATCGAAACTTCGGCGCACAGCCCCGCGGAACGACGCGCAGCCGGAAAACAAGCAGGAGAATCCACGCACTGACCCGGGACATCTGGTAATCCTCGCAGCCCATAGAAGGAGACGGCCCGCGTGCCGGAATACGATGCACGTCTTGCCCGAGTGAAAAATAACGACGCAAATCCGTGTGAAGGGGCGCAACTGACGCACACACCCTTTTTCCTCCCGTAGAACGACGCACATCTCCCCGTGTGAAAAATAACGACGCAAGTCCATGTGTGAAGGGGCGTAACCGACGCACACACCATTTTTCCACGCATCTCCTCTTCTGCGGCCCTCTACGGAGATTTTCCACCAGAAACCAGGTACTTTGTGCTTGAAAGAGACTTTGTTTGCTTTTTAAAGGCTTAAGACACTATGGGGGTCATTCTGACCCCCGCGGGCGGCGGTCGCCGCCCACGTGGAGGGAGCCACCATATGGCCGCTCCGCGGTCGAAAGACCGCGGAGGCCATTCTGGCTTTCCCGCTGGGCTGGCGGGCGACCGCCAGAATGCCGCCCGCCAGCCCAGCGGGAAACCCCTCCCCACGAGGAAGCCGGCTCCGAATGGAGTGGGTATGTGCGACGGGTGCAGTGGCACCCGTCGCGTATTTCAGTGTCTGCGTAGCAGACACTGAAATACAAAGTGGGGCCCTCTTACGGGGGCCCCGCGGCACCCCCTACCGCCATACTGTTCCCGCCAGGAACAGGATGGCGGTAGGGGGTGTCAGAATCCCCATGGCGGCGGAGCGCACTCCGCCGCCATGGGGGATTCACAAGGGCAGCGGAAAACCGGCGGGAGACCGCCGGTTTTCCTTGTCTGACTGCGGCCAAACCGCCGCGGTCAGAATGCCCTGCGGGGCACCGCCAGCCTGTTGGCGGTGCTCCCGCATCCCCGACCCCGGCGGTAAGGAACCGCCGGGGTCAGAATCAGGGCCTTTATATCACTTTTCAGTGATATCTTTACAAATTCATATTGCAACTTTGATCGTTTTGACCTGCAAATACCCAGATAAATATTAAGGGGGTCATTACAACCTCGGCGGTCTTTTTACAAGACATCCGAGGGACCGCCGTGCTGAAGACCGCCAGTGGTGGCGGTTTTCCGCTCAGCGTATTATGACTCTTGGCAGCTCTACGTCGTTTTTCCGACGGAGAGACGCCAACAGCCATAGTGACGGGCGGCGGGAAAGTGGAGGTTGCTTCACCTCCACCGCCACGCCAACAGAACAACGCCCAGCGAATCACGTCCTGTGATTCTGCGTGGCGGTGTTCTGTTGGTGGTGTGGTGTCGGCGGAGCTGCCCCCATGGCTCCCGTCCCCTCCTGGAGGATCGACGGAACAGGTAAGTTGATCGTCCGTTAGGGGAGGGGGGTGGGGGGTGTTGTGTGCGTGCATGGGGGTGTGCGTGGGTGTATGTAGAGGGGGTGTGTAAGTGCGTGTATGCTTGTGGGGGTGTTGCATGTTTTGGGAATGAGTGCGTGTATGTCTTTAGGTATATCTGTATGGATGTGTGCGTGTATGTGTGAATGTGGGTGTGCGTGTCTGACTGTGTGTGTGGATGTTGGCATGTGTGTCGGTGTGTGTGCGTGTATGTGTGTTGGCGGTGCCTGCATGCGTGTCAGGTTTGTATGTGTAAGGTAATGTCCGGGGTCGGGGTGGGGAGGGGGGTCCTGCCACCCTTGGGTTGTGGCAGGGGTGGTGGTGGGTGTAGGAGAGGGAGTCGGGGTGGGGGTGGGGGTTGAGGTAGACCCCTATTAGTGCCAGGGAAGGAATTTCCTGGCACTGATAGTGCTTACTGCCATGGATTTCATGGCGGTTCCTACCGCTGGAAATCCACGGCGGTAAGCCGGGTCACAATACCGGCGGAGGTATTGTCACGGCTGCCGGGCTGGAGACCCTGGCGGGCGGAATGGAGAAGCGGCGGATGACCATGGCGGTAACCGCCATGGTCATAATAAATAAAAAAAGACCGCCAGCCTGTTGGCGGTCCTACCGCCGCTTTAACACTGTCCGCCAGGGTTGTAATGACCCCCTATATATTTTTCTAAACACTCTGTGAGTCAACACTGACAAGTGGTACCCCCCCAGTCCTGGACCCTTGGAAATGGGCTTCAGGTGCTTTCCAGCTTCTGTGGATCCAGCGGAACCTACACTTCTGTGCTTTGTGGTGCAAACTAGAGTAGAACCAACCCATTGCTGCTGTTGTGTGGATTGGCAAAGACTCATATCACATTGTACCTCTTTGGAACAGCTGCATCACCCCGACAATGCAATGCTTCCTCGATGCAGGCCCTCACATTCCATCATCAACTGCAGCCTCAACAATGATGCCAGACTCTGCATCTCAGCCTCACAGCATCTAGGAACCAATGCATCACCCTGACTGTGCGCTGCATCCTCAATGCTGGACTTCACATTGCAAGCCCCATCACAGGATCCTTGACAAAGATGCAGGCCCTTGCAATGCAGCTTCCCCACACTTAGGAACCGATGCTCCACTACAGCTGCCCACTGCCTATTCGATATGGATTGTATCATTGCTCCGCAAACCATGATTTAAGAAATTTTGTTCAACTGACCTAACTGGGTCCCTGTAGCCAGTCAGCATTTCATTGTGCTCGGCCTAAACATATGACTTTGTTCTGGTCTGGCATGACTAGAAATCCACAGTTGCTGCTTTACACATTTTGCTGCTATTTTTACTAAAACCTTTAAAACTGAATTGTTTTTCTGGTTTTGTTTTGTTTACCACAAATTACTCTATGTTCTAACTCTGTTGTGGGCTCCTTTTGTGGTGTGTTTTCACTGTGTTAAAGTTTGAAGTGTTGCACAAATACTTTCCGCATTGCGTATGAGTTAAGCATGACTGCTCTGTGCCAAACTACCCAAGGGCTGAGCACAGGTTAATTAAGGGTTCGCGTGTGACTTCACCCTGAGAAGAATTGTGGTTGCTCCTTGAGAAAGGTTTCACTCCCCTCAGAGAATAACCCAATTTCTTACACACAGCTATCATGACCACACCCTTCCATTTCTTTTCAGACAATTTCACCGTCTCTGTAGGTTCTCTGCACACCTGCAGCCAAAACTACTGTCTTTGAGCATGTACAGTGCTCAGTTTTCTTTTTGGCTAGGTTTACACTATAGAAATTACATATACATTTACAAGTCATTACTATTATTATTATTATTATCATTAATAATAGTAGTAGTAGTAGTAGTAGTTGTAGTAGTAGTAGCAGTAATAGTAATAGTATAGTAATAATGTTATTTTTATCATTAGCAATCCATTCTGGGACTACAAGGTATCTGTAGAACATTATGTGGCACATGACGGCAGGACACAAAAATACCTGGCTACACCACGGTTTGGAAAGATGAATAGACCCTCTCTTCTTCTCCTGTGTAGAAAAAGAAGGATAAGGGAGCAGAGCCTATTTGTTTTTTGTTAACCAGTACCACATCACAATTTCATGATGAGGAACTAGTGAAGGGAGTGTGTCATGGACAGAAGGAGACTGTAGTTCTACAGCCCCTTGGAACTTACCATATATCGGTACCAGGACACACTGTGCACCCGGAATATGGATCCAGTGGGACAAAATATAATGATACCAAACACATGGCTGAGTATTTGTTATTAAATAGTGATTGTAAGTTTGAAGAATAACAAATATTATAGACAAAAAGCACAAGTTTCTCTAAAAATGTCAGCTAGAGTCACCTTATTGCTGTGGTTCAAATTCTAAATATCGTTGACATTTGTCAGCTATGATAGGTATGCAACCAAACCCTCCACCCCAATGTACTGCTCAAACACGCACCATCATCAGTTACGTCACTGACAATGCTTCATATTGTGTCCTCTTTTCATGCTCAAGGAGGTCACTGGACATGCCTTTAATCATGCAAGGTCTGCCCTTCATATGATAAGCCCCTGCGCTCACCCCCCCCCCCCCTTTACTAGACCTCATTGTATACATGGCAACATTTTAGAGCGGGAAAATGGGAGGTTTTTCAAAAATATCAGGGAAATTAATTTTCCCTATTGTTTTTTATTGAAGCAGAGACAATTTCAAGTGGGAGACAATTAAAATAAATTCCCTTTTCACTACATAAAGGGAATTTCTCTCACCTAAATCGGGTCCATAGGCATGTATGTCATTGGACTCAAACTTTGGCTATGACAATTGCAAAATAGGGGCTAAGTGTGGTGCATCAGTGCATGGTCTTTGGCCAGGCCCTTCATTTGCCATCTCTTAGACCAGAGCCAGCTCGGCAAGTTTCTTTGGCTATCTAGTTGCAGTTCAAAAATGTCTTATCTTTTTTTTATCAATGTATTTTCTATTAGAAAGGCACCAGTGAAGGCAGTGTGCAATGAGCTCTTATAACATATCAATAAATCTAACCTTGAGACGAAAGAAATTGAACATTGATTTAACCATTTTGTTTGTGCTCATTCATATTGAAGGCTTTAAGACAGGAGTCTCTAACTTTTTCTGTATCAAGAGCTACTTATGTTGAATAAGAATTATACTGAGCTATCAATATTATTAGCCTTGTAATAGAGACCACATCAAACAAAGTTATATTTTTGGCCACACTATGCAAGAGTACCAGCATTGATCACCTCTATGCATCTGGCAGGGTTGCCAGCTGTAACTTGAAAAAGGCTTTGCCAATTTGTAATCCATTTACATAGGTAATGCATAACGGTCATAGCTGCAATGCTAATATAATAATGTTAGTAATAAGTCTCCCCAATGCCACATGATTTATCATTCAGCTTTAAAAGTACTTTGAAAATTCAACCTATTTTTCCAAGTATCATCTTATGAGTTCAGAAACTGCATACATTTTGTCTTGAATGAAAACTTTCTAATTTTGATATAATAATTTGGCCAAAAAAAACTTCTAATTTAGAATGCTGGGCTACACAAAGGAGCACTACTCAAATGTGACTAGGTGACGTGCACAGTCCAGGTTTCTTGCCACCAGTGACTCTGGGCTGGGACCTCGTCCCACAGCCTGCAGTGCTTCCAGGAGAGTGGGCTCCTCGAGAACTGCAGTTGATGATTGAAATTTAGTGAAATTTACAACTTTTCACTGCATAACTTTAGAACTTCACTACATCAAAAGTCTACCACCTGCTCAGACCACACATAAAATGGATGCAGGGCTTTTTCCAATAAGTCTCTCCCTGCATTGTTGGAGTTGTGTTAGTTTAACTCCACAAGTCCAGCGATGCGTCACTTTAGCACCAACAGATGCAACAGAATTTGTGAAACATCTGTGAAAAAGTGCATCATGAAGCTCTGTATTGTAAGTACAGTGCATCCATGGCATCATTAGGGGATGTGCAGAAGGTCAAGAAATCTGACGCTTGTTCAGGAGAACTTTATTTTGGCCTCAGGAGCCATAGAAGCACATAGCAGCAATAAATAAATACACAAGATTATGTAAAATATGTACAGTACATATAGCTAAATAAAAATAATAAAATTAAATGCACTCCCAGAGTGAATTGATACATTCTTACTAAAACCATTATATAGATAACGTTTTCCTCTAACAATCCAACTTGCCCCAAGGAACTTGGCAACAGCAATCACTAATGTTGAGTGTCTGATCTGAGAATTCGAAGGGCTATGTCGGACCTGCGGACTCCCAGCAGAATACAAGCCGGGCCCAGCCATTTTCTATGAGAGACAGCGTATTAGGGCAGACAAATAAAACATGAGGGAGGTTTTCAGTCGGTGCTTTGCAACCTAGGCAGATGATTGTTTCTTCATGTGACCAGCAACTGGTAAGCAATCTTAGTGGTAATGTGCCTATGCGGAACTGGAAATACAATTTCCTTTCTCTAGGCAGCATAATTATGTCCCAGAAGGACTCGTATTTACACATCTCTTTTAGGTTGGCAAATTCACATGATAGTGTGAAATGAAGTGCAACTCCCAGGTCTTCATAGTCTACCATTTGCCAATACAATTTTTTGAGGTCACTTTTTTATGGAAAGGAGGCAGTAGTTAGAGAGTTCCAGAGTTCTCTAAGCCCAAGTGAACAAAGTAGCCCCGAGATGTGTCTGAGCCAGGGGATACTATGAGAATGATCAGCTTCCAAAATGACCTGCAGGGCTACAGAAAAGGAAGCAAGCTCTGGGGTAGTCCAAAGACGCCGCCAGAATGAAAGGAGACGTAGGTGAGCCTTATGACCAATAAGTTTCATGCTTAGGTCCTTAAAAAGGGGGAACAGTAGAGAGCTTGGTGGGAGGGACATGAGATTTCTTAGGAAATTATTTTCAGAGATCGTTATTTCTTGGGCTTTAGCATATCCCCATAGTTCAGCCCCGTAAAGGGCCGAGCGTAGAGCCTTTGTATATCTGGATTGCAGAGCGTATTGGTTTGGTGTGCAAGAGATAAAAATCCTTTATTAAAACCCCTGTTATTTGCTTTAATTTTTGTGCTTGCTTTGCAATATGTGATTTCCATGACATTTTTTCAGTTAACATTAGGCCCTGGTAACTAAATGTGCCTACCTTTTTGAGTGGGGTTCCCTCCAGGATAAACTTCCCTCTGAAGGATCTGTGGGTGTTGAGTGTCATTAATTAAGTTTTAGAAGCATTGATTTCAAGTCCCCGCTTGGAACAAAGTTCCTCAAAGCATGTGAGGAGATTCCGTAATCCGCTTGTGGTCTTGGATATCAGGAGTGTATCATCTGCAAAGAGCAAGAGCGGTTTTTGTGTGCCTAATGACGGTGCATCAGCCTCCACTCTGAGTAGAGAGGGGTCAATATAATTAATGTACAAAGAGAACAAGGTCATGGCAAGGACACACCCTTGTGGTACACCCCTTGACACCTGGATTCTGCCAGTTAGCTGCCCCTTGTCATCCCACCTGACACATGCATAATTAAACTCATAAAGCCGAATTAATAGTGCAAGAATGTGCTCAGGAATTCCCATTAGGGAAAGAACTTCCCACAGATTTTTTGGGGTACTAGATCAAATGCGGATTTCAGATCCACAAAAGCAACATACAGATTCCCTTTGCCAATAAAAACTGTCTTCCAGTCTAAGGGGAAAAACCTGATGGCTTGCTCAATGGTGTATATTTGTTTACGAAAACCTGCCTGAAGGGGACTAAGAATGTTGTGTTCAGTCATCCAGTCTTGAATCTTGTCCAAAAAGCAGTGACAAAACACTTTCTTCACACAGTCTACTAAGCTAATTGGCCTATAATTACAGGGGAGGGCTCTGTCTCCCTTTTTAAAAACCTGGACTCTAATGGCACCCTTACAGGACTCAGGGATCCGCACCCCAGATGCTATTGCATTTGATATGATGGTGATATATCTTTACCAGATTTCAATGTAGGTTAAGAATAGGTCTGCTGGAATACCAACCATGCCAGGTACCCTACCACACTTTAGAGTACCTAAAGAATATCCTATCCACTGGAAGGGTGGATGATATTTGAGCAAGAGTCCTTATGTTCAGAGGTTATACTATCATGGTCATAAGAGAACAACCCACTAAAATGGTCTATCCAGTCCTTTGGAGCAATATTAGTTGTAATGTTCAGTTCACTATTTACTAGGTTACACGTTGCCAAGGACCAGAACTCAGTAAAGTTCCTCTCTCGTGCAGTGTCATTGAGTGCAGCCCACCACTTGTCATCTTGTTCACGCTTGGCTTTGCAGACAGCTGATTTGTAAGACTTTCTAGCTAAGCCAATGATGTTTACATTCTTTGATTTAATTGCTTAGATTAAATGCTTGTTTGAGGCCCGACACTATTTATTAAACCAGAGATGCGTAACCTTCAGCCTCTTGCCATTAGGAACTATATCTACTGAGAAGTGGGCCGCAATACCCTCGAACCATGAGATGTGAGTGAAGCTTCTTTCCTCATTGAGGATTGCGAGACCCACCTCTAAACCCATCAATGTGGTCTTCAATCTGTTGTTAGCAGCATTGATGAGCGTTGATCGAGCCAGGACCTTATTCCACTTTAGGTGACGTTTGTCATTAACCAGACTAATTCCCTCTGGTGCTGTTACTGGGGGGTTAATCAAGGACAAGTGGTTACACAAAGGAGACGTATGGACTAAAAGAGGTTATGGTCGCTTTCAGATCTCTCAATAACCATCATGTTGATGACTAGGACCATAGTCTTATGTCAATTAGACAATAATCAATTCTACTAGTGTGGCTGACTTTGTTATATGTATGGCAACCCTATGCGTCAGATTTAGCCCTGCCGTTAAGTGCCCTGATTCCAAATTCCACAGTCAATGATTTTACTTGGACAGCAACCTGCGTCCACCTTTTGATGGGTGCGACATCCAAGGCAGGGATAGACCATGCCTGATCTTCCTTGTGTGTAAACCCAAGATCATCCCAGTCAAAAGGTTCAAATGTAACATTAAAGTCACCTGCCACAATGGTTTTGTGATGCCGGGGACAATTTAGCAAAAATGTCTCCAGAACACAGAGGTTTTTGGAGACCCGACCCCTCTAGTGTAGATGTTAAAAATGATCACAACTGTCTCTGTCCCAAATGATAGGCAAGACCTAATAGGTTGGGGGAATCGATAGGTAGCTGTGATATGCAGCAGTTTAGCGATGTTCTAGCCCAAATAGTTAAGCCCGCGGAAGGCCTATCCCGGTACTGGGAAAATCAGGGATTTGAAAATGTAAGTAGCCAGTCCAAAAAAGAGGATTGATCAACCATGTTTCCTAAAGAAGACATATGTCATGTTCCTCAATAAAGGACGGGAGAGGGAGGACAGATCTCAAACCTGCCACATTCCATGATACAAGTCAAACCCCAGTGATTACAGGGGCTGCCCTGTCCACTGATGTGATATTTGAAGGTTTAGCTCCCAGACGTTGCTTTGGCAGGTGGAGCTGCTTACAGGGTGGGGGGTCGTTATCACTATTGCCCAGAAGGTCCTGATTTGACTGGTGGTATCTATCTAGGGGAGCTGGCCTAACCATAGGTGTAATGTTCTCACACTTAGCTATCTGTTCTTGGATTGGTAGGTGTTGTACATGGGGAAAGGAAAGTATAATGTTATCACAGTTATGCAATGGATCTGGGGCGGTCAGATGGAATCTGTTAGGAAGAGGAACATGGGTGCTTATGGTGTAAATGTTGGGAACTACAGCCAGACCAGGCACAGTTGTTTTATGTGAGTCAGAGGGTAGTTTGACATGTGTTTTATATGGTACTTCAAGTCAATCATTCTCACTGAGAGCAGATATGTTACCTGCTGGACAATGGGTGGAGCGAACTCCATAGTGCGTAAACCGCCTAGGGTATTTGAACTGAATACAGTATTGCCCTGGATCACTTGTCCTTGCATCTAGAGCCACTAGATTATCCACTATGCTCTTGTCCCTAAATGTCAACTGTAACAAATCAAAGTGTGTGTCTGGGTCGAGCCTTCTGACTGCATCAATTATATCCTCACGTATTACAGAGTAGCAGCCTCTCACGTTGTGAATCAATTGAATTGCCTTATTTCTGACACTCAGGAGACTTCCTTTTGTGCCAGTGGATGTAGTTTGGGAAGGTTGACCTTTCAAACAGTGTTCTTAAAGTGGGACCAGTCAATGGCAGGCTGTGCAGTGCATTTAGGGACAGTGTCGCTTGTAGATTTAGGGATTTTGTAACAGGCACCAGATGCCTTTGCTGCGCCTAAGCTGTTGTGCAGGGGAGGCTGATAAGAGTTGTTGATCTTGGTACCCGCTAACAGTTGGCCAGCACAACTAGTCCCTGGCAATTTCGGCAACTTCATTGGGGTACCTGATGGATTTGGCATTGGGCTACAAATATGATCCATGAGGGCTGTGGCGTCTGAAGGAATTAGCTGCTTGACTATTGCGGTTAAGGAATTAACCATAGACTTGAGTTCTCATACCTCACTCTTTAAATCTTGTATTCATAAGATGTACTGTGCATTAGTCTGGGCTGAATTCACTTTTACATCTACTGACCCACCCACCCTGATGCCTGGGTCGGGGTCGTCATTTGGGTCTGGAATATTTATTAAAGGGCTAAAGCTGTTGGTACACAGAAGAGTGTCACTAAGATCTAGTGATGGCTCATTCACTGGTAATGAGGGAGTGTAGGTGATGACATTCCTATCCTCCCACTGCCCGATAGTGGCTGTGACCTTTTGACCATGTTTTACAAATATGTCAGCAATTTTCTTGTGACCCGTCCCCTTCCTGACTGGGGAGTACTTGCCCCCAATTTTGTTGGAGCCACTATCCGGGGAAGAGGGCAAAATTCCACCCAGAAGGTTTTCAATTCTGTCCATAACACAGTTATTAGCTGCATGCTTATGCCTTTTCTGCTTGTTTTTTAACACCAACCCTGCCCCACCCTCTGTTGCTTTCCTTTTATGGGAGAGTCAAAGATGAGAGTCAACGAAGCCTACTTGGTGATAGATGTTAGAGGGTTGCCCAGCCTCCTCGGGGCTCCAACAGACGTGGACAGGCCTGCCCTTGGCCTGGGCACATCCTGCGCGTGTCCCGTGCTGCGAAGTACCCGCACGTGCTTTATACCGCACGTTGGTCTGGTCAAGTGGATGCAGGTGCTGGTGAAAATGGCCGCCTCCTGTGGCCACAAAGCAGTCTGGGATATGTGGTCCCACTCTAGAGTTCAGCACGTCCCATGCTGCAAATTGCCTCCATGCACTTTATAGCGCTTGTTTGTCTGGTCAAGTTGATGCAGG
Organism: Pleurodeles waltl; assembly: GCF_031143425.1. Lineage (NCBI taxonomy): Eukaryota > Metazoa > Chordata > Amphibia > Caudata > Salamandridae > Pleurodeles > Pleurodeles waltl. The sequence goes on from NC_090437.1 coordinate 544,210,803, forward strand.
TAATTTATATGTCTTTCATAGGGCCTACCTAACCCCCTATATGATATCAAAGATTTATGGTGTAGAAAATGCCTGTTGCCCTCGATGTACAGAACTGGCAGCAGAATTGTTGCACATGTTCTGGAGTTGCCCACTAATCGGGGAATACTGGGCAGGGATATTTGAGGCACTCTCCACCTGCACGGGCAGAACATTACCCCGATCAGCCATGGTGGTGGTTTTGGGGGATTTCCCTCGCCCCAGCAAGCATAAAATCACAAACCGATTCATAGACCTGGCCCTGATATTAGCAAGGAGAGAAATAACCTCGCACTGGAAGGACCCGAAGGGCCCACAGATAAATCATTGGAGAAATGCATTAATTAAATGGGCGGAAACCGAAGGGACAGTACTACTGAGAGAGGCACTCAGGGGCCTAGGAACTAGAGACAATGCTCAGCATTGGAACACGATACTGGACAATTTTAGAACACCGACACTTCTAATTCTGATGCAGAGGCTAATATATCAGAACCAGACTATGCATAGCTGACTCAGATATTCCTATTGAAGATTGTACAAGAGACCAAATATGTAATTCATTTGTGAACTGAACAAACACTTTTATGTAATTGATAGAATGTGCAGAAGGGAAGAGGGAGGGGGAGGGGGATCACAAAAAGTTGATGCAGGTGCTGGTGAAAATAGCCGCCTCCTGGGGCCACAAAGCAGTCTGGGATAGACAGTCCCACTCAGGAGTTCAGCGTGTCCGGCCCTGTGGAGTGCCCCCACACGCTTTATAGCACTCGTTGGTCTGGTCCGGTGGATGCAGCTGCTGGTGAAAATGGCCACTTCCGGGGGCCACAAAGCAGTCTGGGATAGGTAGTCTACTCTTGAGTTCAGCGCGACGATGAGTCAGTTTCCTGTAAATGAGGCCCTTGGTTCCGAGAAATACACACACAAAAGTATAATAGTAAGGTAAGGTAATGCAGAGGCAAAACACTTTGCATATAATTTGTGAGATGCAATTTGCTGTTTAATTTTGTAGTGCAGTTTGTGATGCAGGGCTTACATTTGGAACCAGCATTGTACCACAATAAAGCACTGTTATTCAAATACATCCAGAGGACTCTTTTTCAATGATCTTTGTTAAGTTAACCCGTGCCTTCACTTATGAATCAATGTGGGAGTGCAGTTCAAAATCACCGTAGACTAACCATAATTGTGTACCTTAAAATTGCAAATGTGTATTTAAACTTATCCATTACAATCTGACAGCCCACAACCAAGACCCAGAACAAGCTAACGTTCTTCATAAAAACACAACTAGAAAGAAAGCTACTAAAATGAAAGCCTAAATAGATTAAGATTTGAAAATAAATAAAAAAACTCAGTGGCAATAAGCCATTTAACAAAAATGGAAAATCATGAACAGGCTGCATTCCCAGAGACAGAAAGATATTCCCAAACACTAAGAAGATGAGTGATGAGGGTTTCCCTGCTGAATTGATCTTTGTGGGCACTTTTTTACTCATGTGCAGAATGTTCTGTGCTAGACCAGGGCTCATAATGTATGCTGGGTGGGGAACAGATGACCGTTCAATATGAGTAAGTTGATGACTGTTTGATGATGATGTGCTGTGTGGTCCTTTGCTGGACCTTAAATTCTAAACAATTCTCTTTTCTAAATCTGAGTTTCCCACCTGCACCCCCATTACTCTTGTGCATCCTGTGTTCTACCTGTGAGTTTCACCTGTTCATCTTTGAGATACAACTTACTTTCACGGTTTGCTGACTCAGAACTATATTTTGAAATCACTCTACATGTAGAAAGAGTTGATTAATACATTATTGTTTGAGTTAAAAGATTAAGATAGTGTTTTTAGTGTCTTGCATGATTTACAACAGAATCTTTCTGACTCCCAGCAGACTCCGTATCAGTGTGATGTAATCACTAGAATAGAAGGTAATAAAATCTTGGTTCAGAATGTTGGAGTGGTGTGGTATGCCATGTGTCCCTTTGTCAAAGTGCTGAGTCGAGGGTTGGTTTGTGTGGAGTCACTGTGCTAACACGCAAAAGAAAGTTATACATTGTATGAAGCGTTAACGTTGAAGATGGATTCAACCAGGTTTACAAAGCACAGTTAAAGTCAATTATAGGATAGCAAATTGCTCTGCAAGAAAGAGATCAAACAGGTGTAAGAAAATGCAAACTGAAGTGCAAAAATAATTAAGTAGATGACTTCTGCCCCCACTAAAGACAGTCAACGCACCACAGCAGTCACCAAAGTGCCTCAAGGAGAGGTGCTCCGGGTTGTGCTTACAGAGCTGCCAAGTGGGGCTCAGAATAACTTCTTAGGACTCCTAAAAGGTAAGTATCAAGGGCATTAGTTGGGTTTGTGAAGCTTGAAGATGGCAGCTGAGAAAAAAGAAACCATTCCATTCAATATTAAGAATGATCCTGAGGCTCACACATCAAAAGACTTTAAAGAGGGCTAGCACACACATGATCATCCTACAGTGTAAGGGAGCATGCTACTCTCAACGTCAGTAAGTTCCCCATTTGCCTATAATGCTGCCACCGTCCTGGAACCACCACCACCTTTTGATTCTGCCAAAAAACAAAATATTGGTGATAGATGGACTGCCTGGATAGAGACATTTGAAGAGACTGATAACAGAAAGGCTAACAAATAACTCAAAACTCTTGCTGGTGATGGTCTGAAAGAAGTTATAAAGAAGTCACATACGTCACACTAAAAATGCATTGAATCTCAATTTCAATCCAGCACCAAATGTCGATTATGAACAATACATTTTCAGTCAAGAAAGTCAAAGAGTTGGTGAAAAAATCAATTAATTTGCAGGAAGACTCAACACACTCATCAAACACTGTAAGTTCAATTAATTTAACAATGAAGAAGCCATATGGCTTAGAGTTATTGATGGATGCTTGTCAAATTTATTCAGATGATGAATGCTGAGAGAAACTCTTAGTCTGGAGTGAGTGTTGATGACTGCCAGAGCAGAGGAATGTGCTGAGAAACACACTACTGACATGGATGCCGGAAGTACCCAGAACAAGTCAGTCATGAGTGTGAAAAGTATTTCAAAACAAAGGGCTGAAGGACACAAAGTGATGTCTACATGTAAAAAGTAAATTGTGTTTCAGATGTGGATTTTCATTTCCACCTCAAAGAAAATGTCCCATCATTGGACGACATGCAAAGGCTGTTGTAAAGAGAACCCCTTTGTGAAGATGTGTAATGAGATGTAAAAAGTAAGTGAGTCACGGTGTGAAGACAAAATTGCAACCTTTTCTACACATGTTGGGTTGTTTAGATATAAGATATAAAAGCCCAGATTTATGAGAAAATGTCAGAGTGTGATCCTGTGCCAAATTTGGCAGAGGCGAGCTCAATTTTTGTAAAAATGCAGGTTTGTGCCATATTGAATAGAATACAGTGCACCCCTCTATTGCCCCCTGCGGCAGTGCAAAATTTTCTGCAGAGCACCAACGCAGCCACCCTTGCGCCATGGTGCATTGCGGGGAAACAGTTTTTATGCAGGAAGGGACACCTTCTTGCACAAAACAATCTTCAATGGTCTTTTGTTCTTTCTTTATGTGCTGCAGGATGCAGCACACAATGAAAGAACAAACAACAAGGAGAAGTGAAAGCATTTCTCCTTGTTGTGCCATGCTAATGCAACCCCTGGGGTGGTGTTACATTTTGGCGCTGCCTCAGGTTTGCGAAAACTCATAAATCTGGGGCAGCAGCAAGATGCACGCCCGCAGCAACACCCATTGCACGGCCTTTCCACGCAACGTGCTGCATGTGAAGGGGCCGTACTTACAAAGAGGCATTAAACAACAAAAAGTGGCTTAACACCACCTTATAAATACGGCACAGTGCATTGTGCCACTGGAATGTCACTAAAAATTATGCTCCAGTGGTGATAGAGCCTTGTAAATCTGGCCCTTAGTTTTGGTGTGTCATTGGCTGCAGAACTTTTCCAAGACATCATTCAGCGTTTCATATAAACTGTTGTGAATGTATTCAATTATAGTGATGGCATTAATTTTCAGAGCTACACAGAAGGAGCATGATAGAGCTCACACACAAATATGCACAAGTACAAACTCTGTTAAGTGCCGATCCCCCACAAGATGTTTCAATGGTACATTGTTTGCTTGAAATGACCAGTTACTGTTCAAGATGCATACAAGACTTTGCCACTGATACTGCTCCAATATGAAAGTTGATGAATTTTTTTTTTATCAATGCTCATAAGAATGTGAGGCATTTTTCAAGAGCAACATGTCATTGAAAATGCAAAGGAAACGGCTTGCTATAATCCAAAGCTTCATACAGAGATTGTGGTTGAATCTAGCCCGGCGGGATTAGGTGCTGTACTTGCCAAGCATAGTGGATGCCCAAATGCTAGATGGCATATTGTGGCCTATGCTAGTAGAAGCTTGTGTCAAACAGAACATGCTTACTCACAGCCTGCGAAACAAATGTTGGCAGTGGTATGGGCTTGTGAACACTTCCATGTGTTCCTGTATGGAAAACCGTTTACACTGGTGACTTAGATTGGCACTGCCATGAGTCATGATAGTGAACTGCTGAAGGTAGAAGACATAATTACACATCAGTCATGAAACAAACACATTCAAAACATTCAACCTCTCAATAATGATGATGAATGTGAGAAGTACAACAATGTCAAGGATGAATTGTTCATAACTCAGGAAGGAGTTATATTGTGAGGGTCAAAGATTCTGATTCTGGAGAGTCTGCAACAAACAGTGATTCAAGTGGCTCACACAGGATATTGTGGTATTGGTGATACAAAGAGAGATCTCTAAGGCCGAGTTTTGTTTCCATACTTAAATGAAAGATTTGAAAAGGAACTCAAGGCTTGTCACATATGCAATTTCCTGACAACCAAAGTTATTCAGCATACTCTCAACATGTCAGAACTTCCAACATATGCTTGGGAAAGAATAACCATTGATTTCTTTGGTCACTTGATAATGGAAATCATCTAATGGTGATTGCAGATGAATACTCATGTTTTCCTTTGGTTGAAAATCTCTCATCCATGGCTCATGAACGAGTAATCAAAAAACATGATGGCATCTTTGCAACATGGGATAAATCAGCCATTGTAAAGTCTGACAATGATCTTCCCAACAGTAAAGAATGTAAAGAATTTCTGAAGTATCTGAACAAAAAGCATTAAAAAATCACACATTTATGGCCACAGGCCAATGGACTTGTTCAGCAGTTCAGAGCACACTAAAGAAAGCAGTGCAGCATGCAACTCTTGAGAAGCTCAATTTGAAAACAGTACTGAATTCTACTGTACGAACCTTTCGCTTGACACCCGACTCCCAATAAGTGAAAGTCCTATGACTTTGATGACAACCAAGTTGCCCCAATCGACCACCGAAAGAGGAAAAAAAGAAGAAAACATGATTCGTCAAGGGACTTGGCTAACAAACATAAAATGAAAGATTATGCAGGCAAGAGGTGACATGCAAAAGATGTCTCATTCAGAAAGGAGATTTGGTGATCACTTGACAGATGCGCAAAAAAAATCTGATGTTCCTTATGATACTGAACCTTTTCAAGTGGTGTCTACCAAAGAACTAATGATGACTTCCCAGTGACTAGGTACGTCCATTACTCTAACTTTAGGCCTGTGTTTCATTGATCTTCAACTCAAAAAGTGAAAGAAAGACTGACTCTGAAAACTCAGTGAAGATGACGGTCTACAGCTTCAAGATGATGAAAGTGCCAGGAAGATTGATTGAAGAGATATAATTATACACATTTCTCTATATATGTGTATGTCTAATGATGTTCTAAAACATTTTCTTTTTTATTTAACAGAGGGGGGACCTTGCATAATTGAGAATGGAACCTTTCTGGCTCCCAGTGGATTCTTTATCAGTGTGACTAGAATAGAATGCAATAAAAGCTTGGTTTAAAAAGTTGGAGTTTCACAGGCACCCGCTGAGGAATAAAGATGTGTGATTTACAGCTTCGTGTGTGGCCTAGTCTTTGGCGTGTATCCATGCTGGAGAAGGTGTAACCATCTTTAGGGCCTTTAGCCTAGTGGCTGGAAAGGGCTAATGTCTCTACCCATTAAGTGCTGTAAATGAAACTCCCTACATGAGAGTAGTCTGAGTTTGAAGCACAGTTATGTTAATGATTATCTCATTCTTTATTTGCTGGTTGATAGTTTTGTAACATACAGGATTTGAGAAGATGTTTATAAGGACCAATGTTCCCCCTGGCTTGTGAAGCTGTGCTTTCTACACCAATAGTCATTTTTCTCTAATAGTTTTCCTGTCTTTTTCCTTTTTCAACAGATTGTAGGGTTTTTAGTCCTGAGGATCACCTCAAATGGAAGATCGATGGATCTCTCTAACTCCTCAGCTATGTCCCCTGTCTAGTGATACTGTGCTTGGGAGGGTGGCCCTAGCAGCATAATAGAAAGGTGCCTGAATACCAGCTGCTCACTTGTAGAGGGCTCATCAGGTTATCTCCACTTTTGGTGCCACCTTGATTTCCAAACAGGCACATGTGACCACCACTGTGTAAACTAACAATAGAACATCTGCAGTGCTGTAATGCACTAGATTTCTTTTCACTGAGCAGCTGGAGCAGATTTTAGACCCTAGATGTATGACACCCTTTTCAACCTCGCCATGTACCCCACATCACCACTTTTAGAGTTCCTTCTGGCCCCTGCAACTGTGTGCAGTGAGAAAACACCTGAAAAACGTACGCAGACTTGTATGTAATCCAATGTCATATCAATCCCACTGTTTGTCTTACTTTTCTTCCTTCCCAAGTGTATCACTGTATTCGCGTCATCTGTGTACATTCAGGCCCTGAGTCTTGAACAAAAGTGTAGAAGTATATGCAGAGATTTATATTTCTGCCTGAACGTACTTTTATGCTTTTGTCCAGTGTACAAACCTTTACAGGAATATGGCTGCATAGCTTTGATAACCATAGGTTTACAGACATGGTCTTTGATATGTTATCTGACTTTTTTACGTGTAGTTATGTTCCAAATATGGAATTTTACACTCAGTACAATTCTACTTTCAGAAACGCCAGACATGGTGTTCAATTTCTCATTTTGTTTTTGTACTTATTGCCCATTTTGGTTGTGTTCTCTACATGAAAACAACTTTCCCCATGGGAATATTCCTTTTCTAGACCCTGGCCAGATCTGGTGTGTTCCATTCCTCTTCTGATGCTGTAACATGAGCGATGGTAGCCCTTAGATGGAACGCCAACTCTGATCTTTCCACGGTTGAGAAAGGGTCATGGTGCAGTTTCTATATGCACTCATACTGACATAATTGCATCCGTTTACAGTGCACAAGGCTAACTTTGCTTTGTAACTCCCACTTTCCAGCTCATGAATATGTTTTACACATTTGTAGTGTGGAATTATACATATGTAAAACAATTTACACCTGCTAGGTATCATTGTGTGAAAACCTAGCACATGTAACTCCAGCCATTTTCCAATGTAAAGATATGTTTGCTCTTAAACTTTCCTCCGTGAATCAGGCCCTCAAAGCTTATGAATGCTTGGCCTGTTACACACAACCAGTGGATGCTTTTGAGAAATTAATAAGGGGGGGAAATGGTCCAGATCTGTCTGATACGCGAAGACACGTGTGGTTTGCCAGGGAGTTGTAGTAATGACTTTTATTACCCAATATATATGCTGTCATGCAGTTTGGAAATTTCTGACGAGTACCTCGTGGACAAAGGTGTGAGGAGTCAGCCAACAGTATCTGAAATATTAGGGTAGCTGTTGGCCCTTTTATATTCTTTCATTGGGTCTTGTTTTTGAGAGAATCTAAATTAATGTAAACTACACACCTACAGGAGAGTAAATGTATTTTTGTCTATTAGATAATGGCAGCTTTTCAACTCTCCTTCTGCTGTATAATCTTAAGGTTGGGTAGGAGGTTAGAGATAGGTTTATGGTTACAGAGTTCCTAATTTTGTAGCTTGTTTTGTGTTTTGTACAGTAGAGGTCACCTCTGAATTTTGGGTCCAACAGGTATCAGTCTTCCTTGCTAAGAGGAATTGATGAGTGAAACTTGGGGGCTCCAATGTCATTTTGTTGCAAAGACCAAGAGTTGATGAGGTGTGCACTACAGTTTTAGTGCTTTGTACATGTTTCAATGCTCTGAAAGGTTTAAAAGCTGTTGAAGTGGGAACTTGATGGTAGTACATCGAAATGAAGAGAGTAATTATTCCAGTTTTCCTTAATGAATTATGTATTATTATAGTATATAATAAAACTATTATAATACAGTAAACAAAAATTATGTAATCCTGGCAAATCATGTCTGTTATTCTTTAGTATACTAGGTTTGCAACCTATAAAAATAAATGCTAAAATCAGGTGTTACAGAAACTGTCTCACTCTCTCATATCAACAGGCATCAAGAACCTTCCGTGCAAATGCAACCACTAAAAAGAAAGAAAGAAAAGATCTGATTGCCTAGAAGCCAGAAATACTCACAAAAAGATACTTTGCTCAAGAAAAAAAGACTTTACCCACTTACAGATACCATTTTTAATATAACTCTCCCTCTCTATGAGACAAGGAGAGAGAGAGAGACAGAGTCAGAGAGACAGAGAGCTATTATAAAGAAGATTGCACTTTCCCACACAGATAAAAATGACACAGTACTGAAGGCAGCACACTAACTACACAGTGAGACATCTCCAGAGATGTGAAATAACTTTTACCGATTAAGGGAAGGAAGTGGCAGAAGTAGTTAAAGTATCTACATCCTCCACATCAGCCAACATTAACACAAGAGTTAGTGGCATGAATGTTTTTATTCACCCTAGAGGTCATAAAAAAGTCAGTGTCCACTTTGCAATCACGTAATTCAAAGAGGCTATCCAAGGTAAAACTCATTTGGGGTAATAGGGATGGTTATACATCTTCATGTCAATCATCCAAATTAATTTTACTGTGTTAAAGTGCAGAGAAGGGGCCAGCAGGAGCAAGGAGATAAACCTGTAGTCTCTGAAAAGATGAAACACAAAGAACAAGGGGCTAGATGTATGAAGCATTTGCGTTCACAAATGGCCCACGTCTGCAAATCTGGTCGTTTGTGATAGCAAAAATGCTTTTTGTGATGTACAAAGCCCAAATTGAAATTCAGTAACTTGTTGCCGAATTGCAACTTAGGTTTCGTGATTTTATATTTGGAGGGGCGTCTTGAGGGTATCCCTCCCTAATGCCGAATTAGAATGGTACGCGCAAAGGTTTAGTGACCGAAATGCGGACGCAAACCATTCACAATTTATCATCAATGGAAAGTCAGTGGTGACCCATTCATTCCGTTTGAGAATGGTTGAAAAATTATTTCTAAGAGCACCGGTGATCACTGGCCACACCTGAAAAATGAAACTTCAAAGTTTTATTTTTTTCTTTTTAAGGATTTCCTGTTTTCCTTTAAAGAAAACAGGCTGCTTTTTTTAGATGATTATTTTATTTAAAAGAAATCACAGATATGGTGGTCACCATCCCCTTTGATGCAGCAAATCCCAGTGGGTCACAAATTGCAACCTGTCTCATTATTATTCATATGGTAGGTCTATTTGCGACCCACTACGAATCACTAAGGAATCTCAAAAGAGTTTTGTACATTAGGAGTATCAATTTCCTAATTGTGATTCACAAAATATTGTAAGTAGGTAATAGCTATTCCTATTTTAGTACATGTAGCCCGAGATTCAGACTCACATTTGCATATGTTTGCTACATATTGTGTATCACTTAAGAAAGTAATCTGTTCAGGTAAACAGAATCTTCGAATCATATTAACTGCTATGAAAAATCATGTATAGAAACATCACAAGGACTTTGTTTTTGCTCCCTTGAACAAACCATATTTTGTAAATGCAAAAAAATTGCAAACATGTTTTGGAACTAATGTTTACACTGAAAAATAAAAGGCTTCCAAATAGGAGCAAAAAACAATCACAAAATATAAAACACAAGTTAAAAAAACAAAAAAAGCTGAACTAATAAGCATAATTTTAATCATAATGATAATACAAACAAGTTCGGTTAAATAACCAAAAAGAAGGAAAAATAAATACACAGAAATGAAGGAATTGCATAGCATTGATGCCGGCCAATATCCAATCCCCACTTCAGATAGACAAAGAAATGTGCAGAGAAGGTTGGCTTCATTTAAATGCCATCCAACCGGAGCACACCTCCCCCCAATATTTTGATTATGGTGTTGTGCTCCCAACAAAAGCACCTACTGCTCCAAAAGGTGATACCAAAAAACAAAAGGCCAAAGTCTATAAATTATAGATGGAGGGGCGCCAACAGAGTTCAAGGAAACGTAGAATCATCCAGGATCCCCTCTAAATCACATATTCTATAACTGTGTTGTATTCAAAAACAAAATGGGAGCAGATTACTACTTACCATCCTAACGCAAGCATCAGTGGTAGGGTACACTTTCTCATGATCGTAAGGGTTAATGATTATTTAATGGTTATAACTAAAGAAGGGCGAAACTAACAGGAATTGTGGGAGATTTCATATCATTCCATGAGAACTATTAAATGGGTACCAACAACCCCATTCCCTTTTTATATAATGTTCTGGTAATTTATCTTATTACAGAAAATACTGCCTCCAAATGAGACCATGAAGACCAGCGTATACAAATATCCTCTCCCAATATAGATTTAAAACATAGACCTAAGAGAATCAATCCAAAAAAACAAATTTGGTTATCCACCATTAATGTTTTCTATTCATATGGAAGGTTACCAAGTCCAAATATATGTATTCTATTGTAATGTCTTTTGAGTAACGTGTGGTAACTCCTTCAAAAATTACCAAAAAATCATATAAAATATACATGCTCATTTGTCCTGCCCAAACCTCCTTTTGATTTAAAACACACACAAATGAAATCCAAAATGCAACTTTTTCACAAAAGCAAATAAAATACAAATTGTAAACTGGAATTAGGAACCTTTAATCGATATTCCCCATTCGTGATTACACCTCACTTTACTATAATTTTATTACATCAAAATGAGGCCCCCAAATATTCTTAACAAACACTAATAGCATATCATTAAAAAAAAAAATCACATGCCTCATTTCAGATAAGAATGCTCCAAAGGTTGGCTTCATCCCTAGTGTTTGTTGGAGGCCAGAATCTGTGGCTATCCCCCTTGCCCACAACTAGAGGCTATGCAGAGCTACAGTGTGCCACCTATGACAAGTCTGAATATGGTGTACGATTAAAAAAAAGTTCTAAAAGTCACAGAAAAAACTTGGTTAAAGTAAAATTGTGGATTTCTTTGGTTTTAAAACCTTAACATACATTTAAATAAAACACCAAGATTAAATGTAAAAACACACTTAAATGAAGTGACAGTTCCAAAAGAGAAAGAAAAACCATTGAAATGCACGAACTAGGGCTTTGGTAACCTAAACATAACTCACATCCCTCTCATGCACTGCTTATGACCAACATATAACATAGTTAATGGCATCTTTAATGACACCATTGATAACATCATTTTTTACATCACTGCTGATATATCATGAGTGATGCTATATTTGAAGCCCTAAATGGTGCATGACGTGGACGGGGGTTATATTTAGTTTAATAAACCGGAACTAGTAGTTTTCAGAAGTTCTTTGTTTATTTATCAATTGCTTTTTCCATCTAACTATTAATAAATTGACTTATGTCTGTGTGTGTGTGTGTGTGTTATTTATTTCACAGCTTCACAAAAGCACAGAGAGCTCTGAACAGTTGAACAGTTGTCAGGGTTACTAAGATTATGTGACATACAGTAAGTATGTAAAAACTTTAAAACATTGAAAGGTCTAGAGTGCCTGAAGAACATACTCCATGTATACTCATTTTGTAATGTAATATCTAGCCCCAGTGAGAAACAGATTCCTAAGTACCACATAATACGACTGCATTGTAGTATTTGTAAAAAAGCAACAATTTTATGACTTTAAGCAGATTCCAAAAATGAAATGATGGTTTTCAAATTCTAAGATGAAGATTTTCTGGCACGACTAAGTGATACTAAGGGCCCCAGTAAAAGGCTGGCGTTCCTAGGACTGCCATCCTCACGGTGACGGTTGGACTGCTGCAACTGTGGCAGTATGACTGCCACATTACAACCCTGGTGGGCAGACCCAACAGGTGACCGCCATTCCCACAAGGAACATGGTTCCCGACATGGTGCTGGTTATCGAAGTTGTAACCGCCCTGGACGGCGCTGAACTCACCGCCACATGACTGATTACAACCCCACGTTCCATCAGCCTTTTCATGGCGGGGTCCATGCCGTGAAATGGATGGCAGAAAGATAGTGCCAGAGGCCACAGGGGGCCCCTGCACTGCCCATGCCCATTGCATGGGCAGTGCAGGGGCCCCGCTGCATAGCACCGTAGTGTGCATTCCGAGGGTGCTTGAGTGCTGCAATACTGGCCTTGGCTCCCTTAAAGGAGACAATGCCAATATTGTAGCACTGTTCCCGCCAGTCAGCTGAACAGGGAACATTGTAATATGTTTGGGGGGGATGTCACAGGTATGATGGTGGCGTCCTCCTGAAGAACCAGAACCTTATGGGCCTGGCGGCGCAGGGTACGCCTGAAATCTCCTTGGATTCACCTGCCTCAACTAACAGAGACACGGGACACTCTGTCAGGCGTAAAAGATCAGATTTTATTAGCTGCAGCTAGTACAGTTGTCCAAGAAGTACACAAGGTATGTTCTCAGGAGACTGCCACTTTACTTTGTGGCGCACAATCTTATATACCGTATAAAAACCATTTATTAACTACATACACTCCCAGAACACATAGAAAGGAGCCAGTAAGAATAATGTAAAGATAGAACAGAGCCAATAGAAATGTCGGAAAACAAGACAGCACCAATAGAAGGAATTGGAAAACAAAGTATCAAGTGACTTAAGGTTGCCTCCCCTCCAGCTGTGTTTGTCACCCCTCCCTTGAACTAATTCATTAACCGATCCACAACGAAGTTGCATGTGGTGCGATAAGTTTGTGTGCGTTTGGAGGACAGTTGTGAAATGAGAGAATACTAGCAAAGGACAGCGAAGGCCAGACGATAAGATAAGATCGGCGGAGAATAGTGTGAGCCTACAGATAGTTGAAACAAGGATTAGAAAACCAAACAGGGATTAGTGTACTCGGTCAGACCTTAATACCAGCCTTGTAAAGATAGAGGCAGAAGGCTGTTTTGAACACCATGTTGCAGAATAAGCAGAAAAGGCAGAATGGACTTCGTTCGCTGTGCTGCCTGAGTGAAGGCAACATAAAATGGCGGCGGGCCACAAAATGGCGGGTCGATACGATCGTATTAAAAATCGAATTTCCTCAGACCCTCCTTTTGCCAGAACTCAGGCAAGATACACAAACTCATGTTAATCTGAGTCGATGTCTATGGCCATGAGGTCATCAAGCTGTTGCTGTACCATCATTTTGATATTCTCTGCTCTTTGTGACTTGGGTTTGGGAATACATGCAGTAGCACATAGGTTGCAGATGGCAGGACCGCAGTGCATACAAAGACAACAAGAGAATATAAAAGCTAAAATTACTCCAAAGAATGTCAATACCTTCCAACCCCATTTGGACAGTAATCCCCAAAACCACTCTGAAAAGGACCAATCTCCTTCGTCCTGATGAATCGACTCGGAGATTATGTGTAACTTAGAGATAGCTTGGTATACTGTCGGAGCGTCATTAGGTATGAAAATACAGCAACTTGATCCGATCAATTTGCATACTCCACCACGGTCCGCAAGAACAAAGTCTAAGGCAACACGGTTCTGCAAGGTCATAAGACGATCAGCCTGTAGTTCAGCTGTAATGTTACTTAAAGCTCCTACAGTGATGTCTATGGTGGTTTCTACGACACGAACCAATTGCCTTATATTTCTGCTGTTGGCCATTGGACCCCAGAAGGGAAGAAATCCTTTGAGGAAATCTCCTCCCTCTTGTCCTGCTGTGTCTTTCGAATCCACAATCCCTCTGCCATATCTATTTTTATGATGGTTCGCAGGAGCGGTGTATGTAGGGGGAAGAAGAAAGGCTATATAACAAGTACCAGAGAAATCAGCTGGCAACCATGTATAAGCCCTATCGTGGCAAACGAAGTATGTACCTTGAGATGGTACTAACGGCAGTGAATTCAGGGCTGAATAAACATATGTATGGGAACATAAACTTTCTCTTTGTCCGGTGTTTGGAGTTCTACCATTTATTTGCAGACAGAAATTTCCTTGTTGGGGTATGACCCGTATCGGAGGAGATTTTCCTTGCTTAACCTTATCATTGAGGCTGGAAATGTAATTAGTTATGTTCCAATTGGTATATACTTTTCTTTCATCTATGGAAGCTTCACTTTTTTCCATGATTTTAGCCATAGCTACCATTCCCTTTATCAATAAACTATGACTGAAATTTGAACCAACACTATGTGAACTGACAGGTTGTTTAATTTTACTTTGATATGCATTATTGAAAATGACAAAATAAGCCCAAGCGGAACCTTCATAGGAGAATGGAAGAACTAAATATGGCATTCCTTTTTCTACCGTATGTGGTATGAGTCCACACACCCAACAGTCAGTTGTATTGATCACTAACTGATGTTGATGTAACAACTGGACGAAGGAATTGTTAAAGTATTCAGTTCTTCTGATGAGTTCATGCTGGGGAAGAGTGTGAAATAGGTGCGGAGAGATAGTAGAAGAAGATGTAGAGGTAGGAGAAGAGACAACTTTTTGCTGCAGAGTAATAATGATCCAGTTTACAGATGCCAAAAGAATACACGACAATATAATGACGCATAGAGCAATACTACAACGACTACATATTTCTTTACAATTATTCTTTACATTTTTACTTTCTCTTTTATCTAATGTAGCCTCCATCTTTCTAAGTGGATGCTCACGGCAATCTTCCTCAATCACTGTAGTCACGATTATCTACCGTCCTATGACACTGTGAGGTCCTGCAGGCCTATTGCCACTTACTCAGGTCGTAACTAAGACTCCTACCGTGACCCTGCAACCGGGATAGAGTACTACATAGGAGAGAAATTTACAAGTTCTTTGGTCTTGGTCTCAAATTATAGCGTTCCTGTCCAGAGGCAGTCTGGTTTTGAAACAATGTTCCTGGATTTGTCGTGTTCAAGCGACGATGCGATGGTATTGCTTCTTGAAGGATGTCGTCGTCCTCTTTCTCAGAAAGTGTTCCAATTAGACGCGCATCACTGAATGGTACAAATTGCGGAACTTTCTCACTTTCAGAGTCACTGATGCCTCTACGGACCCACTGATCGAAAGGCAAGGGCAAAGGCACTTTCTTGCAGTGCACGGCATGCACCCAGTTTTTCTTTCCTTCGACTTTAACTGCTGTTCTTGTGGTCAAAAGAACCAGGCGTGGCTCTCTCCATCTGGGCTCCAAATTTCTCTGTCGTTGGAAATTTTTCGTGCAGACCCAGTCACCTGGTCGGATGGAATGACCTGGGTCTGTGGAAGCCTCTGGTAGAGCACTCTGAACCTGTTGATGAAGAACACGCAATTTAGTTGTAAGGTCATGCAAGTAGTCAATCAACATCGGGTATGGCAAGTCTGAGTATTTCTTAGGGCGAGGAACTCCCCATACATTAGCTGGGCGACCAAATATCACTTCGTAAGGGCTAAGCCCCAAACGAGAGTGTACTGCTGTTCTGGTGGACAGAAGAGCCAATGGTAAAGCATCAGGCCAATTAAGTCCTGTGCTAGCTTGCACCTTAGCAATTTTAAGCTTCAAGGTTCCATTGTAGCATTCTACTAAACCAGCCGACTGTGGGTGATTCGCCGCGTGGAACTTCTGTTTTATGCCAAGACCTGCACAAACTTTTTGCATGACTTGACCCACAAATTCGCTCCCATTGTCACTCCAGACAATGCGCAGCAAACCAAACCTAGGGAAGAATTCTTTCAAAAGTATTTTGGCAGTTGATAAAGCAGTATTGTCCTTCAGAGGGTAGGCTTCTACCCATCTAGAAAAAGCACATACTACCACCAGAACATATTTGAGGTTGTTGCATCGTTCCATGTGAATATAATCGATCTGCAACACCTCAAATGGATATGTTGGAGGAGCAAAATGACCTGCTGGAGTTGGGGTTCCCTTTCCCGGATTGTACATCAAGCAAACAATACAATGTTTTACTACATTATTTGCACACTTTGGGATCCCCTCATTTTGCCACACTGGAGCCAGAAGTTTACATATTCCTTTTGCACTTAGGTGAGCTGGACCATGTGCCATAGTAACTACAGGTAGTACATAAGCATCTGGTAACAGCCAACGTTGATGTTCTGATAATTCAACCCAACATCCCATCTCATCTAACATTCCTGTACTTTCCTTCCACTTTCTCAACTCATTCTCCGTAGCCTCTCCTTGAATTGATTTCACACTCTCTACTGTATCTTCACACATTCCCTTTTCTCTTACGCAATTTGCGGGACCTGCAACATACATTCGACTTGTGTTGTCTCTGGCTGTCTTTTTCGCTACCTCATCTGCAAATGCATTTCCTCGACCAACATCGTCCACAATCTTTTTGTGTGCACTACACTTCACGATCGCTATCTGAGTAGGCATTGTAAGTGACTCAAGAAGTTCAGTCACTAATTGACCACGTTGTATCTTAGTACCATGGGAAGTAAAGAATCCTCTTTCCTTCCATAAGCGCCCAAAGTTAAACGCTACACCAAAAGCGTATTGGCTATCAGTGTACACGTTTACTCTTTTTCCTTTGGATAACACACACGCTCTAGTTAAGGCTATCAATTCAGCTGCCTGAGCTGAATTATGTCTAATGCGTGCTGTCTCCACAATCGTATGCAAAGTAGTAATAGCGTAGGCTGAAACTGTATCTCCATTCGGGAGCTTGAAACAAGAACCATCTACCCATAGTGTTCCATCTGGATTCACTAATGGCGTGTCTTTTAGGTCAATTCTACCCTTAGTCTCTTCTTCAGTACGGAGAAAACAATCATGCTGTTCAGAGACATCTCTCTCTTCTGGAAGAGGCAACAAAGTAGCTGGATTCAGGGTATTACATCGTTTGATGTGTATGTGACTAGCCAAAAGCGTCAGCTCATATCCGGACAACCGAGCACTCGTAAGATGCTGCGTTTTTGTCCTATTTAGTAAAGTATCCACTGCATGTGGCACCATAACAATGAGAGTATTATCTAGCACTACTCCAGCAGACTGTCGAATAGAAATTGCTGCTGCCGCTGTTGCCTTAAGACAACTAGGCAATGCTTTAGCTACTGGATCTAACGTAGCTGAGAAATATGCACATGGTCGCTGTTGATCTCCAAAACGCTGCGTTAAGACTGACAATGCACAACCCTCTCTTTCGTGGACATAGAGCGTAAAGGGCTTACTGTAATCAGGAGTACCCAATACAGGAGCAGAACACAAAGCAATACGCAAATCAGTAAAACTCTTCTGACATTCGTCAGTCCACGGAAGAGGCTGAGGCGTATCTTTTAAAGTTAGCGCCAACAGCGGTTTAGCCAATAAAGAGAAACTCGGAATCCACTGTCTACAATAAGAAGTAATGCCCAAAAAGGCACGTACCTCTCTTTGTGTGGATGGCACTGACATTTGTGCAATTGCCTGAATTCGTTTGGGGGTCAATCGTCGTCCCTCCTTTGACAAGAGATGACCCAAATAAGTCACCTCGCGACAGACATATTGTAATTTAGAAGGAGAAACCTTGTGATTCAGATCAAACAAATGACGCAACAGTGCAACGGTCACGTTTTTGCAAATCTCCTCTGAATCAGCTGCAACTAATAAGTCATCCATGTACTGAATGAGAGCGGCACCGGACGGTAAGGAAAAGGCATCAAGATGACATTTTAGAGCTTGACTGTAAATAGAGGGACTTTCACAATAACCTTGAGGTGCGCGTTTAAACCGGAAGCTTCGGCCTCCGAGGGAAAAACCAAAAATATCTCTACTCTCTTCGGCGATGGGAATACTAAAGAAAGCATTCTTTAGATCAATAACTGAAAACCAAGTCGCTGTAGAAGGTATCATCGTCAACAGAGCAGTGATATCTGGGACTACAGGAAACTGCGGTACGACAATCTTGTTTACCTCCCGAAGATCAATTACAAAACGATAAACAGGAGGCTGAGAAGGATCAGTGCGTTTAAGAACCGGAAGAACAGGACTGTTACATGTATTTCCTCTCGTTTCCTCAACCACACCCTTCTGAATCAAATCATGGACAATTTCCAGAAGTGCTTTCTCACCTTCAGTAGAGATTCTGTATTGTGGAATACGTGGCATTTCAGCATTGGGCTTAAGAGTAACAACATAAGGTGGGATCTCAAGACAACCAACGTCATTCGGACCCGTAGCCCAAAGCGTTTCGGGAAGAGAAAGCAATTCAGGTGGGAATTGATCTTTTGATAAGTACATTGGACTAGTCATTTTCTGTCCTAGAGTGAGGTATACACCAGAAGGTGAACAATATATCGTAGCATGCATTCTTTTTAATAGATCTAAACCCAACAGATTTTCACCACAACCATTCGTCAGAAGAAGCGGAGCTTCTAAATCATAAGGGCCTATTGAAACAGGCAAAGGGCAAGAAACTGGATTGCGAACAGGGGCGCCAGAAAATCCTACAGATACATTCGTTAAGCCAGACAAAGGTGCGCCAGGGAGTTTAGAATGAATGATAGAGCTTCTCATGGCACCAGTATCTAAAAGAAATGGCTCTGAAACACCCATTGTAGTGACATTAACATAAGGTCCATTCTGATCCACTGGAATTGACGTAACCCCCTTACTTTGTCCATGGCTGTCCTATTCAAAATGAAGACTTTCATTCCCTCCTTCAATATACTGATCCTCACTGTAATACTGTGTAGACCTAACATTTTGCTGGTCAAAGTAATTTCCGGAATTTGGAGGAACAAAAGAACGCTGCTCTTGGGTTAACACACCTCGACCTCTACCTCTATTTGCTGACTGAGGACCACCACGACCTCGTGAAGCAGATGTTGCTCCATTACGCTGCAACAATGCCGGACAACTGTTCTTAAAATGACCATCCTCCCTACAATAAGCACATTGATTGGGACCTAGCAAAGGTCTTGGAATGAATGGTTCAGGCTTTTGATACAACCTCTGAAACTGCGGAGGCTGTTGAAACTGAGGCTGAACATAACGAGGAGGATAAGCCTGTTGCAAGAGAACTTTAGTTTTTAATTCTTTCGTCTTTTTCTCTTGTTTTTCCCTTTCTTCTTTGTCTCTATTTTCATAATATTGTGCAGTAGCCAATATCTGGGCGGAAGAAGAAACTGCCCATGAACTCTCGGAGTCTTTTAGCTTGTGTGATAGTTCAGGAAGCAAGTTATATACGAACTTATCCACAAATAATCGCTGTCCCCCTTCTGTAGCCATATTTTGACCACTGTGATCAATGAATGTCTCCTCGAATCGGGTAAAGAAATCGGAAACACTTTCATCTTTCTTTTGTTTACATGCTGCTAGCTTATCCCAATTAACTCTCAAGGCAGGCATCATTGTTTTCATTAATGTAATAATCCTACCAGGGAGTTCTGAGATCAAAGCGTCGGGCTTTGCACCACCTACTTGACCTCTATCTGCGGCAATAATAGCGTTCCAATCGCCGCCTAATTCTTGAGCGTGATCCTCTCTACGAATTTTAGCCCATATTGTCTGTGGAACTACATTTCCCATCAACATGTCAATATCTGCTAGATTCATAGTACATGCATCAACTGTTTGCGACAACTCTTTATAGTAACCAGCAGGATTTTTGCGTGAATCTGGTAGTGACTGTTTAAGTGCTAAAACTTCAGACCTTTTCCAGGGGACATGTATCCATATGCGCTGAAAATGCGCAGGAATAGCTGGATTAGCACCTGCTGCTGCAACTTCTTCCTTCCATATTGGAGAAACCTCTCTCATGGGA
Organism: Pleurodeles waltl; assembly: GCF_031143425.1. NCBI lineage: Eukaryota > Metazoa > Chordata > Amphibia > Caudata > Salamandridae > Pleurodeles > Pleurodeles waltl. The sequence goes on from NC_090437.1 coordinate 544,230,904, forward strand.
TAGTTTTTCAGTGCTGTCCTAACTGAAGGATCAGAATCAGGAAAAGTCTGTGAGAACAATTGGGATCTGAAAGAAATAAGTGTTCTGACAGCGTTTTCAACCTTAGGACCCACAATAAGTCCTTTGTCAAAGTCAGCCTGAACATCTAACAGATCCTGTGGGACCGAACCCAAATTCATATCCTCCCATTCTTTAGCGAGAGTATCGCACATAACTTTAAAAACATATCTCTGCGTAGGTGCATTCCATTGCAGAAAGGTGGACATAATATCAGACGTACTATATTGGGGACCCTTCTTGATCCATCTACAAGCAAGTGAGTCCAATTTTTCTCGCTCTTCGGAGTCTGGGAATTGACTACGAGACTGTCTTCGAGAAAAAGCTGGAGACACATTTAAAGCTTCAAAGAAAGGTGATAAGAGACCAGAGACAGTATCTGCAAATCGCTTACGCATAGATGGAGAATTTGACATAAGGATAGGGGACAAGGTATTAGGTGAATTAACTAAAGGAGCATTAGGAATTGCCAAAGGAGCAGAAGGCAAAGGAGTTAAAGGCAAAGCTGGCATAGGCAATACTTGAGGAGGCAAATGTGGAAAAGCTGGAGCAGGCGGAAGCACAACTGGCGGCTGAACAGGCTGTAACATCGGGGGTGCATTAGCACCTTGTACATAGGGCGGAGGCAATTTCAATAAGTGGGACATTAAGGAATCTTCCTCAAAATCTTTTCTCTTATCAAGGGAAGAGATAGGCAACGTCGGATAGCATTTAACTATTGCCATTCGATGCTGTCTGTCTGAAATTTCCATTGCATTATCTATTTCATCATCTTTGAATTGCTGAGCAGCCTGTATAATCGTCATTCCCTGTGTTTTCCTATCTCGTTTCGCTTGTTTAATTTCTCTCTGTTTGGCTTCCTTACGCCAAAGGCGAAAAGAGTCAAACATTGCCGGCCGGGCTTTTCTTTTAAATAACGTTGCTTCTAAATTATCTAGCACATCAGTTTCGAAACTACCATTTTCTGGCCATTTTAAAACACCATCTTTCTTTGTATATCGGGTCCATGTCTTATTAAAGGCAATAGGACCAACACCATGTTTAGAATAGAGCTCATATGTGGGAGTTCCAACCAAAGGAATCGGACAGGAGTCCTCAAGCTGGGAGTCCCTATTACAACCAAAGCAACAAAGTTTTCCAAACTTAGTCAGACCAGACATCTCACGATTTTTACTGGCTGTTCACAAACATCAAGGGGGTAAAACTTTCAGTTTACACAGCACAAATGCACTTACCCCTCGGCTTTGGCCACTGCAATGGCCAAATCTAAGGACCTAAGGACAAAACAAAGACCAAAATTTGTGGGCGCGACCCACCAAATACTTAACTAAGGATGTCTTCTTACACCAACAGAGGCCCGTCTATCGTCTCGCTTTACCATACATCATCAAAGAAAGGGCCAAGGCAGGGCGGCAGTCAGGGCAGCAGTCGTCAGTAGCCGTCAGGAAGGAGTAACCGCGCTGAAAAAGACCTTCGGACCACTTCGACATACAGGGGTCGCTTGACGTGGCTCGCGATTCCTCCAGAATTTTCTTGCGGGGTTCCTCACGACCTTCAGGCAGAACCGGTACCGCTGAAGCCGCCCCACGTTGGGCGCCAGTTGAAGAACCAGAACCTTATGGGCCTGGCGGCGCAGGGTACGCCTGAAATCTCCTTGGATTCACCTGCCTCAACTAACAGAGACACGGGACACTCTGTCAGGCGTAAAAGATCAGATTTTATTAGCTGCAGCTAGTACAGTTGTCCAAGAAGTACACAAGGTATGTTCTCAGGAGACTGCCACTTTACTTTGTGGCGCACAATCTTATATACCGTATAAAAACCATTTATTAACTACATACACTCCCAGAACACATAGAAAGGAGCCAGTAAGAATAATGTAAAGATAGAACAGAGCCAATAGAAATGTCGGAAAACAAGACAGCACCAATAGAAGGAATTGGAAAACAAAGTATCAAGTGACTTAAGGTTGCCTCCCCTCCAGCTGTGTTTGTCACCCCTCCCTTGAACTAATTCATTAACCGATCCACAACGAAGTTGCATGTGGTGCGATAAGTTTGTGTGCGTTTGGAGGACAGTTGTGAAATGAGAGAATACTAGCAAAGGACAGCGAAGGCCAGACGATAAGATAAGATCGGCGGAGAATAGTGTGAGCCTACAGATAGTTGAAACAAGGATTAGAAAACCAAACAGGGATTAGTGTACTCGGTCAGACCTTAATACCAGCCTTGTAAAGATAGAGGCAGAAGGCTGTTTTGAACACCATGTTGCAGAATAAGCAGAAAAGGCAGAATGGACTTCGTTCGCTGTGCTGCCTGAGTGAAGGCAACATAAAATGGCGGCGGGCCACAAAATGGCGGGTCGATACGATCGTATTAAAAATCGAATTTCCTCACTCCCCACAGCTTTGGCGGTTCACTTTTAGGACTGCCAATGTCGTAATGAGGCCCCAAGTAATAAGACAAATAATGCTAAATATTATTAATACTTCTACAATATAATAATAACAGCAACAACAACAACAACAACAACAACAATAATAATAATAATAATAATAATAATAATAATAATAATAATAATAATAATACTTATAATAATAATAATAAGGCAAGTAATACCAAGTAATAAGACAAATAGTACTAGGTCATTCAAAATATATTTAAAAGTATAATAAATACAAATACAATTTGCATCGTAGAACATAAAGGAAAGACCTAGTGGATAATAATTCTTTAGAGTACGTCATGCATGTTGTTCTGTAGTCAATTACCCAATTGATTTCATTGTTCTTCAAAAACTGAATTCAGTCCCAGTGAGCAACACAGTGGGAATGAGCAGAATGAAAAAAAGGTGCATCCTATTGGGAAGAAACAAATAAATACATGAAATAAAATCATAACTCAGGTGAGCAATATGCACACCAAGATCAATAAAAAATAGGACCACTTACTTTACTATCTGCATCCTAATGACTAAGGGCCTGATTTAGAGTTTGGCAGATGGTTTACTCCATCACATAACTAATTTATATCCCTTTCACCGTATTATGATCTCCATAGCCTATGATAGGGTCACATGTGTGACAGTTGAATCCCATCCACCAAACTCTGAATCAGACCTGAATTATTTAGCATATGGTCACATAATGCTGAAATGACCAGGTGACCTGTAATCAATGGTGAGGTAATAAAAAGAAAGAAATAGGCATTCGTGTTTCATTGTAGTTAAAGAGAAAGGGAAAAAAGGGGGTACGTATCAAAATTATAGTACAAATAGTGCATCCTATTGAGTGAAACAGTCATTAGGTCATAACGCAAATCACTTATGTTTGAGAGCTACAATTTCTTCATCCATATTCAAGCCTTTTGGGTTATTAGTATTGAGCAAGGTGAACTAACATAACTCAAAGTTTACTTAACTTTAATTATCAGTTGCCTCTTATTAATGCACTTAAATTAGACCTATGTCAAAATATTTAAACACCTCACAATTACAATGATTTTAAATATGTTTATTAATACAAGAAATATGGTAATTTCCACATAATTGTTCCTGCCTAGCAGTTCAAAATGTAAGCCGCCTATGGGATTGTACATACACTGATCTTCCTGATGTGTCTGCTCCCATTTGTGCTTAGAACAACCCATGTAATTATTTATATATGTAAACACAGGCTTTCCAGTTGCGGCATGTGTGAAACCCCTTAAGTGGTGTTCATATTGTTCATAGGAGCCTGATATCTAATTAGTTTCTCTCTGGTGTATGACTTAATGAACGTACTCTACTGGTGTGACAGAGGGCTGCTGATTAAGGATTTATCAGTACGTATTATATTTCAATTGTATTTAATGAGCCTCTATCAAACAATACATATACTCATATTTTACTGATATTTTACTGAAATCCCAGAGATTAAAGTATCCAAAAGTGCATAAAATCAGAAATGTTCCATCCAAAATAACTTTAATTAGAAATTATGAACCATAAGTTATGGGGATACGCCAATACAGCACACATGACCCGACCTGAAAGACTTGTTGCCAGCCCTCTAACGTCGCAAAAGGAATTCCAGCGGATACAGCTTCCTTTTCCAAATAGTCCAGTCAGTTCCATGAAAGCATTGCTTGCTAGCAGTATTTCTCCTAGTGTGCATTTTATATGCTTTGTCAGTCGAATGAGAAAGTATTAGTTGCTTACAATGACGTAACAAATCTCCCTTTTTCCCTTTGCTTCATGTTCGATGTGCATGAGCAGGGGAAATTATCAATGCACAATAGCTGTGGTCTTAAACATGACAGAATTATTTTATTTTTTTTCTATGAACTAATTGGCAAATGTTTTTGATTGCAACCTAAATCATCTTCATTTAACTCGTGAGGTCTGTTTCCTTCTGCTCTTGATTACTGCTCCCCTCGCTTCTTGTGACTCATGCCGCATAACTTATTTTTAGATACTATTTTCTGCGAATGCCAGAAGCAATGATCTGCAGGAAGGTGCAATTATCAACCGGGAAATTGCACAGGTTATGTCTATTGGATGAAATGAAAGAATCCGAGTGCATAAATGAATTCCTCCGAATCGATAGAAACGATATAAATAGCAGATTCATTCCATTCGCGATTGCGTTTTCGAAACGACGACATTGCTACCCTGGCAAAACCTGCTTTTCTTAACAGTTGCATGGTATGCCTTTGTACATTTCCACAATGGGCGAAGGTCAGCTAAATTGAACGTGTTTTTATACAGCATATAGCCAGATCACCCGTAAAACTCATTCGCTTCGCTTAGCAAGGTGGCCCTGATTGCCAGAGCAACATATACGCGTTGCTGACAGAACATATAATGATGTACACACGAGGAATGGAACTTCTACAGAAGCCTTGTTGGGAAATTGGGCAGGAGGCAGCGACAATTTACAAAGAAAATATATGTCTGTTGTAGACGTTAGGGATTTTCAATTTTGCTGAAACATGCCTAAAAATGGGCAAAACAGTGGCACAGCATTTCCCAATCAAAATATGTAGTTGTTTTTTCCTTTAAAAAGTTCCCGCAGAAAGTTGGGTATCTGTGTAGGCGACATTGGCACTCTTTGCTGTTCAGCAAATAGAAGTCGCTCATCTCGTAATGCATTATAGATGGGGCTGCAGTATGAACTGCCGCAAACTTGTGTCTCTGGGACATGAGCAAAAATCAGTGCTCGAAAACTGACCGGCATGCGCTCCCAATAAGAATATGAGATGTGTGTAGTTTACTGAAATAAACCGCAATGCTCGAATGTCCCTTTGTTCGCTGCCCTAATTGGTCTCTCTTTATTCGCTGGCCCAGCCAGAGACAGCTTGGCTCATTTTAAATGCAGCAGTCAGTGTTTGCATTCAACGGGATGCTGAAAATTCTGTGCCACCACGTAATACTGAGATCCTGGCATCATTTACACAACAGACACTTACATTGATGGTTCATGAAATATAGATCTAACTCGACTTTTAAGAGGAAATTATCTAGGTTAGGAATGTTAATAAATTGTCCTCTTTGTATTGAGAGCTGTCATTTTACAGCTGGCATAAACACAATTCAAATTTTACAACATTCGGCATTGTCTACTGTTATGAGTCAGTGTTCCTAACTACACATCACACAAAATAGAATGATATGCTGCCGATGTAACAGTGCTCCTTAAGCAAGGACATGTATAGGTCACGCTGAGTGTCCTGATGAGTCCTATTGCTGGGTAGTAATAAACAAATAAACAATTATCTGTCTCTATTTCAGGTTGCATAAAACTGGGTGTTGCAATGTTAAGTCTCTTGTTAAGGTGCACATTGGAAAATACAGCCTCAGTACTTTGTTAGGGGAATTCAAAACAGACTACATCATCACCAGTGCACCCAGTCTTCTAGGTAGAATCAAAATGGAATTAAGTCCACAGCTCAGTCACTCTGCTGCTCATCCAAAACAGAATCATTGCCAGCATCTACACCAGCCAGGGCATTTCCATCTTAACATGTGTCGCTGCATCCAGGTAAAGCCATGCCAGATTCCTCAGAACAACCCGACCAGCAGGGTTCGCCACTGACACATGTAAACTCGTCAGACATGCCATTGAATTTTACAGTTAAAATGTATCAATTCAGTTTGCAAATCAATATTTAATTTTATTCGAGAAACGCTGCTTGGCCTCCTGTTTTTTTTTCGTGGATGGAAACCTTCCAGAACTCCTTGGGAGGGAGAAACCCAGTAACTCGATCCTGATTTTATGTATTTTTGACTTGAATTCCTCTCAAGAAATGTCTTGAAACCTAGCAGGCGGTCGGCCATTCCTTTTCGAAAATTGTGCTTTAAAATGCCTTATTTGGGCCCACGTTTGAAGTAATTTCAGGGAGGCTGAACTCCTCTAAATCATTCTAGGATGGACCAGGCTCAATGGTGTGATTTTCGTTCAAGGTGGAGAATTGTTTGATGTTTACTGCCTAGCCTGTGGACGTGATTGGGAACATAGCACATGCATGCCATAGGGTGTCGCTCTATTATTATGCATACATGATTTTCACACCACTGTGTCGAGAATGAATCTACAGAAACTTGCGTTGTCATTTTTAGGTCGAGTATAGAAGCTCGCAAGCTCCACTTTTCCGATGTGTTGGTATGTATCTGGGCTTTTAACCACGCCCACCGCACACTCATCACTATTACTCGTTCATGGGCTTGTCTTTCAAAAATCTTTGTTGTCATTGGTAACTGCTTTACGTTTGGCCCTCCTCAGAGTGGTTTTGTTACCACCTTGGCCATCAAACCTTTTGCATGAATAATTGCACTTATGCCGATAACTTTGACTGCAAGCAAACTTCTTTTTCCTTTTGTCTCTCTCTACGTGCTCACGGCTTCCCTTTGAATCGGCGCGCTTATGTCAACTGTTTTATTTTTTTTATTTTCAGTTTGTGTGGCAAGAAAAGAACCAGTTAGGAATTTACAATGCTAGTAGCCTTAATGCGAGCAAACCCAAGACCCGTTGCATTGCAAATGCTTGTTTATTCATTTCATGCATCATTTGACTCTTTAACAGGACATGATGTGCTCTTCTTAATAGGTTGGTCTTACAATGAGCAAGGAGTTTTGTAAGCTCCCTTGGCTCCCATTGTCATGTTATGCATTCCAGTAGTGTGAAAAGATGAAGTTCTCCCACTTAGTATCACTTGGTCACCACTTTGTCTGCTTGCTTGTTTATCAGAACCATCTTTGGCATAAGAAGTGATTCCTTTTGTAAAGATAAGCATCTCAGCTATTGGAGATGTGGTTGGGGCAGCCATATTTTAAACATGTCCCCTTTGGCGTGTCCCTCTTATTGATGTTTGTTGATTATAGTGAGTCGGCCTGTCACGTTATTTTGTGCTGTAGTGGGATATGGTTTTATGTCCTTGCTTATGCCAGTACTGGGACATATTTATCCACCTGTGACAGTTTTAAAATATCATTTTTTAGTTGCTGATTGCTGCATATGTAATGTATGTGAAAAATAAAGTGTCACGTGATACACTGGTTTTACTAATATTAGCAGAATATAGATACAACAAACTTTTGCCCGTCCAGACAAAATATTATACTCAGTACAGACACAGACAAACAGTGAAGTGGAAGTCTTTCTGAATTGGAGTATTAAGAAATGAAACATTAACAATCAAAATGACCTAGAAACAGTGAGGATGAAACTCTCTGGTTGTATCTTGAGCTTGCTATCCTCAATTTTTGCACATTCTTTATTTCCTCTATTTTGTTGCCTACAGTTCTCCACCCTTGCGTTGGCTGATGGACTGGCATTACAAAGTTTCTTTGCTCCCAGCAGGGTGTAGGACAAAATATCAGAAAAAAAATCTGCTACAGAAATATTGTGTCAAGAATATCAGGACTTCAGGACTTCAGCTATGTAATGTGGACAAGAATATCAAAGGTAAAAATATTGTTTTTAGTATGGTGTTTAAAATGGTTGTCAAAAGTATTGTTGTTGTAAATATTGTTGCATATAATATTGTTTCTAGTGTTAATTAGTATGTAATATATTGCATTTTCTATTCTAGATGTTAATATTTTCATTTTATTTTTTATTTTAAATAATTTGTTTATTTATCAAATTCTTTAAATTTGTATTTTACAATGTGTAAATGTTTGTTATTAACTATTGATTTATTTTTAGCGGTAGAATGTTGGGTTATTACCGGATAAGGGTGGGAGGATTTTTCAAAATTGTGTTTTGAATTTTTTAACTTTGTGTTAATAATTTTAAGGATATGCAAATTAGTTGTTTTGAATTTTAAAGTAGAACATTTTATTGTTTTCTTATTTTTGAATTTAATGAATTTAATGTTTTGTATATACACAAATTTTAAAATGTAGCATATTTTGATTTATTTTGATGTTTATATGTTTTTAATTGAAATGGTTCAAATGTATAAAATATTTACAGTTAAAAAAATAGAAAAACTATTTTTAAAACAATTCATGTTGTAAACTATAAGAATTATTTTAAAAAAACAATTGAAAATATTGTTATGTGAATGACATGTAGTTAAATAATGGTAGAAAATATTTTAAAAACATTTTAAACTTTTATTACTAATTAAAATACATATTTTAATGATACATTTTTATTTAAAGGTTCATAGTTAAAATTAGTGTGTTTTAATATTTAAAAACAAATTGTAATTTACTAAGGTGAGGGAATGTGTAATAATAATTGTGTATTTTGCAATTTTAATTTTAAAATATTCTAGGTAAAAGTTTTATTTTGAATTGTATTTATAACATGTGAAGTTTTTAGTTTCTAATGCCTTCCCCCAAGTTTGTTGAGATTGGAGTGGGAATTGTAAAAGTCACCCTTAGTGTCCAACACCTTTCCTAAGTTTGTTTAGATTGGATTGAAATCTCACTCCATTAGTGTTCAACACCTTCCTACATTTATTCCCCTCTTGAATGTCCCCGTTGAATTTCCACTCTTTACTTTCCAGCACCTTCCCGAATTTGGTTTAGATTGTAGTGGGAATAGTAAATGTCGCTCCTTTAGTGTCCAACACCTTCCTCAAGTTCGTTTAGATTGAAGTTAGAACAGTAAATATCATTCCTTTAATGTACAACACCTTCCCCAATTTGGTTGAGATTGTGGTGGGAATAGTAAATGTCATTTATTTAGTGTCCAGCACCTACCCCAAGATTGTTTATATTGGCGTGGGATTAGTAAATGGCACCCCTTCAGTGTCCAAGTTAGTTTAGGTTGGGCTAGGAATAGTAAGTGTCTCTCCTTTAGTATCCAACAACTGCCCCAGCTTTTTTTTAGATTTAAGTCAGAATAGTTGGTTTATAATTGAGTAGGAGTAGTAAATGTCACCCCTTTACTGCAAAACACATTCACCAATTTATTTTAGTTTGGAGAGTGAATAGTAAATGTCAACTCATTAATGCCAAACATCTTCACCAACTTGGTTTAGATTGGAGTGGGAATAGCAAATATATCCCCCTTACGGGGCCAATTGCAGGTCTGGAGGTCACAAGACCACCTGACTGGCGGTAGTGGTTGGACTGCCGCAACTGTGGTGGTCCGGCTGGCACATTGGAAGGTTGGGGGGCAGACCCGCCAACCTACCGCTGTCCCTGCAAGGATCCAAGATCCTGACGGGCTGAACGTGGTCCAGGTTGTAATCAGTCAGAGTTCAGTGCTGCCCTGCTCATTACAACCCTGTTCTCTGCCAGCCTTTTTACGGCGGTTTCACAACCATGAAAAGGTTGGTGGGGAACAAGTGCAGGGGGCTTCTGAAATGCATACTGTTTGCTGTGCAGACAGTGCACATTTCAAGGATGCTGGTGCACCCTGCATGTGGCAGCAATGCATCCATCTCAATTATGAGCCAGGAACAATGCTGCTGCACCTTTCCCACTGAGCTGACTCGCAGAAAACTTGGTTTCTGCTGCTAAGCCTAGTGGGACATTTGTAATGGGACAAGTGGGGAGACCGCCAGCACCGCGACAGTCTCCTTGTTGCGAGTTTGGCAGGCAGATGTTTCCATCTGTCATACTCCTAATGACCCCCTAAATGTCCAAGACCTTTCCCAAGTCGGTTTATATTGGAGTGCGAATAGTAAATTTAACCCCTTTAGAGTGGGAATAGTAAATATAATGCCTTTAGTGTCCATCACCATCTCCAATTTGGGTAAGATAGGAGAGAGAATAGTAAATATCACTCTTTAGTGTCCAACACGTTCCCCAAGTTGGTTTAGATTGGAGTGGAAATAGTAAATGCCACCCCTTTAGTGTCCAGTAACTTCCCTAAGTTGGTTTAGATTGGAGCGTAATAGTAAATGTCACCTCTTTAGTGTCCAGTACCTTCCTCAAGTTGGTTTAGATTTGAGTGGCAATAATAAATGTCACCCATTTAGTGTCTAAGATTTTCCCCAAATTTAGTATAATAAAAAAATGCCATGTATATTTTTAAAATGGTACTTATTGGCATTTTTTATTTATTAAAGTTTTTCATTTTAAGAAATATATTTTAAGTAAAAATAAAAGTAATTAGAAAGTGAAGTACTTTTTTGAATAAAAAAGGAGTAAATCAGATGTTATATATATTTATATAATGTACATTTTCAAATGTTGTTTTCATAGATTATAATTTTTAAACATTTGTCACTTGTTCTTAAACAATGTTTTTACACTATTTCAACATAATATTTATTAATATATAATAAATATTATACTATTATTTAATTTATACTTTACAATTTTTAGAACATTTTCTACTACATTGTTTGACATTTCTAACATGTTTAATCATTTATTACACTTCAATTTTTTTCCATTTGCTAAACATTTTACTGTATTTCTCATTGATTTCTATAGGCAGATAGTGTTTTTTTTTTTAATTTCATTTAGCAGCCATTTTTGCTACCCCTAGCTTCTATTTTGTAGTCTAGTAGTGTTATTTTGGGTCTGTTTTCCAAGAACAAAGTTGCTTTTAGGTGCTGCTGTTCATTAGAACAGATATGTCTTTTTTAGCATTTTTTAAGGGTTATGAGGAAGAGGGGATTTAGGCTGGATGTTTAAAATTTGAGTATAGTATTGTTTAAGTGTTTCTAGTGTATTTAGATGTGTTTTGTTAGTGTTTTTCTCTATGTTGTTGTGTCACTTTTTAAATTGGCTTGTTAATGTATGAATATTTTATGTTTAATTATGTAATGTTACTTATGCTTTCATGACTATGGGCCTCATTATGAGTTGTCGGTCTGACTGCAAGTCTGCCACGGAGCGGCCCAAAGAAGACCACCATGTTGATGGTCGTACAGACCGCCGTATTACGAGTTACACAGCAAAGCCTGCCAAAATTCAACCAAAATCCTGACACCACTAGGACTCTGAAGGGTGGGAAAGAGGCGGTCCACTCATTGGTACCACCAGCCTGCCAACCAACCACTGAACCTATTTCAAGTCGAAAATTACCTTGGTGGTCTTGCCATGGCAGTCTTCCAATGGCAGTGTGAACTTCAGCAATCGCGGTCCTCCCAGTAATACACAACACCAAATTGGATAGATTTGAAAACACCACTGCTTACACACATTTACACACCTGGTACACCTACCAACCACCTTATACAACACACGTCTTCACACACCAAAATCCTTTGCATCTACAACACCACACACAGCGTTAGCAGTGCAAAGATTATAATAGGCACCACTCCACCTCACAGAAGCCACACATCTCACATCCTCACTACACCTCCAAACATATATTTGCACCCTATCAAAACATTCACTGCACGTCACCCACTCATCACACAGCACTTACAATTTTTTTTTTATTTCCCCACCTTTTTTCCATCACCATGTCACCACCAAACATCCACAATTCACAGGTGAGCGGTTAAGGGTCATGGTGGATGAAATCATTAGAGTAGAGCCACATCTACTTGGAGCCTAGCAGACTACTATTGCTAGGAAAAATGAAATTTGGCAAAGAATAGTTGATGGAGTAAATTCTGTAGGCAGCTATCCATGCACAAGGGACGACATCAGGAAGAGGTGGAATGACCTCAGGGGGAAGGTCTGTTCCATGGCTGACAGGCACCAGCTGGCGGAACACAAGACTGGTGGTGGTATCCCACCTCCTGCCCCACAGATCACATCATGGGAGGAAAAGGTCTTTACCATCCTGCATCCTGAGGGCTTGATAGGAATAACTGGAGCGTGGAGTCCGGTAATTCACAACTACAAAATTAGCTCACTAAAATGTATTGGCATGCATGCTCACTGATCACCTTTAACCACCCACAATCCCAGCCCACTTAACAGCCCAGTGTCCACTTGTCCATAGACTCTTCTCTGACCTCCAACATGTCAAATACACTAATCTGGGGGAACGACATCTCTGTATCCTGGGTGTTCCTCAGAGATTGACAGCAGTACAAGACCAGACAGGCACTGTTTCACTATCACTAATAACAGAACAGTGTAGCCTACTACAAATTACCTCCTTTGACGACTCCATATTGCAAGCATGGGCATCCACCCAAACATCTAGGAGGTGCTGATGCCAAGACTTCAACCACTGCCAGGATGTGACCTCTTTCTGATGGAACTCCTTTGTGTGTCATAGATTCAATCTGTTGACTGTTCTTCAACCATTTACCATTTTCCAGGTTAGTAGGACACTGTGCTTTGGACTTCAAATGTGTGGCAGCTACTCTGATGATTACAGTTACCATGATTGATCCCTTCACTGTTATCCTTTCTTCTTTAATGTACACCTTTGAGTTCAAAACTCCTGTAAATAAGCACAACTAGCACTCAATCTATGCCTAATAGTTTTTTGGGGAATATTTTGGGATGTACAGTGTGAAAATCACGTGATGCAAATGAGGTACATATGAGAATGTCAATGTAAGGAGGGCTATGTCACAGTCTGTGTCAGGCTAAGGATCAGGTACCAACACAATAACACAAGTGGTAAGTCACACCAAACTGTTTATTCACCCTGCACAACCCATAGGCTGCAAATGTCTCTGGACTGTCATAGTCAAGAATAACTAAACATTGATGCTCTTGTATAGATATCCCAAAGTACTATCCAGCTGACCATAGAAAAAGGGGCTATGTCAGACCCTGTACCATAGGATAGGCAAACAGATAGATGGATATTGTCCCCAGTCAAAACCTTTATCCCATACCAAAACCACGTTACCCAACTTGACATACCCCATAACACAGACAGAGGACAGTACAAAAATCCCTAGTCTGAGGCCCATCCAATTACAATGGCTAGGCATCTATTGCCATGTTCCACACCTATGTCAGTGTTGTGGCACAGGCACTGTGGCCTGCAATGAGGAAACACATTGATAGCTACAAAACAGGGCATATAGGAACATTGTCAACACAATGTGAAGGGAGAATGCATGGATTGGCTACAATGGCATGTTACACAGGCACATGACCACACACATGAGACCATTGGACCTACATACCAGGTCAAACAGGTGCATTCTGTAGCTCAGGTAACTCCCCTCTCACTGTCCAGGAAGTCTGTGCATTGTACCCACACAAACCATATTTGTAACAAGCAGTACCTGCATTCATTGAATGTCTTATTCACCTGTCAGATCAGCCACTTCCACCTGACAATAACACAACTCTGAAATGTCCACTTGAGGATGGCATGGTGATGAGACCTGGTAGGAAAAAGTCACATACAAGGGGTTTGGCAGCCAAAGGCATTTATGAGACACAAAAGTCATTTCAAACGTCTGTTGTTTCACTGACAGTGCAATATGACTGCACAAATCAAATGAGACGCTCAAGAGAGGGACATCTCCAAGTCTGATAAAGCCAGCAAACCTTGGCAGTATGACACATTGCATTCAACACATAATGACCCCTATAGTGCCCCATGCCGTCTGAGTAATCACAGAACATCACATACTTACACTCCGATGAAGTACTGATTGATGAGATCTGCCCACATGTCTCTACCTTCATCCTCATCACTTTCATTCTCACTTGGCCTTTCAGGTTTCTCACCTGGTGGCACTGCCAGCTCCTCCTCATCTGGAATGTATGGGATGTTTCTCCTCAGGGCAAGGTTGTGGAGCATGCAGGAGGCAACAATGATCTTAGATACTTTTGTGGGTGAATAGAGGGGGGCCCACCTGACTTGTCAATGCTCTGGAATCTTGCCTTCAGGAGCCCAAAGCTCACTCCATGGCACAGCGTATTCTTCTTTGTGCCTCGTTGAAGCGGACTTCCCCTGGGGAAGTTGGGTTCCTCACTGATGTCAACAGCCAGGGATGAGTTGAGTAAGCAAAACCCCCTGTAAGGCAATGCCACATGTGCAACCAGAGTATAGAACAATGTTTCACTAACAGCAGACATAACGTACATACACACATGACATATGTCACTTATCAAACAGCCAGCACCTCTCTGGGTACAGCTGCATCAGCAGCTGGGGAATAGCACTGTTCTGCATGATGAATACATCATAGACTGAACCCGTGTACTGAGCACAGACTTGGGAAATGAAGATGTCCACCAAACACACTACTTGGACATTGGTAGAATGGAAGATGTTTGTGCTCCGATAAATCTGTTCAGTGCAAAGCGGTGGAACCAAGACTACAAGGGAACCATCAATGGATCCAACAACATGTGGGATGTGTGCCAAACCATAGAAATATGCTTTCACATGGGCAAAATCATTATGTTGAGGAAACCGGATGTGGCTGTCCATGTGTTTCAACATTGCTAAGAAGACATCCTTCAACACCAAAATGAACATAGGCTGGGTCATCCCAGCAGAAAGGGCCACTGTATTTTGGAAGAACCTTCTGGCCAGGAAGTGCAAGAATGACATCACTTGTACTATTGGAAGAATGCTATTTGAATGATGGATGGCTGGCATCAGGTCTGGCTCCAACTGATGACAGAGATCCATGATTATCTGTCTATCCAGGCAGTAGATCTGAATCACTGTTATCTCTTCCATGGTCTGCAAGTCTGCTAGTAAACGGTACACAGGAGAGTGTCTGATCCGTCTCCTCCCAGGGTAACTATGTGGGTCAAAAGACACACAAAGGCAGTCACTCAGTGTTTCCCTTGCATTTTACATACTACATGTCTCATACGAAATGTCACATGTTATGTATGTCACTGTAAACATAATACACAACACACCCCAGGGCTAAGGTTTGCACTTCTTAGAATGTTAATGCCTTCCTCATGTGCAGATATGTACCAATCAGCTATATGGACAGCAACCTCATGTCCAATTATCTGAATGAACTGTCTGTGTTCAATGTGCAAACTCCTAAGTCATAAGTGTGTTATAGGGTAGTGGCTGTACCCCCAATCATATTGTCACATTTTCATGACTACATATTAATATGGTTACTGTTCGACCTGATAGTCTTAGAGTAGTCATCCCCCAACTTTTTGCCTGCCTCCCTACACTTTTCTCACACTGTCTTTGCTGGTTTTAGGACTTTACCACTGTTGTCCAGTGCAAAAGTGCATACACTCCCTCCCCTAAACATGGTAACATTGGCTACTACCCAATTGGCATCTTTAAGCTACCAGTAAGTCCCTAGTAAAGAGCACTACCTGTGCCCAGGGTCTGTAAATTAAATGCCACTAGAAGGCCCGCAGCACTGATTGTGATACCCATATTAGAGGCCCCATTACCATGGATTAGGCCTGCTATTGCAAGGCCTGTGTGTGCAGTTTCACTGCTACTTCGACTTGGCATTTAAAACTACTTGCCAAGCCTTAAGCTCCCTTTTTTCTATATAAAGGTCACCCCTAAGGTAGGGCCTAGGTAACCCATTGGGCAGGTTGCTGTGTATGTAAAAGGCAGGACATGTGCATATGTGTTGTATATGTCCTGGTTGTGAAAATCTCATAAATTTGTTTCCACTACTGTGAGGCCTGCTTCTCCCATAGGCTAGCATAAACATTAGCATTAGCATTCATCAGCCCACACTTCATCTTCAACAAAGCCGACGACATCATCGCCCTGCATTGCCAGACCATTATCAACAGCTCGTTTGCTTCTGCCACCTTCCCCGAGAGCTGGAAACACGCAGAAGTCAACGCCCTACTGGAGAAACCTACAGCCGACCCCAGCGACCTGAAGAACTTCCGCCCCATCTCACTCCTCCCCTTCCCTGCCAAAGTCATAGAGAAGACCGTCAACAAGCAACTTACCAACTTCCTTGAAGACAACAACCTACTCAACCCCTCTCAGTCCAGATTCCGAGCCAATCACAGCACAGAAACCGCCCTCATCTCAGTCACAGACGACATCAGAACTCTGATGGACAACGGAGAAACAGTCGCCCTCATCCTCCTCTACCTCTCGGCTGCCACCGAACCCTAATATCCCGCCTCCGCTCCACCGGGATCCAAGGACAGGCCCTTGACTGGATCACCTCCTTCCTCTCCAACCGCTCCCAACGAGTCTACCTCCCACCTTTGCGCTCAGACCCCACCGAGATTATCTGCGGCGTCCCACAAGGCTCCTCGCTCAGCCCGACTCTCTTCAATGTCTACATGAGCCCCCTCGCCGACATCGTACGCAAACACAACATCAACATCTCCTTCTACGCCGACGACACTCAACTGATACTATCCCTCACCAAGGACCCCACCAGCTCCAAGACCAACCTGCAAGACAGAATGAAAGACGTCGCAAAATGGATGAAACTCAGCCGTCTGAAACTGAACTCAGACAAAACGGAAGTCCTCATCCTCGGAAACACCCCGACCGCCTGGGACGACTCCTGGTGGCCCACGGCCCTTGGCACCGCACCAACCCCCTCAGACCACGCACGCAACCTCGGTTTCATCCTGGACCCACTTCTCACCATGACCAAACAAGTCAACACCGTATCATCCTCCTGCTTCCTCACCCTCCGCATGCTCTGAAAGATCTTCCGTTGGATCGCCGCCGACACCAAAAAGACCGTGACCCATGCCCTCGTCACGAGCCGCCTGGACTACGGCAACACCCTATATGCAGGAACCACAGCTAAACTCCAGAAACGTCTGCAATGAATTCAAAACGCCTCCGCCCGCCTCATCCTCGACATACCCCGCAACAGCCACATCTCCGCCCACCTGAGACACCTGCACTGGCTTCCCGTCAACAAAAGGATCACCTTCCGACTCCTCACCCACGCACACAAAGCCCTCCACAACAAGGGACCCGAATACCTCAACCACCGCCTCAGTTTCCACACACCCACCCGTCAACTTCGCTCCGCCAACCTCGCTCTCACCGCCGTCCCTCGCACCTGCCGCACCACAGCAGGTAGGAAATCCTTCTCCTACCTGGCGGCCAAGACATGGAATTCCCTCCCCACCAACCTCAGGACCACCCAGGACCACTTCGCATTCCGGAGGCAACTCAAGACCTGGCTCTTCGAGCAGCAGTAACCCCATTCCCCTAACGCCTTGAGACCCGCAGGGGTGAGTAGCGCGCTTTATAAATGTTTATGATTTGATTCTGACCTGGAAGGAGTAGTCCAGTCATCTTTAGTATTGCCAGAATGGTAATAGAAAATCCTGCTTACTGGTGAAGTTGGATTTAATATTACTACTTTAGAAATGCCACTTTTAGAAAGTGAGCATTTCTCTGCAGTTACTGCCATCTGTGCCTTATAGCCCTGTCTCCAATCCACGTCTGGTCTGTGGACAGCTTCCCTTGTACATTCCACTCAGACAGTCATAAACACAGGACACTCAGGGGGTCATTCCGACCCCAGCGGTCAAGGAACGGCAGGGCCGGGGTCGGCGGGAGCACCGCCAACAGGCTGGCGGTGCCCCGCAGGGCATTCTGACCGCGGCGGTTTGGCCACGGTCAGAACAGGAAAACCGGCGGTGTCCCGACGGTTTTCCGCTGCCCTGGGAATCCCCCATGTCGGCGCAGCTTGCTGCGCCGACATGGGGGATTCCGACCCCCTCACCGCCATCCTGTTCCTGGCGGTTCCGACCGCCAGGAACAGGATGGCGGTGAGGGGTGTCGTGGGGCCCCTGGGGGCCCCTGCAGTGCCCATGCCCAGTGCTCCAGGACCAACTTCAGCAACTGGGTGTCGTGGGGCCCCTGGGGGCCCCTGCAGTGCCCATGCCAATGGCATGGGCACTGCAGGGGCCCCCGTAAGAGGGCCCCACTTTGTATTTCAGTGTCTGCTTTGCAGACACTGAAATACGCGACGGGTGCCACTGCACCCGTCGCACATCCTCCACTCCGCCGGCTCCATTCAGAGCCGGCATCCTCATGGAGGGGTGTTTCCCACTGGGCTGGCGGGCGGCCTTTTGGCGGTCGCCCGCCAGCCCAGTGGGAAACCCAGAATACCCGCGGCGGTCTTTTGACCGCGCAGCGGTATTCTGGCGGTTCCCTCCAGGCAGGCGGCTCCCGCCGCCCGCCGGGGTCAGAATGACCCCCTCAGCCTCATCTGCATTCATCTGCATACTTAACGGGTCTCCCTGCGCAGGAAGGGTAGAGGGGTTCTCTCTTACATTCCAAAGGCCAGTGGCCTGCCCTCATACAAAAGACTAACAACCCCCTACATGTATCCTGCAGACAGAACTGGGCTGAAAAGGGAACTTGTGCACTTCAAAACCACTCTTTGACGTTATAAACTGGGTCTCTGACCCCACCAAATCAGACACTTCTGCACCTGCACTCTATCAGAGGAACTGCCTGGCTGCCCAAAGGACTCACACGGACTGCTTTGTTGAGAAGGACTGCTGCCCTTCTTGTTGCCCTGCTGCCCTGCTGGCCTCTGATTTTGCTGGAAGGACTCTGCCTTCCTCAAAAGTACTCTCCAAGGGCTTGGTTTGAGCTTGTCTCCTGTTCTTAAGTCTCAAGACTAACAAAGACTTCACCCACTAGCTTCTAGCTAGTTTACCAACTTCACCGACTCCAGGACTTCAGCAACTGCAGCACCCTGCTGCCTTCTCCAGCTCTGTGGCCCTCACTGCACGCAACGAGCGCAGCCTGGAATGCAAGTCCAATGTCACTGCAATGCCTTTGACATCCCAATCATGTTGTGACCGACTGAATCCATCAACCCCGCTGGGTCATAAGGAACCGATGCCCGACACAGCATCCACTCCCCCTGCAACCGGACGGAACTGACAATTCACCTTCCCTGCCTCGCAGAACGGAACCGACGCCTTACCTCTCCGGACACCATGATGGACTGATGCCGCCACAGCTCCAGCAATGCCTCTCATCCACAACTCTGTGCAACTTATTTGGTTCTTCTTTTCCAAAAGTACACTGCCTTGGGATCTATGTGACTCTGTGACCGATGCCTGTGGTGTCGGATTATTGGGAACAGCTTTTACAAGGACGCCGTGATAACTACAGTTGGAGCTGTTGTGTTTCTAGGCACTTTAGTGGGACTTAACTTTAAGAATTCATAACTTTGCTTGTGTATATTGGATTTTCATCATTTTGACCTCATTATATTCATATAAATACTATCTATTTTTCTAAACCTGTGTGGTGTATTTTGTGGTGTTTTCACTGAGTTACTGTATGAGTCATTGTACAAATACTTTGCACATTGCCTTCTAAGTTATGCCTGCCTGTTCTATGCCAAGCTACCAGAGGGTGACCACAGGATACATTAGGTTGTGTTTTGACTTACCCTGACTAGGACTGTGGTCCATACTTGGACAAGGGTGTATACCTCTGTGAAATAGAGACCTGATTTCTAACAGTTACAAAAAGGATTGACCTACATGACTAGACTAGGCCAGCACTCAATATTCTCCAGAACATTTTTTTTGGGATTTGTGACATATCAAAATACATTGTGTAAATACATTCTATTTGCTCTAAAATGGCAGCTGCCTGACCTACTCCACTGGACATTGTGAACCACCCCGACTGCTGGCGGAAGTCGTAATGGCGGTTGGCGGGTGATACTGTGGTGGACACTGCCATTGGATAACATTGCTGCCTGTGGCAGTCTTGGGCCAATGGCAGTGTCCGCAAGTGGTGATGGTCATCTATGTGTCTGACGTCACCGCCATTTTCTCTCACTTGACTCCTGAAACTGCTGCCAGCTAGACCTCCATGACCTGAGTTGCTGTGTAGCGCCTCTGGGAGTAATCATGCCACATCCAACAGGTGATAGGGCTCCTGCCTTCTCACCAGTAGAGCTGGAGAAGCTAATGGAAGACATCCTACCCCTGTATGAAGAGCTCTATGGTGCACAAGAAGAGCAGGTAAATGCACCATGTGCACACTTTCCATGGACCTCTACTTATCTCACCTTTAGTTTGCCTGGGTTCAAGCTCACTTTGTCAGGTGGTGCTGTTGTGTGATGTGCCATGATAGTGGAGTCTATGTATGTGGGTTTGAAGTTGGAAGTGTACAATGCTGGGCCAGGTATTTTCCTATAGTGCTACAGTTTCTGTGTACACACGTGTGAATATGTGTACTTCCTGGTTGATGTGACACTGAACCCCCCACACCCTGAAGTAGCATATGCTTGCATCTGTCTAAGAATATGTGCACACCTGGACAGGATTGCCTCTATGTGTGCTCCACATGTCGCTCCCTTCCATGTGGTTAAAGTACAATGAGTCATCAGTAGGCTTGTTGTTACATTTGGAGTTAGTGTAGCTGTGTGTGCATTGTTTGCAGTGAGGTTTAGCTGTCACTTGACACTTTGTGGGATGTGTTCCATTGTGCACCTAATCAATGTCATATGATCATGGCATGTTCCACAAAAAAAACTGTATTTATAACTGGACAGTGGAGGGCCTGAGCTGTGAGGTGTGTAGTGCACCATATTAGGGAGTGTTTGCAGTCATTTACATGTGTACAAAGACTGCTATTTGCCACAGGTGGACTGGAAGGTTAAGACAGGATGTTCTAGGCTTGGAACACTGACATGTATGTGACTGTCATTTTTTCATTAGACTTGTGGACATAATTTCTTGTCTTGATTTTATGCATCCATGCAGGTCAACACCCATCAGAAGAAAGGGATATGGAGAGATATCACCAAGAAGGTGCGGACCCCTTGAGGTCTATAGCCGGCGGAGTGCCCACTGTTGGAGGAAGTCAGAGGACCTGAGATGCAGGGCCTGGAAGACCGTGGAGGCCCAGCTGGGGATGTCCTCCCAAGGGAGATGGGATACCTGTTGGACCGTGACCCCCCTAATGGCCCACATTTTGGCGGTGGCCTATCGACCTTGGACGGGCGTTTAAGGGCAGCACAGCAGCCACAAGGGGGTGAGTACATATATATGTGAGACATGCTTGACCCTTTGACAGGTGATTGAGTGAGGGACAGACTGCTCCCCCTGGCAATGTGGCAAGTGCCATGTGTCACACATCTTCTGACATCAAATTAGTTTAGAAGGGCCATTTGTTCCCAACCAGCGTGCTAATCCTTTTGGAGCTGGGACCTAGGATTAAACACTGGTGAACTTTCAGTAGAAGTGTCCAGAATGGAGCACATATGATTGTATTTAGTGTCCATATAGTTCTTTTTTTTTATTTTTTTATTCAACCACCCTGGTGGATCACTAACAATTGTTACAGTTCAAAGGTAAGTAGGATATGGACCACTGTCCTCTGTCATGTGTTTGGGGATATGTGTAGCTTGGCATCTGCATCCCAGGGGCAAGTTTTCTCCATTGTCTGTGATGCAGGGGTGTCCATCATACATGTGACATGACTTACATGGCAAAATTCTTGGCAGCTGTAGCAAGGTACTTCCCCTTGGTAAGTGGGGAATGTGCATTGTCATGGGTGATGTGTCATCAGTGTAGCCAACATTCCTTGTGCCTACATGTCTGCAGGTGCTCCATTTCTAATAGGACAAATATCTATGGATGACATGCAGGCATGTGGTAAACATGCAGATGGCATGATGTTTCAAATCTCTCACATATGTGTTAATAGGGTTGTGTTGTTGTTATTAAGACAGGACGGTGCCACCATCATATGTAGTCAGACAGATACTGTTAGAAATGGGGTCTTTGCTAGGCAGTCAGGTTAACCCCTGTACAAGCAGGGACCCTCACCCTAGTCAGGGCCAAGGAGAAACACACCTTGTTAACTCCCACTCACCCACTTTTTAGCTTGGCACGAGCAGGCAGGCTTAACTCAGAAGCGATGTCTAAAGTATTTGTACAAACACACACAGTAATACAGTGAAAACACTACAAAATGGACACCACACCAGTATAGAAAAATAGGTAACATTTATCTAAATCAAACAAGACCATTACAACAAAAATCCAACATGCACAAGTTAAAATATGATTTTTCAAAAGAATAAGAGTCTTATTCCATAGAGAACAATGGAAAAGATGATGTTGCACAAAGTACCTGGTTAGTGGCAAACATAAAGCCGCTTGGACGAGCTTGCATCGGAAAAGGCAGCAATGCGTTGATTCATTCCTCGCAAGGCAGGTCGTGCATCATTTCTTCTCTGGTCAGGCCTGCGAGGCATTGTTTTTCTCACTTGCATGAGAGTGATGCATTGGTTTCCGGAAGGGGTACCTCGGATCCGAGCAAAGTGGGGTTGACTTTGACGCCCAGGGATGATCTGTGGAAAATCCTGTTGCAGGATGGGGTTTGTGTCGTTATCAGCAGCAGCAAGCGGGTGTTGCAAGCTGTTTATCCAAGCCGCGATGCAGGTGGAGAGTCAATTTAAGCCACAAGGCCGGTGCCGCATCGTTTATCAGCCGCGTTGCGGATGGTGCATCAAAAATGTCCCTGCATGACGTTCTGTGCGTGGATTTTCAGCTCTTGTCTGCCAACTTCAGCTTTCAACTGCCCAGGGACTAGATAGGACACCGAATTAAGTTGAAAGAACCACAGCACATCCAAGCATTCCAAATATAAGTCCTTTATTCTTCTTGGGTATTCAATGAAAACAGCAAACGTTGTACCAATCCATGTATATACAGCCGACATATGTTTCATCGTGAAAACTACTTTTTCAAGGCTGTGAAACAATATCCAAAACATATCATGGTCAGCCAATAGTTCCAATGTCTAGTGTACAATCTTTGCCATCACCCAAAAAATGTACCCCTCCTTTTGTGTTAAGTGGTTAGCAAATAACCAATTGGTGCTCGCCTAGATTGCTAGAGAAAGGAATAATAGGCATGCTGAATGGATATAGCCCATAGATAAGAATTTTATGAAGTGGGTCGTTGTATCACCCAGTGTACAAGATTACAAAAATGCATATCAGTGACCCTAGTGGTGAACAAATGAGAGGAAGAGAGAACATATCTATATAGAAGGAATAAAAGAACCACCACGGATTATACTAAAGAATCATACCTCATTAAAGACTGTAAGTTATTTGATCTGTGTCAAAATATGGTCGTCTTGTAATATTCGGTGTAGAAGTTGCTTATCACATGTGTGGCTATATCAATATATATTTGACGGTACACCTTGGTAATGAATCAAGGTTTGTACCAGGACCATGATAAGTCCAACTGAGAAAATAAAATAATCAAAAGAAGAGCTCAGTGCCATATACTAGTAAGATGAGTAATGAAAATAGTGACATCATATACAGTAACAATCTAGAGGTGAGTGATATGTCCTTCTATATCTAGAGAAATGGTATGTGTGTTCATACTACAAAAACATCCATCTCCTGATATGGTGGTAAGAATAAAGTAGACAATTTGCACTATTAGGATTGGATCTTTAAATGCAGCATAGCATATTGGTCCTATCTCCCAACTAGGGAATATTCAAAACAGATTGCCAAAGTGGAGAAAATAAATATATAGAGCTTGAAATTAAATCATCTGCACATGGAGTGTCCATTATGTTGTTGCCACACAACTCTGACTAACAACGGT
This sequence comes from Pleurodeles waltl, assembly GCF_031143425.1. Taxonomy (NCBI): domain Eukaryota; kingdom Metazoa; phylum Chordata; class Amphibia; order Caudata; family Salamandridae; genus Pleurodeles; species Pleurodeles waltl. The sequence continues at coordinate 544,254,850 of NC_090437.1, forward strand.
AAAGCCTTTAGAAAAACATGTACACCGCATATTTATAAATGCGGTAAAATATAGAGGCATTGAGCTTAATGTGTATCCTCTTATTTTGTCTTGCTGTCTGCAATACAGTCAAATCGTAAAGATTCAAGGAGTTTGTGACTTCCCATATTCGAAGAAACAAACGGTAATGTTATTCACGAGTCATTTCTATTTAGAGAAATGCCAAGAACGTGTGTTGAAAACGTGGAGAGAGAAAAAAAGAGAAAAGCGAGCACAATACTGTGAGCATTCTTTTCCATATTGTATTTAAGCAACTAGCACATCTTAAAGCCAAATATATCGGCCAGGGCGGCAGAGAAATAACAGTTGGTTTATCAAGACACGTAGGGGCATATTTATACTCCGTTTGCGCCGGAATTGCGTGGTTTTATTTGACGCAATTTTGACGCAAAACTAACTCCATATTTATACTTTGGCGTTAGACGCGTCTAGCGCCAAAGTCCATGGAGTTAGCGTCATTTTTTAGCGTGGACACCTACTTTGCGTTAATTATATGCAAGGTAGGAGTTCCCGTCTAAAAAATCAACTCCGAGGCATGTGCGTCGGATTTATACTCCCGGGTAAAATTCACGCCCGGGAGTGGGCGGGTCAAAAAAAATGACGTATGGCCGCTTTTGCGCCGTTTTTTAGCGCCTGCAAAAGGCAGGCGTTAAGGGAACTGTGGGCTCTGAAGGAGCCCAGAGGTGCCCTCCCATGCCCCCAGGGACACCCCCTGTCACCCTTGCCCACCCCAGGAGGACACCCAAGGCTGGAGGGACCCATCCCAGGGACATTAAGGTAAGTTCAGGTAAGTGTTTTTTGTTTTTTTTGTGGCATAGGGGGGCCTGATTTGTGCCCCCCTACATGCCACTATGCCCAATGACCATGCCCAGGGGACAGAAGTCCCCTGGGCATGGCCATTGGGCAAGGGGGCATGACTCCTGTCTTTGCTAAGACAGGAGTCATTTCTATGGGGTTGGGAGTGAAAAAAAATGGCGCAAATCGGGTCGAGGTGAAAAAATTGCCTCAACCTGACGTGCCCCATTTCTTGACGCCCAAGCCCCATATCCCCCTACGCCGGCGCTGCCTGGTGTACGTCGTTTTTTTTAACGCACACCAGACGGCGCCGGCGGCTAACGCCGGCTGACGTCATTCAATAAATACGGCGCCCGCATGGCGCTTCAGAATGGCGTTAGCCGGCGCTAATTTTTTGGGCGCAAAACTGCGTTAGCGCAGTTTTGCGTCAAAAAGTATAAATATGGGCCGTAATGTCTAGAGTTAGTTAACCAATAGAGAATATTGTTAAAGATTTAGGTAAAGCGGACATGGATTCCTACCAGTCGTGTGTTCGATCCCGTCTCTTGTTTGTAGTGGTCAGAAACGCTCGTGCTGGTTTGAACTAGTTTTATAGTTTCACGAGCAATGGAAATGGAAAAGGGACAAATAAATTACTGATCTTGGTGGCGGCCATGTTAGAATGGACATAAATCACCATAGATAAATGGAAATCAACGGTAGTAAGTATCTCAATATAACAACTTACTAAAAGATGTAGAGTATAAATTGTGTAAAAAACGAACAGTGAGAGCGTCAAAAAGTAGAAATGAAGAGAGATACTGAATTGTGACCCACATGCTTGTTGGATTTGTTTGATTCATCTTTTTGGGGATTACTATTTTTTGTTACATTGTGATGGAGAAAGATCTGCAGCTACAAAACAGTAGGTTTTATTTTTTTACTTTTGTTGTGGGTGGGAAAAGTAATTTTACATTGTGAATGTTATATATCTGTTATTATCATGTGAAAATGTTTGGATTACGTGTAGTATTTATTTTATGTGATGGATAGAATTTGTTTTTAAGTTGCTTGGTTGGTTATGTTTAGATTTTGTTTTAACGCTTAGGCCCTCATAACTTTTTGTCCACATAAGCTAACTAAGCCAAATTTATGTCCTTTTTTCCCAACATCCTAGGGATTCTAGAGGTACCCAGACTTTGTGGGTTCCCCTGAAGGAGGCCAAGAAATTAGCCAAAATACTGTGAAAATTTCATTTTTTTCAAACAAAATTGGAAAAAATGGCTGCAGAAGAAGGCTTGTAGTTTTACCCCGGAAAATGGCATCAACAAAGGGTTTGCGGTGCTAAACTCAGCAGCTTCCCAGCTTTCAGGAACAGGCAGACTTGAATCAGAAAACCCAATTTTTCAACACAATTTTGGCATTTTACTGGGACATACCCCATTTTTGCAATTTTTTGTGCTTTCAGCCTCCTTCCAGTCAGTGACAGAAATGGGCATGAAACCAATGCTGGATCCCAGAAACCTAAACATTTCTGAAAAGTAGACAACATTCTGAATTCAGCAAGAGGTCATTTGTGTACTACAAGGGTTTCCTACAGAAAATAACAACTGAAAAAGAAAAATATTGAAATTGAGGTGAAAAAAATATCAATTCTTCCCTACGTTTTACTCTGTAACTTTTCCCTGCAATGTCATATTATCGAAAGTAATATACCGTTACGTCTGCTGGACTCCTCTGGTTGCGGGGATATATAGGGCTTGGAGGTTTATCAAGAACCCGAGGAACCCAGAGCCAATAAATGAGCTGCACCCTGCAGTGCGTTTTCATTCAATACCGGGTATACAGCAATTCATTTGCTGAAATATAAAGAGTAAAAAATTGCTATCAAGAAAACCTTTGTATTTCCAAAAAGGGCAAAAGATAAGGTGTTGAGGAGCAGTGGTTATTTGCACATCTCTGAATTCCGGGATGACCATACTAGCATGTGAATTACAGGGCATTTCTCAAATAGATGTCTTTTTTACACACTCTCCTATATTTGGAAGGAAAGACAAGGGGTAATAACACATGTTTTGCCAATCTATGTTCCCCCAAGTCTCCCGATAAAAATGATACCTCACTTGTGTGGGTAGGTCTAGCGCCCGCGACAGGAAACGCCCCAAAGCGCAACGTGGACGCATCCAATTTTTTGAAAGAAAACAGAGGTGATTTTTGCGAAGTGCCTACATGTAGATTTTGGCCTCTAGCTCAGCCGGCACCTAGGGAAACCTACCAAACCTGTGCATTTCTGAAAACTAGAGACCTAGGGAAATCCAAGATGGGGTGACTTGTGGGGCTTGGACCAGGTTCTGTTACCCAGAATCCTTTGCAAACCTCAAAATGTGGCTAAAAAAACATATGTTCCTCACATTTCTGTGGCAGACAGTTCTGGAATCTGAGAGGAGCCACAAATTTCCTTCCACCCAGCGTTCCCCCAAGTCTCCCGATAAAAATGATACCTCACTTGTGTGGGTAGGCCTAGCGCCCGCGACAGGAAACGCCCCAAAGTGCAACGTTGACACATCCCATTTTTTTTAAGAAAACAGAGGTGATTTTTGCGTAGTGCCTACCTGTAGATTTTGGCCTCTAGCTCAGCCGGCACCTAGGGAAACCTACCAAACCTGTGCATTTCTGAAACCTAGAGACCAAGGGGAATCCAAGATGGGGTGACTTGTAGGGCTTGGACCAGGTTCTGTTACCCAGAATCCTTTGCAAACCTCAAAATTTGGCTAAAAAAACACATGTTCCTAACATTTCTGTGGCAGAAAGTTCTGGAATCTGAGAGGAGCCACAAATTTCCTTCCACCCAGCGTTCCCCCAAGTCTCCCGATAAAAATGATACCTCACTTGTGTGGGTAGGCCTAGCGCCCGCGACAGGAAACGCCCCAAAGCGCAACGTGGACACATCCAATTTTTTTAAAGAAAACAGAGGTGATTTTTGCGAAGTGCTTACCTGTAGATTTTGGCCTTTAGCTCAGCCGGCACCTGGGAAACCTACCAAACCTGTGCATTTCTGAAAACTAGAGACCTAGGGGAATCCAAGATGGGGTGACTTGTGGGGCTCGGACCAGGTTCTGTTACCCAGAACCTTTGCAAACCTCAAAATTTGGCAAAAAAAACACATGTTCCTCACATTTCTGTGGCAGAAAGTTCTGGAATCTGAGAGAAGCCACAAATTTCCTTCCACCCAGCGTTCCCCCAAGTCTCCCGATAAAAATGATACCTCACTTGTGTGGGTAGGTTTAGCGCCCGCGACAGGAAACGCCCCAAAGCGCAACGTGGACACATCCAATTTTTTGAAAGAAAACAGAGGTGATTTTTGCGAAGTGCCTACCTGTAGATTTTGGCCTCTAGCTCAGCCGGCACCTAGGGAAACCTACCAAACCTGTGCATTTCTGAAAACTAGAGACATAGGGGAATCCAAGATGGGGTGACTTGTGGGGCTCAGACCAGGTTATGTTACCCAGAATCCTTTGCAAACCTCAGAATTTGGCTGAAAAAAACACATGTTCCTCACATTTCTGTGGCAGAACGTTCTGGAATCTGAGAGGAGCCACAAATTTCCTTCCACCCAGCGTTCCCCCAAGTCTCCCGATAAAAATGATACCTCACTTGTGTGGGTAGGCCTAGCGCCCGCGACAGGCAACGCCCCAAAGCACAACGTGGACACATCCAATTTTTTGAAAGAAAACAGAGGTGATTTTTGCGAAGTGCCTACCTGTAGATTTTGGCCTCGAGCTCAGCCGGCACCTAGGGAAACCTACCAAACCTGTGCATTTCTGAAAACTAGAGACCTAGGGGAATCCAAGATGGGATGACTTGTGGGGCTCGGACCAGGTTCTGTTACCCAAAATCCTTTGCAAACCTCAAAATTTGGCTAAAAAAACACATGTTCCTCACATTTCTGTGGCAGAAAGTTCTGGAATCTGAGAGGAGCCACAAATTTCCTTCCACACAGTGTTCCCCCAAGTCTCCCGATAAAAATGATACCTCACTTGTGTGGGTAGGCCTAGCGCCCGTGACAGGAAACGCCCCAAAGCGCAACGTGGACGCATCCAATTTTTTTAAAGAAAACAGAGGTGATTTTTGCGAAGTGCCTACATGTAGATTTTGGCCTCTAGCTCAGCCGGCACCTAGGGAAACCTACCAAACCTGTGCATTTCTGAAAACTAGAGACCTAGGGAAATCCAAGATGGGGTGACTTGTGGGGCTTGGACCAGGTTCTGTTACCCAGAATCCTTTGCAAACCTCAAAATTTGGCTAAAAAAACATATGTTCCTCACATTTCTGTGGCAGACAGTTCTGGAATCTGAGAGGAGCCACAAATTTCCTTCCACCCAGCGTTCCCCCAAGTCTCCCGATAAAAATGATACCTCACTTGTGTGGGTAGGCCTAGCGTCCGCGACAGGAAATGCCCCAAAGCGCAACGTGGACACATCCAATTTTTTTAAAGAAAACAGAGGTGATTTTTGCAAAGTGCCTACCTGTAGATTTTGGCCTCTAGCTCAGCCGGCACCTAGGGAAACCTACCAAACCTGTGCATTTCTGAAAACTAGAGACCTAGGGAAATCCAAGATGGGGTGACTTGTGGGGCTCGGACCAGGTTCTGTTACCCAGAATCCTTTGCAAACCTCAAAATTTGGCTAAAAAAACACATGTTCCTAACATTTCTGTGGCAGAAAGTTCTAAAATCTGAGAGGAGCCACAAATTTCCTTCCACCCAGCGTTCCCCCAAGTCTCCCGATAAAAATGATACCTCACTTGTGTGGGTAGGCCTAGCGCCCGTGACAGGAAACGCCCCAAAGCGCAACGTGGACACATCCAATTTTTTTAAAGAAAACAGAGGTGATTTTTGCCAAGTGCTTACCTGTAGATTTTGGCCTTTAGCTCAGCCGGCACCTAGGGAAACCTACCAAACCTGTGCATTTCTGAAAACTAGAGACCTAGGGGAATCCAAGATGGGATGACTTGTGGGGCTCGGACCAGGTTCTGTTACCCAGAACCTTTGCAAACCTCAAAATTTGGCCAAAAAAACACATGTTCCTCACATTTCTGTGGCAGAAAGTTCTGGAATCTGAGAGAAGCCACAAATTTCCTTCCACCCAGCGTTCCCCCAAGTCTCCCGATAAAAATGATACCTCACTTGTGTGGGTAGGTTTAGCGCCCGCGACAGGAAACGCCCCAAAGCGCAACGTGGACACATCCAATTTTTTGAAAGAAAACAGAGGTGATTTTTGCGAAGTGCCTACCTGTAGATTTTGGCCTCTAGCTCAGCCGGCACCTAGGGAAACTTACCAAACCTGTGTATTTCTGAAACCTAGAGACCAAGGGGAATCCAAGATGGGGTGACTTGTGGGGCTCGGACCAGGTTCTGTTACCCAGAACCTTTGCAAACCTCAAAATTTGGCTAAAAAAACACATGTTCCTCACATTTCTGTGGCAGAAAGTTCTGGAATCTGAGAGAAGCCACAAATTTCCTTCCACCCAGCGTTCCCCCAAGTCTCCCGATAAAAATGATACCTCACTTGTGTGGGTAGGCCTAGCGTCTGCGACAGGAAACGCCCCAAAGCGCAAAGTGGACACATCCAATTTTTTTAAAGAAAACAGAGGTGATTTTTGCAAAGTGCCTACCTGTAGATTTTGGCCTCTAGCTCAGCCGGCACCTAGGGAAACCTACCAAACCTGTGCATTTCTGAAAACTAGAGACCTAGGGAAATCCTAGATGGGGTGACTTGTGGGGCTCGGACCAGGTTCTGTTACCCAGAATCCTTTGCAAACCTAAAAATTTGGCTACAAAAAGATATGTTTCTCACATTTCTGTGGCAGACAGTTCTGGAATCTGAGAGGAGCCACAAATTTCCTTCCACCCAGCGTTGCCCCAAGTCTCCCGATAAAAATGATACCTCACTTGTGTGGGTAGGCCTACCGCCCGCGACAGGAAATGCCCCAAAGCGCAACGTGGACACATCCAAATTTTTGAAAGAAAACAGAGGTGATTTTTGCGAAGTGTCTACCTGTAGATTTTGGCCTCTAGCTCATCCGGCACCTAGGGAAACCTACCAAACCTGTGCATTTCTGAAAACTAGAGACCTAGGGGAATCCAAGATGGGGTGACTTGTGGGGCTCGGACCAGGTTCTGTTACCCAGAATCCTTTACAAACCTCAAAATTTGGCTAAAACAACACATGTTCCTCACATTTCTGTGGCAGAAAGTTCTGGAATCTGAGAGGAGCCACAAATTTCCTTCCACCCAGCGTTCCCCCAAGTCTCCCGATAAAAATGATACCTCACTTGTGTGGGTAGGCCTAGCGCCCGCGACAGGAAACGCCCCAAAGCGCAACGTGGACACATCCCATTTTTTGAAAGAAATCAGTGCCTTCCTGTGGATTTTGGCCTGTAGCTCAGCCGGCACCTAGGGAAACCTACCAACCCTGTGCATTTTTGAAAACTAGAGACCTAGGGGAATCCAAGATGGGGTGACTTGTGGGGCTCTGACAGGGTTCTGTTACCCAGAATCCTTTGCAAACCTCAAAATTTGGCTAAAAAAACACCCTTTCCTCTCATTTCGGTGACAGAAAGTTCTGGAATCTGAGAGGAGCCACAAATTTCCTTCCACCCAGCGTTCCCCCAAGTCTCCCGATAAAAATGATACCTCACTTGTGTGGGTGGGCCAGGTGCCTGCAACAGAATAAGGCCCAAAACTTGAAGAGATAGAGGGGATAGCACCGTGAGTTTATAAGGGCATATTCTTTTATACATCTTTAGACGGACTCTGCTTTGGGGACCCACATAAGTGAGGTGTCATTTTACTTGGGAGACTGAGGGGAAAACTGGGGAGTAGGAATTTTGTGCTGGAGCGGTGAACCTACTAAGAAAAGTCAGGAAAATATGCTTTTTTTATGCAAAGTTTGTGGTTTACAGAGGAGTCTGGGTATAAAAATGTTGGGGGAGCCACGCAAGCCACACCTCCCTGGACTTCTTGGGGTGTCTAGTTTTAAAAAATGTCCGGGTTTTGTAGGTTTACCTAGATGAAGGCCACACCCAGGACCAAAAACATAGGTGGGCCCTCCCCCCCAAACACAGGTATTTTTGTAAAATATCATTTTGATGTGTGCACATACGTCCGTGATGTGCCAAACACTAAAATTGTGAAAAGAAACACACTTAGGTTATGTGAAGAAGACCCCTCACCCACCAACCAAGTTGGTGGCATGCTTCATCATCGGGGTCCCACCCGAGGCACCTAGCGTGTCACAGGTGTGCTGCGACGCCTGATTACAGCGGAGCAGGTTTTGTCATTTTTACCACACATACTGGTTGGATTCGTCACGAGGGTGAGTGATGGTTCAGTGGATCAAATTTTATTAACAAGAGATTTCACAAAAATGAAATTCACTGCTAATAACTGAAAGGCAAAAAACTGAACCAATGACTCACAGCTCGTGAGCTGTAAAGCCGCGACAAGGCACCAACCGCTTTACAGTCCATTCACACACCTTTCATACATGACACGCCCAAGACCATTCACACCTCCAGCCACGAGCCCAGCACATTACAACACTCACATCGACAGACCGCGCCACTCAAAGGCCCATCACTTACATACGCCCACATGCCTGATACAAGAATCACACTTGCTAATGGGAGTGTGGACTGCCATTTGGCTGGCACCGCCAGCCAAGCGCCACCCCACGCACACCGCCAGCCAAGCGCCACCCCACGCACACCGCCAGCCAAGCGCCACCCCAAGCACACCGCCAGCCAAGCGCCACCCCACGCACACCTCCAGCCAAGCGCCACCCCAAGCATACCGCCAGCCAAGGGCCACCCCAAGCACACCGCCAGCCAAGCGCCACCCCACGTACACCGCCATCACTTTTTTTGTTCATAAACAACAAAGAAACCACTAATTATAAAATAAGCACAAAACTACAAACACAAAAGCTCTAACTAAATACATGACAGAGATGCCAACCGTGAAACATATGAAAATATAAAACAGACAGCTTACGCTCACGGTATTTCCCAGATTTTTTATTTTGGTATGGTAACTTCTATAACAGCCGGGCACACACAGCCCAGGCTTTGAAGGGCATTCGGGGCAGTACATCCGGCTCTCCCTCTGGATTAATCTCCGGGCACATACTCTACATTTCTTTGTGGGCAAGTCTTTTTTGGGAGTGGGAGGAATGTGATCTGTAAAGTGCCGATCTTTCAATCTAGCCACATCCTCCACCACTTCTACTCTAGGAACTCTTGACGGTTCCACCACAATAAGGCTTTCTATCACTGACTCCTGAAATTTAACAAATGTCATCCTTGACTCAGGTGAACAATCCTTGTATACAATAAAGGCATTAAAAGTTGCCAAATGAAATAAATGTAGGGCCAACTTTTTATACCACACATAAGACTTACGAAGAGCAGTGTAAGGTTCCAACCTCTGATCTACTCTATCAAAACCACCCATGTGCCTATTGTAGTCCAAAATGCACGCAGGTTTGCGCACTTCCGCAACCTGACCCCAAACAGCCACAGGGGAAGTACTCTCATCATGGATGGTCGATAGCATGTACACATCCCTCCTGTCTGAAAATTTCAGAGGTAGCAGCTCATTATTCCGCAAGGCACTGCACTGTCCCCTCTCAAGTTTTTTACAGACAAGCTCCCTTGGATAGCCTTTCCGGTTAGAACGGATTGTGCCACAAGCAACAGTGTCCACTCTAAACAACTCCTTGAACAACTGCACTCCAGTGTAGAAATTATCTACGTACAAATGGTGACCTTTGTTAAACAGCCGTCTAGCAAGTTCCCACACAATTTTTTCGCTAACTCCAAAAGTGGCCGGACAGCCAGGAGGGTCAATACTGGAATCCCTACCAGTGTAGACCCGGAAATTATACACATATCCTGTACTGCTTTCTGACAGCAGATACAATTTAATCCCATACCGTGCTTGTAATGCTTAAAAACTAAACGCCCCTTGAAAAGGACCAAAGACTCGTCCACACTTATCCCTTTGCCTGGAACATAGACCTCTGAAAACCGATCCACAAAATGATCAAGGACAGGCCTAATCTTAAAAAGACGGTCACAATCAGGGTGATCTCGTGGCAAGGCTAAAGCATTGTCTACAAAATGCAGCATACGAAGAAGAAGCAAATACTGATTACGTGTCATAGTTGCAGGAAATATAGCAGTTGCCATCAAGGGACTTGTAGGCCAATAAGAAGCCAGTGATGGCTTCCTGATCAACCCCGTCAAAAAAGACAAACCTAAAAACCTTTTCATCTCTTCCAGATATGTGGGAACCCACTGAGTAGCTCTAGACTGAGGCTTAAGTCTGGCAGCGTTGTCCCGCAAATATTGCTCTGCATACACATTTGTCTGCTCCACAATCTCTTCCAAAAATACATCGTCCATAAACAAGTGAAAGAAATGGACAGGCAAAAAGTTTTCCGTATTAACTCTACACCCTGGGAGACCAGTAAATGCAGGTAACTGTGGCTGCTCCATGTTTGGGGCAATCCAGGTGTCAGGTCTTCTAATGGAAAACCCTTCAGCCCCAGGCTGCTGCACTCTTGGCACATCAATGTCCTCCTCTAACACAGGCCCTTCATCTGCACTGAGAGTAGCTTCCTCATCAGAAGAATACTCTCGGACAGAAAACTCACTTCCAGAATCTCCTGCTTCCTCCTCTTCCTCTGATGCAGAGTCAGTGTTGTAATCATGGTCTGAAGACGACTCAAAGAGCATGCAAACAACCTGCTGAGCGGTCACTTTGCGGCTAGCCATGATCATCACTAACAACAAATGGATTGCCAACAACAACTAGCACTAAAAAAAGTAATAAACAAAGTGTAGCTTTATCACAAAGAGTTATGTACTACAAAAAACTATACCACTCACTTGCCTGAAAAAGCTCCTCACCAAGCAACTACTCTGCACAGACACAGCAATTACCAATGATATCCCACTAAAAATAAAAAATAAAAAAGAAAATTAAACATATGACAACACAAACATCACTGTGCTCAAATCGAAGGACAATGTCAAACACACAATACTGCATTTAGTACACCACCTACAAACATGTCATTCATGCATGCATGTCAACAATACTCCTTTGGAGTAAATTGCTTTCACTTACCTAAAACATGCAACTATGCAAACCGCAGGACAACTACTGCCAAAACCGCAAGGATCCACAGCAAAGGAAGCAAAAGCATTGAACTAGAAGAAAAAAAAGAAATAAATTGTTATAATCACAAATACAAATACTTCGCCAGTTGACAAACACCCCACCACCAAGAATTTAGAAGTTGTCCCTGGTACCTGAGTGGATCCTGCCCCCCTTGGGGGTAGATGGGCGTAAAAAAATTGGCCAATCTGCCCCCATGGGGGGCAGAAATGGGCAACACCTCTGTGCCCCCTTTAGGGGGCGACCCTTCCCAAAGGGGGCACCCCCAGTACAAAAAAATAAAAAATAAAAATCCCTGCCGTATTGTTGGTTTCTGCCCTCCTTGGGGGCAGATGGGCCTACAAAAAATAGGCCCATCTGCCCCCAAAGGGGGCAGAGATGGCCAATACGAACTTTCCCCACTTTAGGGGGGCAACCGTTGCCCAAGGGGTGCCCCCAAACACACACCACACACACACACACCACACAATCCCTGGCGCCTAGTGTGCTTCCACCCCCCGGGGGCCAGATCGCCCAAAAAAATGGCTGGTCTGCCATCGGGGGGACAAAATAGAAAAAAAAAAATAGCCGCCCAGGGGAGCGACCCTTGCCCAAGGGGTTGCCCCCAAAAAACACAATAAATACAAAATCCCTGATGTCTAGTGGATTTTGCCCCCTCCCCCCCCCCCGGGTGCAGATCGGCCGAAAATTTGCCGATCTGCCCCCGGGGTGGGGGGGGGCGAAATACAAAAAAAATTAGCCCCCCAGTGGGGTAACCCTTGCCCAAGGGGTCGCCCCCAAAAGAAACTTTAGACTAAAAATAAATCCCTGGTGTCTAGTGGATTTCGCCCCCCCCGGTGGCAGATCCACCGAAAAAAAGGTGATCTGCCCCCGGGGGGGGGGGGGTGAAACACTAAAACAAATTGATCCCGGGGGGGGCAACCCTTGCCCAAGGGGTCGCCCCCAAAATAAAAAAAATTAAAAAAAATCCCTGGAGTCTAGTGGATTTCGCACCCCCCGGGGGCAGATCCGCTGAAAAATTGGCAGATCTGCCCCTGGGGGGGGTGAAATACTAAAAGAAATTGGCCCCCAGGGGTGCAACCCTTGCCCAAGGGGTCGCCCCCAAAATAAACACAGCAAAGAAAATCCCTGGTGTCTAGTGGAGATTCCTGCTCCACGATCGCGGGCCCTGCCCGCGATCGTGGAGCAGGAATCTTGTGAAAACAGGCACAGGGGGAAAGGAAAAAGCCTTTCCTTTCCCCCTGTGTCCCCCCCCAAAACGGAAAGGACTCACCTTTCGGGTCCTTTCCTCCTCGCGCGCTGGAAGCAAATGGCTTCCAGCGCGTCCAGCAACACCTAATGACGTCGGTGCGCTGTGCGCACGCTGAAGTCATCGGATTGCCGGGGGGTTTCGGGGGTGGAAGGGGAAGGTCTTCCCCTTCTATCCTCGCCTTGGGGGGAGGGGGGGGCACAGGGGAACTGTAGCCTTGTACGAGGTCACCTCGTCCAAGGCACAGAAGCGGTTAATAATTAATGTGTATATTTTTATCATATCAGTGTTTATTAACTTTGTGAGTTTATAGAACTGTTTCATTGATGTAATAAAATATTTATTTATATTATAATTTAAAAAAAGATTTTGTTTGTGGGTTTTGAGTTTGTTGTGATTGTTAGGTTCTTGGTAGGTTAATATATATTTTAGAGGATGGATTTGGCTTTGTTTTCTAAGTGGTCTACTCCTTTGTAATTTATAAGGAGTTTGGCTTTAAATTGTAGCATATCATACATTCCTTTAGTTTGTTTGCTCAGTTAAGGGTAAATTTGGCTAACAGATTGTTCTATTATTAGTTCTTAGTAGCTTTACTCTTTTTGTAATGCTTCTATAAATTTGTAAAGTACAGGTTGAGTTCTGCCTGGTGTGAATTGGAAGGCATTGTGCCAACCTTCCACTGAGTTGTTTGTTTTGGCTTCCTGGGCCAAAGTGCTATCAAAGACATTTCACCAAGGAATCTGGATTTTGGCGTGGCCTCTGTGTCCTGACCAATGTGGTCTGCCAACCCAAGTATCTTTGCAATAGACCTTTAGGGGACTAAGCGCCAGATGTAGGTAGACAGCAAATTGCGACTTGCAATTTGCGAGTCAGAGCGACTCGCAAATTGCAACTCGCAGTTTGCTATGCAGAAAGGTGTCTCAGACACCTTCTGCGACTCGCTATGGGGTCGCAAAGACCCACCTCATTAATATTAATGAGGTGGGTCGCAGTTTGCGACCCCATAGCGAGTCTGGGCACTCACGGGGATGGTGGCCTGCTGGAGACAGCAGACCACCATGTCCATGACTGCTTTTAAATAAAGCAGTTTTTTTTTTCTATCTGCAGCCCGTTTTCCTTAAAGGAAAATGAGCTGCACATAGAAAAAAATACCAAAACCTTTTGTTTCGGTTTTTTTCAGAGTAGGCAGTGGTCCATAGGACCAATGCCTGCTCTGAAAAAATAATGTTGTGATCATTCACAAAGGGGAAGGGGTCCCATGGGGACCCCTTCCCGTTTGCGAATGAGTTACCATCCACTTCCAGTGGATGGTAACTGAGAGTTGATTTGCGTCCGCTTTCGCGTTCGCAAATCAACTTACATCGCGGTGCGAGTGGCAAATAGGAAGGGAACAGCCCTTCCTATTTGCGAGTCGGAAACGCATTTTGCCAGTCGGTTCTGACTGGCAAAATGTGTTTCTGCATCGTGTGCAGGCATTAGCGCCTCGCAAACGGTGTTTTTCGCCGTTTGCGAGGCACTAATGCCTTGCTACATCTGGCCCTAAGTTTGTCTTTAATTTATTGGTAGAAAGGACTTTCTATTAGTAAGTTAAAGTGGTTGGCTACCTCTGTGCCAGGGACGTAGGCTAAAGTTATAATTTTTTGTTTTAGTTAGTAGAATATTCAACACTTGGGCGTCATTAGTAGTTTGGCAGATGGAAATATCTGTCAGCCAAACTCCTGACCAGGAGACCGCTGCAGTGCTGGCAGTCTCGCCACTGGCCCCATTACAATTTTCCTGCTGCACTGACCAGTGGAAACCAAGGTTTCCGCCAGTCAGCCCAGTGGGAAAGGTGCAGGAGCATTGTTCCTGGCTCATTATTGAGCCAACGACAATGTTGCCACATGTAGGGTGACACAGCACAGCAGACAGTGCACATTTCAAGGGTGCTGGGCAGGGAGACTGCTGCACTGCCCATACCACAGGCATGAGCAGTGCAGGGGCCCCCAGTGGCCCTCTGCTCTTACTCAGCACCAGCCTTTTCATTGTTGTGAAACCGCCATGAAAAGGCTGGCGGAGAACAAGGTTGTAATCAGCAGGGCAGCGATGAGTTCGGCACCACCTTGGCTGATTAGAACCAGGACCGGCGTCATCACGTCAATCTTGGATGCTGGTAGGGATGGTGGTAGATTGGTGGGTCTGCCCACCAACCTTGTAATGTGGCGGTCAGACAGCCACAGACTCCACGTCTGACAGCCAATGCAAGTCTGATGGTCTTGTAACATCCAGACTCATAATCGGTCCCTAAGTGTCGATTTCTGGAGGTGTCTCTATATACTTTGATTAAAGTGAAAGTAAGGGCCTTGTACGGCTTTGTGAGGGTGTATTTTTAGATTTGTTTGAATCATGGCTTGTTCAAAGTCCATGATCATTTTTTGGGGATATTAGTTATTTGTTTGTTGTGTTATATAGTTTGGGAGTTCATAGTAGGTGCTGTATTGTTTATTTGGGAGTAAAGCATATATGAAAGAGATGTTGGTGTGTTGATATTCAAGATGTATGGTGTGTATTTGAGTGAATGGTTTGGGACACATTTTGAAGGTCCCATCCATCATCAAGATTTGACATTAGCTAAGTTTCATTAAGTAATTAGCAGTAGAGAAGCATAGGATTTGTTTTTCATTAATTAAATAGTCATATAAAAGGAAGGGTTCCTCATTATATGTAATTTTGAAATGGTTAGGTATGTTTATGTCTTGGTATTTTCTAGGGGCACGTGGGGTATCGCTGGTGGCTTTTTGGTGCTTGCAATTAGATGTTTTAAAGTGGGGATAGGTACAAGTCGGACTGTTATGTGTTTGGGGACTTAAGGTAGTATGGGGCAGATTTATGGAAAGTGGCGCTGCGCCGAGTGCAGCACCACTTTCCCTGCACCCCTTAGCACACCCCTACTGCCACCAAGTGTGCACGATATTTAAACTACACCGCAAAATGGCGCAAGGTAGGGGGAAATAGCTTCATTTCTCATTGATGTACAAAATATTGGCGATACTCCTGCAGATTACATAGGGCCACACTCTAAAGAATGGAAGCCCCCTTTTAACACCTGCTCTTGAGCAGGCGGTAAAAGTGCCATAAAAAATGGTGCAAGGTAATGTCATAGATTTCCTTACGCCATTTTTTTGGCTCCCCTAAATAAAGGGGGAATACCCCCTGTGTATACATTATGCCTGGCGCAGGCATACTGTAGCGCAAATGGTTACAGAGTGGCGCAATGCGTGCATTGTGCCATTCTGTAAATACGGCATGGGGATTTTGGCCTTGTTGAGCCACATTAACGTAAAAAATAATGACATTAATGTGGCACAAGGTGGCACTAGGGGCTGATAAATATGCCCCCAAGTCTTTAAGGATTTTGCTTGTGGGTTCCTTAGAGTTAGTGCTTGCCTCTCTTATATCTTGTAAGATTTCTCTAACTTCTATTCATGTCACATTTGGGGGTAGTTGTGATTGTTTACATTAATTGCAACATTATCTTTTGTAGTTGCCCTTCCATAGCGTGCATTAAAAAAATATTTAGTACATTTCCAGTTTAGAGTTTTTGTTGTTGCACTTTCTTGACTGTAGGTGTACCCCATGTATTTAATACTTGTTTTCCTTTCAGTGAAGTGATACAATTAAAAGGTTCTGTCACTGTATCTGTAAGTAGCTAAATAGTATAAATATGTACTATAGTTTAATTTTTGCACGTTTGAAATTAATATGTTTAAAAATGCTGGTCCTCTTATTTTGTATGTTTTGTTGAGGTGTTTTGCACATTTTCAGCTTTTCCTTTGTTTGCTTTTCTGCCAAAACGTTAAATTAAATTACAAAAAATATTTTGTTGCTAGTTTGTTGACGTTTAGGGAGTTAGATTTATTGTTGGATGCTGTTTGGGTGAGTTTCTAACTCTTTACTAATATATACTCACTTTATTATATGTTCTTGCTGCTCTTCTATAGTGGGTATATTCTGGCAGTTTGTTGGTTAAGAAGTTCTTATTTTCTTTTAGGTATTTTATGTAAAAAGATAAAGGTTACAGAGTATGCTAGAATTTATTTTTTAATTTATATATTTTATCTCAGTAACAGTTAGGCCCAAATTTATTGGAACATGAATAAGCGCGATGCTGTGCCAGAATTGTCAGCAGTGCACTCTGTCATTTTCACAATGCAGGGATGCGCCGTATTTTTGTGAATACGGTACACCCCTGTTTAGTCCCCTGCGGCGGCGTTTAATGTAGCTGCCAACGGAGGCATCCTTGCACCATTGTGCAAGGATGTCTTTTTGAGGGGTGTTCCTTCCCAAACATAAACAATCACTAATAGTGCTTTGACACTTCTGTGTGTGCTGAAGAATGCAGCACACACAGAAGTGCCAAAGCAACATTTTCAAATGATTGTTTATGTGCAGGAAGGGACAAAAGATTTTGGATCTACTCTTTCCCATTTCATGCGAAGACCAGAGTTTTTATTAAAGACTGGCTTACCCCTGCGTTCTACACTAGATGAAGCCAAACTGTTGTTAAAAACTAGGTTGATACACAAGGGATTGTGGTCGCTAGCACAGTGTAGTATCATCTTAAAATCCAGAATTGAATGGAAATCTGGGGAACTAATTAAAATAAAATCAATGATACTGCCTTTAGAATTCCCAGTATAGGTGGGTATCTTTTGGATATGTGTAGCAGCCTTCTCCCTAGCGTAAGCAAGACCAAATTTATAAATAAGAGTATTTAGGGCTTCACCTTGATTAGAATGGGTGAAATGTGTAGACATCTCTCTCTCCCCTCTATAAAGGTGCCACAAACATGTGTAAATTCCTGACTGCATAGTGGCACATTGAAGTCTCCAACCCAAATCATAACTAGCTTGCTGTCCTGAAGCTTCCCAAAGGAATCAAGGAAATCAGTTAACTCCTCGAGGCTTCCATTCAAGGAATCACACAGAATATTATTATAAAAATGTGTTTGCAAAATGCCCTTGTTCCCCTCCATCAATAGTTGGACCACCATAAAAAATGCAGAAGACCAAATCAAGGACGCCTCCCTTTTGGGAAGCTGCAAAGAAACAAGAACCGAAATACCCATCCAAATGGAAAAGGTCCGTAAACCAGGTCTCTTGAAAACAAATAACATCATAGGTGGATATAAATTCCAACCACTCTGGGTTTTTAGCCTTTGACCGAAGCCCCGCAATGTTCCAACTAATCAGTGTTAAAGTTTTGTTAATATTAGAGGTCCCAGTCACTGACTCCTTGTTCATGGCAACATCTACTAGGTCTTGGAAGGGAGTATCTATCTCATCAGGCCCTTTCAATAATATAGGAGGCACATACCCTTCAACCACCACTACTCCATTTGGGGCACCTATTATGAGCCTGTTCTTTACCGCCTGTCAATCATTCTCATCTAAAGGTGTCAAAGCCTGGCAGCGGCTAGGGGTAAGGGTATTTTCCTGTAAAAGTGCCATAGGCAGCCCCACATTAGAATCACAATAAGCCACAACAGTGCTAATTACTTGGTCCACCATCACTTCAGAATAAACTGCCGTCACCATGAAGTTCATCCACACAAAACCTCATCAGTTCCCTGCCCCACCACACCTACTCCAGCGGACTACAACCCATCACCAATAAGCGCCATGCTCACACCCATCCTGAATGCCTCCACCTTTTCCACGATCTTACCAGATGCACAGAAATACACAACCATCCTCCCATTGTTGAAGAAACCTTCTGCAGACCCTTCAAATTTGTCAACTACAGAACAATCTCCCTTCTACCATTCTCAGCCAGGATCTTAGACAGAATCATCATGAGATGTCTCACTGAATACCTCAATGACCACCAACTCCTTGATACCACCCTATCTGGTTTCAGACCCCACCACAGTTCACAAAAATGTGAGTCATTTCTTACCTTTCTCCTGAAACCCTCAACATCTGAAAAATACCCAGCATTTCCAAGATTTAACAGGTGACAAAATCGAAGGCAAAAAGTGCCACTTGCATTGGGCAGTAGAAGACTGTGACAGAATTAGCTTCGAATTGCTCTGAGCAACTGAATTTTGCAGCTGAATACGAGTCACATCCAGTGTGCTTTGAAGTGTAAAATGGCGGTGGCTACAGGCTAATCCCATCAGTTGCAGAGTTTGGCTCTTGAACCCTTCAGGTTTCAGTGGGATAAAATGAACAGAGATGGAAAAAGCAGGGATGCCAACAGCAAAGCAGCGAGGCCAGCGGTAGTAACCAGCAGCTCCCACTGTCCTATAAGCCAGACACATCAGCGGTGCTACACCATAGCATAAGGAGATTCTATGGTCTACCCCACTATCTGTCTGGAAGCACTTGTCGGTCTTCAGTGAGGACTCTCGTAAAACGGGCCCATGCTCTTTACTGAAACGCAGAGCTATGTCATATATGGCAATATCCTTGAGGTCCCACTCATGGATCTAAATATCTTTTCCATAGGAGTGAGCAGGTGGTTGTCTAGACACTTGGTCGTATTCCAGAGAGGAAAGATGTGAACCAAAGTCTGTTGTATTCTTTGGCCATAAAAGCATAATAGACGAAAATGCTTGAGTCAATGCTTATTCATCAGCAATTCCAGCGGGCAGCATTCCAGACCAAATTTTTTTGCGTGTCTCTGCTATTACAAAATGGGTACAAACCCTGCAAATCAACACTTTAGCATATAAATACAAGCAACTACTAACACGTTTTGTCTTTATTGTGTGTGGGCTTATCAATGAGGTGTAGCAGGATGCCCTGAACACAACGAACTCAGAACTCATATAAGTGCAAACCCATATTTCCTTACACGATCACAAAGACAGAACTAAGAGAATAAACACAGTATTTCTTTAGGTCGAGATTAGGAATAATATCGGGGTGAGGTATAACAACATTTTTTAATCTGGGCTCAAAGAGACATTTTAAAGCAGCAATCATGAAAAAAGAATAAAAGCGAAAAGAAATAATCAATTTTCACATTGTGCCTATACTGAAACGCTAAATTAAAACTTATGTATTTCCGAGATTTCAATGTAATACAAGATGGAGTCCAGACGACAATAAAAGTAGCAAGGAATGCACTGTTCAGCTGCTTTCCTTCAGGGTTAGATATCAAAAATCATTTTCCAGTCCTCGCTAATATTATCAATCAATCGTGTGTCAGAGAAAGCGCAGTGATACAGCGAATCTCCAAGTAGAAACAGTTGAAAACAGGGACAGAAAATGAATTACAAAAGACAAGTGTCTGAAAGAAGGACAGTAACAGTGAGTAAGCAAAAGTAATATCAGGGATCACGCTGGATCGGATTTATCAAGAATATGACCTGCCACAAAGTCATACAAAAGTGGCGGAAAGTCTTGATAAAGGATTTACTTACTGCGCAGAACCTTCTTTGAGTTCGGAAGCTGTCATATTTTGTAGCACAGATGCTTTTTCATTATATTGCATCAAGGGGCATTCAAGGGTAGTACTTTGGCATTCCGACGCTACCACCCATGTTTTTTTACACAGAGCCAGATCTATAAGAATTGTCAGGCCTGGCTTTGTGTAAAAATTATCAGCACCGCCTTGAGGCAAGCACAATGTCGGAGATTTCTTTTTTTTTTTTAATTTAACCTTTCAAGCATTGCGTGTTTTGCACCGAAGAACACCCATCCAAGGAGGCAAATATGTAAAAAATCGTCTAAGCATCTGATTTAGTTACTGGAAGGGTGCACTTCCAGTACAACCCCTGTGATAGACATACACTCACGCTTTTGCACTATGATGCAAAGGTGTTTGTGTGTACTTGTGTATCGCACTAGGCATCAATTTTGTACATCAGCGCGAGGAAAACAGCAGCAAGGCAGTTATTAGATATGCCGCTGTTAAACTCTCCTCCCAATGCAGCACAGCATCTTTGGTTGTTGAGCTAGTTACCTTGCACAATTTCTTCGGAAATCTGCCCCATTTTATCTGTGAGTAGAGAGGAGGAGAGTGGAGATGGGCTGGCCAGATGAACCTTTAATTTTACAAGAGCTGTCAAGTTATGCATCACTCTGTGTGTTGACTGATGGGTGAATTGCAGAGGAGGTCATGATCAATACATTATTTTTTGCGACTGCCTGTGTACATGGAGCACAATATCTAGGTTTTAATTAATAAAAAATAAATGTGAAAGCGCAGGTAGAGATTTACTCATCTTCCTTAATGGATATTTACATGTATTTCCTATTTACCAGCAGTTCCAATAGCACTCTCAGAAAGCTGCACCACGCACAGGTTTCCCGATGTAATACTGGGAATGAGTTTTCCATAGGGGAGAAGTCCACAGAGGTGGATCGGAACACCCTTTGCATATATACATTTTTAGTTCACAGAGGTGAAAACGTTTCTTCCTTTGAAAAGTTGATTAACTTCCTTCCCATTCTGGAAGAGGAGTTACTCTAGCCCTTGATCCAAATCTCTGAGTATTTCCAGGGTGGAAGGGATTGGATCGAAGTTTGTGTATGCCAACAAATAAACATATTTGTGGATGTTCACCGAATTCCATAAAAATTCCCTCCGTTGAGTGGGATTTCCTATTGTGGACAAACTCACAGTAGTAATCCATGCCAAGAATGCTGCTGCAACTTCTTGGCATGGTTAATAAGGTAAATTCGGTCTTGCTTTTTTGATGAATAACTGTAAGAAAAAGTCCTCTATTTTGCGTGATCGCCCTGTTGGCTTTAGGACTCTGTGCACTGCAACCCTGCTAACCAAGGTTGAGTGCATGTGCTCTGACCCCTAAAAATGTACTGAATTAAGTGCAATCCCTTTCTGGCACATCAAACTGACATAGAGGCCCCTAGTATATGGTACCACATGTATCAGGACCTATAAGTCAAATGTCACTAGTAGACTACAGCACATATTGTGCCATGTAAAACATGACTCTAGGCCTGCCATGGCGGCCAAGCTTGACTAGTTTAAGACTGAGATTTCAACCTGTCAAAACCACCCAGGTTTAAAAAACATTGTTTTAAATTGTAGTAAGTCACCCAAAAAGTAGGCTTTACCAGCCCTAAGGCAGGGCATGTTAGATAATGTTCTTACATGTCCTTACAGTGAAAAGGACCCCAAACCATTTCTTCACTGTAGCAAGACTAGTTGTGCCGTAGCAAGCACTGGATTACTTTATTACACTTAATAAAGCTAACTTCTGAATAGCGCTACATAGAAAAATTCTTCAAACACTGATTTTTCTAGATAACAAGTTGATTTCTTTTTATTTCAGAAATAGTGACTTTAGAAAGTCACTTTGGTCCTCCTAAAGTCTCTAATAGCCCATTCAGAGTGAATCCTCAACTGTCACTTGGCAGCCTGCTGCCCACTGAAAGAAGCTTCAAAGGGGAATACCCTGTCACAGGTGTATGTAAATCACACCTACGCCTGCCCTTTCCATTGCCTGGTTAATCTGGAATGCACCACCCAAAGAGGGGGATAACAGTTTGAGGAATGGTTGGCGGTGGAAAGTCTTATTCCCTAGACATGCTTTAGGATCATGCCCGTAGTTCTACCCAGAGGAAGAAAGGTTTTGTATTTTGGAAGAACATTGTCCTTTGGGATTATTTAGGGTCAAGCCCCCCACAAATGATATCAAAGTGGGTAGGATTATGCGTGAAAACTTTTCCCCTATTGGTGAGGATGTTTCCCAAGCCACAAGGCATAAATGTGGCACCATGGTTACGTTCATCAGTACACATCTAGACCTGCGAAAGGCAGAAGATTTGCACCTGCTGTTGAACCTGTGGAGAGAGAACCCAGGGGCCGGACTTGCTCCTACTTGTACCCTTAAGAAAGAAGTTAGCTCCAGGGGTCAGTTGGCTGACTTCCTGGTAAGCTACAGGGCCCCAAAAGCTGCAAGAAGTTGACTTTCTACCTTTTACAAGTTATTCTCCAGGTTATGACTGGGGAGACTCTGCAGTCACAGAGGAGCAATCCAAACATAAAAAGATAGGCTCAGCCCATCTTTTTTTTTTTTTTAAACATAATTTTATTGCAGTTTCAGTAATTAAATATAATGTTATGGTAGTACAATACAACTCACATCAGCCAGTCTGGTGGCAGTACAATTATTCAGCTCAAACCGTACAATTCTGATCCCCTACAAAACCCGGGGCCATATGTCCCAACCAGCTTCCACCCAATACCCACCCCAACTTTTCCCTCCCCCCCTTTGGCGAGTCCAACTTTGTTATGGGGTTAGCATGGTGCGGAATGGTCAGATGTGTGCATCCTCTGCTGAGTGTGGTGGTGTCAGGTTCCCTATCTTTAAAGATGTCTGCAAAAAGATGGGGACACGCTCAGGTCCCTACTTTCTGTTATTTGGTCTATCGGTTATGAGGTCTGGTCAGACAGAATCTCTTCTTCCAAGGCCTCCGTTATCTTCTCCCATCCCTGTGCTATATCTGGTGGCCGCATCCCTTTTTTGACCACTTTGAGGAGAACATCCTCCTCGCTCCTAGCCCATTTTTTCAGTTCCCTCTTCCACTGTGATACCCTTGGTCCTGACTGACTTTTCCAGGTCATTTTGGTTGCTCTCTCAATCCCTCCCGCCAGTGCCGCTGAATGCCAGCAGTTAATGAGCCGTAGAGTAGAAAATGACCCCTCGGTAAATCAAACTCCTCTCTCAGGGCTTCAAATGTTTTCATCGTTCCCTCTGCAAACAGCGCTCCAACTGTCTGGATCCTCGCTGCCACCCAAGTCTGGAGACCATCCCAACCACCTCAATGAGGCAATGCTAGCAAGGACAACAGAGGCAGCTCCGGGGAGTAGGGGGACTGTATCTTAATTTTTGCGTAGACAACTTGTCCAGCATTGGAGCAAGAATTTAAATTCTGGGGAGTCTCCCGTATTGTTACTTCGGGTCCCCAACAACACCTCCATCAGCCTCGTCCTCGGAGGTGTGAATGGTCTCACTATTACCTCTGGGTCCATTCTACTTGCTATCCACTGTGTAAGCCATTGGATCTGTGCTGCCAAGTAATATGCTTCAAAGTCTGGGACTGCCAGCCCACCGTCTGTGGACTGTCTCTGTAGTTTAGCCAACGCCACTCTTCTCTGGCCATTACCCCACAGGAATGCCACAACCATTGCCTCCAAGTCTCTGAAGGTCGCCCTGGGGATCCACACCGGCAAGACTGTAAAGTGATATAGTAACCTAGGCAGGACAACCATTTTTAGAAGCGCTACCCTACCTGCTACAGACAATGGCAATGTTTGCCAAAAAGCCATATTAGCCCTGACGGACTGCAGCGCTCGCCCTATATTTCCTTCCAGGATATCCTGCAGGTCATGGTACACCTTAACTCCTAAATAAGAGAGGCATTCCCACTGGACCCTACCCAGCTCCTCAGTGGGTGGGGCCACAGGCCTCAACAGGAACATCCTGTTTTTTTCCAAGTTTACTCCCAGTCCCGAATGCCCCCCGAATTGAGAGAGCATTAACTGTGCTCGGGGCAGTTCTCTCTGCATATCCCCCAAAAAGATCAACAGGTCGTCGGCATATAAGGCAATTTGATGTCACCCCCTCCAACTCTTACACCCTGGCCTCCTCCTCCAGCTCGCACCGCAGCTGCTAGCAGCTCCATCGCCAAAGCGAAGAGTAACGGAGAGGACAGCCCTGTCTAGTGCCTCTTTCCACAGCATAGCTCTCTGAAATTATTCGTCCGGTGTGCACCCTGGCTGTAGGTTTGGTGTATTGTGTGAGAGAACAGGGCTGATTGCAGAGGCCCCCTAACTTTTTGCCCCCATTTTCCAATTTCGGCTGGTCTCTTCCTTTTTCTGATGGTGACCTGGGTACTGCTAACCAGTCCCAGGGCCTGTGCTCTGTGTAAAATCAGTATGCAAATTAGGCTAATTATAATTGGCTAAGTCAACCTACCTATAAGTCCCTTTTATATGGTAGGGCATGTAGGTTTAGGGACCCCAGCATAGGTAGTGCACCCATAGATGCACTGCTGAGGTGCCCTGCGACCAACTTTCCCAATTTCTGAGTCCCTGCTGCTATGTCCCTCGAGACTAGAGGGTGGTTACTGCAATCCCTCTCCTCACTAGTGGCTATCCTAGCCCTCTTCCTCTCCTGCTCGCAGAAGATAGCCGGTCACCTCACCTCCAATCACGTGATCTATTGAATCGTCCACCTGAGTATAGTGGGGGCTGGTCAACCTTGTGCCCGCCGCTGCCGCTCCAAGTCCATGTCCCAGCTGGTCCACGTTACAGCTGGAAGTCCATGTCACTTAGGGTTTCAGGATGTAGTCTGTTTTTGGAAGCCCCCCGTTATGGGGGTACCTCCTATGCTGCCTTCTCTCCCTCTGTGTTCTGCTCTAGAAGTGTTTATGGTGTGCCTCTTCCCTCCTGGGCCCTCTCTGGGTCAGCTCCCCTGCGATCCTACCTCGGCTGGGTGCTTCCCTGGACCTTCAGCAGTATTCACCGCGTTTGCGCGATTGGCTCTATGTGATTACTGTGCTGCAAGGTTGCCGCCTTCTCCAGGGAGGCCCGCTCTGCAGCACTCGGGACCTGGGGCCCTCTCATCTTCTGGCCCTCTTCAAGTACCATTTCTGTCATGCTGGGGCCCCTCCTGTCCCCCCGGGGTCGATCGCTGACTCTCCGAGACTCCGCTGCCCCTGGGCGTCGGACCCCGCTCGCCATTTCCACTGGCTCTCCACGCTCCACCGGGCCCCTCGCTCGTCCGGATCGGCCACCACTCCCCGGCTCACCTCTCATGTTCTCCGCAGTAGTTGCTTCAGGCCGCACCCACCGCCGCCGGGACAACCAACTACGCTCTACAGGATGGGGCTGCCATCTTGCGCTCCACGCGGTCTCCAGCTGGTCCACCTGAACTGCCCGAATCCAGGGCACTGAGTGTGCCTTTTTCCCCCACAACCGGTACGGGGACCTCTCTGCACCTTAGGCTATGTGTCAGTGGGGGCTGGATCCCATCTGGAAGTCAGGATGTACCGGGGTGGGGGATTACTGGCGGGAGCCTCACAAGAAGACTTCTTCCACCATCGGTGTCTGGCCACGACCCCCTTCCTGGGCCTATCTTTTTATGAGCGTAGTTCCTTGGCCCAACTAAGGAGTCTCCACATTCATAATTTAGCATTAACTCATAGTTTGTGAATGGCAAATGACCAGTAAACTTACACAAAAGTTTATGCCATGTTTGTGAATCAAGCTCAAACAGTGGCTTTTGGTCAGATGCTGTTTCCAGCCTCCAAGCAAAGGCTGTGGTTTTGCAGCTATGTAAAGACTTTGGCGCATATTTAAGTGTTTTATGGCACAGGGCAACGCAGCAAGTCACCTTGCTGCACTGCCCTGCATCACAAGGAAAGAGCAGGAATGCTCCGTATTTATATATATATTTATCCAATCCGACACATTCCTGTCCTTCCCCCCTGTGCCAGTGCCCTTGTCACAGCCTAGCTTCATCACAGGAACCTTTGCGTGTACCTGTGTTTCATGCAGGATTACTTTTGTGCAGGAAGGGACACCTTCCTGCCCAATAACAATCCTAAGAGGGTTTTTCCTCTTTCTATGTGTGCTGCAGAATGCATCACACATAGAAAGTGGGAAAAACAAAGAGAAATAAATGTTACCACTCCAGGGGAGGTGTATCTTTTTGGCACATTCTCAGGTTTGTTAGGTTTGGTAAATCTCGAAATGCATCAAAAACCATAGGACTTGCATGGGAACATTCATACAGTGCCCATGGAATGCCTACAGTGCACAGAATAAGGCAATGCAGTGATTTGCACTCCCTTGTCTTAGTCCACATTATTGGGTATAAGATCTCTTTATTGGTACTTTTAGTGCAAAAAAGGTACAACATACCACCCACCTACATACAACGGCCTGTGAGGAAGCATCAATAAAAAGTAACATAAGAGTGATGACACAATAACAAGGGTAGACGCATATAAGTTAGAGGGTAAAGGGAGGCGAGAAGCAGGAGACACCTGCCGGAGTGGCAGAACACCAACTGTGTAGTGACAGTAACCAGGATATTGAGGTGATGGAGACATCCACCAAATACACGCCTAGGGAGGTTCCCTGTCAGTGTGTGTTAGACAGAGGGTCAATAAGTATATCAGGCAAATCAGTTCTCTAAAATCATCTGACAGGTACGGGATGCATGGTCCCCATGTCTTGTCAAACGGGGGAAGGGAATGGGTTGTTATTGCTGTCAGCTTCTCTGTTCATAGTAACTCCCTAATTTGTGGTGCCAGTCAAAGGGGTGTTGGGATCACATCAGAGCCCTATCTCGAAAACAGGATCTGTTTGGTGGCTCCCAGTGCCAAAATGATTGTGCACCTTTTAGCAGACGTCAGGTGGTATGTCAAGGGGCTGGGGAGGCCCAATAAGACGTAGCTGGGAAGCCTAGGGATGTCATTGTCAAATATATCATTTACAGCAGTAAGCGCCAGAAGGAATCTATCTTGATGCATTGCCAAAGCAGATGGGCAAGAGTGCCTTCTAAAGGCAATGTTGCCAACATTCACTGCCTTTATTCATGTTACGCTGGGCGACCTTAGTCGGGGTAAAGTACTAGTAATGTGCAATTTTCAAGAACATCTCCTTACTTGTAGTGTTGTGGGCAGACTCGAGGGCACTCCTTAGCAGTAAAGGTACGTTCACATTCCACCTCCCACTGGCACCAAGGGGGTGTCTTCATCAGTTTCCGTGGGGTGAATAGGAAGGTGTATACATCTGAGATGTGGTTCTCAAAAGAGAGAGTAAGGAGCCATTACTCGAATAGGTTAAGCAGTCAACTGGCATGTGGGTGAAGCCAGGCTTGTGTCAGCCAGTGACGAATGGCTATACAATGCCAGTGGGCTGTGGATGGGCTTCCGAAGGCCAACTGGATCAGCAAGAAGTTTGTAAGGCCGTCAACATCAAATAGGTCACATATCTGTTTATAGTTAGCGTCTTGCAAAACATCAAAAGCAGAACCTTAGTATGCAGGGGAGAAATCTGGGTTACCTATGATTGTTGTCTGGGGGAAAGTGGGGTGGATAGTCCCTTTTGAAGCTGCCCTTTATCCCAGACTATCACAGTGGCTCAGAGCACTGGTGAACTATCGACAACAGTGGGCTGATGTGGATTCAGTAGACATGGATCCTTTTAGATAGGAATGCCTCCCACCACTTGGTCAATAAAGCACCAAAGCTTATTGGTACTAGGCCGAGACCATTGCATCATATATCACACCCGTGCTGCCTGATAATAACATTTCAAATAGGGGAACCCCAAAGCTGGCCTTCGACTGAAAAAGATATGCCTGAGAGCTAGCCATACGCACCTTTTGCCATCCCAAATGAAGTCCCAGATAATGATCTACAATGTATTAAGCAGCCATGGAGGGGGCTGGATTAAGGGTTTGCTTCACATATAAGATTTTCAGTAAAAGCATCATCTTCATTACCGCTAAGCGGCCAAGCCATAAGAGACCAAAACCTTTCCACTTACAGAGATCTAAGCATGTGTTCATCAGGAGCCTCTCATAATTGTAAGCCACCGTAAAGGCTTGTGTAGGGTGTATCTGCAGGCCCACACAGCTTATCCCTTGGGAAACACATGTGAATGGGAACCCAGACACCAGCTGGACTTGTTCAGTCCTGGGGATGGTAAGGTTGAGAATATAAGACATCTGGAGTTTGGTCTTGAAACCAGCGGACTCCCACGAAGGGTGCCAATTCCCCCATCACAGCTGACAGGAACCCAGGAGGGTTTGATAGTAGTAGGAAGACATCATCAGCATAGAGCAGAATCTTTTGTTATCTGCCTCCCATGCATATGTTGATAATGTGTGTATTGGTGTGCACCTGTTCCCCAAATGGCTCCATGTTTAGAGCAAATAATAGAGGTGACAGGGGGCAGCCCTGTCGGGTGTCCGTGGTGATTGGAAAGGGCTGAGATAAGAGCCTGTTAACCCACACCATGGCTCTAGGGGAAGAATAACTGCACTGAATCCATTTACAAAACCACAGCCCCAGGCCTAAGTGGGTCAACACCTCATATAGGTGCAGCCAGTGGACCTAGTTAAAGGTCTTTCTTGCATCAATAGACAGGAGAAGACTTTGTATCTGAAAATACTGTGTTTTATCTAGGATGTGACAGATAAGATTTGTATTATTACTACAGCCTCTTTCGGGGTATAAACCCAGTTTGATTGGAGTCCACCAGGCCCAGTATAAAGAGCCCTAACCTATGTGTCAAGATGCCCGTAAAAATCTTAGCATCAATGTTTAGTAAAGATATGGGGCCATATTTATACTTTTTGACGCAAAACTGCGCCAACGCAGTTTTGCGCCCAAAAAATTAGCGCCGGCTAACGCCATTCTGAAGCGCCATGGGGGCGCCGTATTTATTGAATGATGTTAGCCGGCGTTAGCCGCCGGCGCTGTCTGGTGTGCGTTAAAAAAAACGACGTACACCAGGCAGCGCCGGCGTAGGGGAAGATGGAGCTTGGGCGTCAAGAAAATGGGGCAAGTCAGGTTGAGGCAATTTTTGCGCCTCAACCCGATTTGCGCCATTTTATTTTCACTCCCAACCCCCATAGAAATGACTCCTGTCTTAGCAAAGACAGGAGTCATGTCCCCTGGGCATGGTCATTGGGCATAGTGGCATGTAGGGGGGCACAAATCAGGCCCCCCTATGCCACAATTTTTTTTTTTAAATACTTACCTGAACTTACCTTAATGTCCCTGGGGTGGGTCCCTCCATCCTTGGGTGTCCTCCTGGGGTGGGCAAGGGTGGCAGGGGGTGTCCCTGGGGGCAGGGGAGGGCACCTCTGGGCTCATTCTGAGCCCACAGGTCCCTTAACGCCTGCCCTGACCCAGGCGCTAAAATCCGGCGCTAATGCGGGTTTTTTTAGACCCGCCCACTCCCGGGTGTCACTTTTGCCCGGGAGTATAAATACGACGCATATGCATCGGAGTCATTTTTTAAGACGGGAACGCCTACCTTGCATATCATTAACGCAAGGAAGGTGTTCACGCAAAAAAATGACGCTAACTCCATGAACTTTGGCGCTAGACGCGTCTAACGCCAAAGTATAAATATGGAGTTAGTTTTGCGTCGAATTTGCGTAGAAAAAAACGACGCAAATTCGGCGCAAACGGAGTATAAATATGCCCCAAGATGTGGTAGAAACATTGTCTAGGATCATTATCGGTGTTGGGGACCACCGTGATCATGGACAGTTGCATTGTTTTGGTCAGTGTGCCTGTGAAGCTAAAAGCACTATAGAACATTGCCAATATGGGAGCCAGCACTTTGTAAAGGTCTGTGTTATAACCAAGATATCCAGGGGCCTTATCTGGTTGTAAAGGTGAATGGGAGAAATATCCTTATTGAGGGATGAAATGGCTATTTGTGGGATGTGAGTCATGGGGACCAAAGGTAGATAGGCATCGATGTTGGGAGCCCCAAGACCATCTGCCATGTAGAGGGTAGCATGAAATCTTTATAATTCTTGGGTAAGAAGCTCATCCTGGAACTTCAGAGTGCCATTAGAACATGTCAGTTAATTCACTCTCTGGTGTACAGCCTGGGTCCATGAGGGATGGGCTCTCTTCTGTGTATTATTCCTGCTTTTCTTGTGATAAATCATATTCTGCCCTACCCATATCTAATGCTCTCTATTTCTTGCAAGCTGCAGTCAGTTGACACCAGGTTGCGAGCAAGCCATTGTGCCTTTAGGAGTCCTCTAGCTACTTAACCTTTGATTCCAGCTGGGAACGCAATTTCCACCTATCTTTATTAAACCAAGCCACTATCGCAAGGAATTGACCCCTCACAATGGCCTTCCATAAGAGAGTGATGGAAGTAGTTTGCGTCTCATTAGTTTCTAAGAATGAGGTGATAGTGGATGTGATCTCTGTGAGAACGTGCTCGTGAGTAAGTTGCTTTACAATGTACTCCACATTTTTGAAGCCACTCAAAGCCACGCAAAGTGGCTTTGCATGGCATTACAAATATGACATAATTGCTTGCGCCTCACATGTACCACTTTATGTGGTGCAAGGATGGTGCAAACGGCTCATAAGTTTGCCCCTTTGATCACGTGCAGCTGCCACACTTTCATTCGATAACCAAATGCACACCTTCTTTGGAATGGTACAGTGTGGAGTGAGTACTGATTTTTGCAGTGAGCCATACCTTGCACTCATGGATATTTGGACCCATTCTTACAGGTTTAGTGGCACAGGGCACCACAGCAAGTCACCTTGCAGTGCTGCCCTGCGTCACAGGGAAAGGGCAGGAAGGTGTTGTATTTATCCAACACAGTGCATTCATGTCCTTTTCCCCATTTTGCTGGTGCCCTTTTGGCAGCCTAGCACCAATGCAGACACCTTTGCACTGTTGTGCAATGCTGCCTGTGTTGCATGGAGGATTGTTTGCACAGAGTAAGGCAATGGAGCACTTTCTAGTTTTACTCCATATTTTAAAAGCCATTTAAAGCCATGGAAAGTGGCTTTGCATGGCTTCAAAAATATGAATTAATTGTTTGTGCCATGCATGTATCAAATTGTGTGGCGCAAGCATGACGCAAATCACTCTTAAGTATGCCCCCAGGTTCTTTCTCTACAGGTTCCCTGTGCCCCGCACCTAAAAATACTATGGGACTTACCTTCAACCCCCCTTTATTTTATTCTCTTCACACTTTATTCCCTTGACACACAAAAATACCTTTGCAATTCTCATCAAAGAACAAAGTTGTCTGTTTTACAGAAATCATCTTCTGCAAAGTTCAAAAATGCCATTTGGCTATTATTTGATAAGATATTTAATATGTGTAACTTATTGCAATATGCCTTAAATTTTTTAAGTATTATTGAAACATGTTTGAGGATGATTTTTCAAGTGAGTTTGCTAGTGGGCATTGATGCATTAGGTTTTAAATAATTGAAATGTGTCTACCTTTCTAGATCCATGCTACCATGGAAACTGGAAGCATTTTCAGAACTTGACAATGTGATGAATATTTACTCATTCTGCCCCTCAGTAGTTACACAAGAAAAATAATACATTAATTCAGTTTGTAATTGTATTTTACATTTCTGTAGCAGCAAGTTGTTCTTCATTATGTATTTTGTGTTCAGTTGTTGTTGACATGTTCAGGTGGTGGAATATGAATAGTCCACAAATACTCACACTCTTCAAGTCAGTGTTTTGAGAATTACTTTTGTCTGTCAAGGTGGCTATTATAGCCTCTCTCACTCACAGTAGCAAACATTGCAGACAAAGGTTACAAGGACTTTATAGTTAAGTTCATATTTTACAAACAAATCCATAAAAATTCAGCAGTTCTAATTATATTAATCTCAAGAAACTATGGGGGTTATTATGAGTTTGGCGGTCTCACAACCACCACGTTGGTGACGGCGGTCGTACCACCAACAGGCCAGCTGTGAAGACCGCCAAATCATGACCATGGTGGTCTTCCCAACAGAACACAGTCAAACAACCACCAGTACCACCGGTGTGGTCATGCCATCATGGATGGCGGTAGGAACCTTCCGGTCGCCAGGGACCATGTCTCCGCCGGACATATTATGAGGCTGCACACCACCGTCTCTGCTGCAGTCCCACCACCACGAAAACCCTAGTGGAAACCAACTCTATAAAAGGAAACACCCACTTTCTGGAACCCAATAAACACATTCACACTGCCATACAACGAAGCATACATCACACCACACATAACACATGTAACATAGCCATCACCACACACATGAACACACACACAACAACCACACAATGGCACACAACACCACCATTAAAAATGGCAACACAGACAATACACAATTTTGCTACATACATGCATTTAACAAACACAAACATGTCCTACACACATTACACAGCAATGACATCGGGACAAATGGCAGGGCCACACCCACACATGCAGCCCAGGCAAAACAGCTGGCACAACCAACACACATACACATTTCACACACGCACAAACCAAAGCCCACAAACACTAAACAGCCATGAAGAAAGAAAGGCAGGACAAGTATGTTAACATTGAATACAACAACAAGTTGGACCAGATGTATTTTGAAAGCCAAATGATACAAAATAAACATATTTACAGTTAAAAAAAGGCCATTGGCCAGTCCAAAGTGCCAAAGGCACAAATGCACCTCAGACTGCATTATGACCTCCACAGGGTAGGGACATCAAGGTGGCATGTAGGCCCCTCAGGGATGGGGCAGAGGGGGTGTTTGGGCTTAGGTTTGGGAAGGGGTCTTTGGGCTTGGGTTTGGGAGTGGTAGACTTCTTGGCAGGGGGAGGGGTATGGGCACTAGCAGGAGTCAGGGAAGGTGGAAGAAGTGGACTTGGGGAGGGACAAAGAGCACTTGGGGGGTGAAGAGGATTATGGAACAAGGAAAATTCTGAGAGGAAACACTTCTTAGACACATGGGGTGGTCATGGCAAAAGGGTTTGGGAGCGGAGGGAGAGGGAGTGGTTGTAAGATGTGTGGATGCCTTGGGCACAAGTGTGTGTGTGGAATGCTTGTGGGTGCTGGGTGTCTTTTGGGTGAGTGAGTGCTGGCATTTAGGTGTCTTGGGAGGAACGAAGGAGGAGGTGGAGGGAGCTACCATGCTGGATGGGTGACTGTTTGTTGGGGTGGTGTCTGCAGGTCTAGTACATGTGCGGCATGTGGGGGTGTTGGTGGTTGTGATAGTTGCCGATGTGGTGACTGGGGTGGATGTCTGCGGGTCTGATATTGTGCTGACTGTGGGTAAGATAGGTGCTGTGGTTGGATCCTTGAATGATGGTGTGTCGGCTGCAGGTGTTTCTGGTGTAGTTTCTGTGATGGAGGGGGTTGTCAGGGAGCCAGTGTAGGTATTGGATGTTGGTGTGTCTGCAGGTGGGTTTTATTTGTGTGCATGCCGGTGGTTGGTCTTGTGGTGCTTGTGTTTGTCAGTGGTACCCTTGTCTGTTGAAGTGGATGCATGTCTGTGCGTAAGTGTGCTTTGGCTAGGTTTTGGGAGAGGGGTTTGGGATTGGGAAGAGGTAGGTGGGGGGCATGGTAGACAAAGGAGACCGTAGCCTGAAAGGATGCTCTAGAGACAAGACAGGGCACCGTGAATGCTCTCCAGGAATTCATTGCTCTGTTGGACTTGAGCTGCCAGTCCCTGGATGACCTTCACGATGGTGGACAGACCCACATAGCTGGACCTCAGGAGGTCAATAGCCTCTTCACTGAGGGCAGCAGGGCTCACTGAGGCAGGGAAAGAGATGCCTGCGGTGAAGGAGATGCCCACGCTCCTGGGTAAGCGGGCATGGGCAACTGGATGAGGCGCTACAGGGAGGGTGGTGCTAGTGAGGGGCTGGCGGATAAAGATGGTACTGGGGTGGTCCCAGATGGGTCTGCTACCGCCAGGGAGTGTCCACTGGAGGTTGGTTCCAGAGAAGAGGTGGCAGATCCAGTCTCCCCATGGTACTACCCTCACTCTCTGTCCCACTGGGTCCCTCACTTTTGCTGGTTGCAGCTTTCTGGGTCCTGTGGACTGCTGCTTCCCCACGTGCCCATGCCCCTTCTCCTTCATCTGACGCTGCTGATGTACACAAATAGAGATAGAGGGAGGGAGAAAAAGAGAGAGAGAGACAGGGCGAAAATGGGTTAACATATAGCTCTCAAACACACTGGTAAACATGCACATGTGTGACAACACATATCCTGGCTAGGCTACTGCAGGTGCCAATACACATTACCTACATCATGTCACAACTACCCACACCTGTATGCCAACCCTTACACCTACATCAATATCTAAGTAGGACAGCACAGCTGGGGTCATCCATGTGATGACAACCAAAGCCATTTTTGCAGGCAGAGCATGCCCTAGATGCATTAACAATTGAGTGCCTGAATACACATCATACCTCTCCATACCCGTATCACCAATTGGATGAGCAGCTGACTGAATATACCACTTCAGGCCTCTACTGTTACAACACCTGATCAGTCCATGCCCTCTGTATTACAGTGAAGACAACTCCGCTCACAGACCACACAGCACCTGCCTGTCACATTACATGGCAGACCAAACACTTTATACAGTGACGTCAATAGAGAAATCAACTCTGGTCTGGCCATCACAAGTCAGACACCAAAATAGGTTACCTCTGATGTGTAAAATATGAGTCTGTGATTTATCTGTGTGAATAGTCTGACCCAGTCACAGATATAGATCTGCAGACACCAAACACATATATCACAACTTATCACACTGCTAAGTACATCTACATTGGAACATATAGCACAGATAACACATCCATACTCAATCAATGAGTGCTGTGCCACAACAGATGTACTTCAAGAACACACATATTACATCATGGTCCACGTACAATGCCACCACACATGCAGTTACATCTGTTTGGCTGTGCAACAGGACAACTCCACCCTCACACACCATTCCAAGAATGATAATATCTATCACAGAGCCCAGACAACACACATCTCAAACAGTAAATGTCTGGACGCATTGGGCACACATAGACCAACACCACTGCCTGTACACCAATTACACATACCACTAAAACAGGAGGCTGCCTGAGGAGACTGAATGAAACGTTTGAATAACATCTACATGCCATGTGTCATGTAATAGCCCAACCTCTCCTAATCTGCTACTTCAGCTTGGCCAAGGCAAGCAGAAAAGTCCCAGCCTATCAGATGTGCCCCGAACTAAACATCAGGACATGATGTAAGCAGTTCCCCAGCAATGTAGCATAGCAACTGCTGGAGCATGGTCATACATGTCACACACACAACATGGTGACATATACGAGATCTGCCAAGGCACTTACCACTTCTAATACCATCCCATTGGTTTAATGGTTACATCCCTACAAGTCTTGCACCTAGGAATACATGATGTCTGCAACCAGACTTCATCAATTGGACGCGTATCAGTATTGCAGTTTGGCTAACTTCACAAACCGTATAGTCAGCAGATCACCCATATATGCCTACATAGCAATCACGCCAATAATCCTGTGCCATGAAGACCATATCTGTGGTGGAACTGGCATGACAGCCCCACATTCAGTCAATACCATGACCAGTACATGAAGCATACAGTCCCTGTTATAAAACGAGAGTCAAACAATAGTATATACTGGTATGCTACACAGATGGGAGTGGACTGACACCTTAGAGTCACAAATGCAGATGGATGGAGCTGGTCATACTCAGGCCCATATTTATACTCTCTTTGCGCCGGATTAGCGCCTTCATTTCAATGCAAATCTGGCGCAAACTTAAACACCACATTTATATTTTGACGCTAGACCCAACTAGCATCAAAATATCTGAGTTTGCGTCATTTTCTGGATGAGTGAAACCGCCTTGCGTCAATGAGATGCAAGATGGGCATTACCGTCCAAAAAATGACTCAAACACCTGTACGCCATATTTATCCATCCTGGCAAAAATGACGCACGGCTGGGAAGCGGACCCGAAAAATTACGTAAAGCCCGATTTGGTGTTAAAACGGGGCAAACACACCACTACTTAAGGAAAACTAACACAAGCAATATCATTGCTCAAGAAGGACAACATGGAGGTGCTACTCATGCAGCATGCAAGATGACGCAGAGCACAGGACCAACAGCAGCAGCTACCACGACACCAACGTGGACCGCAAAGGCAATGCAGAAGGCAGGAGAGGCTATTCAGGACCAGGGCAACCCTCCTGGGCCTCAGGGAACAGGATATTATCCAGAGGTACAGACTCAAAATGGCAAGCCATATAGCAGCTGCTGTGCTAAATTGAGCCACAGTTAACAGCCAGCCTTCAGACACCCCACAATATTCCACCGGAGACCAAGCTGCTAGCTGTCCTGCACACGTTGGCAAGTGGCTCATTCCAAACTATTGGTGCCCTGGTTGCTAGGGTATCACAGCCCTCATTCTCAACCTTCCTTCCCAAGGTCCTTGATGCCATAATCTCCCTCACACCCCGCCACATCAGCTTCCCCAACACACAGCAGAAGCAGCAGGAGACCAAACAGGGGTTTTTGCAAATACATGGCTTCCCGCATGTGCTTGGTGCTATTGACTGTACACATGTCCGGATTGTACCACCTGCTGCAACCGAGCACCTGTACCGCAACAGAAAGCACGTCTACTCCATAGATGTGCAGGCCATTGTTGACCTCCAGGGATTGTTCACCAACATCTTGGCAAAATATATTGGGAGTGTACATGATTCCTTCATCTTCCACCACAGCACCATCAATTGGCCCTTCCAGGATGGATGATATGGCAATGGCCTTCTTGTCAGTAAGTCCATAAACCTATTAATATACACACAGCACAACAACCATGTAGGACACACAATACATACACCACAACATTGACACATGGCCATGAAGACACTAAGGTGTGACACAGGTAGTTATGTTTGACATCCTGACCCACTGGGATACACACCTATGGACAACTGACGTCTGCCAATAACAATAGATGCCACTCTAGAGCCACAAGGGACCAATTTAAAATGACACAGTGACAATGACATGGACTGCACTGGCAGAGCAACTTGGAAGATTAACCATTCAATATTACATAAGGCCACATAGTCAAGCCCACCCCCTTCCAAGCAATACGTACTGTGGAAGGGGTGTGCAATGTGTGTTGCTGCAGGACAAACACCATGAGACACATAGCATGATGATGCTGATTCATATGTAGGTGACATGGAAATACTGAGGCAGTACCAACATCACACATCACTCCTGGGGTGATGTTGCCAGCTAGCAATAAGGAAGTGGACTGTGCTGTGAACACATATTGATGTGACACTAATGCAAAGTGCAAAGTGCCGCACATACTGAAAGAGCCAATTCTCCATCTACATAACAGATGTACAGGGAGATGGCCCTTCCTGCACACATACATCCACCTCCACAAGCCAGTTAGCCAGCTCAACTGGAGCAAGTTCAGTAGTGTAGGTGCACGGTTGCACATGAGCCACTGGCAAAGGGAGCCACAAAAGTCTACATAGAAGCAAGTCACACGTGGGACAATTGGGCATTATCAATACTGAACACGTCCGTGCTGGCAACTTAGGGAGCGGTGTTGGGCATTGCCACCAAGCCCAATCAAAGGGCCTCACCCCTGGTTTTCCATCTGCAATTACATATGTCCAAGTGGATGGGATGTCCAGGCCATGTAGTGCAACCAAGTTACCACACATTGGAATCTATTGTGTATGTGGAAGTATCATGTCCCCTCCAGTGAACACACACTAAAACATCTTGCTCACTACATAACGCATGGGAGATACACACTGAACTGCAATTTGGAAACTAAACCCTAGATCTCAGGTCAACGAGGCAAACACAAGTTTTCAAGTCAAACAACCCAATGCAGAAAGAACCTCACAGAAGCCCAGGATCCCACACAATGCCACAAACACATATGAGTAACAGACAACACAAGATATAAACTGCCATGCTACATGACATTCCTGGTGAAAGCAATAACAAAATACTTACTCCTATTTTCTCTTTCAGCTGATCAGGGTTACGGGATCCAGCCATGGATCATGACCCCATTCCCCAACCCAAGCACAGCAGCAGAGCGTGCCTATAATGAGGCACATAGGAGGACACGCACCACTGTTGAACGGACCTTAGGCATCCTGAAGTCCAGATTCAGGCACCTGGACATCACCAGAGGCAGTCTCCTATATTCCCCAGACATGGTCTGCAAGATCATATTGTCATGTGCCATTCCTGCAATTTTATGATTGGAATTGAGGCACTCTGTCGCAAACACTGTACCTACCAAACATGTTCAAATGCCTGACTTATGGGTAGTATACACACAAGTGACCATGAAGTGGTAGGCAACAATTAATGACATGTGAGGAGTAACATTTCCGACATAGCCCTCATCAGCCATCCTCGATCTTCCCTGTTTATTGTTTGTCGTGGGAAATGTATTGTCCCCAAAATCAAACAACTACTGTACACACAGCAAAAGATTTGACACATATTACAAACATATATCATGACAGTTGTACCTCATTGATTGGCATCTGATGTTGATACCCATTTGTAACACATTCATACATGAATATCAAACATAATGTATTGCATGCCGTTCCAACAGAGGCACACAAATAGTTGTAACAGTCAAATCACACACAAAACACACAGGCCATGATTTATATTTTTGTAGCGTAGCCTTGCTGTCATCTATTGGCGCAACATCTGTGCAAACTTACAAATTCCATTTAAATTACCTGAGTTTGCACTGCTGTTGCATCAGTAAAAAAAAAGAAATCCTGCACAAAGATATTAGAAATGTAGGCCGCATTTGCATGGTCTACCACATGTGCCCAAACACTAGAACACACACTGCAGGCCATACCATCCTATCTTTGTCTAGATATAGGCTGCATGCATGTTCAATAAAGGAAAATGACTCAAACACAGTTTGAGTCCGAAATTTTGACACAAATGTGTTGAAAAATGACACCAACGCACACTAAACATCAATGGGTCCCTAGCGTTAATTCCACCAGCACCCCCCAGGCATGTGGATATCCACAGAAATTGTATTTTTTCGTGAATGAGTGGGATTTTGTCGCTTATGTAGCTTATATGTCAAAAATATTCACGCAAACTAAGTAAGATTAAAAAACATTACATGCAAGGCGGAAAATGGGGCGCAAAGGGGACAGGAAGTGATGTAATAGGATATCCTGTTTACAGACATAGTACACTTTCACTTTGCAGTCTATTTTTATTTAAGACTGTGTGGCTGTGTGTTGGTCTTGCTCTCTTCCTGATTGTGTAAATTGTCTCCTGTGTGGTTTATCTTTTGTCTTTTGGTATTACCTAATTGTATTTTGTACCTGTGTAAGTGTTTTTGTATCTTTTATTGTTGTCAGAATTGTATTTGTACTGCCGGGGGTCTGTTTGTGGGTAAGATTATTTGGGTTAGTTTGAGTCTGTCATTGGGGTTTGTAAGTTTCCTTTTTTCTACTTTCTTTTCCTTTATTTCTTACATTATTGTAATACATTTTGTACTGTACCATGTCGGGAAGGGCGAGGCTGGGGTGCATGGGTGAGGCGGAGCGTGGGGCATTTGTGTGGCTGGTGTGGCACTTCCTATGGTGCTAGAGGCAGGGGGCCATGTGATACAGGGGTATCACACAGAGGCAAGACGGCTGCATTAGGCAAAGGTGCTCTTCCACCTAAAAGAATATTCAACAACTCCCGGAACGAGCACCAGCTTAAGCATCGCTGGACTGACCTGGTGGCCCGAAAGCAGGACCTACTGGACCACCTGGGTGTGGTGATCGTTGGCCCTGTTGGTGAGTATCACATTGAAAAATGTGTACAGTTGAATGCTCTTGAGTGACAGTAGCAAATGTCGTGACAGGCTGCATGCAATGTTTGTGGCCATGTGGAATGCAAGTGTACCAGTAATGTGATGGATTACACGTTAATACATGGTAACAATGCAGTCCAGAGTTTCGTTGAGCCATGTATGACTATTATTCAGGGCCATGTGTAACAAGTTCTTGATACCCTTCACTAGTGGCTAAGTTTACTGAATTTTTGTGTTTACATTAGGAAAAATATTCATTTAAATGGACAAACCTAAATGTCCCATTCTGCTATCAGATTGCCCAATCACAAAACAGGGTTTTCTAGTGGCATTTAGGATTAGGCGTTCAAATCCTATCATTGAGTCGCAGGCGCCTATTTCTGTTTTTTCTTGGGCACAATTGCCGGGACTGAGCTATTGCAGTTACCATCTGTTTCAAATTGGTGCTAACCCCTTTTCAAAAGGGGAAGGGTCACCATGGGATCCGTTCCTCTTTGTGAATGCATGGTCACAAACTTTTTCTGAGTGTGAAACTGTGCAAGGGACCACTGACTGCTTCCAAAAATCTCTTCCAGTAATAAAAAAGGTTGTTAAAATACTTTCTATACATCCCTTCTGAAATATTGCTGCATTTCAACAAATATTAACATCTCAATATGAAAGCAGTCACAGACATGGGGGTCTGCTGAGCTCAGCAGGCCAGCATCCCTGTGAGTGCTGCCATTCCCAAGGGGTTTGCAAAATGAGACCTACCTCATCATAACTGAAGAGGTAGGTAACTTGCTACCCTATTTTCTATTTGCAAACAGTGTAATTTCGAAGGTTCTACCTCTGACCATCCAACTTGCTAATTGCTAGTTGCTAAGTCTCGCAATGTGTGAATCACAATACCTGATATAGGTACATATTGCCCTGAGTGACACATTTCAGGTGCAATGACTACACCTTTGCCCATGCATTCTGTCAACGATGATCAGCTAAGACACTGTCAGCATACCATCTTTTGCAGTTTTGGAACAGCAAAGTGGGCAATCCATGTTTAGCGCTACATTGTCATCATTACACACACACACGATCCCTGCCATCATGTTGTCATAGGGGACATATACGGCTTAGGGCATTGTAAATGGGGCGTATGTTATCTACATACAAAAATGGCACACCTACAATAGACCACTGAAAGCACAATGATGCCTGAATGAAAATCGACCCACATGTCCATAGCACAGTTACTAATTGTCTCTTGATGCACAAGCCACAATGCCTGAGTCACTTGTATTGCAGTGCACCAGGAAAGTGCCATTGCAATTGTCACCCAATAACAATTAATGAAACGGAGTACCATCTAAAATGGATTAGCCACAAAAGTGTGTAGTCAGGTTTAGCACCACATGATTGTTAGGGCTAGTGCATGCGTGCATACGTATATCTATCACTCACTGGTAATCACTGGAGTAACAGTGTCAATGCAAGTTTGCAGTGGTACGTCTGTTGGAGTGTCTACATGCCACATGGTACAGTGATCAGACATTGAGCATATATCTCCTTCCATGTTTTGCAGGTGGATCGGTCCCCTATACCATTGGGGAAGTGGCTCAATTTGAGGACACAGACGTATCCAGTAGGTGTGAAAATGTCCGCCCTGTGTTAGGACTGCAGCCGTTGTGTGATTGACTCTTGTGTGTTGGACTCATTGCAAGATATGATGAGCTGGCACATAATCTGATATGTGACTTGACTGAAGGTTGACATAGTGTTCCATGCAAGGGTTAGACATTCACTGGGAGAGTCATATCCTGGGAGTCTAGTGCTGCACAATAGGCAGGAGCAGGTGAACAAGGTGATTGGCAGCCGCATGTTGGCCCACATTTGAGTTGGAGGTGGTCCAGTGTCAGAATATTGTCAGCAAGTCATACCCTAAATTACACAAGACAGTGATGCATCAGTTTTCCACAAAACAGTAATTAAATAAAACACAGGAAACAGTTTGAAAATCCAAAACCAACTTATAAAAATAGATTATATTTTTATCTTTAAAATGACACAAAAACGAATAAAATCGGATAAGGGGAACCAGAGATATGAATTTTTAAAGAATTATTGTTTTTTTAGCGCCTAGAAACAAAAAGCGCCAATCGGGTCATCTGGTTGCACCTCGACTGGGGCAAAGTGAAAGTTTAAGGCCGACCGCGATGGAGCCCTGCTCGGCTACAGCTCGCGGGAGGCCTCGGTCAAAAGTTCACCTTCGGACTTTGGTGGTCATTACAACCCTGGCGGACGGTGTTAAAGCGGCGGTAAGACCGCCAACAGACCGGCGATAAAAAAATTGGAATTACGACCGTGGCGGACACCGGCAAAAAAGACAGCCACTTTAACACTCCGACCACCACGGCGGTACAGATAAACAGCTTGGCGGTCACCGCCAACAGACAGGCGGAAGACAAAGTACCACCCACAGTATCACAACCTACCAATCCGCCACCTTTTCCGGGGCGGATTCACCACGGACAAAAACACGGCGGAAACACGACTTCGAAGGGAAAACGCTCACCTCTACACACCCCACTAGGAATCCAGACGCCATGGAACCAGAGCTGCACATCCTGCCAGCCCTCATCTTCTTGCTCCTCTACCAGCAGCACAAACGCCGGCGACGAAGACCACGGTGAGTACTGCACCTACGACACAGGGGAGGGGGAGGGAAAAAACAGGAACACACACACGCAACACCACCACCCTCACCCACTACAACACACACACTAATACATATTTATACATTATAGTTACACCCTCCAACCCCCCCGGAAGAATGCAAAGACAAAAGGAAATTAGTGTAACCATTGTAATATATTAAAATCAAGTACGCAAAAAAAAATATATATATATATATATATTTATACGGGCATTTTTCCTGTTATTTGAGTATTGTTCTTATATGATCAAACATTATGAATTATTGGAAGCTATTGTCTCTCTGCCTATTATATTTATCATTTAATAATTATTACTTAGGACTTTCTAATTTTAATTCTGATCTTATCTGTGATAATTGGTATTAATGTAGGTTTATCCTTTGATTAAGCGTTGTATTTAAATAATCATTATTACATACTTCAAGATGGCCGCCGCTTTTTTAGTACACTATAGTGTTATGGAAACAAATGAAGGACTTAAAAGTTGTATGAAATTGATGTCGGCTGAGTAGCCAAACTGTCCAGTAGAAGGCGTTTTGCCGAAACGCGTTGACAGACATTTTACTTGGGACTCTGGATTACCTGCACAAGAAAATAAACTCATGAACTAAATACGAGCGTTCTGGATTAACTGATTTCGAGATTTGGGAGATACGTGATGGGATCGGTGCAGCCGTCAGATGGCTAACAGTCCATCTGTTGAAGAAATAATATATATATATATACACCATAAACAAAATATACACCAAGCTTAGTAGTCCAGGTAGTGCTCCAATGAAGTCCGTGGAACACTGGGCACACACGGTATGGGCGAGGCCCACACAAGATCCCCGACCATGATGGAGAGAACACTGCAGGGGCATCAGACAGCAAGAAAACAAGAAAGGGGGGGCACCTCAGCCGGTTGAGTGCACGACGCCAAATCCACGAGAGGGCCACATGCCCACTGTTCAATCCTGGGGAGTGCAAAGCAACAGTCTCTCAAGTCTCTACAGTGGGTGGGTTGCCCACTGCTGCATCCTGGGGAGTGCA
This sequence comes from Pleurodeles waltl, assembly GCF_031143425.1. NCBI lineage: Eukaryota > Metazoa > Chordata > Amphibia > Caudata > Salamandridae > Pleurodeles > Pleurodeles waltl. The sequence goes on from NC_090437.1 coordinate 544,298,298, forward strand.
AAGCCACAGTCTCTCAAGTCTCTACAGTGGGTGGTTTGCCCACTGTTCCATCCTAGGGAGAGCAAAGCCACAGTCTCTCAAGTCACTACAGTGGGTGGTTTGCCCACTGTTCCATCCTGGGGATTGCAAAGCCACAGTCTCTCAAGTGGATGCCTTTCTCCACTGGTTCTGGAGGATGTGCCCAGAGTGCTTCATCCTGCTAAGGACAGAGGTAGTGGATGCCTTTCTCCACTGGTTCTGGAGGGGGCCTTGTGCCCAGAGTGCTTCATCCTGCTAAGGACAGAGGTAGTGGATGCCTTTCTCCACTGGTTCTGCAGGGGGCCTTGTGCCCAGAGTGCTTCATCCTGCTAAGGACAGAGGTAGTGGATGACTTTCTCCACTGGTTCTGGACGGGGCCTTGTGCCCAGAGTGCTTCATCCTGCTAAGGACAGAGGTAGTGGATGCCTTTCTCCACTGGTTCTGGAGGGGGCCTTGTGCCCAGAGTGCTTCATCCTGCTAAGGACAGAGGTAGTGGATGTATCTCTCCACTGGTTCTGGAGGGGGCATGGTGCCCAGAGTGCTTCATCCTGCTAAGGACAGAGGTAGTGGATGTATCTCTCCACTGGTTCTGGAGGGGGCATGGTGCCCAGAGTGCTTCATCCTGCTAAGGACAGAGGTAGTGGATGCCTTTCTCCACTGGTTCTGGAGGGGGCATGGTGCCCAGAGGGCTTCATCCTGCTAAGGACAGAGGTAGTGGATGCCTTTCTCCACTGGTTCTGGAGGGGGCCTTGTGCCCAGAGGGCTTCATCCTGCTAAGGACAGAGGTAATGGATGTCTCTTTCCACTGGTTCTGGAGGGGGCCTTGTGCCCAGAGTGCTTCATCCTGCTAAGGACAGAGGTAGTGGATGTATCTCTCCACTGGTTCTGGAGGGGGCCTTGTGCCCAGAGTGCTTCATTCTGCTTGTAACGGACTCAGTAGCATCAGTGCCCTTGGCGCTCATGGGCCAGCGGTGCTTGTGACGGCGGCGCCCTGTTCAGCGGTGCTTGTAGCGGCTGTGCCCTGTTCAGCGGTGCTTGGAGCTGCGGTGCCCTGTTCAGCGGTGCTTGAAGCGGCGGTGCCCTGTTCAGCGGTGCTTGTAGCGGCGGTGCCTAGTTCAGCGGTGCTTGAAGTGACGGTGCCCTGTTCAGCGGTGCTTGGAGCGGCGGAGCCCTGTTCAGCGGTGCTTGGAGCGGAGGTGGCCTGTTCAGCGGTGCTTGTAGCGGCGGTGCCCTGTCCAGCGGTGCTTGGAGCGGCGGTGCCTTGTTCAGCGGTGCTTGGAGCGGCAGTGCCCTGTTTATCGGTGCATGGTGCTGTGGTGCCCTGTTCAGCGGTGCTTTGAGCGGCGGTGCCCTGTTCAGAGGTGCTTGGAGCGGCGGTGCCCTGTTCAGCGGTGCTTGAGGCGGCGGTGCCCTGTTCAGCGGTGCTCCTTTGCAGTGACTCAGCTGCTGCGGTCCTCTCTGTCCCAGCAGGGCTTGTGCTGGCGGTCCTCTCTGTCCCAGCGGGGCTTGTGCTGGCGGTCCTCTATGTCCCAGTGGGGCTTGTGCTGGTGGTCCTCTCTGTCCCAGCGGGGCTTGTGCTGGCGGTCCTCTCTGTCCCAGCGGGGATGATGGCGGTGGCCTACTGGGCAACAGGGATGATGGCGGTGGCCTCCTGGGCAGCGGGGATGATGGCGGTCTCCTCCGCCGTGATGCTCTTCCCAGACTTTCCTGGTTTCTTGTGGCCCTTCCCCACCTTGGAAGGTGTCGCAGCTGACTCCAAACTCCCACCGGGACCCCTGGGAGCAGCTTTGGTGGCTGGAGTCTTCTCCCTCTCCCGTCGGGCACTGGCCAACTTTTGATGCTTGACAGGTGGGGGACTGTCCGTGCTGTGGCTCCGTGCCACACTGGCTGCCCTGGTGGCCGGTGCACTCCAGATTCCGGTGACTACAGGCACCACTGGTCCCAGAGATGTTGTGGCTGAGGTGCTAGGTTGGGACCCGGAGAGCGGGCCCTAGGAGATGGACGGGGTGGGGAAGAGGTCAAGGTTGGACAGGAAAAGTTTTTGGGAGACACTGGGACAGGTAGCTGGAGGGGGTTTGGGAGTGGAGGAAGAGGTTGTGGTTGTGGGAGGTGTTCGTTCGGTGACTTTCGGTGAAGGTGCATGCGCTGGAGGCTGTCGTGAGGTGGATGGCTGTTCTGTGGGTGTGTGCCTGCGTTTGTGTATCTTGGGATGTGGCGTCACAGACTCACTGGGAGAGGACACAGGGGACGTGTGAATGGTAGTAGAGGTGGTGACTGCACGTGAGCGGGGTATGGTGGTGGGTGTGCTGGTGATGGCAGTAGTGGCTGTAGATGTAGTGCATGCAGGTGTGAGTGTAGACGAGACTGAGAGGGAGGAGGGAGACGAGGAGGAGGGGGACACAGTGGAGGCAGTGGATGTTGGTGTGTCTGCATGTGTGTGATACTTGCGTGAGTGCCTGTGGGATGTGTGGTGCTTATGTTTGCCAGAGCTTCCCATGTGTGTTGAGGTGTGTGCATGCTGGTCTGAAGGTGTGCTTGGGATAGGCTGGGGTACAGGGGATTGGGTCTGGGTGGAGGAAGTTGGAGGGGGGAGGCTAGAGACAGGGACAATGGCTGCCATCAGTGCTGAGGCCAGAGTCTGAAAAGCTTGCTGAATGGCCGCCTGACCAGAATGAATGCCCTACAGGAATGCATTTATTTGTTGCAACTGCCTTTCTACACCCTGGATGGCATTCAAAATGGTAGACTTCCCAACAGTGAGGGCCCTGAGGAGGTCAATGGCCTCCTCACTGAGGGCAGCAGGGGTGACTAGGGCAGGGCCTGAGGTGCCTGGGGCGAAGGTGATGCCCACCCTCCTGGGTGAGCGGGCACGGGGCAAAGGCTGAGGGCCTGCAGGGAGGGCGGTGCTGGTAGGGGGGGTGGCGGCTGTACCTGTACATGCGGGTGGCACAGATGTTGCCGCCACCACAAGGGAGCTCCCATCAGAGGACGAGTCCGTGTCGCTGGTGTCAGCTCCTGTCCCCGCCGTGGAGCTCCCCTCGCCCTCCATCCCACTGGTAAACTCCGAGTAGGTAGTGTCGCCCTCCATGGCCATGTGGGATGCAGCTCCCTTGTGCTCCGGTGCCACTGCTCCTCCGCCTGATGATGCTAACGCACACAAGAACAGGGAGACCACAAAATGGGGGGGGGACGGCATAAGAAAGGCATGTTCAGTGCATGCATTACCACTACCGTTGGTGGACACGACAGACACAGAAGCCCCCTGCACTATGCTGCGCTCTTGGGATCCACTGTTCAATCCCTGGGAAATGGCCTCCTAGGCTATGGACGACATCTGCACGCATGGATGACACAGGGGCATGACTAGGTGTACTTGGCACTCTACAGAGGTGGGGTGGGTTGCCACATGGCCTGCCTTACGGAGGGACCTTGTCTACTAAACGCGCCCTGGCCTAGGGAAACTCAGAGCCCACCTCCCCCACCCAGACTCCTCCACTGCATGCAAAATCAGCAGGATGAGAGTGTACTTACCCCCTTGTGGTTGCTGTGATGCCCTCAAGCGCCCATCCAACTCCAGGTACACCACCGCCAGGATCCTGAACATCAGGGGGATCATGGTGCGACGGGTACCCCTCCCACGTTGGGAGGCCATCCCCAGCTGGGCCTCCGCCGTCTTCTCGCTCCAGTGGTGAATGTCCTCCCATCTTTTCCGGCAGTGGGTGCTCCGTCTGTAGTAGACCCCCAGGGTCCGGATGTCCTTGGCGATGGCACGCCAAATATATTTTTTCTGGTGGGCGCTGACCTACATGAATTATACAGGGGGAAGAGAAACTTATTACCAACTGCACTGACACAGTCATTGGCCCCCATCCCTACCCTTGTCATGCGGCACATGCACTCACCGTCGTTTTATGCACTCCGCAATTCCCCCCTTCTTACATCCACCCCACTCCACACAGGCATAGCCCATACAGCATGCTCCCAGTGTACTTACCTGTTTGTCTGGAGGACCGTAGAGTAGCGTGTACTGGGGAGTACTCCGTCCACGCGTTTCTCCAACTCCTCCAATGTGAAGGCAGGGGCCCTTTCCCCAGACACTCGAGCCATTGTCTCTTCCAGACCGAGGTCACAGCAGCACTTGCAGTGTAGGTCCTCTCCTTTCGAAGATCAGGTATTGAGTGATTGAACAGATCGAAAATGGCGGTCACATCCTCGGCGGTGTATACCGTCACCGCCGGCGTACATCGTCATTGGCTCCTGGGACCCATAGGGTCCAATGTTAATCAATGCAGCATTGCGCCGCGGTCTTCGACCGCCTACCGCGACGGTGTACAACGCCAGCGCAGTTACCTCACATCTCATTGTCCCACTTTAGAGGTCAGGCAGCCGCCATTTCAGGGGCCCACATGGCTTCATTTTTAACTGCGTCAAACATACCTAGGCCTAGACTGAACACACATACAGGCCACTTTTCGGATTATGATTTGTGTTCTGTGCAAGCTGTGGGTACGTACCTCTGAGCTGGTTGACTCTGTGCTCGCTGTTGTCCTTCATAGGCACCGTCCGCTGGGACATGTGAGGAGATGGCGGCATCCTCCGGTGTACAGAATGCTGGTGGCCCTGTCGACAATGGAGGAAAGACATGTTATCATCACATACAGGCTTGACCGTGCCACAATCCAGGAACTGTATACCCAGCTGGAGTCAGATCTGATGTCAGCTATCAGACATCCCACAGGAATCCCCCTCAAGTGCAGGTGCTGTCAGTGCTCCATTTCCTTGCAAGTGGGTCATTTCAAATAACAGTGGCCATAGCATCAGGGATGTCCCAGCCTTTGTTTTCCAACGTGTTGTCCAGAGTGTTGTCTGCCCTGCTGAACTACATCGTTTTCCCTCAGGTTGAGGATTTGCCTACAGTAAAAGGTGATTTCTATGCACTGGGAAATATCCCCAACATCATAGGTGCCATTGATGGGACACATGTGGCTTTGCCCCCCCCACAGGAGTGAACAGGTGTACAGAAACGGGAAGAGTTATCATTCCATGAATGTACAAATGGTATGTTTGGCAGACCAGTACATATCCCATGTTAATGGCAAGTTCCCTGGCTCAGTGCATGACGCCTCCATCCTGCAGAATAGAAGCATCCTTTATGTGATAGGTCAACTCCAGAGGCACCATGTGTGGCTATTAGGTGAGCACCCGGAAGCAAGACAGTGGGAATGGTTGTCTGGGTCTAGGGTTATCCCTACAAGTTAGTGTGTGTCTAACAGTTGTCCCTCGCCATTTGCAGGTGACTCTGGTTACCCCAACCTGTCATGGCTACTGACCCCAGTGAGGAATCCCAGGACAAGGGCAGAGGAACGCTACAATGAGGCCCATGGGCGAACACGGCGGATAATCTAGCGGACCTTCGGCCTCCTGAAGGCCATGTTCAGGTGCCTCCATATGACAGGTGGATCCCTATTCTACTCACCAAAGAAGGTGTGCCAGATCATCGTAGCCTGCTGTATGCTTCACAACATAGCTTTGCGACGACAGGTGCCTTTTCTGCAGGAGGATGGTCCAGATGGCAGATGGCAGTGTTGTTGCAGCTGTGGAGCCTGTGGACAGTGAAGAGGAGGAAGCAGAAGAAGAGGACATGGACAACAGGGACTCAGTGTTCCTGCAATATTTCCAGTGAGACACAGGTAAGAATACAAACCTGCCTACTACATGTACTTTAACACTACTACCTCTCTACTCTCTGTCGTTTTCACCCAGTATATGGTCACTGAGTTGTCACTTTCCCTTACGATTTCACAGATGTGGGTCCCACTGTGTGACATCTGCTTCATTTCCTCATGGACTAGAGCTGTGTGACATAGGTATGTTGACATTACAATTGAAAGAGCATTTTGGCACTGTAATTGCTAATACACTTTTTCGAAATCAGACTCCAGATTGTTTTGTGCTTTAAGGGTGTTTATTTAAGTGCTCAATATTGGAGGGTGCTGTAAAATGGTCCCCCACACTCAACCTGCCATTGTGTCAGAGTCACCAGATCCTCGGGGTCTGTGCACGTTCCCAACACTTCCACCACAAGACAGCTCCAATACTCTGATTAGATTTAGATTTATCACAGAGTCTAAGAGAGTCCAAGTGGGGAAAAGGGGATTAGGACGGGAACAGCTGGGAAGGAGACCTGTAGGAAGCAAAAGGTTAAAACACAACATCAAAATTACATCTCATGAATTCAGTACCATGCTACAACTCTAAGCTTCGTCTTTTCCAAAAATCATGAACAACCCTAGACTAGTCCTAAAACTGACTAGGCTTTAGATGACCGAATACCTGAGGAGGAAACAGGAAAAGTTAAATAGGACTTTCATATTCGAGTACTTTCTTTAGCATGAAAATCAGGAAACACTCTGAGCAATTTCTAAACAACCGTATGAATCTCCTTTTAAGAATACATATCAGGAACACACAGCATTACATCTAGAATTCTGGTATTGTTGTGTTCATCTCAGAAAAAACATTGGGAAGTGAATTGCGCACATTGCAGATTTTTATATGAGTATTAAACACCATAAAGGATTGTGCACCATGAAATCACACAACGTAGATTCAAGGAATAAATCACGCAACGTGTCAACTTGAAATGCTACCAAGAAAATGCCTTAGAATAGTAGCGCACAGTAATTTACATTATTTATACACGAGGAAAGAATTGCGCGTCTTGCCGATTCAAATGCCACCATACAAATATCAAGAAATGGTAGCGCACAATGAACAACATGAAAAGCACTCAGGAAAAGAATCGCGCGTCTTGTCGATTCAAATGCCACCATGCAAATGCCAAGAAATGGTAGCGCACAATGAATAACATGAAAAAACACTCAAGGAAAGAATCGCGCGCGTTGCCGATTCGAATGCCACCATGTAAATGCCAGAAAATGGTAGCGCACAATGAACAGCATGAATTACACACGAGAAGTGAATTGCGCGTTTCGCAGATTCGAATGCCACCATGTAAATGTCAAGAAAAGGTAGCGCGCAATGAACAACAAAGTTAAATGCTCATGAAACGAGTTGCACGTCTTGCCAACTCGTAAAACATCATGTAAATGTCAAGAGATATCAGCGCGCAATGAACAACCATGTGATAACGAAGTCAAATCTTTATGGAATAAATTGCGCGTCCTCCCTATTTGTAAACCACCATACAAATGTCAAAAAATGGCAGCGCACAAGTAATCTGTTATTCATTTAAGAATTTAAATCAAGAATATGAAAATTCTCAATTACGGTGTTGGGAAATGTCCAAACACCGTCTTACCGCCTGGAAACAGTGATCACCAATGAGAGATGAGTGCAGAAGACTGGAAAATCCAAATAGGCCGCCGGGACAGGAGCTCAGGAAGAAGCTGCTGCTCTGCACCTCTGAATAGTGAGCACTGAAAGTTGGGCTGACTCTCTTTTAAAGAGTATTGGCCCAGCCTAGAACCACGCCCAGGCATGTTGCAGGGAAAGTCTCTGGAAGGCCCTGGAACGGGAACACACTCGGAATGTCTGCAGCAATACATTGCAAATGTACAGTATTTATAAGCACCTTAAAAATGAATCTTTTGGATGGAATTCTGCAATGCAAAAGGTTAAACAATAACATATCATCACAATGCATAAATTACATTATCTTGCGAGTGTTGGGTTTTTGCATTCTAGATGCCCGTAGAGCGCGCACTGTCCTGGTGTTGACACATTGCTCCACTTCCTATGCCCCTTTGGAAAATGTACCTGTGAAACAAATAGACTGGACTCTGCCATGGACATACCTCCACCATCACCCCAGCCCATTTTACAACCCCCTCCACTTATTTGCACAGGAATAAACACACTTCATTCACAAAACAATCTGGAGTCAGCCTGTGCTTTCACAAATGTGTAATTGCAATATCTATGGATTATAGCAATGTCAATTTACTTGTTCACATACCAATGTAACACAGCTGTAGGCCAGGAGTAAACATAGCAGAGAGCACAAAGTGGGAGCCAGATCTGTGAAATGGAAAGGCAAAGTGACAAGTCAGTGTCCATACACTGAGTGAAAATGACAGACTTATGCTAGCTCCAACAATAGGATGAGATGTGGGAAGCAGTGACACCTTCTTACCTGTGTCTCACTGGAAGTATTGCAAGATGATGTTGTTTCGGTTGTCGATATCCTCTTCTTTTGCCTCCTCTTCTTCACTTTCCACAGGCTCCACAGCTGCCACAAGACCACCATCTGGCCCATCCTGCTGCAGAAAAGGCACTTGGCGTCGCAAAGCCAGGTTGTGCAGCATACAGCAGGCCACGATTATCCGAATACACCTTCTTCGGTGATTAGTATAGGGAACCACCTGTCAGATGGAGGCACCGGAATCTGGCCTTCAGAAGGCTGAAGGTGCATTCTATTATCCTCCCTGTTCGCCCATGTGCCTCATTGTAACATTCCTCTGCCTTTATCCTGGCATTCCTCACTGGGGTCAGTAGCCATGAGAGGTTGGGGTAACCAGAGTCACCTGCAAATGTCAAGGGACAACTGTTAGACCCACACTAACCCTTGGGGACAACCCCATACCCAGACACCTATGTCAACTGTACTGGGTCCTTGGCCTCACCTATTAGTCACACACAGTACCTCTGGAGTTGGCCCGTCACATAAGGGATGCTGCTATTCCACAAAATGTAAGCGTCTTGCACATAGCCAGGATACTTGGCATGCACATGGGAGATGTACTGGTCTGCCAAACACACCATCTGCAAATTCAGTGGATGGTAGCTTTTCCGGTTTCTGGACACCTGTTCATTCCTGCGGGGGGGGGAGACAAATGCCACATGTGTATCATCAATGGCACCAATGATTTTGGGGATATGTCCCAGGGCATAGAAGGCACCTTTCACTGTGGGCAAATACTCCACCTGAGGGAAAACAATGTAGTTGTGCATGTGTTTCAGCAGGGCAGACAACACTCTGGACAACACATTAGAGAACATTGGCTGGGACATCCCTGATGCCATGACCACTGTTGTTTGAAAAGACCCACTGGCCAGGAAATGGAGTACAGACAGGACCTGCACTAGAGGGGGCATCCCTCTGAGATGGCGGATAGCTGACATCAGGGCTGGCTCCAACTGGGCACACAGTTCCTGGATTGTTGCACGATCATGTCTGTATGTGATTATGATGTGTCTCTCTTCCATTGTTGACAGGTCCACCAGGGGTCTGTACACCGGAGGATGCCGCCATCTTATCACCTGCCCCAGCAGACGTGCCCTATGGAGGAGAACAGCGAGCAGAGAGTCATCCAACACTGAGGTATCACAATGTGTTTTATTGCAGAAACGTTAGTAATCCGCAATGTGCTGGTATCTGTCTGTATTCCCAGCCTAGATAGGTGTGACGCAGTTTTCATCCATCCCATGTGGCCCCCTGAAAAGGCGGCTGCCTGATCTGTAAGGTGGGACAAGGGGATATGAGGTAACTGCTCTGGTGTTGTACAGCATCGCAGGGGGCGGTCGAAAACCGCGGAGCAATTCTGCATTGGTTAACATTGGGCCCTATGGGTCCCAGGAGCCAATGACGATGTACGCCGGCGGTGACAGTACGCACTGCCGCGGACGTGACCGCCATTTTCTGTCTGTTCACTCACTTGATACCTGACTTCAACAGGACAGGACCTACACTGCAAGTTCAGCTGTGACCTGTGTCTGGAAGCGACAATGGCTACAGTGTCTGGAGAAAGGGCCCCTGCCTTCACTTCGGAGGAGTTAGAGAAACTAGTGAATGGGGTCCTCCCCTAGTACACGCAACTGTATGGTCCTTCAGACAAACAGGTGAGTACACTGTGAGCATGCTGCATGGGCAATGCCTCCTTTGAGTGGTGTGGATGGAAGATACATGGGGGGGCTGAGGCCTGCATGTGCGGATGGTGAGTGTATGTGCGTCAGGGCATGGGTGGGAACTGGTGGGCAATGAGTATGATGGTCTGGATGGGTGAGTAATTTCCTTTCCTCCTGTACCATTCCTCTAGGTCAGCGCCCACCAGAAGAAGGATATTTGGCGTGCCATCGCCAAGGACGTCTGGACCCTCGGGTCTACCACAGACAGAGCACCCACTGCCATAAAAGAGGGGAGGACCTGCATCGCTGGAGTAAGAAGACGGCGGAGGCCCAGCTGGGGATGGCCTCCCAACGTGGAAGGGGTGCCCATCGCACCATGACCCCCCTGATGTCCCGTATCCTGGTGGTGGCATATCCGGTGTTGGATGGGCGCTTGAGTGCATCACAGCAGCCACAAGGGGGCTGACTCTGCGCGCATTACAAGGTGTCTGGGTGGGGGAGGTGGGCAGTTGGTTCCGCTAGGCCAGGGCGAACTTGGTAGGCAAGGTCCCTTGTGAGGCAGGCTATGTGGCACCCCAACACCATTAGTGGTAAGAGCCATCTGCACCTAGTCAGGCTCCTATGACTTCCAGGTGTGCAGCAATTGGGCTTAGGCCTCATATCCCATGGGCATGTGAATTTTCTAGGAACTGTTAGTGCATGGCCTAGTGCTGAGGGCTGCTCCCTGTGTGTTGTGCCAACCAACAGTAGTGGTGTTGCATGCACTCAACATGTTTTTCTTCTGTCTTCCCCCCCTTTTTGTGGTCTCCCTGTTCTTGTGCGCGATTGCATCATCAGGCGTAGGAGCAGTGGCACCGGAGCAGGAGGGAGCTGCAACCCACTTGGCCCTGGAGGGTGAAGCAACAGAGTCTGAAGCCACCAGTGGGACGGAGGGCGATGGGAGCTCTACGGCGGGGACAGGAACATACACCAGTGACTCCTCCTCTGATGGGAGCTCCCTTGCGGTGGCGGGCACCTCTGTGCCCACCGCATCAACAGGTACAGCCGCCACCACCCCACCAGCACCGCCCTCCCAGCAGCCCCTCAGCATGTGTCCTGTGCCCGCTCACCCAGGAGGGTTGGCATCGCCTTCGCCCTAGGCACCTCAGGCCCTGCCCCAGTCAGCCCTGCTGCCCTCAGTGAGGAGGCTATTGACCTCCTGAGATAACTCACTGTTGGGCAATCTACCATTTTGAATGCCATCCGGGGTGTTGAGAGGCATGTGCAACAAACAAATGCATACCTGGAGGGCATTCATTCTGGGCAGGTAGCCCAACAGAGAGCATTTCAGGCTCTGGCCTCAGCACTGATGGCAGCCATTGTCCCTGTGTCCAGCCTCTCCCCTCCAACTTCCTCCACCCAGACCCAATCCCCTGTACCTCAGCCTATCCCAAGCACACCATCAGACCAGCATGCACACTCATCAACACACAAGAGTGGACATGGCAAACATAAGCACCACACATCCCACCGGCACTCACACAAGCACCATCCCCATGCAGACACTGCAACATCCACTGCCTCCACTGTGTCCCCCTCCTCCACGTCCTCCTCCTCCCTCCCTGTCTCGTCTCCACTCACACCTGCATGCACTTCATCCTCAGCCACTACCTCCATCACCAGCACGCCCATCACCACACACCACTCATGTGCAATCACCACCCCACTACCATTCACACATCCCCAGTGTCCTCTCCCAGTGTGTTTGTGAGCCCTCCTCCCAAAGTACACAAACGCAGGCACACAGCCACCCAACAGCCATCCACCTCACAACAGCCTCCGGCCCATGCACCTTCACCCAAATTCAGCAGACGTACACCTCCTACAACCACTACCTCTTCCTCCACTCACAAACCCCCTCCATCTTCCTGTCCCAGTGTGACTTAAAACCTCTTCCTGGCTAACATTTACCTCTTCCCTACACCTCCTCCCCCCGACCTTCCCCTACGGCCAGGGTTTCCAGGTCCCAGGCCAGCACATCAGCCACCAAATCCCCAGGCACAGTGGTGGCAGCAACTCCGGGGTCATAGAGTGTGCCACCCATCAGGGCTGCCAGTGTGCCACGTAGTGAGGCCAAGGACATTCCGCCACCTTCCAAGGTGAAAAAAGTGCCCACATCCCGGAGGGAGAAGCCGCACCTACCAACCACCAAGGGCTCAGCAAAAACAAAAGGGGATAGTGGCAAAGACAACTGTGGCACCATGAAAGGTGGGGAAGGGACAAAAGCACAAGAGACGGTCAGGAGAGGGCACAGTGGCACCGACTGAAGGACCTTCTGTCCACGACCACACCAACCTGTATGGCAGCGAATACCACAAGCTGCCCCGCCACCACAACTGCCACCTGCACCGCCACCTCCACCGCCACCTGCACTGCCACCTGCACAGCCACCTGCTCGTCTACAGCCTCAGCGACAGTCCCCAGCTTCTTCCCCAGTGGGCAGCCATCCGTGGCTGCAGGAGATGTCCTGCTGTGTCTCTCAGCAGGTGCTGACCCATGCACCACCGCCAGCACCCCCACCACTGGCACCGCCGCAAGCACCGCCACCAGCCCCGTGACGTGCTCAGACAGTGGCACCACCGCTGACATGGCTACTATCCCCAGTGGTCAGTCGTCCGAGGCTGGAGGAGACTTCCTGGACCCTGGCCAGCTTCCATGAGGCATGACTCTCATAACTGTTTGCACCTGCAGGTGGAATGCGAAGCCGCAGCAGTGTGGGGTATGTCGCTGCCTCCAAGGCGTATCATGCTACCTGTACCTCGGCAATCTCGTGGCACACACACCCAGGTGAGGGAATTGTATCAGCCACACTGCATCTGGAGCACTCTGGGCACCATGCCCCCTCCAGAACCAGAGGAGAGATACATCCACTACCTCAGTCCTTGGCAGGATGAAGCACTCTGGGCACCATTCCCTCCTCCAGAACCAGTGGAGAGATTCATTCACTACCTCAGTCCTTGGCAGGATGAAGCACTCTGGGCACCATGCCCCCTCCAGAACAAGTGGAGAGATACATCCACTACCTCAGTCCTTGGCAGGATGAAGCCTTCTGGGCACCATGCCCCCTCCAGAACCAGTGGAGAGATACATCCACTACCTCAGTCCTTGGCAGGATGAAGCACTCTGGGCACGATGCCCCCTCCAGAACCATTGGAGATTTGCATCCACTACCTCAGTCCTTGGCAGGATTAAGCACTCTGGGCACAAAGCCCCCTCCAGAACCAGTGGAGACAGGCATCCACTACCTCAGTCCTTGGCAGGATGAAGCACTCTAGGCACAAAGCCCCTTCCAGAACCAGTGGAGAAATGGCATCCACTACCTCAGTCCTTGGCAGGATGAAGCACTCTGGGCACAAAGCCCCCTCCAGAACCAGTGGAGATTTACATCCACTACCTCAGTCCTTGGCAGGATGAAGCACTCTGGGCACAAAGCCCCCTCCAGAACCAGTGGAGACAGGCATTCACTACCTCAGTCCTTGGCAGGATGAAGCACTCTGGGCACAAAGCCCCCTCCAGAACCAGTGGAGCCTGTTATCCACTTGAGAGACTGTGGCTTTGCACTCCCCAGGATTGAACAGGGGGCAAACCACCCACTGTAGAGACTTGAGAGACTGTGGCTTTGTACTCCCCAGGATTGAACAGTGGGCAAACCACCCACTGTAGAGACTTGAGAGACTGTGGCTTTGCACTCCCCAGGATTGAACAGTGGGCATGTGGCCCCCTCGTGGATTTGGCCTTGTGCACTCATCCAGCTGAGGTGATCCCCCTTTCCCTTCCCCCTGAGGTGCCTGTTTTATTTCTATCTGATGCCCCTTCAGTGTTCTCTCCGTCATGTTCGGGTACCTTGTGTGGGCCTCGACCATGCAGTGTGGGCCCAGTGTTCCACGGACTTAAATGGAGCAATACCTGGACTTCTATTCTTGGTGTATATATTTGTTAATAGTGTATATATATTTTTGCATACTGGATTTTAATAGATTACAATGGTTACACTCATTTCCTTTTGTCTTTGCATTCTTCCGGGGGGGTGTTGGGGGTGTAACTGTGGTGTATCAATATGTATTTGTGTGTGTGTTGTCATGGGTGAGGGTGGGGGTGGGAGTGTTGCGTGTTGCGTGTGTGTGTCCCTGTTTTTTCCCTCCCCTCCCCTGTGTTGTAGGTGCAGTACTCACCGTGGTCTTCACCGCTGGCGTTCGTGCTCCTGGTAGAGGAGCAAGAAGATAAAGGCTGGTAAAATGTGAAGCTCTGGTTCCATGGCGTCCTGGTCCCTCATGGGGTGTGTAGAGGTGTGCGTTTTCCCTTCGAAGTCCTGTTTCCGCCTTGTTTTTGTTCGCGGTGAATCCGCCCCGGAAAAGGTGGCGGATTGGTAGATTGTGATACTGTGGGCGGTACATTGTTCTCCGCCTGTCTGTTGGCGGTGACCGCCGCGCTGTTTGTTTGTACCGCTGTGGCGGTCGGAGTGGTAAAGTGGCTGTCTTTGTTGCCGGTTTCCGCAGTCGTAATTAATTTTTTTTTACCGCCGGCCTGTTGGCGGTCTTACCGCCGCTTTAACACCGACCGCCAGGGTTGTAATGACCACCATTATGTCCACGAGTCACACTCAAAACGGCGGAGTCACTTGCATGTCAGTGTCCCTTGCTAATGACATCCTGTCTTGAACATTCTGTCCACCTGTGGCATATAGCAGTCTTTGAACACAGGGACATGACTGCAATAGGTGCCCTACATACCCCTCCCGATTAGGCCCTGCACTGACCAGGTTGGAAAAGTTTATTTTGTGGAACATGAGCTAACCACATAACATAGTCCCAACAATGCACAGAAGCATGCAGTAACTCTGATTGTCACCTGTTGCATACACCCCTGCATGTCACAGCCAACCTACAGACAGACCCATTGTGCTTGGACCACATTGAGGGGAGTGGCATGTTGAGCACACAAAGAGGCAAGCCTTTCCATGTGTGGATATGTGCAGATACAGATGCAGGTTCCAGCTACTTCAGTGGTTGGGGGTCTGTGTGAAACATCAACATTGATATACAAACTTCCACACATGTGTGGACACAAACCCGACAGCACAGAGAAATCTGGTCATGGATTATACATGTCCTGCCTCATGGCCAAACCACAGAGTCCAATATCATGGCACATCAGTGAACAACACACAGTTTGCAGTTCTGCAATGTCCAAAATGCAAGGAGCCTGCACAGGACAAATCAGAGCTGGATGAAAGAGACAACAGGGCTGTGGGATCAAGGGACATGTCAAGGATATGTGAGACACATTGTCAGAGTGGATATGAGCATCAGTCACAGATTAACATAATGCCCCAAATGCAATTTCCATTGTAATCAGTGGGCATAGGCTCAAGTAGCTGCATATTGACACTGTGGCATGATTTAGCAGCATCACATGCTGTCCAGGGATTCAGGGTGTGGGCACAGTGTCACACTTGCTGTGCAAAAGGTAATCTATATCAGCCAGATTTCAGGTTTTGCACTGAGTAAAAATTGACAGTGCCCATTCTCTGCAGACTGAGCAGACAGACCTATACAATACACCATGTCCAATAAATCACATGCATTACAGAACATTATGGCGGTCATTCCTAGATTGGCGGGCGACGGTCATTCTGAGTTTCCCACTGGGCTGGCGGGCGACCGCCAGAAGGCCGCCCGCCCGCCCAGCGGGAAACCCCCTTCCACGAGGATGCCGGCTCCGAATGGAGCCGGCGGAGTCGAAGGGGTGCGACGGGTGCAGTTGCACCCGTTGCGATTTTCAGTGTCTGCCACGCAGACACTGAAAATCTATGTGGGGCCCTGTTAGGGGGCCCCACGACACCCGTTCCCGCCAGCCAGGTTCTGGCAGTGAAAAACGCCAGAACCAGGCTGGCGGGAAGGGGGTCGGAATCCCCATGGCGGCGCTGCTTGCAGCGCCGCCGTGGAGGATTCCCTGGGGCAGCGGGAAGCCGGCGGGAAACTGCCGGCTTCCCTTTTCTGACCGCAGCTTTACCGCCGCGGTCAGAATGCCCCCGGAAGCACCGCCAGCCTGTTGGCGGTGCTTCCTCCGTCACCTACCCTGGCGGTCATAGACCGCCAGGGTAGGAATGACCCCCTATGTAGCCTACAGCCAATGTGCAATGGGTGTCTATGTGCAGAGCAGATGGGCATTGTGATTCATTACCTAGCTTCAGAACAACAGCCCGACAAGGCCAGATGTGACCAAAGATCAATGTCCAAACACAGAAAGGCCTCACATAGTGAGCAATCTACCAATACACATCTCCTGGTGTCAGGCAACCGCATGAGACCACACAAATTCTTCATCATCTGGCAAGGTTTGCCAGAGTATGGCTATCATGACACCTCATGTAGCTATGTTCATCAAATGCAAGTTGGGTAAGGGAACACTCAATGCACACTCACCACATTGCCTCAGGACTCGAAATCTGTCACTTGACATAGATATATGACCATTGACTCTACCATTGATGCACATTGACAGCACCTACAGGGCATTGAGGATACTATTTGACAAACTGGGCCTAAGCCTAGCCTAACTAAAGCTAAGATAAGTAGAGGTAAGAGAAAAGTGTGCAGATGGTGCACTTACCTGCTCCTCTAGTGCACCATAGAGCTGTCCATACAGGGATAGGAACTCCTCTACAAGCTTCCCCAGATCTTCTGGTGAGAAGGCAGGAACCCTATCACCTGTAGGATGCGGCATGATTGCTCCCAGAGGCGGTACACAGCAGCTTAGGTCATGGAGGTCTTGATGGCAGCAGTGTCACAAGTCGAGTGAGAGATTGAGCAGAGGATGGCAGTCATGTCCCTGATCGTCACCGCCGGAGGGCACTGCCATTGGCCCAAGACCATCAGAAGTAGCAAAGTTATCCAATGCCAGTGTCTGCTGTGGTAGCATTTGCTGACCACCATGACGACTTCCACCGGCGGTCACGGGTGGTTCCTAATGTCCAGTGGAGTAAGTTAGGCAGCAATTTTAGAGGCATACATTGCTATTAGATGCTAATTTTGGATGTGTCACAAATCTGAAAATGTTGTCTGGCCAATATTTGGGTGCTGGCCTTGTCTTGTCATGTACGTCAATCGTATCAGTTATCATATTGTTATCTTATCCAGCACATATTACAACATATTTGGGGGTACATTCACCACCCTCTTGCCACGGGCAATCCATTATCTTGGGAATTGACTCACAAGAAAAGCTAGAAGTTAGTTGCATGCAAAGCTGCAGTTAAGATACATGATTTGCACACATTTTTGGAAATGCAAGGGGGTAACGACATACAGATTTGCTATTGTTAGCCTTGGTGTGTGCTGTGTATCATGTTTTCATTGACTCACATGACATGTCACAGTTCCTATATGACATGTATAGTGTAAATTGCAAGGGAAACAATGAGTGGAGGCCATATCTTTCTTTTGTCCCACATTGTTACCGTGGGAGGAGAAGGATCAGACAACCTCCTGTGTACTGTCCACTAGAAGACTTGCAGGCCAAGGAGAACAGACATGTGATTCAGATCTACCGCCTCAATCAGCAGACAATCATGGATCTCTGTCATCAGCTGGAACCAATCCTGATGCCAGCCATCAATCATCCAAATAGCATACCACCCATTGCACAAGTCATGTCAGTGTTCTACTTGGTGGCCACAGGGTCCTTCCAAAATATAGTGGCACTAACTGCTGGGATGTCCCAGCCTATGGTCAGTCTGGTCTTGAAGGATGTTCTCTCAACAATGTTGAAACACATGGACAGCTACATCTGTTTTCCTCAACTTGAAGATTTTTCCCATTTGGAGGCCGATTTCTATGGTCTGGCACACATCCCACGTGCTGTTGGAGCCATTGATGGTATCCATGTAGCCTTATTTCCGCTGCATCACAATGAACAGGTCTGTCAGAACAAGAATTCCTATTCCATAATTGGCGAACCTCTACATTTTCCAGGTCTGTGTCCGGCACCCGGGTTCAGTCCATGAGGCCTTCATCATGAGGGACAGGGCTATTCCCCAGCTGATGACACAATTGTACCCAGACAAGGCCTGGCTGGCTGGTAAGTAACATATGTCATGGGTGTTTCTATGCTATGTCTGCTGCCAGTGAGACAATGCTTTGGACTCATGTTATCACACATGTCACATTCCCTTACTGGGAACTCTGCATACCCAAACCATTTCTGTTTGTTGACACCAGTGAGGAACGCAACCATGCCAAGGAAAATCTGCTCTAACGAGGCACATGGAAGTACACGCTGTGTGGTGGAGCTGGCTTTTGGACTCCTGAAAGCAAGATTGCAGCATGAACAAGACAGGTGGTGCCCTCCCCTACTCACCTTCAAAACTGTGTAAGATCATTGTGGCCTGCTGCATGCTCCACAACCTTGCCCTGGGGAGAAACATCCCATACATCCCTGATGAGGAGGAGCTGGCAGTGCCACTGGGTGAGAATCCTGAAATGCCAAGTGAGGTTGGCAGTGATGAAGGTGAAGGCGGAGACATGGGGGTTGATCTCATCAATCAGTACTTCACTTGACTAGAAGTATGTGATGTATTGTGATTTCTGTGATTTCAAGGGGTACCTTAGAGGTCAGTGTTTGTGGGAAAGGGTATCTCTGTCATCAGGAGGCAGAGGATCTGATGCTGTGCATCATACAGCCATTGTTTGCTGGCTACATCGGACTTGAAGATGTATCTCTTTTGAGGACCTCCTTTGTTTGGGGCAGTCAAATTGCATTGCTTGAGAAACTACAGTAGCTTGTGAAGAGTTCACTGTCTCTTGTTTATCACTTTTTCCTTGCAGGTCTCTTCACCATACTATCCTCTTGTGGGCATTCATTGGCAGGTGGCTGTTGCTGGTCTGACATGTGAAGTTGGCATGGATTGATCCAAGTACTGTTGTTTGCCGGTTTGGGGTGTATGAGTCCCATGCCCAGGCTGCCTGGACAGTGGGAGGGCAGATATCTAAACTACACAATAGACATGCTTTCCCTAGTAATTTGGTCCAATTGTTTCATGTGTATGATCATGTGTCATTGTCACATGTCATCCTATGCAAACCATTCTCTCCACCTTCACATAGTGTTGACAAGGATCCTGCATGACCTCTATATAGCTGTCAATGTGCTACCACATTGGAGGCCACAGTGCCTATGCCACAAAACTGACATAAAGGCCCTCATTACGACCCTGGCAGTCGCTGTTAAAGCGGCGGTAATACCGCCAACAGGCCGGCTGGAAAAAAAATGGAATCACGACCATGGCGGAAACTGCCTACATAGACAGCCACTTTAACACTCAGACCGCCACGGCGGTAGAAACAAACACAGCAGCGGTAACCGCCAACAGACAGGGGGAGGACAAAGTACCGCCCACTGTATTACAAGAGGCCTATCCGCCGCCTTTTCCAGGGCAGTACCAACAACATCAAAAGCACGGCGGAAACAGTACACAGAAGGGAAACCACTCACCTCTCGACACCAACAAGGAACCAGGACGCCATGGAGCCTGAACTACAGGTACTGCCTATGCTGCTCTTCCTCCTGCTCTATCAGGAGCAGGACAGACGCCATCAATGACCACGTTGAGTACTGCACCTACAACACAGGGGAGGGGGGAGGGAAAAGAGAGTGACTCACACACGCAACATGCAATACCCCCACCCCCACCCTCACCCACAACAACATACACACAAATACATGCAGCAACATTACACATACACCCCCACACCCCATGGAAGAACGCAAGGACAAAAGGAAATGATTGTAACAATTGTAATCATGAAAAATCTGATAGTCAAATATCAAAATTCAGTACATACAAATATGTACACCAACTACACAAGTCTGGATAATGTACCAATCATTGTCCGTGGACCACTGGGCCCAAAATGCATGGGCGAAGCCCACACTAGATACCTGACTGGAAACGGAGAGAAACTGCTGGGTCATCAGGTCAAAAATACACAGGCACCTCAGTGGGAGGGGGAGGGGGGGCACCTCAGCCAGATGAACACACGGTGCCACTGCTGCACGAGGGGGCTCCATGCCCATTGCTGCATCCTGGGGAGTGCAAAGCCACAGTCTCTCAAGTCTCTCCAGTGGGTGGATGTAAATCTCCACTGGTTCTGGAGGGGGATTTGTGCCCAGAGTGCTTCATCCCGCCAAGGACTGAGGTAGTGGATGCCTGTCCTCACTGGTTCTGGAGGGAGCTTTGTACCCAGAGTGCTTCATCCTGCCAAGGACTGAGGTAGAGGATGTAAATCTCCACTGGTTCTAGAGGGGGCTTTGTGCCCAGAGTGCTTCATCCTGCTTGTGGCGGACTCAGTAGCGTCAGTGCTCTTGGCGCTCATGGGCCAGCGGTGCTTGTTGCAGCGGTGTCCTTGGCAGTGGTGCTCGTGGCAGCCATATCTTTGGCAGCGGTGCTTGTGGGGGCGGTGTCCTTTGTAGCGGTGCTTGTTGCAGCAGTATCCTTGGCAGCGGTGCTTGTGGCGGCGGTGTCTTTGGCAGTGGTGCTTGTGGCAGTGGTGTCCTTGGCAGTGACTCAGCTGCTGGTGATCCTGTCTGGGCCTGCGGGGCTGGTGCTGGCGGTTCTGTCTAGGCCAGCGGGGCTGGTGCTGGCGGTTGCCTCCTGGCCTGCGGGGCTGGTGCTGGCGGTCCTGTCTGGGCCAGCAGGGCTGGTGCTGGCGGTCACCTGCTGGCCTGCGGGGCTGGTGGTCCTGTCTGGGCCAGCGGGGCTGTTGCTGGCGGTCCTGTCTGGGCCAGCGGGGCTGTTGCTGGCGGTCCTGTCTGGGCCAGCGGGGCTGGTGCTGGTGGTCCTGTCTGGGCCAGCAGGGCTGATGGCAGTCGCCTCCTGGGCAGCGGGGCTGATGGCGGTCGCCTCCTGGGCAGCGGGGCTGATGGCCGTCGCCTCCTGGGCAGCGGGGCTGATGGCGGTCTTCTCCGCCGTGCCGATCTTCCCAGACTTGCCGGGTTTCTTGTGCCCCTTCCCCACCTTGAAAGGTGTCGCAGCTGAGTCCACACTCCCTCCTGTACCCCTGGGAGCGGCTTTGGTGGCTGATGTCTTCCCCCTCTCCCGCCGGGCACTGGCCAACTTTTAATGCTTGACAGGTGGGGGACTGTCCGTGCTGTGATGTAGTGCATGCAGGTGTGAGTGGAGACGAGACTGGGAGGGAAGAGGGAGACAAGGAGGAAGGGGACACAGTGGAGGCAGTGGATGTTTGTATGTCTGCATGTGTGTGATGTTTACGTGAGTGCCTGTGGGATGTGTGGTGCTTATGTTTGCCTGAGCTTCCTTTGTGTGTTGGGGTGAGTGCATGCTGGTCTGATGGTGTGCTTGGGGTAGGCTGAGGTACAGGGGTGTGGGTCTTGGTGGAAGAAGTTGGAGGGGGAGGCTAGAGACAGGGACAATGGCTGCCATCAGTGCTGAGGCCAGAGTCTGAAAAGCTCGCTGAAGGGCTGCCTGACCAGAATGAATGCCATCCAGGAATGCATTGGTTTGTTGCAACTGCCTCTCTACACCCTGGATGGCATTCAAAATGGAAGACTGCCCAACAGTGAGGGACCTGAGGAGGTCAATGGCCTCCTCACTGAGGGCAGCAGGGGTGACTGGGACAGGGCCTGAGGTGCCTGGGGCGAAGGAGATGCCCACCCTCCTGGGTGAGCGGGCACGGGGCAAAGGCTGAGGGGCTGCTGGGAGGGCAGTGCTGGAAGGGGGGGTGGGGGCTGTACCTGTAGATGGGGGGGCACAGATGGGCCCGCCACCACAAGGGAGTTCCCATCAGAGGACGAGTCCCTATCGCTGGTGTCAGCTCCTGTCCCTGCCGTGGAGCTCCCCTTGCCCTCTGTCCCACTGGTGAAATCAGACTCCGTAGTGTCGCCCATCCATGTGGGATGCAGCTCCCTCCTGCTCCGGTGCCACTTCTCCTCCGCCTGATGATGCTAATGCACACAAAAACAGAGAGACCACAAAAAGGGGGGGACGACAAAAGATAGACATGTTAAATGCATGCATTACCGCTACCGTTGGCAGACACGACAGACACAGAAGCCCCCTGCACTACGCCGCACACTTGGGGTCCACTATTCAATCCCTGGGACATGGCCTACAAGGCTATGGCCGACATCTGCACCAATTGATGTCACAGGAGCCTGACTAGGTGTAGTTGGCACTGTACCCAGGTGGGGTGGGGTGCCACAGGGCCTGCCTGAAAAAGGGGACCTAACTAGCACACTCGCCCTGGCCTAGGGGAACCCACGGCCCACCTCCCCCACCCAGACACCTCCAATGCATGCTGAATCAGCAGAATTACAGTGTACTCACCCCCTTGTTGCTGCTGTGATGCCCTCAAGCGCCCATCAAACTCCGGGTACGCCACTGCCAGGATCTTGAACATCAGGGGGGTCATGGTGCAACAGGCACGTTGGGAGGCCATCCCCAGCTGGGCCTCCTCCGTCTTATTGTTCCAACGGCGAATGTCCTCCCATCTCTTACGGCAGTGGGTGCTCCATCTGTGATAGACCCCCAGGGTCCGGACATCCTTGGCGATGGCACGCCAAATATCCTTCTTCTGGTGGGTGCTGACCTACAGGAATTGTACAGGGGAAAAAGAGAAGTTATTACCAACTGCACCGTCACAGTCATTGGCCCACATCCCTACCCTTGCCATGTGGCACATGCACTCACCGTTGTTTCATGCAAGCATCATTCTCCCCCCCCTATCTTTCATCCACCCCACTCCACACAGGCATAGCCCATACAGCATGCTCCCAGTGTACGTACCTGTTTGTCTGGAGGACCGTAGAGTAGCGTGTACTGGAGGAGTTTCTCCACCTCTTCCGATGTGAAGGCAGGGGCCCTTTCCCCAGACGCACGAGCCATTGTCTCTTCCAGACTGAGGTCACAGAAGCACTTGCAGTGTAGACCCTCTCCTGTCGAAGATCAGGTATTGAGTGATTGAACAGATAGAAAATGGCGGTCACGTCCGCGGCGGTGCCTACCGTCACCACCGTAGTACATTGTCATTGGCTCCTGGGACCCATAGGGTCCAATGTTAACCAATGCAGAATTGCGCCGCGGTCTTCGACCGCCTACTGCGACGGTGTACAACGCCAGCGCAGTTACCTCATATCCCATTGTCGCACTTTACAGGTCAGGCAGCCGCCATTTCAGGGGCCCACATGGCTCTATTTTTAACTGTGTCACATATAACTAGGCCTTGCCTCAACACTCATACATGCTAATTTCAGATTATGAATCGTGTTCTGTGTAAGCTGTGTGTACGTACCTCTGAGTTGGTTGACTCTGTGCTCGCTGTTGTCCTTCATAGGTACCATCCGCTGGGACATGTGAGGAGATGGCGGCATCCTCCGGTGTACAGGCCACTGGTGGACCTGTCGACAATGGAGGAAAGACATGTAATCATCACCTACAGGCTTGATCGTGCCACAATCCTGGAACTGTGTGCCTAGTTGGAGCCAGACCTGATGTCAGCTATCCGCCATCCCACAGGAATCACCCCTCAAGTGCAGGTGCTGTCAGTACTCCATTTCTTTGCAAGCGGGTCATTTCAAACCACAATGGCCATAGCATCAGGGATGTCCCAGCCTATGTTTTCCAACGTGTTGTCCAGAGTGTTGTCTGCCCTGCTGAAACACATGCGGAGCTACATCGTTTTCCCTCTGATGGAGGAGTTGCCTACAGTGAAAGGTGACTTCTATGCCCTGGGACATATCCCCAACATCATAGGTACCATTGATGGGACACATGTGGCCTTGGTCCCCCACCCCAGGAGTGAACAGGTGTACAGAAACCGGAACAGTTATCATTCCATGAATGTGCAGATGGTGTGTTTGGCAGACCAGTGCATCTCCTGTGTGAATGCCAAATTCCCTGGCTCAGTGCATGACGCTGACATCCTGCGGAAAAGCAGCATCCCTTATGTGATGGGGCAACTCCATAGGCACTGTGTGTGGCTATTAGGTGAGCACCTGGAACCAAATCAGTGGGAATAGTTGTCTGGGTCTGGGGATATCCCTACAGGTTAGTGTGTGTCTAACAGTTGTCCCTCGCCTTTTTCAGGTGACTCTGGTTACCCCAACCTGTCCTGGCTACTGACCCCAGTGAGGAATCCCAGGACAATTTCAGAGGAACACTACAATGATGCCCATGGGCGAACTAGGAGGATTATAGAGAGGGCCTTCGGCCTCCTGAAGGCCAGGTTCAGGTGCCTCAATATGACAGGTGGTTCTCTATTCTACTCACCAAAGAAGGTATGCCAGATCATCGTGGCCTGCTGTATGCTTCACAACTTAGCTTTGCGATGACAGGTGCCTTTTCTGCAGGAGGATGATCCAGATGGAGGTGTTGTGGCAGCTGTGGACAGTGAATACGAGGAAGCAGAAGAAGAGAACATTGACAACATGAACTTGGTTATCCTGCAATATTTCCAGTGAGACATAGGTAAGAAGACAAACCTGCCTACTACATGTAATTTAACACTACTACCTCTTTACTGTCTGTCCTTTTCACCCAGTGTATGGTCACTGAGTTTTCACTTTCCCTTACGATTTCACAGATGTGGGTCCCACTGTGTGACATCTGCTTTGTTTCCTCATGGACTAGAGCTGTGTGACTTAGGTATGTTGACATTACAATTGAAAGAGCATTTTGTCACTGTAATTGCTAATACACTATTTCGAAATCACAGACAGACTCCAGATTGTTTTGTGGGTTAAGGGTGTTTATTTAAGTGCTCAATATTGGAGGGTGCTGTAAAATGGGGAGGGGTGATGGTGGAGGAATGTCCATGGCAGGGTCCAGTCTATTTGTTTCACAGGTGCATTGTCCAAAGGGGATAGGAAGTGGAGCTGGGGCAGTTTGATGATGGACAGGGTGACAAGGTGGGATAAAAGGATGACATTCAGGGCAGTCTCATTTCTTGGCGGGGGTCTTGGCATCGTTCTCAGTCTTTGTCCTGGATCTCAGGGACCGTTTGCGGGGTGGTCCTCCATCTGCAGGGGGTGGGATGCTGGTGTGGTGGTCCTGTGGCAGTGCCTCCTGTCCACTAGCGCCGGCGAAGGTGGTGGGAAGTTCATCATCCAGGCTAGTGTCAGGGGCCCCTTGTTGGACCACAGTGTCCCTCCTGGTGTTGAGGACTTCCTTCAGCACTCCTACGATGGTGCCCAGGGTGGAATTGATCGATCTGAGTTCCTCCCTGATGCCCAAATACTGTTCCTCCTGCAGCCGCTGGGTCTCCTGAAACTTGGCCAGTACCGTTGCCATCATCTCCTGGGAATGATGGTACGCTCCCATGATGTTGGAGAGGGCCTAGTGGAGAGTGGGTTCCATGGGCATGTCCTCCCCCTGTCGCACAGCAGCACTCCCAGTTCCCCTGTGTTCCTGGGCCTCTGTCCCCTGAACCGTGTGCCCACTACCACTGCCCCCAGGTCCCTGTTGTTGTTGGGGTGGTGGGTTACCCTGGGTTCGCTGTAGTGGTGGACACACTGCTGATTCACGTGTCCTGGGGACAGAGATATGGGCCCGCTGGGTGGGTGCTGTTCTGGTGTTTCCAGTGTGGGGAAGCTCTATGGTGGCCTGTGACTGTGTGAGGGGAACAGACTGTCCCGAGGTCCCAGATGGGCCGGGCTGGTCGTCTAGATCCAGTTGGACAGAGCTGCTGTCATCACTGTGGGCCTCTTCTGCTGGTGGTGTGGACATGTGTGGACCTTCCTGTGCGGTGAGGTTGGGTAGGGGTCCTACAGTTGTGTAAAAGCATGAATATTGCATCTGTGTGTACCATGGTGTGCAATGGGTGGGTGACCTGTGTGGGACCTTGTGTGATGATGGTTCAGTGGGGTGTATGGGTATATGCCGTGGCCATGCATTGGTGATGGGTGTCCATGCTTTGGTGTTGCATGCAGGGATTGGTGTTGGGATGTGTGGTTTGTGATAGTGGGACATGTGTGAGGAGTTGGAGTGATGGGGGTGAGGGCGAGGGTGGGGGTATGTGATAGCATGCAGGTAGGGTGGGGGATAAAGTAGTTAAAGTTTGACTTACCAGAGTCCATTCCTCCAGCTACTCCTTCGAGGCCCTCAGGATGCAGAATCGCCAAGACTTGCTCCTCCCATGTTGTTAGTTGTGGGGGAGGAGGTGGGGGTCTGCCGCCAGTCCTCTGTACTGCAAGGTGGTGTCTGGATACCACGGAACACACCTTCCCCCGTAGGTCGTTCCACCTCTTCCTGATTTCTTAGGTGCTGTCCCACTGCGTTGACCCTGTCCACTATTCTGCGCCATAGCTCCATCTTCCTAGCTATGGAGGTGTGCTGCACCTGTGATCCGAATAGCTGTGGCTCTACCTGGATGATTTCCTCCACCATGACCCTGAGCTTCTCCTCAGAGAACCTAGGGTGTCTTTGCCGTGCCATGGGGTGGTGTGGGTGATGTGTGGGGTGGTGTGTGTTGTGATATGTGGTGTGATATTTAGTGGTGTGTTGTGTGGGGTGCGTGGATGTTATGTGGGTAATGGTGTTGTGTGCCTGTGTATGCTTGGTGGTAGATTGTAGTGTCTCTCTCTGGCCTTCTGGATTTTGGCCGTAGGGGTTTGTGGGTTTGTGGGTGATGTGGGTCTGTTTTTTATATTGTATTGGGTGTGTGGGAGTGGTGTGTGCATGTGTATCAGGTGTGTGTATTTGTAAATGTCCAATGTGGTAGTGTTTTGTAGGAGTGGGTGTGTTTTGAGCGCAGAGATGTGTACTGCCAATGGAATACCGCGGTTGAAAGACCGCAGCATGGATTCGTGGGTCGTGATAGTGTGGGCGTATTCCTGTTGGCGTGACGGTGGAGGTTTTGTTTTCGCCAGTTTATCACTGACCTTTGGTGTGGCGGACTTGTGTGGGTGTCTGAATTTTGGCGGATTCCGAGCTGTGGGTCATAATGACCGCCAATGTTGTAATGACCCCCAATGTCTTGTCTTGTCTTTTGTATCCATGCAGATCAATGCCCATCAGAAGGGGAGAGACCCTTGACCCTGCTTCACACAGGTCGCTCCCTACACCGCCGCCTCTGCTCCAGGTGCCCGTGTTTCTACTTCCTTCTCCTTTTGTTTCTTGCTCTGCTCCCCTCGGACCCAGCTGCTGCATCCCTGCAGCCCCACCCCCGCCCTCCACTTCTGATCTCCTTTCCCGCCACTGAGTCCCTGCGGCCCTGCCCCCCCTGCTCTCCCATTTGCTGTTCCCCTCCCTCCTCCCAGCTGCCACTCCCTCCCACCTCCCCTCTTATGGTGGCTGCGGCACGGTGAAGAGAGCGACCCTTGACCCTGCTTCAGGCAGGTCGCTTCCTACTCCGCCGCCTCTGTTCCAGGTGCCTGTGTTTCTACTTCCTTCTCCTTTTGTTTTTTGCTTGGCTCCCCTCTTCCCCAGCCGGTACACCCCCAGAGCCCCACCCTCTCCCTCCACTTCTGATCTCCTTTCCTGCTGCTGTGTCCCTTAGGCCCTGCACCCCCTGCTCTCCCATTTGCTTTTCCCCTCCCTCCTCCTAGCTGCCACTCCTTCCCACGTCCCCTCTTATGGCAGCCGCGGCACGGTGAAGAGAGCGACCCTTGACCCTTCTTCAGGCAGGTCGCTCCCTACTCCACCGTCTCTGCTCCAGGTGCCTGTGTTTCTACTTCTTTCTCCTTTTGTTTTTTGCTTGGCTCACCTCAGCCCCAGCCGGTGCACCCCCAGAGCCCCGCCCCCTCCCTCCACTTCTGATCTCCTTTCCTGCTGCTGTGTCCCTGAGGCCCTGCACCCCCTGCTCTCCCATTTGCTGTTCCCCTCCCTCCTCCTAGCTGCCACTCCTTCCCATGTCCCCTCTTATGGCAGCGGCGGCGCAGACGCGCGCTGAGGGTGTGCCTTCGGGACGCTGAAGGCACACCAAAGGAAAGCCCGTCTGCGCCCAGGCCGTACCCAGCGCCAGTCCCCCTGGCCCACGCACCACCCGCACCACCAATCACTGCTAGGGATCCTCCCTCAGCCCAACACTTTTCAACGTTTACATGGCTCCTCTTGCCAACATCGCATGATCCCACCACATCAACATAGTATCCTACGCAGACGACACCCAGCTGATCATCTCCCTGACGAGAGACCCCACAACCGCAAAAAACAACCTCCACAATGGACTTCACGCCATTGCCAACTGGATAGAATCAAGCCGCCTCAAGTTAAACCCAGACAAAACAGAGATCCTCATCTTCGGCAGCATCCCCTCTGCCTGGAACGACTCCTGGTGGCTTACCTCCCTAGGAGCCGGACCCATTCCCACCACCCAAGTACGGAACCTGGGAATCATCTTGGACTCAGCACTCAGCATGACTCAGCAGGTCAGCGCAGTCTCCTCTTCCTGTTATAACACCCTTCGCATGGTCAGCAAGATTTTCAAGTGGATTCCCGTCAAAACCAGAAAGACAGTCACCCACGCCCTGGTCAGCAGCCAACTGGACTACGGCAGCGCACTCTATGCCGGAACCACGGCCAAACTACAAACGAAAATGCAACGCATCCAAAACGCCTCCGCCCGACACATCCTTGACGTCCCACATCACAACCACATCTCTGCCCACCTCAGAGACCTACACTGGCTACCCGTATCGAAGAGGATTACCTTCAAACTACTCACCCACACACACAAAGCCCTCCACAACACAGATCCGGCCTACCTCAACGACAGACTCACCTTCCACACTCCCATCCGCCAGCTCCGCTCCGCCAACCTCGTCCTCGCCTCCGTCCTCCGCATTCACCGCACCACCGCTGGAGGAAGATCCTTCTCTCACCTCGCTACCAACACCTGGAACTCCCTAGCGCTCTACCTACACCAGAACCAGGACCTCCTGACTTTCAGGAAACGCTTCATGACATGGCTATTCGACCAGTAGCTCCCCCTCCACTGCCTTGAGACCCTGACGGGTGAGTAGCACGCTTCATAAATTACGTGATTGATTGATTAATCTGATGAGCCATGTTAAAGAAGATGCATACCCTGTAGGCCCACAGCCGGTGGACCATCCACTGTTGGAAGAAGTGGGAGGACCTGAGACGCTGGGCCCGCAAAACCGCAGAGGTCCATCTTGGGCTCTCCTCCCAATGAGGACAGGGTGCCCATCAGACCATGACCCCTCTAATTGCCTACAATTTGGTGGTGGCCTACCCGGCCCTGGGTGGGCATTTGAGGGCAGTACAGCAGCCATGAGGTGGTGAGTACAATGCAATTACATTATTGACCCTTTACCATATGGTTTAGTGAGGGACAGAATGTTCCCCTTAACAATGTGGGATGTGTCTTGTGTCACAGATCATTTGTGATCATGTTGGTGTAGATGGGCCATGTGTTCCCAACTTGGTTGCTCATCCTTTTGGGTCTGGGACCTGGGACTGAACAGTGGGGACCCCACAGTTCAATTGCACAGCAGGGAGCTCATATGACTGTCTTTAGTGTCCAATTATTCTGCTTTAATTACCCTGGTTGGTGCAAGTTTGCACCAACAGATCACTCTTCCCAAATTTCATTGCACAAAGGTGGCTAGGATATGGCTCACTGTTCCCTGCAACGTATCTGGGGATATGTATAGATTGACATCTTTAAGCCAGGGACATGTTTTCTCCATTGTAGGTTGGGTGCTGATGTCTCACCGTGGTCTGTGGTGCATTGGTGTCCATCATACTTGTGGCATGACTTACATGGCAACCTCTTGGCAGCTATAGTAAAGGTTCTTTCCTATGGTAAGTGGAGAATGTTCTTTGTCAGGAATGATGTCTCATAAGCGTGGCCAACATACCTTTTGCATACCTATGTGCACGTGCTCCATTTGCACTAGAATGCATATGCAGGCATTAGATTTAAGCTTGGGCTAGCCATGCAGATGGCAAGATGGCAAGATGTCTGAAATATCTCACATGTATGTCCATGGTGTCAGGTTGCCGGTATGATACTTCTGCAATGGTTGTCCATTCATTGTGATACCCCAGACAGGGTGGTGTCACCATCACATGTAGTCAGACAGATACATTCATGTCTCATGGTGTGTACTTTGTTGTGTGTTACTACATTTGCTACGATGGATATGACAGGAAGGGCCAGGGTGTTGATCCACTTTATGATCTATTGTAACCTTGATGGTGTATGTTGTTGTAGGTGCACAAAACCTGTGAGTTGTTTGAAAAATGTGTCCTGACTGTTATGATGTATCATGGAATGACTTGCAGAGATGTTTGCATTACTTGTGTTTGGGGTCAGGGATTCTGCCACAGGCAGATACCATGCCTGTCATTTCTGATAAGTGGCTAGTGATGTTGGTTCTCATTGTACAACAATTTGGTGTCCTCCTGTTAGTGATTGCAAGGCCTGTCTTCCTCCTTCCAGCACGGTACAATTGTCAACTACAAGCACATTCAAAAGTTGACATGGAAATGGTTGTGAGGCATTGGTTGGGGCTATCCTGGCCCTTACAGGGCCATTTGTGTGTGTAAACTGGAGACATTTCTCCATGAGGTTTAGGGCCTGACTTCATTTTTTGTCCCTTGCAACATCACATGTTGGGCACCTCTGTATAACCTTTCTGCTATCTCTCGACTCAATTAGGGAAGGTTTTACTTGTAGAGCTGCAATTTGTTGGGATGTGTCCATAGTGACATGGATGTTTCTATGTCACCTAATGAAGGGATAGCACGTTGGTACCAGTGTTGTCTGCCTTTCCCTAGCAACATCTGTTTGTGTTGATACATGATATTAGTAGCTGTGTGCATAGGCATGCATCTGTGTAATTGGTAGGGTACATTACAAGGGTATCCAGTTGGTGGTTACTGGTTCACTGTGTTGTGCTGGAAGTGGGATAGGTTTGGGGTTGAGTGGTCACCTAGTTGTGGTATGGTTAGTGTGGTAGCTAGACTTCTTCGCTGATATTGTAATCATCTGTGACCAAGATTTGCTCATGTGTTACCTCTGTAATTCAAGTGGCATGCATGGTATTGTGTGAGCACATGATGGTGCCACTTTGCTGTCAATTCATGTGGAGAGCCACTTGGCATGATGGTATGTTTTGTATCTCAAAGTTGTGATTGATGTGTGATCATGTACATAATATGGCCCTACTTCACTTTCTTTTGGCAGCATGAGAACCGGGAGGTGAATGAGACATGGCTGTGCCGAATGGGGAAGCATCTGGCCACGGGATCTCCGGTTATGAAACCACTGACACAGAGGGATCAAGTGGCCTAGAGGGCAAGGGAAGTGCCACGGGGAATATCAAACATTCATCAGCATCATCGGATTCTTCCTCCAGTGGCCACTCCCTAGTGGTGGAAGACCCATTGGGGACCATCCCAGTACCATCTCTGTCTGCCACTCCCATTTATAACCACCCTCTCTGTTGCTCCCCACCCAGTTGCCCGTGTCCGCTCACCCAAGCGGTTGGGCATCTCCTTTGCCACATGCACTTCTGCCCTCGCCCCAGTAAGCCATGCTACCCTCAGTGAGGAGGCAATTGACCTCCTGAGGTCGATTTCTGTGGGTCAGACCACCATTGTGAATGCCATCCAGGGACCAACAACACAACTCCAGCAGACAAATGCATTCCTGGAGGGCATTTACTGTACAATGGCTGGTCTACAGAGATCTTTTCAGGCTCTGCCCTCTATACTGAGGGTAGCTAGTCACCCCTTGTCTTCCATCCACCCTCCTCCTTTCTCTTCCCAGTCCAAATCCCCCCTTCCCTGACCCAGCCAAAGCACACAGACAGACTCACATACATTCACCTCAACAGCCAAGGGAAGCACAGACAGACACAGGTACCACCAGACACACTACCAGCATGCACACATACAACATCCACCTGCAGACACAGCAACATTCATGACTTGCCTTGAATCCCCCATCCCCAGCATCACACACCACATCTGGTACACCTACAGACATCACCACAACAGACACTGATACAGCCACCACACCCATTTTACCCACAAAAACCACCCCGGCAGACCCTCAGACATCCATCCCAGTCACCATACTTGTATACATCAGAACCATAGGCACACCTACATGCACTACATCCACTATACCTGCAGTCACCACCCCACCCGGCAACCACGGAATCCCCCCACACCACCACCCCCCCTCAGCCCAAAACACATAAACACCCTCATTCACTCACCAAACAGACACCCACCACACACAAGCACACCTCCTACAGACACGCACCCAAAACATCTGCACCTACATGTCATACAACCACTCCTTCAACCTCTAAATCCTAAACTCCTTCTGATGACTGTCCCTGTGTGTCTAAAAAAGTTTTTCTTTGGTCTCTTGACTTTACCTCTGCTTGCCACCCCGTCCCACCCCCAAATGGCTTCTATCCCTCCAAAAAGACCCTCTATTCGACCTCCAAGGTGTCCTCTGCCCCCTGCAAGTACCCATGCCCCCCCACCAAGAAGAAGGTCAATCCTCCTCGGAAGGCTCCTCTCTCCTAAGCCCAAACCCAAACCCCATCCCAAGCCCAAACCCCTCCTCCACAGCCACCCACAGATAATCCCTGAGGTGCCTGCCTGTCCCCTTGATTCCCCTACCTGTGGAGGTTACATGGCAGTCAAGAGTTGAGTTGGGGCCTTATATTGTGCCTTTTGGGCTATACACTTTAGCCTGGGCTACGGCCTTGGACAAAGACTATTTTATTACACCTCTTCACAATTAAAGCCAACCAATTTTTGTTGTTTGGGATACTCCTTTGTCCTGTATTTCCTTCCCATGGATTCTGTTGTGCCAGGCTTACATCAGCTGTGTGCCTATAGTTGTGTGTGTTTGTGCTGCTTGCTGATCCATGTTTTTTTGTGTGCAGTTTTTTGTGTTTGTATGCAGTGCTGTTGTCCCCCAAGGTTAGGGTGTGTATTGTGTGATGGATATGTGTATATTGCTGAAATGTTTGGTGTAATGGCATTGTGTTGTGTTTGTAGTAGTATGTGTTTCTTTTTGTGATGTGCACAAAAAGCAAATATGACATGCATGGTGTATGGCTTGTCCCATGATATGCTTTTTGTCTACATGTGGTGTGTGTGTTCTTGAGTTGTGTCAGTGCAGACATAGAGTGTATTGAGTTGTGGAAGTTTTCTTTGCATTTGTGTGTGCATGTGTCTGTTTAGGTGCATGTCCCTCTGAGCTGGTTGGTGTAGGGGTATGTCCCATGGACTGAGAGTTGTGTGTGCTTTGTTGCCTTGCCCTTCACCCATTGTGTGACTGTGCATGACAATTGATGTTGGTATTGTTGGGCAATTCCTGTGTGCATGTTTTGTGGGACCTTGTTCAACATGATATGTGTCACGGTGCAGCCTCCTTCTATGTATGGTCCTGCTGTTCCCATCACAGATGTGTAGGTATTGTTGTGGTGGTGCACTTTGTGCCATTTATCTATGTGTCTCTCTGGATATTGTACATGGCATTGAGCTTCCATTGTGCAATATGAGTGTGTGTGTCAGTTGCAGGGTTGTTTGATGGTGGTGTTGTGTGTTCCATGGCACATGGATGACTGTGTGTGTTGTATGCGTGGGCAGTCCCTGGCCAGTGTTGGGTGTGAGTGTGTGGAATGTATTTGCATATGTGCAGTAATTGTGTTGTGTTTGATGTGTGTGGGTATTTTGTGTGGCCATCTGTGTCCCTAAGCCTGTGCTGAGTAGCTTTGTGTATCTGTGTAATATTGCCATAAAGTGTGTGTCTGTGCTGGCTGAAATGTGCATGTTGTGCATGTGTGGATGTCCTTGTTGCAGTGAGTGAGTTTGTGTGTCTAAAATGATAGGTGTAGCTGCTGGCCATTGCCTACCCACCTAAGATGTGTTTGCTGGTGCAGCATGCTGTTTTTAAAGGGTTAATGTTACAGGTAGCTGTGTGTACTCACGGTTGATGTCGTCCACGTCGGCGTTGATTCCATTGTCTTTCGATGAGCAGAAGTAGCGGCATGATGTTGGGAAATAGCTCCATGGAGGCTCAGGACGTGTATGGCTGTCTGCAGGTGAGTGTCTTCATTAATGCTGTTTGTTTCTGCCTCCTGATACGTAGTGGTTGGACCACCGCAGTCACATTGGTGGTGTGCAGCCTCCTAATAGGTCTGGTGGAAACCTATTTATGGCTCTGACAGACCACAGCGGTCTGTGCTTCCTGTTTGCCTGTGCTGCCTGGCGGTGGCGGCAGATCACTGAAGGTCTTCTGTTGCCTCCACCGCCAAACTCATATTATGATAGTCTGCTCCGCCAGTCTGCTGGCTGTTGGACCGCCATGCTGCCAAACTGATGTAGGCAGGGAAACATATATGAATATTGCTCCTGCTCTCAGAGAGCAGCATTTTTAGCCACTCCCAGGGGCAGGATCAATGTAGGCTCCCGCTGGATGTGGCCCCTGGGGCTCGCACTACAGTTCACAATGATAGTATTGTGCGTCACCTGGGTGGGCATCAGGACACCCATCCTTTATTGGCTAGACCCTGGCAGATAGGGTCCCAAGGACCAAAACCAGTCTGGGGATGGGGGCATGTGCTCCTCCCCTAAATATAGTGCAGGCCAAGGGAATGAGGTCCTCAGCCACAATTGGCCTGGGGAGAGAGGCCATGTGCCCCCTCCTCTAAAAAAATGCACTGTCCCCTAAGGGATGGGGTCCTGGGACAAAAAGCTGACCAGGGACAGGCCCATATGCTACCTTCCCCTAAAAAAAGGTGACTGGTTCCAAGGAATATGATCCGTAGAGCCAAAATCAGCACAGGGCGGGGAGCCACATGCTCCCTATCCCAAAAAATGCAGAGCCTGGGTACAAAAACAGCTGGGTAGGGGGGCCACGAGTCCACCTCCCCTTATTTTTAATCAGTGGACCTGGGTGATGAGGTTTTCAGATCCTATTGAGGCTTTGGGAAGGAGGCCAAACAGCCCCCTCCCCTCTATTGTAAAAAACAGACCTGTGGGATGGTGTTCCCAGGGCCTTACAAGATTCAGGGAGGGAAGTCAAGCATCCTCCCTCCCCTTTAATTTTAATTGTGGACCTAAAGGATGGGGTACTCAGGACATAAGGAGGCTCAGGGATGGGGCTGCGTTGCCCAATCCCTTTTAAAATATATATTGCCCTGGGGAGTGCCGTCCCCAGTACCATAATAGGTTCAAGGAGGGTGGCCACATGGCACCCTACTCTTTTAAAAAAGGCCCTTGGGTGCCATGGCCAAGCTTTGTGGCCAACCCGTGGCACACACTGCTGAAGGCCATGTGCGGTTGGCGTCCCTTAGAGGGGCTGGGAATAGTGCCTTGTGCCCAACACCCCACTGCACACTGCGAAAGATTGTGTGCTGTGTGGTGTTTGCTGCATGTGGAAGATTGGCCTCTCCATGCCCTGCTAATTACCCTATGTAATACATCACTCATGACATCTTCTTTAGGATCATTTCACCTAACTATAATATATGTGTGCAATTATATATATATATATATATTTATATATATATATATATATACACACACATATAAATAGATAGATAGAGGTAGTGTATTCATCATAGTTAGGAATCATCACAAATGTGATGGCTATCCCATCTGCCATATTATGATTCCATAGGATCTAATGGGATCGTAATACAGCAGACTGGATAGCCGTCACTTTTGTGATGGAGTAACCCCATCTGCCAAACCCTAAATTATGCCTTCAATCTTCCTTCTACATTGGCGGATGATGGAATGATGCAAAGTTTTGCAATGATTGTTTAAGGGAATGCAAAGATAAAAGGGGGGCTTCCATAACACATTTTTCCACAGATGCATTTTTCATAGTCTTTTGTATCTCGAGTAGCACAAAAGTGGCTGAATAGATTTACTTGCAATTTGGCAGGATTACACATTATGGTGCACAGATAGTCCTTTTGGGTACTACAGTTAAGTGGGGGAAGTATTTGTTAAGTTACAAGTCATTTTAACTTAGTGATATCTGTGGCAGCAGTGGTTTCAAGAAATCTTGCAATATTTTGTGGAAGTACGGCAACACATACCGAAGACGTCATTATGTGACTAGCTAATGACTGTCTTGACAAACGTTAACACTTTGCCCGTGTTCTGTGTTTTGCCTTTAGATATAGGTAAGTATGAGGTTTGATATATTTCTTCTGCCTTTATTAATAGGTAGGAAAAAATATTTATACATTTCTATATTTGTTTAAAATGTACGAAGTACATCGGTATCAAGATAAATTGAAAAAATAAATATTACAAATTTAACAAAACACTGTAGTGCCATATATTTCACAAATAAAGTGTACTAAAATGTATTTTCCATTTTTAACATATTTAAATCTTAAGTAAAATGACCACATAGCTCCCCGCCAATACCTAAACATTATAGCACTACTTAAAAACTTTTTTAAATAATGAGCAGTTTTCCTTGAACTGCTCTAAAGATATATAGAAACATTTACACCAAATAAATATACTCACCTGCCACATTACATCTACATTTATTAATACACTTTCACTCTACATCTGTTTCAAGCATCACAGTTCACGCTATGCTATTGCACTCTATTCCAGTACATTATACAAAATAACATTCTATGCAACTCCACCCTATGTCACTCTACTCTACACCACTATACTTTACACCATGTCACTGTACGCTATTACAATCTATGCCACTTCATTCTATGACATTCCACTCTTTGCCAATATTCTGTATGTCTTTCCACACTATGCTAATCCACTGTACGCTATTCTACTGTACTCTGCCATTCCACTCTACTGTATGCCTTTTCAGTGCACACCACTGCACTATATGTGTTTGCTCTGTACACCATTACACTTCATGCCACTTCACTCTACCACAATTCACTGCATGCTATTACACTGTATGAAACTTTCTACTCTCTAGTCTACACTATTCCACTATATACCACTCTACTCTACATCACTATGCTATACACCAGTAACACTCAATGTTATTCCATCCAATGCCGCTCTAATGTATGCTATTCCACTGTATGCCACTCCACTCTAAGCCACTCCATTCTACACCGCTACACTTTATGCTATTCCAATATAGTACACTCCACTCCACAATACTCTACTTTATGGCAGTCCACAGTACACTATTACATTGTACACAACTGCACTGTAATCCACTACACTGTATCCCATTTCATTCTACATCACTCTACTCCATAGTATTCCACTGCCAAACACTCCACTCAAATCTACTAGGATGGATGCCCCTCTACTCTATACCATTCCAGTCTGCTCTGTTCTACTGTATGCCACTACACTGTACCCCACTCCTCTGTACTCCACTCTAATTTACACCACTGTATGTCACTCTACTTTATGCAATTACACTCTACTCCTCTGCACTCTATGTCTCTCCACTCTGTTCCATATACCCAGTGTATACTACTCCACTGTGTGCCATTCCACTCCACACCACAGAACTCCACTCTACAATATTCCATTGTGCATCACTGCACTGTACCTCACTCCACTCCACACTAATCCATTGTGTAACACTCCCCTGTTTGCCACTCTATGATGCTCCACTATACATCATTCTATGCTATTCCACTGTAAGCCACTTTACTTGAACCCTCTCCGCTATATCCCACTGCATAGTACAATACTCTACTGTAAAGTATTCCAATGTATGCTGCTCAAATGTATGGCACTCCAGTCTATGCCACTCCACTGTACACTACTACACTAAACATTAATAAGTGCTATACTGTTCCACTGTGTGCAGCGCTACTCTACAATACTCCACTCTATGCTATTCCACTCTATGCCACTCTAATATAGGCTACTCCACAGTACACCACTTCATTGTGCACCACTTCTCTCTATGACACTCTACTCTACCACACTCCACTCTATACCAACTCCACTCTCTGCCACTCCACTCTATGCCACTTCAGTCTAAGCTATTGCACTTACACCACTCCACTCTATGATATTGTATTTGGGTGCCACGTCACTGTACCTCACTCCACTGTATGCTGTTCTACTCTATGCCACTGCACTGTACGTTATTCCACTGTATACTCGACCACACTATACTATCACCAGTCTATGCCAGTCTATACCACTACACTCTGCACAACTCTACGCTGCTTCACTCTTCTCCACTCCACTGTACGCGATTCTACTGCATGATACTCTACACTAAAACACTGCTCTTTGAGTTATTCCACTCTACACCACCCCACTGTACCGCACTATAGTGTACAACACTCTACTCTACGGCACTCCACTCTATAACACTCTACTGTATGCTATTCCACTGTGCAGCACTCTACTCTCCCACACACTACTCTACTCTATGCTATAACACTTTACAACACTCTTCTTTACTGTACTGTGCCACACTCCACTTCATTTTATAAAAGACAAGGGTAACCCATGGATATTGAGGGACCAGGAGTAAGTAACATTATTATAGAACAATTGTCCCTCATCAGAACACGTACTGCTAATCCAATGGGAAACAAATTATGCCCACATATTTTGTATAAAAGACACAATCAAATTGTTATTATTGTGCAATAAATAAATAAGTGGGTGAAAACAAACAACAATCGATTGCACTCACAAAGAGACTCAGGCACTAGTATGTGACAGAAAAATTAGGAAATTAGGTCAGTCACAATTTAAAGC
Organism: Pleurodeles waltl; assembly: GCF_031143425.1. NCBI lineage: Eukaryota > Metazoa > Chordata > Amphibia > Caudata > Salamandridae > Pleurodeles > Pleurodeles waltl. Next base: position 544,336,924 of record NC_090437.1, read on the forward strand.
AACACTTACACCCTTATTATAATAAAAATTATAATAGAGTCAAGGCACAACGTTTCAATTCTTACAGAATCATAGGAACATCAGGCCCAGAGTCATAAGAATAAGCTGAAAAAGAAGAAACAACAGATAAGAAAACACAAAAGAAAGGAAACAAATTAGTTACCGATTGCTGAGGGTGGGTATAAACCTCATCCATCCACATTGAAAAAGGGGGAATAAATGCATTAGATGTATAGGACCAGGCATAGGTATATTTAAACCATGCAGTAATCACATTTGTAAGGGGGTCCTGCCAGGGGTAGTGATAGTCATATCTACAGATCACACCAGTGAGGATGAGGGACCCATACATGTGGCAAACTTACTCAAGAATCAGCCTTCTTTGTGGCTAGTTACACCCTCTGCTATTGATACACAGTGTCTACAGCCAAGCATGCAAGTGTTCCGAGAAGGTGCTAATCAATAATGTGAGTCCAAAATAGCTATCATAACATCAAAAATGTTACATAAGATTACCTGTCCATATGACAGAAACGCTCGTGAGTACAGAGACCTTGCAAAAACCTGCTGTCAGAAAGGCTGGTTAACAAACAACCGCTGCCACTTCAAGGAAAATAAAAAGTGAATGCTCTATTGACTCGCTAAAACTGAATACATATAGGAGAGAGATTAAAGTAATCCCTTTAGAAACAACATCAAGTAACCAATAACCAGCAATAAAACTTAAAAGCACAACATATATAAATAAAATCCAGTGGCTGCCACAAGGTCCATGAATGATTTGGGCATTTAGGAACCTGACTGGAGTTGGCACACAATCATGCTCAGACAGCATTCTATGCTTAACCAGATGGGTTTATCAGGCTATGTGTGAGGAAAATCTGCTGCTAAAACAAAACGTGGTGTGATTAGAAAAACATTCCTGGAAACTGACCGATAATCAGGTCAGTCAGTTACTCTTACCCACAGAACGTTGATCTGATATATCCCAAGGCTGCTCTAGAGCAAATTGGCTTCGGAGTGAAGAGACGAGCATGCTGCACACACCGGTCCTTTTTAAGTAACGCGGGTGGCACAAAGACAGAAAAACCAAGAACCCTCCAAGAGGGCCAAGAAAAGAGAAGATTGTCTAAAATGTAAAGGCCATATTTATACTTTTTTAGCATCGCATTTGCATAATTTTGTGATGCAAAAGCGGCACAAACTTGCAAAATACAATTGTATTTTGTAAGTTTGTGCCGTTTTTGCGTCAAAAAGCGGCGCAAATGCAGTGCTAAAAAAGTATAAATATGGGCCTAAGTGTCCTTAAGGGTCATGAATAAGCATGGCCATTTTGGACTAGGGTAAAAGTTACCCAGAGTTTACTGAAAGCAAAGATTAAAGAGAAAATTGGTCCCATGAAGAACATCTTATATGCTACTCAACAAAATACTACATACAATTAAGAATTAATGTTACAAGAGAGAAAATGCAAAAGGCAATATATTAGTAAGAAAAATTAATCATTATAAATTACACAGTCTCCTCTAGATTACCAAAACATGTACAAGGAATAATAGGTGACACCGACAAAGTATACTCAAATTTACAATAATTGAGGAATCTAAAGAAGAAATAATAAAGAAAAAATCCATATGCTCCATAAGGTTACCGCTATGCAGAAACAATAGCATGTCACATTGTTAAAAACACTGCAATATCAGTGCATGAGAAAACCATCAGTTCTCAACAAATTAACATACAGTGGACCTCCATAATCATCAATACCCACCAAATTTATAAGAGTAGATGTTGATAAGCATGCCAGTAAATTGTCAATCCATGTACAGTGGACCTCCATAATGAGATAGGTACCATGTCTGTAAGGTTTGTGAGTAGCCTCAAATGTCATATTAAGGATATCCAATCTTCCATTCTGTTAAGGGCAGTATGCAGGCTTTGGGGGCCTAAAATCCATTTCAACTCTTCCTTGTTTAAAATGTTGGAGATGTCTCTGCCCCTGGCTGGTGGCTTCACCACTGAAATGACTTTCCAATATAGGTTATTCACATCATCTCTAAAAACACAACTTTACAAAGCAACCTACTTCTGTGGTTGCATAATCACACTCAAATGTTCTGTGTTGTTTGCCCTATGAACACTAGGTTGCAGGGCAGGCGATGTTATGAATTACATTAGGCATATTAGAATTTGAGAACTGCTGTAAAACAACTCCTACATTGTAATGAAGAACTGAATTCACATAAAGTGCAATTGCCACACTTATAATGGCTTGTCAAGTGGGCCAAACCCCACAGGTCAATAGTGGGTGGTATGCTGACCCTCACTAGGTGGTCCTTAATGCTTTTATTTTTATGGAATGAAAAAATGTGCCTTCCAGGAAACAACAACCTGCAGTCAATACTCCCTAGAGTTTCAGTTATTTTTCTTTACTTGGTTTTAAATGGGGGAGAGAATTGTGACACAGACCGACATGCCATTATTATTCTTTTCATTTAGTGTAAGTAAAATCTCCCTCAGAAAATACCACACCCTTTTCATTCCTCTCTTGACCATATTTTATGGGTAGTACCATGATATCAGTTTGTTCGATAAGGTATCAGCTTCCTTAAAGAAATCCTGTTTAAATTGAAATAGACAATTCCCCATGATATGAAGGAATTATGATCTGAGGAGTGAATACATTTATACAATTCACTATTGTGTCTTTTGATCATAAGATCAAGGAAAGACATTTCTGTCCTACTATGTTTAAGGGGCAATGTTAAGTCCTCTATTATTGCCATTAAGCCATATGAGAAATTCAGTAAGTATTTCTGTAAATCCCTGCCAGATCATAAAGATATCATTAATGTACCACTTCCATGACAACACATTGTTGAGGAAAGGATTATAGTCAGAAAGGATCATTCAGTCTCTAAATCATCCATAAACAGTACCAGAAAATTGGGGGCATAAACGTCCCCCATAAGTCCCAATCAAAATAAAAAAGTTGTATCAGAATGTAAGAGTGAGCAACTCTATAATGAAGGCTGTAGGTACTTAGTGTGGACATACTCTTCTTTCAAGAGGTTTCATGATTACTTGATGGTGCCATCAAGTTGAAGAATATTAGTGCACAACTCTATGTCCATTGTACATAATAAGCATGTGAAAGAATAGAAAGGAAGATGTTTGATCTGATTGATCAGGTCCATGCTAGTACTTACATAGCACAAAGTGTTAAGTACATGTTCTTTAGTAAAGAAGTAAATCTACCTATCAACAGGTTTGAAGATGAATCCATGCCCAGGTGTAATGGGTCTGCCAGGCGGGGACTCCTGGTTTTTCTAAACCTTAGGTAAGGTATAAATAACTGGGATACAAGGGAACTTGATGATAAGGAATAGAAAATCATTTTGGCTAATAAATCCCACTTTTTTACCTTTCTCAGTTATATTAAAATCAGGCCTTGGAGTTCTCTGGTGGGATCTGCATTAAGTTTAAAGAAGTGTTCAGTATTACTGAGTTGTCTCATAATTTCTGATTTGTATTGATTCATGTCTTGGACTATTATGCCACCATCCTCACCTGGTGGCAAGGACTGGTTGAATTTAGGGTTAGATAGAGCCTGTTTTTCTTGTTTGAGATTTTATATGGAGTAGATCTGTATTTATGTTCTAAATTTGAATTTTCTTTCAACACAAGTCTTTCAAAAGTATGGATTTCAAGAGGAATAGAGTTATTGGGGGGAGAAAGTGGATGGTGGGCAGAAAACAGTGTTTACGGTGCCTGGGGCAATAGAGTTGTCAGAAAAAAATGGTTGTGATCTACTTTTCCTGAAAAACTGAAGAATTTCAGTCTGTAAATGTATACAACTAGGTGGGATCACAGGGACAAATAAAAGGCCTCTGCTGAGTAATGATATCTCGTTAGAGGAGAGAAAATGCTTGGATAGGTTGAATATGAGAATTATTTGCATAGTACAGGTCATATTAGGCCGAATATAAAAAAGTGGATCTGTAGAAAAACTTATGTTTTGGTGCCCCCTCTGGTAATATTTTGCCACGGTTGTCAGGTGTATGTTCCCTGGTATACTGAAGCAACGTCATCCCCTCCCTTTCTCTCTCCCTCTCCCTTTTCTTAGGGTCCTTGATTGGCCTGTCCCTTATAAAGTAGGATTTATTGTACTTGTGCTCAGGCCCTCACCTGGATCCGAACAGTTAGAAGAGTGACCAGATGTATCAGGAAATGTGACAATATTGTTTTGTTTGTTGTATGTGCCCCAAGGGCATCCAAAACTAGGATTTGACTAATTCCTATTGGCATTAAAATCCTCAATTAAATATAGCCATGTCTTGTCTATTTTATAATTACGTATGTCCTTCTGAACCCTATTGGATTTTTTCTTCTGCTCTAATTTGTTTAATTCAGAGATGGATTTCTCAGTTTTATCCAAATGGATTTAAGCATCAGTTATCAAATTGGACTCTTTGATTTGTTTCTCAAGAGCCAATATTTCCTCTAGTAGTTTCTTAGACTAGTCTACAGCCACATCTGTACCTAACCCCATCCAGTGTTGTTAGCAAGTTGTCCCTATGTAACAAAAGTTATGCAGATACTTATCAGCAGTAAAAACTCCTGGAATATTGCTGACTTGAATTGTTATGTTATCTGACTTTAGGTACTCAGTGAGCATTCAAATAATAATTGCAGCCTTACATATTTTTTCTTACTTTTCTCCAATTGGTCTGATCATAACACTCAACTCAATGACAGTGAATTATATGATTTAAAAAAAAATAATTAAATAGAAATAAAAAACTAAATTCAATTAAAATCCAAATGTTAAACTTTTGTTATACTTAGGAAACATTATTTATTCTTTCTACACAAAGCAAGCTTAAAAGAAACAAACTTTAGAAATGCTTCAGTTAAAGTTATACCGTTAATTTATAATTCATGGGATACCTTTAAATGTACATAATGTTGTTTATTCTTTAGCTATGATCAAAAGTTAACGTACACCAAAACCTAAATTTCTAAACTTATACCTATGCCTTTAATCCATGACTTACACAATAACTTCAAATTATTATAACTTGTGCGCCTTCATACACAGAGTACTCAGCTCAGTAGCCACACTATAAGAACTACAACTTGTGCCTTCCCAATGTGCTGCTTACATCTTTTTATATTACATCAGTTATGGCATCACAAATCATATATCTTGTGAGAACACACTGTAAAGTACAGTGGCATATGTACACAACAGCACTTCAAGAAAAAAAGCTGTTAGCATGCAGATTCAAATGCAGTTAGGTATTCCACAAATCACAACACACGGTGTGATAGACAGACAGATAGATAGATAGATAGATAGATAGATAGATAGATAGATAGATAGATAGATAGATAGATAGATAGATAGATGGTATACAATTTATACACATTTTGGAATATCACACAATATTTAAACAATTAAAAACCAATGTTAGCAAAAAATTTAAAGTTAAAATTAGCAAACATATGTTAACAAAAATATGTCACACTTCTTAAAAAGAAGAAAATAAATAGAAAAAGAACATGTAAATAAAAAGTATGATTCCCTTTTGTCAATAATGTAAACATTAAAGAAATCACTATTCTAAAAACATAAAATAAAACTACAATAAAAAATGTACTATGAAATGTTGGACTTTGGAAGGGTTATATTTACTTTTCCCACTTCTATACTAGCATTTGTAGGGCCTTTGGAGGGTGTTCCCACCTTAATGTAAGCTAAACCAAGGATAGTGTTTGGACTTTGGAGTTGTTACACTTACAATTCCCACAACAACCGACACAAAAACAAGGCAAATGTTAGATTTTTTAAGGGTTAGATATGTCACTGTAATGCCTCATCATTTGTAAAAAAATTGTAATGCCTGAAATCCTAAAAATGTAAAACATAGCTAACATAACAAATACATGCATTATAAATGAATACAATTAAAAGCAAAGGGCAACATAATAATACAAAGATAATTTGTATATAAAAAATAGATACATTTCAAAGAAATGAAGCTTTCTTCATATGACCTAAAGAACACCAGGGAAAAATAAAACTAAATATAAATAAAACATTAATGTAATTATAATAGACTAAAACAAATAAAATAAAACAAATAATAAATATACAATTATTTTATACAAGAGCGTTATTAAATACAGGAATTAACAATTAATCGGAATTCAAGAAATACTGACAAAAATATTACATTTAATATGTTCCATAATTATTAAGTGATCTTTCATCTATCATAGAAAATTCACTACAAATCAAAAAAGCATTAATTCATATATCAATAAATTCATATGCTAATCCCTACAAATCCAACAACTCACTAATACATTTCAAATTAGAACTTGAATTGTAGGAAATTGAACTGTACTTTAAAAATCACAAAGCATGTTACTAATTACATTATTAACATAATTAAGAGCCAAATAGGCATGTATTTAATATAACAAAGTAATTTAAAATAAAATAAATAAATAATTCATACAATAAACAAAGACCATCCTATTCCCTTTGAAAACCAAACTCCCACTACTAAATTAGAAAGTAGTAGTTAAACTGTAAAAATATTAACATACACAATAGGAATTACAAAATACACTAACTAATTTAAATAACAATATATGAGATATATAATGTATATCATAATTGCCAATTTCATATTTAAGTAACATCAAAAATAAGTTAAGAATAAAATAAATAATATACTTTAAATAATGTCCTACCCTATTCTTCTACAAACACAACTTACTACTAAATTACAAATTATTAATTAACCAATAAAATATTGAGTACATTTGCAGGAACTGGAATTCCTTTTAAAAAACAGGCCAAATTTGGAATAGATGCATTACGGGGGCCATGAATGGTAACATGTTTGCACACAAGTGAGTGGCCAACAGATGAGTCACACTCCTTTCCATTAAGGAACACCTCCCGGCCTAGCCGTTCACAATGATATTCAAAGGGAAGCAACCATATCTTGTGAACTGGAGCTCCCACCTAGGGCTTCATATCTACCCATTTATTAGCCAAATTGTGGATGGTGTTTCTGCAATAGCAAAGGCTAGTTTGTCTAATTTGTTGATATGCAACTTTGTGTATGTGGTGTCTTTTTGAGCCAGATTAAATGGCAGAAATAGGTGACTCAAATGAAGGTGTCACCGTGGCATGCGACCATTGTTGTTAAAGACTTGTAATGTCCAGCTAAATTGCATGATAGACCTAAGCTGACTTTGCCAATGGTAAAGTACAGACATTTCATTTTGCATAATAATTTTTTTTTTTTTTTAAACAGATGGAACAATGTTATTCTAACTATACATTCCAGAAGACAATGTGTTAATGCTATTATCAACAGCAGCAAGTACTTTAACCAAATTATCTTGATCAATTTGTCTTAAACATGCAGTGACTTCCATTTGCAACAATTTTCAAATGTCATTATAGGTTGCATAAATAAATCTTTTTGAACGTGTAGAACTAGGACCCAACAAGAATTAGGAGAGGTCCTCCAACCCAACAGGGGTGAAAGGTGTTTTACTGTAGACAATGTGGAATGTTCTAACCATTGCTGACAAAACTTTCCCACTGAATATGTTGGAGTTACATCTGAGTTTTGAGATGGGGAATAACAAGTGTCTGGCCTGCTTGCCTTGAACCCCTGTGAGGAATTAAAAAATTGAGAGATGACAATCATTTGTGTCCTGTGGCCACAATACCCACCCTTTTGGACTAGGAAGTGTAGAGTTATATGTGCTATTTTATTTTTGACCATTTCATTGAGCTGTGTTTCAGTGTAATTTAATATAGTCTGCCAATTGTCGAAATTGGCGATACAGGGAACGTTGGGGCCATTCATGCCCTTAATTTTTGTGAATCCCAGACATGTAGTCTGTTCAATGTCTATTCCCTGAATCTGCAAAGTTTTGGCTCCCCAAATTGCTTTTGTATCTTTAGTTTCTTTCCCATACTCATAGCCTTGTACAGCTAACATGGTAACAAAGGAGTCTGTATATATGAGTTTGGGTTGTGTCGACATGTATTTCTTTGCTATTGCGGGGGCTAATTTAAAATAGAAGGATGTCAGATCAGTTATATTGTCAATGGAAAAATAAGTAAATTTAAATGCACCACCTGAATTAAGAGGACCAGCATGTTCCCAATAAATGCAGCTGAAAGAATTGTTTGAAATGAACAGGTGTGTCTGTGTTGGGCGTGCTACTGCAGAGCACTTAATCTATTGACAAATGTCACAACAAAGGACATATTTCTTAGTGCAGGATGCTGGCCCTCTATGTAGTGTGCAAATCTAGGCACACTGTGTAGGGGGTCCAGGCAACCATACGCTGGCTTTCCAGGGGCAAAAACTAGATCACCTAATGCTCTAATTTTTTAGGTAGCTTGGTCGAGCAGTTAGGCTAATCTTGGAGAGGTGGAAAGCATGTGTTGTACTCACAGTATCAATCATGCATCCCACACATTCCATGGAATATCTTGAGACAAATTTATAAAAAAATGCTTCAGATTTGTACATACATTTTACGACTTAGATTATCAAAATTGGTTAAGTACTTTTTAAGATATTAATTTTAGAATTTTTAATAAATGCAGTTTTTTTGTTTTGTGCACCATAAGAGTCAATAGGCAGTCACTTTTAAAAATCGCAGAGTTGGTTTACCAGGTTCTGCTTATGCACATTGGTCGAGGTCATCGGTGGGCACTCTGTGCCAGGTGGAGAGGCTTGGGTGGCTCCCGGTTTTGGCGGGTGCAGCACTGAAAAGTATCTGGGTACAGGTACAGGGCCACTGAGGGGGACCACTTTGAAAAGGGTGGTTCTTGCAGATTTAAAGGTGGTCCCTGTTAGAAATGGGGTCTCTAGTTGGCAGTCGGTTTGCACCGTGTCCAAGTAGGGACCCTCACTCTAGTCAGGATAAGTGAGATACCCAGCTCAGATAACCACTGCTCACCCCCTTGGTAGCTTGGCACCAGCAGTCAGGCTTATCTCAGAAGCAATGTGTAAAGCATTTGCACATAACACAAAGTAACACTATGAAAACACTTAAAAAAAACACCACACCAGTTTTAGAAAATTAGCCAATATTTATCTGTGTAAGACAAGACCAAAACAAGAAAAATCCAACAAACAGTATTAAAGATTAGAATTTTGCAAAACTTAACATAAAATTACAGTTCCATGAAGTTGATATCTCCGTCTGGGCCTATTACAGTGTCGTGAACAACAAATCCAACAGTTCATGCCGGCCATGGTGTCGTGGGCTAAGATGTCAGGAAGAGCCACAAACACTACCTTGGAAATGCCAGGTGCTGTGACACTCATGGGGAGCTCCAGACAGCAGCATCGCTGGTGTCGCGGTGTCCATTCTGGAGTCAGTGCAGGAGTCGTCGGGCTCTTGAAGTCACATGAGTTGTGATTCAAACTCTGGGCTGATGAAGTCAGGAGCTCTGGCGTGGATGGCATGGTGCAAAGTGGAATGATGCAATATGTGGTGCCCACAGGTCACGGTGCAGGCAGCGGCTCAGTGATGGCGTCCAGTGGCATCGATGAGACCAGGGCTGCAGTGTGAAGCAAGGTGGTGCGACGTGCGGTGTCACCAGGTCACGGTGCAGGCAGTGGTGTTGTCGTTGCTGAAGTGCTGTCGTTGGCAGGCCCAAGCCGGCAGTGCAGGATTGAGACGGTGCTTTGTGACCCTCACGAGCAGGGTCCACAGGCCACGGTGCAGGCAGGGATGCCTGGTGATGACACTGGAGTCGATGGGGCTGGCATCAGTGGACTGGGGCTGCAGTGCCAGACGGAACGGTGCTTCCTGCTCCTCACAAGCGATGTCCACAGGCCACAGTGCAGGCAATGGTGCCGGTGTCAGCAGGAGCGGCGGTGTCGGGATGCCCAGGCTGCAGTATGGGCAGCGGCTTGGTGAAGTCGTCTGATGACGGCATCAGTGAGACCAGGCTCGTGGTGCAAAGCGGGCAGTGCAGCTCTGTGCAGTGTCAGCTTGTCATGGTGCAAGCCAGCAGCATCGTTGCAGTGGTTTCTCCTCTTAAACAGCACAAAACACACAGTTCCCCATGCTGCAGGTCTAGGAAACTGAAGTCTTTGATGTCCCTGAGACTTCCAAAAGGAGGCAAGCTCTACTCCAAGCCCTTGGAGAACTTTCTCCAGCAGGGCACATAGCAAAGTTCACTATTTGCACTCTTTTCAAGCAGAAGCAGCAACTGCAGGCCGTTCCAGCAAAGCAACACAGCAAAGGGACAGTACCCCTCCTCTAGCTCTTCAGCTCTTCTCCTTGGCAGAGGTTCCTCTTGATTCTAGAAAGGTTCTTTTAGCCTGGAGGTTTGGGTCCAATACTTTTACCCCTTTCTGCCTTTGAAGTTGGCAAACTTCAAGCAAAGTCTCAAGTTTTTGCAAGATCCTTCCATGTCCAGGCCAAGCACCAGACACACACCAGGGGGTTGGAGATTGCATTGTGTGAGGGCAAGCACAGTCCTTTCAGGTGTAAGTGACTACTCCTCCTTCCACTCTAGCTCAGATGGCTCATCAGGATCTACAGGCTACACCCCAGCTCCTTTTGTCAAACTGACCCAACAGGGAATCCACAAACAGGCAGAGTCACAGAATGGTTTAAGCAAGAAAACGGCTACTTTCTAAAAATGACATTTTCAAACTGACAATCTAAAAACCAACTTCACTAACAGATGTATTTTGAAATTGTGAGTTCAGAGACCCCAAACTCCATATTTCTATCTGCCCTTAAAGGGAATCTGCACTTAAAGTTATTTACAGGCAGCCCCCTTTTTAACCTATGGGGGAGACAGGCATCCCAACAGTGAAAAACGAATTTGACAGTATTTCACGGTTATGACATGTAAAACACACCAGTAAATATTCTACCTTTTCAACACACTACACACAACCCATGGGGATACCTATGGCCTACCTTAGGGGTGCCTTAAATGTACCAAAATGGAAGGTTTGGTCCTAGTCAGTGGGTACACTAGCCAGGTCAAATTGGCAGTTTAAAACTGCACACACAGACACTGCAGTGGCGGGTCTGAGCCCTCTTTACAGGGCTACTAATGTGGGTGGCACAACTAGTGCAGCAGACCCACTAGTAGCATTTGATTTACAGGCCCTGGGTACCTCTAGTACACTGTACTAGGGACTTACCAGTAAATCAAATATGCCAATCATGGGTAAACCAATCACCAATACACATTACATAGGGAGCACTTGCACTTTAGCACTGATCAGCAGTGGTAAAGTGTGCAGAGACAATAAACCAGCAAAAACAGAGTCCAGTATACCATAAGCACAGTAGGTCAGGAGGCAAAAATACAGGGGAGACACACCAAAAAGCTGCCAAGTCTAACTGTGCCATTGGGGTCCCCTTGTGGTGTCGAGGTTGCAAGGGGTGTGGGACCCTGGGGGCATAGCTGATTCCTCGTTGCAGGGTGCTGGGCGGCAAGCTGCAGAGCAAGTTGCTGATCCAGGAGCAGTGCACAACTAAGCCCTTTTGAGCTGGAGGTGAGCCTCTTTGAGGGCTACTTACAGGACAACAGGAGCACTCTGTCAGGAGGTCCAGGGAGTTCCTGAAGTCCCTTGACTTCAGCTTCCTCATGATCCTTTTTAAGCTCAGTGGGATCTGGTTTTCTTATTTTCCAACATAAGCTGACCAGTACCCAGTGTATTGTATGCTCCAGTCACCAGGGAATACAGTGCCACCAATCTTGGCACACTTGCAGAGTTTATCCTGGCAGTTGTTGGTGAATTGTCAGATCCAGCTGTTAACTTCTTTGTTTGGGAGATATTGTCCAGCCAGTGAAGTGACCCTCACTGAGTTGCTGGTTCTTGATTGGTTGCAGAGTTGTACCCCCTCTCAGAAAGGAGATCTTGGGTGATTTGTGAAGCCTGGAGGTCCTCTGGGTTTCTTGAGGTCAGTCCAGTGTCCATCTCCTCCACAGCGTTCATTGTCAGATCCTGGGTGCAGCAGACAGGGTTTGTCACCTTTTTCTTGTGCAACAGGTCCACAGTTCTCGTGCCTTGATTCTTCTTTGGGCTAGTCTTCTTTGCCTTTTTCAATCTGATTATCTGGTCTAGGGATGCCCACTGAATACTGAAATTATTGGGCGTTTTAGGGGCAATCTGGTAGTGTCCAATGGGACACTTACCTTTGGGTGGCTACACCCACTATAGTAACCACTTCCTGTGGGAAGGGTCACTGCCCTAAACCTAATTGGCTATTTTCCTTCCATCCAAGATGGAGGAAAATTAAACAGAGGGCCACCTTGCAGGCAACACCTTAGTGGTGAGGCCACTTCTCCTACCCTTTGTTAGGTTTCACGACTTTGCTCCCTCCAAAAGTGTGGGTTTACAAAGGGGGAGGACATCTGCTGCTAGCTGCTGGCCTGGGGGTCGAGTTTCGAGGTTGGTAGCCCTTTAAAGCACACTGCCAGGGCAGTGCACTTCCTGAGGGAGGGGGTGTTAGCTCCTCCACCCAGGAAGGGCATTGGTTTACAAACCCGAGAGACAAGGCTCTCCCCAGATGTTTGTATATTGGCTGTCTGGAGGTGGCAGGCTCGCCAGAGCCAGTGAGAAACCATGCCAGGTTAGCTAGCTTTTGCACAGGGCACCTCTAAGGTGACCCCTGGGTACCTTTTATAATAAATCCAGTACTGGTACCAGTTTGGATTGGCGATTCTGAGTTGATACCAAACAACCCCGGGTTCAGTGTAGTCATCATGTAGCTGGGAAACTCGTGTTGACCAGTGTCCACCACATATATCAAAATGGCTGCTCTGTTCACTCGATATGTCCCATGTTTTGCAAGGACAAAATGGGGGCATATTGTTCATGCAGTTTTGCCCTCACATACAACATAGTGCACCCTGCCTTAGGGCTGAAAGGCTTGCCAGAGGGGTGACTTACCTATATATTGTGCAGTGTATCGTGGACAAGGCACACAGGCAGAGTGCCATGTAGAGTTTGCATTTTAGGTTTGCACTAGGACACTCAGCCTGCTATGGTAGTGTTGGGTGCATCTGGATGCATTGCCCTAGAGGGTTTCACAATCAGTACTGCTGCCCCCAGGGGCCTACCCTTAGTACCCCATGCCCTGGGTACCTAGGTACCTATATACTAGGAACCTATAGAGGTAGTTAAGGGTATTTCCAATTACCTTTACAATTTTAGGGAAAGAACACTGGGAACCTGGTTAGCAGGATCCTACTGCACTACAGTCTAAGTTGCATTCAGAAACCAGGCAAAAGTTGGGGGGGGGTTACTGCAAAAAGATGCCAGCTTCCCACACTTGGTTTGGTGGTATGAGCTGTGCCACCAATAACACTGCTATAGCAGCAAAATTCTAGCTGCAACACCAGCATGAGCAGAAGCAACACCTTCACGCACAGCTTTTACTATAGGTAGCCAGCGGTCTAAGTTGGGAATCACCGACTCCAGGGACTGTAACATAGGGCGTATTATGTTCACTTAAATGGTAAGTTTATTTAGCTGGAAAGCCCTTAGGTAAGGGGATGCCGTTGCTTGTAGCACTAACGGCTGTCATTGTATCTTTGTCAATGCATGTTTATGAACATGTAATCACAGCTACAGTAGCAGTCGCAACTGCAGATTTGGCAACTGCATCTGCCAACAAATTCCCTACAGTATGTATTCCCACATGCTGATGACCCTACATATGTACAACATGAGTCTGCGGCAACCTATCTTTGAGGTCCGCCACCTTCAAGCATCTTGTGTTTGATAGTATTACCTTTAGAGTCTTGGAAACCGTTCTGCCGCAAATAATGCAAATTGTCACTAAAGCACTGAACATAATAATGCAAATCACATACCATAAGTGGGGAATTCAGGATCAATGTTTTCTAGTGCCATAATCAGAGCTTTCAATTCAGCTAAGTGCGGAGTACAGTCCCCTAGAGATTGTGTGTGAGTTTTCTGGGTTTGGAATTTACCATCCAACATGACATCATGAATGGAGTCGCATGCCGCTGAATACTGGTGCTTAGTCCTTATAGCAGGGTGAACTGAACCATCAGTGTAAACTATAAATTTATACTGTTTAAGAGACACAATATCAGTGGGCATGGGGTAAACATGCTCATATGGAAAAATGTCTTGTGTATATAAAGACGGGTAAGTACAAAGTCTACATCCGTGGCTGTTTAGGATGTTGCCAACTGAATCCATCTAGGATGCAAGGCTTTAGCATTTGGAACACTAGCTTTTGTGACAGCCTCTAAGGCTTGAAGTGGTGTAGCAACAATTATGCATTTTCCCTGTGCAAGAGGCCATTCTTTTAAAATGGCCATCTGCACGGCAGTCAGAATTTTCTCAGTGGAAGCAAAACGCATTTCAGCATTGGAATATATATGTGATTTATATGTACTCTGCAGTTTCTCCCTCGCTGAAGGAAATGTAAGAAAATCTGTTGGACTTTACCCTTTTTGCAGGGCCATCCCCAAACTTTCTACCTCTATCCTCCTATTTGTTTCTGACTTCTTGCTGTTGGCTCTAGGACTCTGAGCACTTCATCACAGAAGTAGCCTTTCAAATCTGGCTCTGGCCTGCCTGCACATGGCCTGCATGCACAATTTACTGCCAAAGAGATCTGGCATCCAAATTTACTTGCCAGGCCCAGAACTCCCCTTCTACTGCATGTAAATCACCCCTAAGGTAGGTCCTAGCTATCCCTATGGGCAGGGTGCTATGTATGTAGGTTGCGTGGCCTGTCCTTGTGGTGACAAACAGCCTATTTGGTTCCTCACTGCTGTGAGTGCTGCCTTGCTCATAGGATTGCATTGGAAATGCCCTGCCTTATGACTAGAGGGTATTGTCTGATTTATGAGTGGTAGTGTAGTCATGTTTGGTATAGTTATAATGCTGCTTACTGGTGTAGGTGGATTTTTTTATTACCATTATACTAGAAACTGAGCATTTCTCTGTCCTCATGACTCTGATGTTTTGCAGCATGACTCCAATCATGTTTAGGGACAAAAAGAAACACTCTGGAACAAGAGACTTTTGATCACAGAATGCTCTTGGAGGGACTCACCAGGAACCGCCTTGGACTACTGCTGCTGTGCTGACCTGTGACCTCCTGGGTCACTAGGAGGAACTGCCACTGACTGCAATCCCTTGGGCTGTCCTCTGTTCTAGAGCCCTACTGCCCTGTGCTCCCCCTTGCTGTCTCCAGGGGCTGGGTGCTGAGGCCCCTGTCCCCCTGCAACTTTCTTTGTTCTCCCAGCAGTGGAGAGCACTACAACTGGTTATTCCCATAATGTAGGGAAAGTGTTCCGACGCCTCAGCGCAAGGAGCATGCTTTAATTATGTGTCCCTGCGCATGACAAGTGCTCTACCATTAACTCTCTATGGGCGAGAAAAGCGCTTTTATTTTTGTGAGTTGCAGCACATGAGGAGCTCTGAATTGGGTGTAAAGATCCCCGAGCAAAGAAATGACTGCCACAACCTGGAATCCCTCGGCAAGTCCGAAACACACTCATCAACGTGCCCTTGAGGCACAGGAAAGACGAAGGCAGGAGGAGGTGCGCTCCTGGTGGTGCCCCCGGGATGCTGTGTACTGACGAATGCCCACAGAACACAGACAGGCACCTGCTGTTGAGAGATCATCATTCTGGCCTGGACGGATGAAAAGGAAAGAAGCCTCGCTATGTGCAGGAGGCTTGCAGTGCAGAAACTAGCAGCCGGGACACGAGGATGTAGGCCATGGCTGCTAAACCCTGCTGGTGAAGGGGTGTGGGTTGTCTTCTTTCCCCATCACCACCCCGACGAGAGACAGCGCCAGACAGAGGGGGGTTCTTGGTTGTTGTGGATGCAGTGAGGAGAGAGGGGATGCAGCTCTCCTCTGATAGTAGCACAGGAGCTCCTGTGCTAGACCAAGCGGGTGTGTTCTTCCTGTATCTACTGCCCATTTTGGAACAGAAGTGCAGATGAGGTTCTACCAATGCCTGGGAGGTAACTGGGGGTGATAATTCCTACAATTGGCATTTATTATGCCTCCAGTTATCCCTAGGGCATCACAGCAACCTGCACCAGGATATCCCTGTCCTCATGGTAAATGTCATTCTTTTTGCCTATGACCTGAGGACGTTTTTTGTCGCACTTGCCCTGTAGGGGGGTGTCAAGCATATTTGCAGGATCTGTCTAGGATACTGTGAGGGGATATATAATGTTTTAGGGCATATGTGATATGGGAATGTTTCCATGAATGTACACTTACGTTGGTGATACTAATGTCGTACCATTTGGGGAGTGTTTCACTTTATGTGCATTGAGGATACTGTCTTGCGCTCTAATGATGTGTCTACTGCACCATGACCATTTTGATGATATGTTTTCCTGACTTGCCATGTGTGCTCCTTTTATGGGCATCTGTTTACTATGAAATGTGCATTATCCTAGTAATGTTTTGCCTGACTACTGATTATGTTGCAGAATAATTAGTAACCTATGTGTTTTATGTGACTACTGCAGGCTATTGCAGAGTATGAGTACTATGTAATGTTAGGACAACTGCTTGGGTAGCAGAGTTTTACTGACATGTTGTGTTTGGTCTAACAATGTTGTGTACAATACATTTTATTTTTACATAACTTGGTGTTGCGTTTCCTTTGTGGTGGGGCTAGTGCATCACATTTGTTGTGTGTGTTGTGCAAACCCTTTACACATTGCCTCTGGGATAGGCCTGACTGCTCATGCCAAGCTACCAAGAGGGTGATCAGGGGTTATCTTGGGTGTGTAAGTCCTTCACCCTGACTAGAGTGGAAGGGTTCTGCCTGGCTTAGGTGCATACCCTATCCAACCGGAAACCTCAATTCTAACAAAACCCAATGGCACCACAATTATAAAGAAGACAAGGTTCGTAGTGTTGACACGTTTATGTAAATGCTACATGGCAAATAAGTCAGTTTTCAGTGATCTGAGTATGTCAGTGTGGTCAAAGGTCTAATGTGAACTGGAAAAATCTGGACGTATTCATTCATACAATGGTTTTATGCATTGAGCATAGTCAGGTATATATGTCCAGCCAAAATTAATAAAAACCCAAGACTGATTGTAGTTTCCAAAGAGTATTAGGTCGTTGCAGGAGTGCACACTTCTCTAAGAAGTGAGGTGGAAGACCTTTGTTTGTGATCTCATATCCTAAGAATATGACTCTGAAAAATGCAATGTGAGATTTCTTAAAAATACATTTGTAGCTAATGACAGCAAACACAAAATAATGTGGTTCACTCTGGCTAAGTGTGCGTCTAACCCATCGTCCATTAGATAGATATCATATACATATGACGATGCATCTGGGTCAATATTATAAAGAATTGACACTATATAGGCAACAAACAGTCCTGGACTGTTCTGATACCTCATGGCCAGGCATACAAAGCTACTCTGAAAGCCAAACGCGGAAAAAGGCAGTTAAGTCTCTACTCTTAAGTGCTAGATTTTGACTAAAAAAGCCATTGTAACTATCCAAGGTCATTTTGTGTTTTCTATGGACAATATTAACAATAAGAGCAGTGCTGTGTGTGTTTTGTATTGCAAACATGCATGTATGACTATTCAAGTGTATACAGTCTACGACAATTCGATATGAATGATCTGGTTTCAAAAAAAAAAAGTGGATTGTTCATTTGGGAGATGCAGGATGCAATCGCTCCCTGGTACTCTAACTGTGATAAGATATCCCTAATGGGTGCTTTTGCATCCTGTTTAATAAGATATTGTGATTGTGCTTGTGCTTGCAGGCTAGGCCTTAAGGCTATTATGTGATAAGTAGAGTCCTTATCCCAGCCTACATGATTGCAGTATAATGCTGGGACTTGCACAAGAGCCCATTTCTCTGCATAAGCTTGTTTGAGTTCATCAGGGACAGGGGCAGAGGGGTAGAGCAGATAAACTCTGGAGGTCAATCGACCTCCGCTAAGAGAATGTCATAGGATAATGTTAAATTGACCCAAACATTTAAACTACTAGTGCATAGAATGTCACCTTCAATTGGAAAGTCTAAATTATAGAGTTGATCGGGAGGGCAACGCACTTATCCACAGTTTCAACCTTCACATATTGATCAGTTGCTTTCACTGGCAGAAACTCCTGGAGAGTCCAACAGACTACGGTAACCCTGCCGCACAGTCACCATCCATGTCCCGTTCAGGAGAAGGGTTCTCAGGATTTGGGGCATGTTTCACAGTTATGGCCTCGACCTTATTCTTTTGAAATGGGGGTTTGTAAGTGAAGTTTTTCGTCCTATTTGATCTTCACATCAGACAAGCATTGTGAGCCCTTTCTTGGTTTCACATGCTCCTCATCTCTGCAAGCAGACCTTCCTCAACTCTCGTACATTCTGTCAGAAGAGTCCTGTGAGGAAGATGGGTAACAGTGTCCTGATTTCTGTCTGGGGCTTGTTCTGTGTGCAATCACGCAAATTATATTTTCTCCCAGAGGTCTCCGGTAGAGGGGAACCTCTTCGAGATTAAGCCCTTCCTTTAGGTTTATTTTTGTCCCATTGTTTGTTAACAAACTCTGGGTTTTGTTTGGTACTGTCCTTGCTTGCACTAGGTTTGCCAAGTTGTGGCTTAGGTGGTCTTGTCCCCAAATTATTGCGACCAAGTGAAGTATAAACTTGAGCTATGATAGGCGGCAGCTAACATTCCCGGTCAGCAGTAGCGAACGTGGTGAACCTCTGACGTATAGCCAGAGCTGCAGCTTCACCTTTGATGGTCAATAGACTCATCTTAGAAACAACAGGAACATTTCCCATTAATTTCATACCCAAATCAAGGGCTGGGCCAGCCCCATACTCATCCTGCACTTGCTTCAGGACGTCCAGTAACACCGCCAAAGATGAAGTGCCATGTACAGACAGCTTCAAAGACTGTTCCCTGTGTGTTGCAGTCCATTATCTGGGGTACAATCCCATGTGGAAAACACATAGTAAATATTCTATTCTTGACCTGTGGTCCCATAAGGGAAAACACAGTCCCAATCTGTTTTATTTTTTTGGCAATCCAAAAGGGAATTTCCTCATGTACTGTGGGTATTTTACCCATAATTGCATTGATAATCACAGGACTAATTATTTGAGTTGCCTGCAACTGTAATACACCCACAGCTGCCACTCACACAGGAGCAGTGATCAAAGTGAGTGTTACAAAATGAGCTAGGTGTTGATAGAGTTGAACAAGGTAGGTGTATTAATAAAAATGATTAGTATTAGAATTCGCAGTCAGAAAGTTGCCCCCAAAATAAAAAAAAACGTCCATTCTGTAACCTTTGTGTGCCTAAAACATGAACATATAATGAATACCTGCATAAGTGAGGCTGGGAAATGTGACATGCTGATATACAGCCAGCCTGCAGTTTACTGCAAGTTAAACCGGTTGTGGCAGAGTTGCCATCTAAAAAACAGAACTGGTAATAATGTGGTAACATCAAAAATGGGTAATCCTTTTTAAAAGTCTAAGCTCAAAAATCACCTTTATTAAAAAATGCTGTAAGGATTATTCCCACACACTATGGACGTCTTTATTCACGGTGTGAGGGAACTATGAATACTGAGGTGTATTACTCAGGTGACACATTATATAAGTACCAGACACATCGTTGCTAACACCATGTTGCAGGGATTCTGCAGTACTTGCCATGGGACAACAGAACATCAGAATACAGGGGCTGTGCCACTACCGCCATATCAGTGCTGTCATACCAAAATTACTTGCACTCCTAACCTCACAGAGTGGCAAGCAATTGTGGCAACCCAAAAAGCATGAGAATCTAGCCCCCTTTCAGAGGACCGTGGTGAAGCAGCTTAGTCCTTTTTGTACATTATCTCAGTCATACATATTTATAGCAACAGCAAAAAAGACACAATGGAACTACACAATATGTTTATTGCAACTAACATAGTCTATTATGAAGCACATTAGCTGCAATTACAATACTGCCAATACTTATAAAAAATCAAAATAGCAGTTAGAAAACTGTATAACACAAATAGTGCCACCATGATGCAAATCTAGTGACCTAGGCCTATCCTGTTATGGTATGCACAGGAAGACAATTATTGCTATTATTATTGTTAGTTAGCTCTGAGAGCAGTGAACCCCATACCTCTGTCATAGTCAAGTTGTCCTCATAGGAGAGTGTAAAGCCAGTGTGCACAGGCTTCATGCAGCAAAGAGCATCTTTTACACAGATGGATCAGCTCTGCTACAATCCTCCACTCTAAAGCTAAACACTATGGAACTTTATTTGTAACATTAGCTTGATACAGTAAAAAGCTACTGTGTTATGTCTACAGGAGTCTGGAAACGATTGCTGGATGGACAGAAAACAATATCTGGCACTTGTTGTGCCCGCTGAGCAGTCAGAGAATGTGCAGACATAATCCAAGGAAAGTGGCTGCACAACAAGTGACATTACAGTATGTTTCAAAACAATGACACAAAAGACAAATTTGCAATGTACGACAGTGCAGAGCGAAAACATTATAATTACTTGAGTACCAAGAAATGAGGTATAACTGTAGTGAGACAATTGTTCCTACATTTCTGTGATGGAAACTTCTGCAATCCATAGGAATTCACAAAATTCCCACCAGACAGCATTGCGCCACTTGTGATGATAAAAATACTATGCCACTTGTGTGATTGAACCTAGTGCTAGTGACAGGAACAGATCCAACCTAGGTTAAAAGGAGTCCCCATGCAAGGGAGTCAGATTGTGCTACCAAAAGACAGGGTAGTTGGGGTAAGGGTTGGGGGCTAGAATAGGGCAACAATGGATATAGGCAGTGTAAGTTTAGACTAGGATTAATTAGGGGAAGAATGTGTTGTCAGGTGACAGTGACTGCTTGGATTCAGATAAGAAGAAGTATGGGACAACCAGGTCTATAGATAGTGGAAATATGGGTTTCCATTCTTAGGGTATTTGTAGGGTTGTTTTCCATACTGAAATACATATTGTTCGACACACTACCGGTGTTAAGCAATATTTACTGCAGATATGTGTAATAGTGAACATAGTGTAAAGAACACTATGAGCCTTTTTTAGGGCTTGAGGAACAGGATAATCTGTCACTAATGTGGTGGATGTCTCATCTGTCATATGACTGGTACATCATAGTCTATGGCATGTGTAAAGGAATGGGATATCTGTTGCATTTAGATGGAGTATCCCATCTGCAAACCTCTGAATAAAGCTCTATAGATTTAACAAATTTGTCCATAATACTAGCAGCATTTTCATCTGGTCCTGTTCTATTCGTGGCTGTTCCTCTTTCTCACTGGAGCCCTCATAAGCCTACTCCTACCTCTTTGGCATGGGCATACATTGCAGAGTTGGGTTGCAAACAACAGGTAAGAGTGGTTTAACAGACTTTTTTTGTGTATATGCTTTGGCGGTTGTTAGAAATGGGGTCTTTGGTTGGCAGTCAGGTTGCCCCCTGTCCAAGCAAGGACCCTCACTCTAGTCATGGTAAAGGAGAATCACCCTCAGTTAACCCGCTCACCCCCTTGGTAGCTGGGCACGAGCAGACTGGCTTTACTTCAGAAGCAATGTGTCAATTATTTGTGCCAACACACATAGTAACTCAGTGAAAACACTTCAAAATGACAAAACACAGGTTTAGAAAAAGTAGATAATATTTATCTAAACAAAACAAGACCAAAACGACAAAAATCCAGCATACACAAGTCAAGTTATGAATTTTCAAAGAATAAGAGTCTTAAATCCTTTAGAAAACAGAGAGAACATTGTTAGCGTACAAAAGTACCTGGGTAGCATCAAAATAACACTGCACAGGCGAGTGTGCTTTGGAAAGGGCCAGTGATGCATCGATTTCTCACTCGCAAGTGAGACTGTGTGTCGTTCCTTCTCCGGTCAGGTTGGTGTGCATCGTTTCTCCTCTCCCGCAAGAGAGCGATGCGTCGATCCGGACAAGCACCTTGGGTCTTGCGAGGCTTTGCGTTATTTTTCCACGCCCAGTGATGTTGCGTTGAAAATCTGGTCGCACGGTTTCACAAAACCGTGATGCGTGAGGTTTGCATCGTTATCAGCCTCTGTTAGTGGGTGTTGTGGGTCGTTTCTCCAGCCATGGGGCATCGATCTTCCAGCCGCGATGCAGGTGGAGCGTTGATTTCATCTGCGTAGCCAGCGGCACGTCATTTATCAGCCGCATCACAGAAGGTGCGTCGAAAATTTCCCCTCATGGCAGTCTGTGCAAGGATTTTCAGTCTTGGTCTGCCAGCTTCCCCTTTCAAGGGCCCAGGAACTGGATAGGGCACCACTTGGCAGAGCAGGGGTCTCAGCAGAGAGTCCAGGTGCTGGCAGGGGAAGTCTTTGATGGCCCTGAGACTTCAACAACAGGTGGCAAGCTCAGTTCAACCCCTTGGAGATTCTTCACAAGCAGGAATGCACAACAAAGTCCAGTCATTGTCCCGTTTCACAGACAGAAGCAGCAACTGCAGAATAGCTCCACCAAGCACAGTCACAGGCAGGGCAGCACTTCTCAGCTCTTCTCCTTGGCAGAGGTTCCTCTTGAATCCAGAAGTGATGTAATTCTCAGGGGTTTGGGAGCTCTTCTTATACCCCTTTCTGCCTTTGAAGTAGGCCTACTTCAAAGGAACATCTCTCTTGTTTGTAAGGTCCTGCCTTGCCCAGGTCAGGCCCCGGACACACACCAGGGGTTTGGAGACTGCATAGTGTGAGGGCAGGCACATTCCTTTCAGGTGTAAGTGACCAGTCCTCCCCTCCCTCCCCCCTAGCATGAATGGCTCATAAGGATATGCAGGCTACACCCCAGCTCCATTTGTGTCACTGTCTAGAGAGAGTTGCAAACAGCCCAACTGTCAAACTGACCTGGACAGGGAATCCACAAACAGGCAGAGTCACATAAATGGTATAAGCAAGAAAATGGCTACTTTCTGAGAGTGGCATTTTCAAACACATAGGCCCTCATTATGACCTTGGTGGGCGGCTGAGATCTGACCGCCGGGCGGCCCCCAATATGGCCGCACACCCGCTGCGGTCATTATGAGATCCCCGCCGGCCCAGCGGGGATCTCGGCCGCAACATAAGAGCCGGCTCCAAATGGAGCCGGCAGTGTTGCAGCCGTGCGACGGGTGCAGTTGCACCCGTCGCACTCTTTACTGTCTGCATAGCAGACAGTGAAAAGCTGCATAGGGCCCTGTCAGGGGGGCACCTGCACTGCCCATGCCAGTGGCATGGGCAGTGCAGGGGCCCCCAGGGGCCCCACAACTCCCCGTACCGCCAGCCTTTTCCTGGCGGTTCAAACCGCCAGGAAAAGGCTGGCGGTCGGGGACTCGTAATCCCCTGGCGGATTATCACCGCCGGGGCAAATTTGGCGGGAAACCGCCGGCCCCGGTGGTGCGACCGCAGCGCTACTGCTGCGGTCGTAATCCCCTCTGAAGCACCGCCAGCCTGTTGACGGTGCTTCAGCCAAAACAGCCCTGGCGGTCTTGGACCGCCAGGGTTGTAATGAGGGCCATAATCTTAAAACCAGCTTCACTAAAAGATGTATTTTTAAAGTGTGAGTTCAGAGACCCCAAACTCCACATGTCTATCTGCTTCCAAAGGGAATCTACCCTTTAATCATATTTAAAGGCAGCCCCCATGTTAACCTATGAGAAAGATAGGCCTTGAACAGTGAAAACCGAATTTGGCAGTATTTCACTGTCAGGACATGTAAAACACATAAGTACATGTCCCACCTTTAACATACACTGCACCCTGCCCATGGGACTATGTAAGGCCTACCTTAGGGGTGTCTTACATGTAAGAAAAGGGAAGGTTTAGGCCTGGCAAGTGGGTACACTTGCCACCTCAAATTGGCACTTTAAAACTGTTCACACAGACACGGCAGTGGCAGGTCTGAGTCATGTTTACAGAGCTACTTATATGGTTGGCAATACCAGTGCTGCAGGCCCACTAGTAGCATTTTATTTTCCAGCCCTAGGCACCTCTAGTGCACTGTAGTAGGGACTTACCAGTAACTCAAATATGTCAATCATGGAAATCGAATTACACATACATTTTACATAGGAGCACTTGACCTTTAGCACTGGATAGCAGTGGTAAAGTGACCAGAGTAACAAAAACAGCAAAAACAGAGTCCAGCGCACATTAACAACTTGGGAAACAAAGGCAAAAGTTAGGGAAGACCACGCCAAGGATGCCAAGTCTAACAGCAGTGCAGGTTCAGTGAGGACATCTTAGCCATCCTTTCAAAATTCCAAAGAATACTTATTGAGATGACATGGCCTAGTTTGTGATTTTTGCATGCCAGTTAAGAAGTGATGATGGGTCTTGTAGGAAGGTCATCAGATACCCACATTCACCTAGGGGACAATGGAAGGTATGTCGGGACCCTGAGTATCATGGATGATGACACATAGACAATGGTTCATGGAACTTCCAACACTTGGGTGAGGGCTAACTAATGCTGTGAAAAACTTGTGATCTGTCCATCATAAATATCCATTCCAAATAGTTTTAGGAGATTTTCTGCAATATGCTTCCGATCAGTGATTGTAGCCCTTTGTGCTACATGCAGACAGAAATGTAAGGCAGCAAAGTGCAGTAAAGTGCAGTCTTTCTTCACTCAAATGATGATTTGTTTACATTACAGTCATAAGTGGCTACATTTTCATGCCTGGGTACAAATGATGTTAGCACTATTTCTAAGATTGCCATTGTTGGTTACTCCACCTTCAGTACACACTCATGTGCTAAGGTTTAGGTATCACACACATATTTCACCAGGGAAGAGTGAGGTGTAATGACTACAGATCCTACAGTGCACTGTGTATGTAGCAGTTATTTTAGCGTGACTATGTTTCAACAGTCAGGCAGTAGTTTGGGTTGGGCCCATGTCTTCCGAAGGCTAGGTGTGTAATGTTCTCAGATAGTACCAATGTCCTCTGGGGATGATGTACCTCCATTTTATATGGAATAATGTTGTTCAAGTGGTGTGTTGATGCACGATATTAGGCACAGAACTATGTTAAAGCTGCAGCATACACCACTTTCACATGAATTGTGTGTTAGATTTTTTTTATTCTAATACATTTGGTTCTGTCCAATGCCCTAATTGCATTTCGGGAGCTCCCAATTTCGTAGACTCAAACCTTGATAGTGTTTTCTGTCGGGGAGGGGGATCCGTGGGGAAGACTATGTACAGTGGGACCATTCAGAGAAAGGCTGTAATTGCCTACTTGAAGAATTTGGAAAAAATGTGCGCCTAGTGCTACCTGGGGCCTGAAATCCTAATGTGTCAAGACAGAGCAGCACTGTCAGTTGTTTAAGGGGGACAGCAGGGTGTTAATTCGAATGCATTTATTGGGTTGCAATTCATCACTAATGCATCTTCACGATGCATATGGGCAGTTAATGGCAATTATCAAGCTCTGTATGCACCCCATACCCATCCGATATATTCTAAGAATGTGGACTAGTTCAACAGGTTTGACTTCTTCTGATGGGCCTAGCCCTTCTCCTCTGTCTGGGAATTGTACTGCACTTTAGATTCGGGTCACTTCTTCCTGCTGCTGTAGGAGTAGTTTGACCTGCATTATCTTTACAATACGTAATTGCTGCTGTTCTTTTGCTTCTTATAGGCGAGTGTGAATGACTTGTTAGACTCATCTTTACATTCAGGCATTGTTTGCTGCTCATGGAAAGACAATGTATTGTAAGAGCAAAGCATCTTGCGTCCTTGAAATGCACGTTTTTTCGTTTCCAACTTTGATTCCAGTCAATTATGAGTTGTCTGTACTTTTGTTTTTCAATGTGATTTCTGGGTGCATTTGAGTCGCTTGAACTCAGCAGGTGTAACTTTTCTGTGGTATTTTCCACTTGTCAAGCAGACATATGAGTGATAATGCAGCACCTGGCGGTACCGGGTGCAGACTCTCAATTAATTGGCATTCAGCATTACCAGAAATATAGTAGATTGGCATTATCACTAAAGACTGCCTCAAACAACTTGTACTGAGGGGCAACGAGACTAGAGACAATGGCCCTCATTCTGACCTTGGCGGTCTTTTCGCAAGACCGCCGAGTTACCGCCGCGGTGAAGACCGCCGACCGCGGCGGTGTGCCGCTGTGCGCATTCTGACCGCTGGGAGCGTTCCGCCGGAAAACCGCCAGCAGCCACACTGGCGGTCGGCGGGAAAGTGGAGACTGGTCAACCTCCACCGCCGCGCCAGCAGAACACCGCCCCCAGAATTACGACCCACATTTCTGTGTGGCGGTCTTCTGTTGGCGGTCTTCTGTTGGCGGTCACGTCCCTATGGCTCCCGTCGCCTCCCGGAGGACCAACGCACAAGGTAAGTTGATCGTCCGTGAGGGGAGGGGGTGGGGGGGTGTTGTGTGATGTGTGCGTGCATGGGGGTGTGCGTGTGGTTGTGTAGAGGGGTGCTGTTGTGTCTATGGGTAATGTGTGCTGTTCGGCAGGTGCGCATGTCGGCATGTATGTGTGCGGGTATGTGTCCCCGTTGTGTATGTGTGTGTAGGGGGTGTGTATATGTGCATGTTGGGGGTGTGTGCATGTCGGGGTACATGTATGTGCATGTCGGGGTGGGGGTGGGGAGGGGGTTCGTACCACCTCTGGGGGGTGGCAGGGGGGTGGAGGGTGTGGGGGGAGGACTCGGGTGGGTAGTGGGGGGTGGGGGAGACCCCTATCAGTGCCAGGGAAGGAATTCCCTGGCCCCGATAGTGCTTACCGCCATGGTTCGCACGGCGGTTCCCGCCCGCAAGAAACCGCGGCGGTAGGCAGGGTCATAATACCCTTGGCGGTCTTGGGACGACCGCGGGGCCGGAGTGCGCAAACTCCAGCCCCGCGGTCATGACCGCCGCGGCGGTCGGAGCGGAGAAGTAGCGGTCGGTCGCGGCGGGGACCGCCGCGGTCAGAATGCCTTTTTTAATACCGCCGGTCTGTTCGCGGTCCGACCGCCGTCTCTCCGCCGACCGCCAGGGTCAGAATGAGGGCCAATGTTTCTTAATCGAGAACCAATAAATGTTTCTATTTATGAACATATATTTAACAATTATACTGAAAAGAAAGACCATATTGCTTTCCTAAAGCAATTCAATCAGACGTTTTGGGAAATTATCTGTCTTAAAACCGTTTATCTTTTGTTCCAAAACAAGCAACCAGCCCACATAAACCCAACGACCCTTACACAATTTCATAAGGTGTTTATCATAACATAGAAGTATACCTTTAGGTAACAGATGGTTAAATATTTTACTGTGTGCCTAATTCTCTATATAACGATAACAGATGTTGCTGTTTGTGAGCAAACCTTTTTATGTGATCACATTATGTCAATTTCCGGTACGGTTTTTAGAACACATTGCATCTATTATTTGGTGCTCTGTTGTCAGCTTTTGTCTCAAGTAATATTCAATAATAAGCCGAGGAAAAATTACATTTCTGTAATGTTTACCATTAGTTTCTTTGAGAATTAGATATGTAGTCAGGCTAATTCTTTGTAGTTCATCCTTTCACAATTCCTTTACTTAGGGACAGTGTACCAACATGGGCCTATATGAACTACTTTATTTGATGCAGTTCTGAGCGTTTTAGTACTTACTTTTACTCTCCGTTTCTAAATGACTGCTTACTTTTACTTTCTTTTTGTTTTGAAACATTGAATTATTTATCTAAACCACAATTGTGGATTTCTTTGAAAATATGCTTAACTGTTCCTGACAATTGACGAGTATCTGTTTTAGTTTCAGGTGGTGTGCAGATGAGAAATTCTGTGAAGACACACTTCTTATACATGCATTGGTTAGAAATATAATAAATGAATCCTACACGGGAGCTTACATTCTTTTGTATTGCAGTACTTGTTTATGTAGTGTGGTCAAGCAAGATGCAGATGAGAAAAAATAGCAAATCACAACAACAGAAACTAGCAGTATGTATTTTCAGATAATGTGAAATAACCGCATTTTCCTCAGAATGCTCATCTGTGTCCACATACATTTATCTTGGGTTAGTAAATCACCATTAAGCTGGCGCAATGTGTTTTATATACAATTGGCCAGATTTATGCTGGCCTTGCGTCATTCCAATGCCAAATTAACGCCAAATTCTTTACGCTAATGTGGCGTTAGAAGGGGAAAAACATTGCACAATATTTACAAAGTGGCGCAATGCTTGAATTGTGCCATTTTGTAACCCCTTGCACCACATTATGCCTGCGCCAGGCATAAGGTATGCAAGGGGGGCATTCCGGCACTAGGGGGCCCGTAAAAATGGCGCAAAGGAATCTATGAGATTTCTTTGTGCCATTTGTATTGCGCCAAAAATTATGATGCTAGTTGTTAGAAATGGGGTTTTTGGTTGGCAGATAGGTTGCCCTCTGTCCAAGCAAGAACCCTCACTCTAGTCAGGGTAAGTCACACACAATCCAAAATCAGCCTGTGCTCACCCTCCGGTAGCTTGGCACGAGCAGTCAGGCTTAACTTAGAAGGCAATGTGTAAAGCATTTGTGCAATAAATCATACAACACCATAGTATAACACCACAAAAATACACCACACAGTGTTTAGAAAAATATAGAATATTTATCTGGATAATTGTAGGTCAAAACGATCAAAGTTGCAATACGAATTTGTAAAGATATCACTGAAAAGTGATATTAAGAGTCTTTAAGTCTTTAAAAAGCAATAAAGTGTCTTTCAAGCACAGAGTACCTGGTTTCTGGTGGGAAATCTCCTCAGAGGGCCACAGGAGAAGAGATGCGTGGAAAAAGGGGTGTGTGCGTCGTTTTCCGCTCAGCACACACAGACTTGCGTCGGTCTTTTCCACGCGGGGAAGTCGGGCGTCGTTTTCCGTCGCGCAGACAGTCTCTTTTTGTGGATCGCGAGGATTACCAGATGTCCCGGGTCTGTGCGTGGATTCTCCTGCTTATTTTCCGGCTGCGCGTCGTTCTGCGGGGCTGCGCGTCGAAGTTTCGATCTCACGGTAGGCGTCGCGTCGATTTCTCCTTGGAAGTCGGGCGGCGTTGTCCTTGCGAGGCCGTGCGTCGAAATTTTGGTCTCACGGCAGGCGTCGCGTCGATTTCTCCTTGGAAGTCGGGCGGCGTTGTCCTTGCGAGGCCGTGCGTCAAAGTTTCGCACTCACGGTAGGCGTCGCGTCGATTTCTCCTTGGAAGTCGGGCGGCTTTGTCCTTGCGAGGTTGTGCGTCGAAGTCTCGATCGTCCCGAGGGCGTCGCGTTGATCAGCGTCGGTGTGCGGCGTTTTTCTCGCCGCGAAACAAGCTGTGCGTCGAAATTTTCGGCGCACGGAGCGTCCACGTGAAAGGAAGAAGTCTTTTTGGTCCTGAGACTTCAAGGAACAGGAGGCAAGCTCTATCCAAGCCCTTGGAGAGCACTTTCACAGCCAGACAAGAGTTCAGCAAGGCAGCAGGGCAACAGCAAGACAGCAGTCCTTTGGAGAAAGCAGACAGGTGAGTCCTTTGAGCAGCCAGGCAGTTCTTCTTGGCAGGATGTAGTTTCTGGTTCAGGTTTCTTCTCCAGCAAGTGTCTGATGAGGTAGGGCAGAGGCCCTGTTTTATACTAAGTTGTGCCTTTGAAGTGGGGGTGACTTCAAAGAGTGTCTAAGAAATGCACCAAGCCCCCTTTCAGTTCAATCCTGTCTGCCAGAGTCCCAGCAGGGGGTGTGGCAGTCCTTTGCGTGAGGGCAGGCCCTCCACCCTCCCAGCCCAGGAAGACCCATTCAAAATGCAGATGTATGCAAGTGGGGCTGAGTACCCTGTGTTTGGGGTGTGTCTGAGTGAATGCACAAGGAGCTGTCAACTAAACCTAGCCAGACGTGGATTGAAGGGCACAACAAGTTTTTAGTGCAAAGAAATGCTCACTTTCTAAAAGTGGCATTTCTAGAATAGTAATATTAAATCCGACTTCACCAGTCAGCAGGATTTTATATTACCATTCTGGCCATACTAAATATGACCTTCCTGCTCCTTTCAGATCAGCAGCTGCCACTTCAACAGTGTATGAGGGCAGCCCCAATGTTAGCCTATGAAGGGAGCAGGCCTCACAGTAGTGTAAAAACGAATTTAGGAGTTTTACACTACCAGGACATATAACTACACAGGTACATGTCCTGCCTTTTACCTACACAGCACCCTGCTCTAGGGGTTACCTAGGGCACACATTAGGGATGACTTATATGTAGAAAAAGGGGAGTTCTAGGCTTGGCAAGTACTTTTAAATGCCAAGTCGAAGTGGCAGTGAAACTGCACACACAGGCCTTGCAATGGCAGGCCTGAGACAAGGTTAAGGGGCTACTGAGGTGGGTGGCACAACCAGTGCTGCAGGCCCACTAGTAGCATTTAATCTACATGCCCTAGGCACATGTAGTGCACTCTACTAGGGACTTACAGGTAAATTAAATAGTCAATCATGGATAAACCAATCAATAGTACAATTTACACAGAGAGCATATGCACTTTAGCACTGGTTAGCAGTGGTAAAGTGCTCAGAGGTCAAAAGCCAACAACAACAGGTCAGAAAAAATAGGAGGAAGGAGGCAAAAAGTTTGGGGATGTCCCTGTCAAAAAGCCAGGTCCAACATGACCCCCTACCAGCCTAAAGCCAGGGGAGAACAATCACTATCCTGATGTACTTCCCTGTTTGAGGCGACAGAACAAGGACCCAGGCCCACAACAGCAGGGGCATGCTCCAGTTCTTCGCCTTCCTGACTCCAATTGGATCCCTCTGTCCATACTCTCAGGGCCCACTAAGCCCATCCATGGGGAACCTTTCTCCTTTCCTGCGGATCCCATCTGTGCAGCACCTAACCTTACTTTGCTCACAGATGTATCCCAGGAGCAGGATAGTACCACCAGGACCAACACAGTGGTGTTGCCCATTCTATCCCCGGGGTGTGACACTTGTCCCCTCCCCAGGGATAACTCTGTCCACCCGGACAGCAAGCCACCGTGGTTACTGACAGTTGTCAGGGATGAGAGCCAGGCCCCAGGCCTCTCAAAGCTCTCCCACCACTGTGGCTGTGGAGAGTGGGGGGCGGTAGCCCCAGGTGCTGGGCACCCTTTAACCACTCTCTCTTCCACCAGGTCAGGGATGACAGCCTGAACCTGGTCCTCCCCTCTGGGGCTCTGTACCCTCCCTCCTGGAGCGGTACCCCCAGAGTCCACCATGGTCAGGGTGCTTATAGAAGTCGCCCTGTACCATTCCTCCACCAGTGCAGGGCTGTTAACCTGCAACTGGCCCTCCAACCTGGGGTCTGTACCTTCAGGTTGGACTAGGGCCCGGGGTGAGGCTTCCCTCCCCCTGCCCTCCCTTCTGGGGTCCAGCACCCTCCAACTAGGAGTGGCCTCCTCAGAAGACAATAGGGTAGGGGCACTGTTATCAGTAGCCCCTCTCTCCAGGTCCGGGGGGTCACCCTGAACCTGGTCTTCCAGCCCAGGGTCAGTACCCTCAGACTGGATCACTGCCTGGCAAACCAGGACTTTCTGGGAGGCACACCTACCCCCCACCAGGTCAGAGTTTAACCTCTGCACCTGACCATTCAACTCAGAGTCACCACCCTGAAGTTGAACAATTGCCTGGCACGCCAGGACTTCCTGGAGGGCACACTGACCCTCCACCAGGTCAGAGTTTAACCTCTGAACTTGGCCATTCAACTCAGAGTCACCACCCTGGAGTTGAACAATTGCCTGGCACGCCAGGACTTCCTGGAGGGCACACTGACCCTCCACCAGGTCAGAGTTTAACCTCTGAACTGGGCCATTCAACTCAGAGTCATCACCCTGAAGTTGAACAATTGCCTGGCACGCCAGGACTTCCTGGAGGGCACACTGACCCTCCACCAGGTCAGAGTTTAACCTCTGAACTGGGCCATTCAACTCAGAGTTACCACCCTGAAGTAGAACAATCGCCTGGCACGCCAGGACTTCCTGGAGGGCACACTGACCCTCCACCAGGTCAGAGTTTAACCTCTGAACCTGGTTCTCCAACCTAGGGTCACCCTCCTGAGGTTGGACAACTGCCTGGTACACCAGGGCTTTCTGGGGGGCACACCTACCCCCCACCAGGTCAGAGGTTAACCTCTGAACCTGGATATCCAACCCAGAGTCACCACCCTGAGGTTGAACCATTGCCTGGCAGGCCAGGACTTTCAGGGAGGCACACCTACCTCCCACCAGGTCAGAGTTTAACCTCTGAGCCTGGTTCTCCAACCCAGGGTCACCACCCTGAGGTTGAACCATTGCCTGGTATACCAGGACTTTCTGGGGGGCACACCTACCCCCCACCAGGTCAGAGTTTGACCTCTGAACCGGGTTAGCCAACCCAGAGTCACCACCCTGAGGTTGGGCAATTGCCTGGCACCCCAGGACTTTCTGGGAGGCACACCTACCTCCCACCAGGTCAGAGTTTAACCTCTGAACCTGGCCATCCAACCCAGAGTCGACACCCTGAGGTTGGACAACTGCCTGGCACGCCAGGACTTTCTGGGGGGCACACCTACCCCCCACCAGGTCAGAGTTTGACCTCTTCACCTGGTAAGCCAACCCAGAGTCACCACCCTGAGGTTGAGCCATTGCCTGGCATTCCAGGACTTTCTGGGGGGCACATCTACCCCCCACCAGGTCAAAGTTTAACCTCTGAACCCGGTTATCCAACCCAGAGTCACCACCCTGAGGTTGAATCTTTGCCTGGCATGCCAGGGCTTCCTGGGGGGCACTCTCACCCCCCACAAGGGACACGCCGTCCCCAAGGGCCACACAAGAGTCTGGTTGGCGCAGGTCTCCCGACCTCTGCCCATCCGGCAGAGTCTGGGTTTCCCCCAAACCAGAAACGGTCTCACCTGGGTCATTCCTGGGGGGCTCTGCTCTCAGAGCTGACCCCTGACTTTCAAGATCCTCCACTGGGGTCTGCCACCCCCTCTCAACCCTATGTCTGGACTTCTGCACCCCCTCACTAGGAGTGGTACTGCCAGACACCAGAACTGTTGGGATGCTGTCTACAGTCATCCCCCCAAGTTCTTCTGACACTGCGGGGCTTCCCTCAAAAGGTGGCCCTACGGTACAGGTTAGGCTCTGAGACCTACCTGGGACACTACAATCCTCTCCCACCTCACTTGGTCGGGAACCACCTAGACCACTCCTTTCAGGAGCACCCCCAAATGCCTCTTCAGACTCTCTGGTACTCACCCAAAAGTCTGCCTCCACTGTAAGTTCCCTGGGGTCAGAGAACTCACACTCCACCTGGTGTTGGCGTAGCTCTGGAAAATAAGGACCAGACATATGCTCTCCAGCAATTACATCACTCTGCCCTTCACATGTATTAACCACAGTACCCTTCACCCAACCACCTAGTAACTCAGCCTTGGAAAAGCACTCTACATCACCCTCTTGAGACTGGTGAGACAGTTTCTGTCTGTCCCTGACACTCAACCCAAACTCTTCTGGGATGTCTCTACACTCTATATTCAGGACGTCCACCAGGGGGGAACCCTTTTCTCTGTCACTCTCTGCTAGAGTCAGTAAAGTGTCCCTCCCCCCAGTAGGAATATGACTCCCTGTGCCAGTTCCCCAATTCTTCTCAGGGACCCTGTGCATAACGGGAACTACCTCATACCCTTGAACTGCCTGGGGTGTGTCAACTCCCTTCTTCAAGTTGGGCACCACATCTCTGGGCTTGTGCCCTTCTTCAGCAGTACTAGATGCAAGATTTTTGCTGCCACCATCTGAACTGGACTCAGCCCTTCCGGCCTCCAGTTTCAGCTCTTTACAGCTCAGCTCTTGAGCTGCAATCTTTTCTTCTTCCAGGGCTAAGAGACTTGCTGCCTCAGCCCTTTCAATAAACTCATCTAGCTCTTCCATCCACCGTGCTTGAGCCATGAGCCATTCTTTTTTCACTGGGTCTCTTTCCTCATCTGAGTCGTCCTCCTCCTCCTCTGAGGGGTACTTAGTCATTTGGTTTCTTGCTGCCTCTCTCTCTGCCCATCTGTCTTCCTCCCAGACTATGTAGGCATGTAGCATCTCTGCTTTAGTAGATCTCTTTGCTACAGGAAGGCCACATTCTCTGCAAAGCTTCCTTAGGTCAGCCTTAGTGAGGTGGTCAGTAGGCAAAAAGAATAAGTAGGTAAGCGATCCCATTCTGATAGGATCTTACCAGCAAAAACCAAAATCCAAAGTCCAAAATATCAATAGTATATCCAGGAGGACATCAGAGACCAAAAGTCAAAAAAGAGATAAAAAATCAAGTTGACCTTCAACTGTGGGTAGGTAGTGAAATACTTAGCTACTGTATGTCACTGCACAAACACAAGTCCTATCCTCACCGCTGATCACCAATGTTAGAAATGGGGTTTTTGGTTGGCAGATAGGTTGCCCTCTGTCCAAGCAAGAACCCTCACTCTAGTCAGGGTAAGTCACACACAATCCAAAATCAGCCTGTGCTCACCCTCCGGTAGCTTGGCACGAGCAGTCAGGCTTAACTTAGAAGGCAATGTGTAAAGCATTTGTGCAATAAATCATACAACACCATAGTATAACACCACAAAAATACACCACACAGTGTTTAGAAAAATATAGAATATTTATCTGGATAATTGTAGGTCAAAACGATCAAAGTTGCAATACGAATTTGTAAAGATATCACTGAAAAGTGATATTAAGAGTCTTTAAGTCTTTAAAAAGCAATAAAGTGTCTTTCAAGCACAGAGTGCCTGGTTTCTGGTGGGAAATCTCCTCAGAGGGCCACAGGAGAAGAGATGCGTGGAAAAAGGGGTGTGTGCGTCGTTTTCCGCTCAGCACACACAGACTTGCGTCGGTCTTTTCCACGCGGGGAAGTCGGGCGTCGTTTTCCGTCGCGCAGACAGTCTCTTTTTGTGGATCGCGAGGATTACCAGATGTCCCGGGTCTGTGCGTGGATTCTCCTGCTTATTTTCCGGCTGCGCGTCGTTCTGCGGGGCTGCGCGTCGAAGTTTCGATCTCACGGTAGGCGTCGCGTCGATTTCTCCTTGGAAGTCGGGCGGCGTTGTCCTTGCGAGGCCGTGCGTCGAAATTTTGGTCTCACGGCAGGCGTCGCGTCGATTTCTCCTTGGAAGTCGGGCGGCGTTGTCCTTGCGAGGCCGTGCGTCAAAGTTTCGCACTCACGGTAGGCATCGCGTCGATTTCTCCTTGGAAGTCGGGCGACTTTGTCCTTGCGAGGTTGTGCGTCGAAGTCTCGATCGTCCCGAGGGCGTCGCGTTGATCAGCGTCGGTGTGCGGCGTTTTTCTCGCCGCGAAACAAGCTGTGCGTCGAAATTTTCGGCGCACGGAGCGTCCACGTGAAAGGAAGAAGTCTTTTTGGTCCTGAGACTTCAAGGAACAGGAGGCAAGCTCTATCCAAGCCCTTGGAGAGCACTTTCACAGCCAGACAAGAGTTCAGCAAGGCAGCAGGGCAACAGCAAGACAGCAGTCTTTTGGAGAAAGCAGACAGGTGAGTCCTTTGAGCAGCCAGGCAGTTCTTCTTGGCAGGATGTAGTTTCTGGTTCAGGTTTCTTCTCCAGCAAGTGTCTGATGAGGTAGGGCAGAGGCCCTGTTTTATACTAAGTTGTGCCTTTGAAGTGGGGGTGACTTCAAAGAGTGTCTAAGAAATGCACCAAGCCCCCTTTCAGTTCAATCCTGTCTGCCAGAGTCCCAGTAGGGGGTGTGGCAGTCCTTTGCGTGAGGGCAGGCCCTCCACCCTCCCAGCCCAGGAAGACCCATTCAAAATGCAGATGTATGCAAGTGGGGCTGAGTACCCTGTGTTTGGGGTGTGTCTGAGTGAATGCACAAGGAGCTGTCAACTAAACCTAGCCAGACGTGGATTGAAGGGCACAACAAGTTTTTAGTGCAAAGAAATGCTCACTTTCTAAAAGTGGCATTTCTAGAATAGTAATATTAAATCCGACTTCACCAGTCAGCAGGATTTTATATTACCATTCTGGCCATACTAAATATGACCTTCCTGCTCCTTTCAGATCAGCAGCTGCCACTTCAACAGTGTATGAGGGCAGCCCCAATGTTAGCCTATGAAGGGAGCAGGCCTCACAGTAGTGTAAAAACGAATTTAGGAGTTTTACACTACCAGGACATATAACTACACAGGTACATGTCCTGCCTTTTACCTACACAGCACCCTGCTCTAGGGGTTACCTAGGGCACACATTAGGGATGACTTATATGTAGAAAAAGGGGAGTTCTAGGCTTGGCAAGTACTTTTAAATGCCAAGTCGAAGTGGCAGTGAAACTGCACACACAGGCCTTGCAATGGCAGGCCTGAGACAAGGTTAAGGGGCTACTGAGGTGGGTGGCACAACCAGTGCTGCAGGCCCACTAGTAGCATTTAATCTACATGCCCTAGGCACATGTAGTGCACTCTACTAGGGACTTACAGGTAAATTAAATAGTCAATCATGGATAAACCAATCAATAGTACAATTTACACAGAGAGCATATGCACTTTAGCACTGGTTAGCAGTGGTAAAGTGCTCAGAGGTCAAAAGCCAACAACAACAGGTCAGAAAAAATAGGAGGAAGGAGGCAAAAAGTTTGGGGATGTCCCTGTCAAAAAGCCAGGTCCAACACTAGTCATCCTAACTACCACCATGGTGTGCCGTATTTTAAATACAGCACTACCATGGTCGCATTAGGGGGGTGCTAAGGGGCGCAAGAAAAGTGGAACTGCACCTAGTGCACTACCACTTTTCATAGATCTGCCCCAAAGTTTTTTGTGTTTTTGTGTGTGTTTTTTTCAAGTATTTGACACAATTGTGTTCATACCTTTGTTTCAAACGTCATGGCTCCTGGTATATATTCTGTCATTCCTTTTTGTCTTGGCTCATTATTCAGATACTATATGGTTTTTACCATCTAGGCAAATCAACATCATTTAAATTTTTAGGTATTTAAGAAACTCAGCTCGAACCTCAGGAAAGGGCAACATCAAACCAATGCTGAAACTCAGGGTTTAAAAAATATTTGAAGAGGATGTTCGAGAAGCAATTTCTGGGGTCCTTGAATTGATCTCTACCCTCACTGCAGGTCTAAAGTATGATTCATGTGTCGTGTTTCATGGTGATGAAGAACACCAAAGGTAATGCTGGAGAGCTAGCCAGGGAAACAGAAAGCAAGACTATGGGGGTCATTCTGACCCTGGCGGTCTTTGACCGCCAGGGTTGCAAATGACGGAAGCACCGCCAACAGGCTGGTGGTGCTTCCAAGCCAATTCTGACCGCAGCAGTAAAGCCGCGGTCAGAAAACCGGGACCGGCGTTTTCCCGCCGGTTTTCCCCCGGCTGGGCGAATCCGCCAGGGCAGCGCTGCAATGGGGATTCTGACCCCCTTCCCGCCAGCCTGTTTCTGGCGGTTGTCACCGCCAGGAAGAGGCTGGCGGGAACGGGTGTCTTGGGGCCCCTGGGGGCCCCTGCACTGCCCATGCCACTGGCATGGGCAGTGCAGGGGCCCCCTAACAGGGCCCCATGAAGCTTTTCACTGTCTGCCTAGCAGACAGTGAAAAGCGTGATGGGTGCAACTGCACCCGTTGCACGCCCGCAACACCGCTTCTGTGTTGCAGGCCTCCTTCCCGCTTGGCCGGCCGGCCGGCGCTACCATGGGTAGCACCGGCCGGCCCAGTGGGAAGGTTGGAATGCCGGCAGCGGTCTTTTGACCGCGTAGCGGCCAAATGGCGGTTCCCGCCTGGCGGGCGGCAACCGCCGCCCGCCAGAGTCAGAATGACCGCCTATATGCAGAGACATACACCCCCTTTGTTTTTCTCCCAAGCACTGAAACACACGGGTTAC
The DNA here is from genome assembly GCF_031143425.1 of Pleurodeles waltl. Classification (NCBI taxonomy): domain Eukaryota; kingdom Metazoa; phylum Chordata; class Amphibia; order Caudata; family Salamandridae; genus Pleurodeles; species Pleurodeles waltl. Next base: position 544,374,849 of record NC_090437.1, read on the forward strand.
TGTGTCCTACGGGAGGTTTTATGGGACTCACTCCGCCCCTGTAAAACTGAATGGAAAAGTCTGTTTTCAATGTTGATGACTTGCTTTTGAACTCAAGCCCCTTTAATGGGCACAGTAATTTTTCTCTTTTTTTTTTAGGTTTCACAGGCGTTCCTGAAGACGTGAGGAGGAAACAAAAAACCGGTCCTCAGGTAAGTGGAGACCGAGAAAGAAGTTCTGCATTAGTTTGGGCAGCCCCTTTTCTATGGTAGGTTTAAAACGGAAAACGTTCTAAGGCCAAGAGCCATCACAGGATGCAAATCTTTATTGCCTGTTGTTGTGGGCCTCCCATTCTAGGAGAGCATGGTCTGTGTAAAGGAGAAACGCACATGCTTCTAGGTAATACCTAAGAGATTCTATGCCCCATTTAATAGCTAGGGCTTCTCTTTTATGGCATAATTCTTCTCCCTTGGGAATCATTTGGACTCATATAAGTAATGGGAATTTAATTTCCTGCTTCACCCGGTGTGACAGGATGGCTCCTAGGCCCATTCCTGAATCATCTGTCTGAAGGACAAAGGGTCAAGAGAAAGCTTGACTTTGTAACAATGGCTTGGTAGTGAGAATAGTCTTAAGGATTTTGAAGGCTTCTGTCACTTGGCTTGAACGGTGCTTCGGACATTGGTCCACTTTTCGGGTGCTTTAAGTGAGCCTGTCAGTAAAATGATAAGTGGGAGAATCTGGGGATAAATATCTAGTAGGACTCCATGAGGTCCAGGGAGGGTCTGAGACCTTTCTTTGTGTTTGGAAATGGCACCTGATGAATAGCGGAGACGACTTCTGCCTGGGTATGGATGTGCCACTCTCCTAACAGAAACATCAAGTATTTTACTTTTCTTGCTACTGGTGGCTTTTGGAGAGGTTGACATTCAATCCTACAGCTCGTAGGGCATGTAAGATGTTCTTTAAATGGTTCAAATAGGTGTCCCAAGTGGGACTGTAAATGACAATGCGGTCGTGAATGAGCTGTGGTTTTGAAAGATTGCAGGTGCTGTGTAAACGGAAGGATAAAACACTAAACTGGTACAGCTCTCCCAGTGTGGAAAACAGTCTCTGTCATTAGGTTGGAGTGAATCTATCTATCTATCTATCTATCTATCTATCTATCTATCTATCTATCTATCTATCTATCTATCTATCTATCTATCTATCTATCTATCTATCTATCTATCTATCTATCTATCTATCTACGTACAAATATAACTATATCTATATATCCCCGTTATTGTGACCGCGTTGCTTTTGAAATATTGGATAACAACAGCGCCCAACACCGGAACACTCTGAGGTGAAAATGGCAGGGATACAAATCCTTTGCGTGAGCAATATGCTAATAGTACTTTACTTGCTGAAGACTAACTTCGGACATGCAGTATTACTGACACACAACAGGGATGACTTCAAGGGTGGCAATGCGGCCCGAACATGAAACAGTGGAGTTTGGGCCCAGGTGGGTAAATGCATGCCAGATTTATTCACAATGAACAGTGTGTAAAGGGCACGGAAGACATTATGATGCAAATAGAATATGAGTTAAAAGACTGGAGCTGTCATTGAGACTCTGTGGATAACTGACTCAAACTTCCATAATGCCTCCGTGCAGGCTGAGATACAAATGCACCAATGGGAGTGAGATGTTTCTGTCAACCCCCGGAGCAAGACGAGAGCCGAAATGCCTTGTTGGTTCTCTGACAAAATTGGCAATTCTTCATGAATAAATCAACCTCCTTGGAGTGCGGTGAATTTTGCTGTTTTTATATTATTAGGGTATCAGTCAACTCCTGTCACGAGCACCAACAGTTTGAGTGCACCGTTATTGTGACCACGGTGCTTTTGAATTGATGGGTGACTGCAGCTCCCGACACCGGAACACTCTGAGGTCAAAATGGCATGGATACAAATTCTTTGTGTGAGTCCTACGCTAATAGTACTTTACTTGTTGAATACTATCATTGGACAAACAGTATTTCTAACACACAACAAGGATGACTTCAAGGGTGCCGATGCAGCCCAAACATGAAAAGAAACAGCCGTATTTGGGCCCAGGAGGGTAAATGCATGCTCCATTTATTCATATTGAACAGTGTGTAAAGGGCATGAAAGACATGACTGAGTGTGACTACACTAGCACTATGCAAATAGTGTATCAATTAAAAGTCTGGAGCAGTCAATAAGGCTGTGTGAATAATGAAATCAAACTTCCATAATGCCTCCGTGCACGTTGAGATACAAATGCACCAATGAGAGTGAGATATTTCTGTCAACAACCCTGAGGAAGACGAGAGTCGAAATGTGTTGGTGGCTCTCTGACAAAATTGGCGATTTTGCATGAATAAATCAACCTCCTGGGAGGGCGATTAATTTTACTGTATGTATCTCTATATATATATGTTAGACTTGACATCCTTGGCGTGGTCTCCCCTAACTTTTTGCCTCTGCTTCCCAGGTTGTTTCTGTGTGCTGAACTCGGTTTTTGCTGTTTTGTTTGCTCTGGACACTTGACTATTGCTGACCAGTGCTAAAGTGTGAATGTTCCCTGTATAAATTCTATGTGTAAGTTGGCTTATCCCTGATTGGCATATTTGATTTACTAGTAAGTCCATAGTACAGTGCACTAGAGGTGCCCAGGGCCTATAAATCAAATGCTACTAGTGGGCCTGCAGCATTGGTTGTGCCACCCACATTAGTAGCCCTGCAAACATGTCTCAGACCTGCCACTGCAGTGTCTGTGTGAGCAGTTTAAACTGCCAAATTGACTTGGCAAACTTACCCATTTTCCAGACCTAGACTATCCCTTTTTATACATGTTAGGCACCCGTAAGGTATCCCCTAAGTAGCCCCATGGGCAGGGTGTAGTGTATGTAAAAGGTGGGATGTGTACTATGCGGTTTACATGTCCTAACATTGAAATACTGCTTAATTTGTTTTTTACTGTAGCAAGGCCTGTCTCTCTCATAGGTTAACATGGGGCTGCCGTTAAATATTATTAAAGTGCAGATTCCCTTTGGGAGCAGATAGACGTTTGGAGTTTGAGGTCTCTGAACTCACAATTTAAAAATACATCTTTTAGTGAAGTTTGTTTTTAGAATGTGTGTTTGAAAATGGCACTTTTAGAAAGTAGGCATTTTATTGCTAAAACCATTCTGTGACTCTGCCTGTTTGTGGATTCCCTGTCTGGGTCAGTTTGATAGTTGGGCTGTTTGCACCTCTCCTCTAGACTGTGACACAAAGAGAGCTGGAGTGAAGCCTACATATCCTGATGGGCCATCTGGGCTGACGGGAGGGAAGTGGAGGGGTGGTCACTTGCGCTTGAAAGAGTTATGACTGTCCTCACATAATCCAGTCTCCAACCCCCTGGTGTGTGTCTGGAGCCTGGCCTGGGCAAGACAGGATCTTGTAAACAACAGCGACTTCTCTTTGAAGTAGGCCGACTTTAAAGGCAGAAAGGGGTATAAGAAGTGGACCTAAAACCCATGAAAATCAGATTACTTCTGGAACCACGAGGAATCTTTGCCCGGTAGAAGAGCTGGAGAAGCTGGAGGAGGAGTACTGCCCCTTTGCCTGTGGCTGTGATTTGCTGGGTTGGCCTGCAGTAGCTGTTTCTGCCTGAGAGAGGACAAGACTGACTTTTGTGTGACTTCCCACTGAATCTCCAAGGGCTTGAACTGAACTTACCTCCTGTTGCTGAAGTCTCAGGGACATCAAAGACTTCTCTCTGCCAGCACTTGGACTTTCTGATGACAGTCCTGCCCTGCTAAGTGGTGCCCTATCCTGCCTCCTGGCCCTTAAAAGGTGAAGCTGGTGGAACAGGACAGAAATTCATGCAAAGACTGCTGTACAGGAAACGTTTGATGCACCACCCGCCCCACGACTAATAAATGACTCGCCGCTGGCCTTGTGGCTAAAATTGATGCTCCACCTGCGTCGTGGCTGGGAGATTGACGCGGTTGGAGAAACAAAGCACAACACCCTCAGTGGCTGCTGTTAACAATGAAAGCCAACACGCAGTGTGGTTTCTTGACACCGGGCGACCGGGTTTCAACGCAACATCTCTGGGCACGGAAAATCAGCACAAATCCTGCCTGGACCTGAGGTGCCCGTCCGGGATCAATGCATCGCTCTCTTGCGGGAGAGAAGAAAAGACGCACGGCGACCCGACCAGAGAAGGAACGATGCATGGTCTAGCTTGCAAGTGAGAAATCGATGCATCGTTGCCCTTTTTCGACGCACGCTCGCCTGTGCGGCTTTATTATGATGCTACCAAGGTACTTTTGTGCAATAACAGCAATCTAACTGTTTTGTAACGATTAAGAATCTTATTCTTTTTTAAATTCATATCTTGACTTGTGTATGTTGGATTTTTGTCGTTTTGGTCTTGTTTTGTTTAGATAAATATGACCTATTTTTCTAAACCTGTGTTGTGTCATTTTGTACTGTTTTCACTGTGTTACTGTGTGTGTTGCTACACATACTTTAAACATTACATCTGAAGTTAAACCTGCCTGCTCGGGCCAAGCTACCAAGGAGGTTAGCAGGGGTTAACTGAGTGTGATTCTCCTTTCCCTGTTCAGAGTGAGGGTCCTTCCTTCAACAGGGTAACCTGATTGCCAACCAAAGACCCCATTTCTAACAATATATATCTCGAATTTCACCTCACTCCATACAATTGTGCTGTATGAATCTCACTCTTCAGGTGAACAAAGCAGGAATGGAGTACACTCCAGAAGTCATCCTTTTTATTTTCTTAAGTCCATGAAAAAGTGCAAATGTTTGGGAAACAGTAGCCTATGTGTTTCAGCCGAAGCCTTTCACTGGGACATAGAGGTGCATTACAGAGTGTGCATTTAAAGGGACTAGCCCTCGCTTTCATACCCACTCAATTTAACAAAAACTGAAAACTTACAGTGTGCCATGCCTTCACAATTCTCTACATAAAGCAAGGAAAAAAATAAAAGATGTTCTTAGTCTATTTTATATTTTCCTCTATTCCCATTTGGCAATGCAAATAATAACATTATTTTTTTTTTTTTTTTTTCAAAATGAGGTGCTTCAAATAAGTACGATCATGCATAGCCATTGGATTTTTCAAAACCGAAATTTCAGGTAAAGTGCCTATTTCCAATAGATTTTCTCTTGTGTAATGTGTAGCCGTCATGCACCATAGCATGTGTAACAATTCACGGTAAAGTACCTATCAGTACTCACACAACTTCTGCCTTTTCTCACAAGGCAGTGTTTGAACAGCGTGCCATATTGTCATACATAGCTATGGGAGTCTATCAAAACAGAATATCCCGGTGAAGTACCTATTTCCAATGGAAATTCTATTGTGTAATAGACATCATTGCATGTATGACGTAATTTGAGTCCATATATGTATGTCATCATGGTGAAGTAGCTATCGGTACATACACTACTGCCTTGTACTCCCTAATTCATCTATTACTTTTTATCAATGTCAAAACACTTTTCATGTTTGTCCATTCTGTTTTTGTCAAATGCCCACTGTGTTTTAAAGGAAAATAAAGTTCAATTATGAAAGGTTGGTTCAATTATTCAGTAAACCTCATGTCTATAGTTCCGTAATCATATTCCTCAACTTTCATCAGAGATGCACATAAAGGTCAGCATATGTGTTGAGGTCCTGTGGGGTTTCCATTCCTGCTGTTATTATCCATCTTGATTTTGACCTTCTTAATCAGAACTCTCTATTTGCACCTCTAGGACTACCAGGTACTGTCGCGTGGGCTCTCATTATCCTAAATGAGACTACTGGATTTCTAGGCAGCAGGATCGATAACCGTGTGGGGGACTGAGTCTGACCCACGTGTAAGGAACTCTGTCACCCTAAATCCGGTTGTTGCTCCGGCTAACTAGCAGTGCCTCATTTCTCCCACGGGGAAGAAATGATTGGGCAGCCGAGCGCATGACATCTTTGGAACTTCTCAGGGAAGTCGTGGTCACTCAGATCCAAACCAACTCTCTCATTCACTATATGGTCTCATATACAAATGACAAAGACAGTATAAGTTTTATATAATGTTTTAATAAAACGACTGTATTTTAGATATTAAGGCGTGAGCCGCAATAACCAGAACAATACAACATAGTAGGATTGATATAGTAACCAGGAGAGTAAAACAGAGAAATAAAGCTATCATAATTCCTAACCGTTTCTACTCTCCCTCTGCTTGTTCTATTTAGAGCACAGCATGTTAAGCTTTCAGCTTGCCTTTCTGTATCACTAGGGAGACGGACACACTCATACCTGAGCAAAGGCCTGTGATCTGGTTCAGCATCTGCAACGAGGCAGTCAGCGTCTAGTTGTGGTTCCCTGGTCGGAATCTCCTTCTCCATGTATTGGGACAAGGAAGTGATTTTATAACTAACATGTCATTGTGATCACAAAATGTTCCTGCACAGGAATGGCAAGTCTAGACTCCTACCACGTCTATCGGCAATGTACCAGACTGTATCCTTGACTAAAGCACAGAGTGAATATGTTATGAAGAACTCCAGTGCTGAAGTAGGCAAAACAGTGTGATATGAATAAAAAACAACACCGTAGAACTGGCTATTCTGTAAAATAACAGTACGAAGCCTAATAGAAAGCATTTAGAGTAAAGTGCACAGAGGCTCTAAGCTGTTAGCAAATGAATAAAATATATTTAGGGCAAAGTGCACAGAGGCCTAAGGCCTGAAGCTAATGCGCAAAATATACGTAAAACTGACCACACTACACCCTCCCCATGTCGGTAGCAAGTGGTTCTAACAACATAAAAAAAAAACATGACCTAAATTTAAACCCAACATTTCGACAAGATGAGAAGACAACAAAGTCATAAATTTAGGAAACATGTGACGATAGAGCGAATTGCAATATAGTGTCAATTTAGTCGGGAGAGAGAGAAAAAAAAAATCCACTTGTCAGACAGAAGCAATAGAACGTAGAAGCTCCTCCACTTCGAGATATGTCAATATCGGAAGATCCACGCCACAAAGTACCATGGAGCAGGTGTGTTCCAAAGCCCCAAAACCATTCAGGGCGGCACCCCGTGTAGTGCCAAGGAAAGAGACAAAACCATCTTCCTCCAGGAAGGGAATCTCATAATCCGCTTCACGAAGCAAACGCAACCGTAGTGCACAAGTCTGGGAATGAGCCCTAATCGGGAACATCAACAGATCAAGATCAACCACTGGAGAGCGCTGCAGTGAGAGACAGAAAGCCAGTGCATGTTCAAACGAGCACCAAAGGCATCGAAACACGGGTTGCACACAATCCAAAACCGGTCGGAACGACAAAGACCAGTCACACTCCAAATGAGCCAGGAGTGTTGCTCCAAAACACTGCATCATGCGTTCACGACACAGCTGCGCTGACGGGAGCAGCAATACAGGATCTCGTTGCGGCGGGACAGCCATTGCGAAAAAATAGCAACAATAGCAAAACTCCAGCCAATAAAGCCAAAGTAATTGGGAAACCCCAAAAAATGCTTCCGAAAATAGAGTGTATAGCCGAAGGTATCAAACCGAATATGGAAGAGAAGGTGTGAACGAAACCAACACCAACGGCTTTGAAAAAATGAGCAATACCAGCAGTGCTGGATGCATTAAATATACGTCCCACAAGTTCACCGAAGTGACTCGGAAAGTTAGTATTCAAAAGGGACTGTATCTCCGCCGATGACCTTGCCACTTGAAGTGCGTAGGTCTCGCTAGCAGATGTAAGGGCCACATGCTTTTGAAACAATAAAGCTTTCAGCCGACTCAACTTGTCGAAATCAACCTTGGAAGTAGCAATATGAGGCCAGATGTCCGCTACCTCCCTAAATTCAGTAGGGGGAAACAACACATTCCCGCAGCACGTAACAGCCTTGTTGACAACGACGATGTAAACTATTCAGGCACGCATGCCACAGCAGCGTTCGCTGTTAAGAACAATGTAACTGCCGTTAGAAAGGACCTGGAAAGTGTTTTTAATTACCGGGACCGGAACTCCCTTCAGATAACAAGCTAAGTTAGCAATCGAAGCATTACACGCTCCGTGCAAGGACAGCTGTTTACAAACCATGGAATGGCTAACAGAGGTTTCGCAGTCGCTACCGCTAAGAAAAACTTTCCGCAAACCATTAACACATCTGTACTGAAAAGGAAGCTCCCACACCTCGTGTATGTAACTGTCACCCAATAGTTCATATCTACCCACCGGAATGTGCTTCAAACAAGAAGTAAATTGCAGAGTGGAGATAGGCAAATTAATAACCCCATGAATCAACCACTCAGCTGACGGAATCTCAGCCACCGTAAAAGGCAGTTTCTCCAACTTTTCAATATTTAACATAACATACGTCGCTTCCTTCTTAGCCATCAATTGTTGTTGACGAGTTAAATTAAAGGAGATAAAGATCTCTCTGGCACGAATGTGCTGCCATGGAACGCGACCCGCCTTCAAGGTCTGAAGAGTCCAACCCAGCTGCATGATAGATCGTGTCTGACTCTGCCCATGATATAAAGAAGACATGTCTGATTTTATAATGTCAATAGCAGAAGAGACAATGCTGTCAATCGTGTAAACACGGTCAGAAAGGGTATGCATGCCATTATCAACAACAGACAAAGGCCCTCATTCTGACCCTGGCGGTTCCCTACCGCCAGGGCCAACGGGGGCGGGAGCACCGCCGACAGGCCGGTGGTGCTCCCTTGGTCATTCTGACCGCGGCGCTTTGGCCGCGGTCAGAACGGGAAAACCGGCGGTCTCCCGCCGGTTTTCCACTGACCCTTAGAATCCTCCAAGGCGGCGCAGCTCGCTGCGCCGCCGAGGGGATTCTGACCCCCCCTACCGCCATCCTGTTCATGGCGGGAAAGCCGCCATGAACAGGATGGCGGTAGGGGGGGTCGCGGGGCCCCTGGGGGCCCCTGCCGTGCCCATGCCCATGGCATGGGCACGGCAGGGGCCCCCTAACAGGGCCCAACTAGGCTTTTCAGTGTCTGCGATGCAGACACTGAAAAGCGCGACGGGTGCTGCTGCACCCGTCGCACGCCTTCCACTCCGCCGGCTCGATTCCGAGCCGGCTTCCTTGTGGAAGGCGCTTTCCCGCTGGGCCGGCGGGCGATCTGAATCAGATCGCCCGCCGGCCCAGCGGGAAAGTCAGAATACCCCTCGCGGTCAATTGACCGCGGGGCGGTATTCAGGCGGATTCCGACGGGCGGGCAGCAACCGCCGCCCGCCTAGGTCGGAATGACCACCAAAGTCTGCAGCAGATTTTCTCGATCAATCTGTCTTAACCTGGCTGCAGCCTCCTGCTGGGAAAGTTTCCAAAACTCATTATACACTTCGTATAAGAACCTTTTTCTCCGGGGCACCTTGGGACCTGACAAGAAATCTTGTAAATCAGTACCATTAGACAGTAACTTTAGGTGTGACTTAACTGCACCCAGCGTGGAGTACTTCAACCATTGTTGACAAAGTTTCCCCACACTGTATGTAGTTATTATATCTGCATGTTCTGGTGAAATGTAACGAGGGTCTGCCCTACTAGTCCTGAACCCCCCAGAAGAGGTAACAAAACGTTGATGACACTGATTAGTGTCTACAGGCCACAATAACCACCCGCCCGGATGTAACGATGAAGCGTTAAGCGTACCATTCTGGACCCAATGCGTAAATTCACTAAAAGTAGCATTCACATAGTGCTGCCAGTTATTTAATTTAGAAGGGACAGGTATGCTAGGCAAAGTCAATTCTCTAATCGACGCCAAGCCCAAACAACTAGTCTGTTGTACTGTGTCATTGAGGAAAATCATTTGCACATGGATAATGCATGCTCGAAATAATGTATCTCTGCCTTGCATCTGCCAATTTTTCGTACCCCAAACACTTTTCAAGTCAACAGTCTTCAACCAGTATTCATATCCTTCGACCGAAAGTTTAGATACAAACGAATTAGAATACAGTAATTTAGTATCGGTCAACAAAATTTGCTTATTAGAATACAGTGTCACTTTAAAATAGTAAGACTTAGCGCTTCGCTGATCATGCCCAGAAAAATATGCAAATTTATCATTATACGTTTTCGAACTCCCTGGTGGAGGAGTCGAGCAATGTTCCCATTGTACATAATGAAAGATGGACTTAGGGCTACTCGCTTTGTGAATAAAGTGGTGTCCATAATAGGTGTAGCAAAACATATCACCATGATTATCTTTAAATTGGTAAGCATCTTCATCGTCATAGACAGTATAATATTGCAAATCTTTTACCATAGCATCTACTGTCTTCACATCCCAATCATCAGAAACAATGCCTGGAATAACAATATCATTCATTGATAACTTAAGAACATACGGTATTTGAATCAATTCAGTGGGACCATATATTTCAAACATTACTTTATCCCACACAATTCCATCCGGAATTGGTATCGCAGAAATGTTCACATTGGATATGTTTCTTTGAACCATATGAGACGAAAAATGTGGTCTCAACACAGTCTCCACGTGCTCAATGTCTGATCGATCAGGAAGAAAATGACCATGTATTACCAGAAAAAAGGTAACCACAAATCCCAACCATAAAAAAATAGTCAGTACAGCCATAAAAAGCCACAAATAGTTCCAAGGAACAACAAAATATGTACGTTTAAGCCAACTTAGTAGCTTACGTGGACCTCGGATTGAAGACAGCGAAGACGAAGAGCTGGATACAGCCGCATCCGCGTCGTTGAAGCAGCCAGAGGCAGTTCTTGCAAAAGGTGCAACAGTGAACAAGGAAGCTGATGGAGGTTCTCTCCTAGGTACGCTATAAATCACATGTTCAGAAACATCAGTAGAACGTACAGCAACTTGAGAAAAAGAATCGATATCAATCGTCGACTGTGGAACAATCGCAAGATCATCTTCCACCCTCCCCAAGCTCGGAGAGGAAACATGGTCGGTGCTAATCACCTGCAGCGGGACTTCTTCCCCAGTAGTGAGAGGGATGCCGGAACTACTGGGTGTCCCTCTTGGTCTGCTGTGCAGAATCGGCCACATGTTGTAACTTGACATTATCAATGGAAACAAAACGATTTCCTTTGGCCCCTTGCAGCGGCGGCAAAATCACAGTTCTCGTGCCGCTCACCCACAACACCGGGACAGGTGCTCGATAAGAAGGACCAAATTCTTTCTTTACTGCGACCTTTTCACGCACTAGATCCCCAATCCTGGGTATCCAACCAGTAGGTGTTACTGGCTCATCCTTAATTCCAGAGGAGGCAGCACTCGCAGAAGAGTTATCTTCACGAAATTGTTGTAAATCCTGCAAAACAGTGACACGATCATTTATGTCAAAGGGCGTATCTGCCGCCTCCACACCAGGACCATCTAGATCAGGAACATACATTCGTGTTCCGAACAGGCACTCATATGAAGTACGACCCCCCAGTGACCTTCTAGGCAAGTTATTAAGTGCTCTCTGTACTCCATACAGGTGGGCTAGCCAACTACGACCCGTACCTATAACCCTGGCTGTTAAGGATTGCTTTAAATCACGATTTAAACGCTCCACGACAGAATTTCCCTCGGGATGAAATGGAGACGAGAATTGGAGTTGGACCCCCAATGAAGCCATGGTGTCCCTGAATGCCTTAGAGGCAAAAGCAGGGCCCTGGTCCGAATGAAAAGCCGCAACTGCAAATGTATCGACAAAGATACGCAAATCTTTAATAACAGTCCGAGCGTCAGCCGAGCGCTGTGGCCAGACCCACACAAATCTGGAGCACGAATCTACAGCAACCAATATGTATTTGTATGCACTATCTGGTGTCAGTGGACCACAATGGTCCAAGTACACACACTGTAACGGTCTATTTGATATCAGAAGAGGAGTCTGCTGCGGGCGTCTAGCCGACGATGCTTTAATTTGTTGACAGACGTCACAACAAAGGACATACTGCTTTGTCTCCTTATAGAGACCAGGCCACCAATAACGGGCCTGTAAAAGTGAAATCGTGGCAGCCACACCAGCATGCGCAGATGCCACCCCTTCATGCGCTGCAGAAATTAATCGAGGTCTCTCAATCTTATTCGGTAACTCACGTACACCAACGCCTGGAATATTAACAACAGCATTTAGTGCACCACTCAAGCAGTAACTATATTTAGAAGGGAATCCTTTAGGAAATTGCGTGCCATCAGCCGTAGCTTTTATGGCAGCCGAAATCTCTATGTCTGGTTTTGAACTCGAACGAGTTACCGCGGCTACAGTGGCGATAGTCACTGCCGCCTTTGCAGCCTCATCAGCCAAAGTATTCCCAGCAACGTGTATTCCAACGCGCTGATGTCCAAGTGTATGTACAACATGGACTTTAGGAAGCGTCTCTTTCAGACCCGCAACCTTACCCCACAACAATTTATGTTTAATGGTGTTGCCTTTAGAATCTCTGAACCCATTCATTTTCCAATAATGCAGATATTCATTGAAGGATTGCACACAGTAGTAGGAGTCACAGACCAGCAAGGTCAATATCGCCGGCTCTGCATGTTCCAACGCTAACAAAAGAGCTTTGAGCTCAGCCAGCTGCGCCGTGCAATCTCCCAAGGTTTTAGTATAAGTATGTCGGGGGCAGAAAACTCCCCCCTCCATAGTCCCGCTCACCACCGCACAAGCAGCAGAATACTGTTGTTTAGTCCCTACTGCCGGTTTCGCAGAGCCATCGGTATACATGACCACTTCATATTGGTCAATAGGTAATGTGCCAGCAGGAACCGGGTACTCTATTTCATATTGAAGAAATTCTTGAGTCTGCAGCTTAGGGTCAAATATGTAATCCACATCAGTGGCCGTCAAAGACGTAGCCCATTGTATCCACCGCGGGTGTAAAGCTTTCAAATTAGGAACACTCGCTTTTGTAACAGCCTCCAAGGCCGGAATTGGGGAAACGACAATAATGCGTTGGCCCGGGGCTAGCGGTCTTTCTTTGATCACAGCCATCTGTACTGCAGTGAGAATTTTCTCAGTCTGTGCAAAACGTTGTTCTGCAGCAGAATACAAGTGGGACTTGTATGCTATCGGGACTGTCTCCCCTTCATTAAAGGTGACATACGTAAATCCAACAGCCCCAGGAATCACCCTGATGACCAAATGAGTTTTATTGTCCCGCGTGTGTAAATGTTTAACCGCTAAGAGATCATTCTGCAGCTCTCACAGTATGTGTGTATGCTCAATCGTCCAAAATCTACTTGAAAAATTTGGGCGAATCAGTTCATATAAGGGTTTTATACGTGTAGCATAATCAGGAATGTAAGTTCTGCCAAAATTCAGAAACCCCAACCAAGACTGGAGCTTCCGAACCGTATTAGGAGGCTGCAGTAAAGCACATTTCTCCAAAAAATGTGGCGCCAGGCTCCTGCCCTCACTCGATAACTCATATCCCAGGAAAATAACACTGAGGAAGGCAATCTTCGATTTCTTGAAATTAAACTTATAACCAATATCAGCAAAACCCACAACAATGCGCGATACGCGACTGAGATGTTGTAGAATCTCATCGTCCGTCAAATAAATGTCATCAACATATGATAACGCCTCAGGGTCCAACTCGTGCAGAAGTTCAGTCACACGAGCCGAGAACAGTCCTGGGCTATTCTTATACCCCTGAGGTAAACGACAAAACTTTTTCTGAGAGCCAAACGCACTGAAACCGGTATAGTCCCGACTTTCGGGTGCTATATTCTGGCAGAAAAATCCAATCGAGATATCCAAGGTTGTTTTGTATTTTTTACGCACTATATTATTCATAAGCGCAGCGCTATGTGAATTCTGTATAGCATATGTGTGTGTATGACTATTCAAATGTCTGTAATCCACCACTATCCTATAGGAATGGTCCGGTTTAGCAACCGGAAATAAGGGATTATTCATCGGCGAGACACAAGGCTCAATCACACCTTGGTACTCCAATTGTGTAAGAATTTTCCGAACCGATGCCCTTGCTTCAAATTTAATAGGATATTGCGGCTGTGGCTGAGGTTCTCCTTTAATGGGAATGACATGATAAGGTGATTGTTTATCCCACCCCACATTATTTCTATATAGGGCGGGGGCTTGTGCTAGAGCCCATGATTTACCATATGACTCCGCTAGTTCTCTCGGAACAAGTGGTGAAAAGGAAGGCGCAATAACCTCCTCCCCAACTGGACAGTCGCGAACAAAGTCAGGTGGCCAATCTTGGTCGGCCAACAGGACATCATATAATTTCACCATATGGTCCCAAAAGATGGCGTGTACAACGCGGTCAATGTCCCCTTCTAATCGTAGAGTCACAAGATATACTTGATCAGGATCAGAGACTCGCATATCCGCCGTCTCGACTTGTATGAAGTCATCAGTTGCTTTCGCCTCCAGATGCTCTAGAAGACTCCGGCGAACTATTGTGACCTCTGCCGCGCTGTCTAACAGCGCTAACGCCCATGTCTTGTTCGTCAAGAGAACTCTCTTCTTGAGCGGCATGTCTAACTGAGACTGCTGCCACTTTCTTCTTTTTAAACTGCTGTTTTTGTTGCAGCGGTTTCTCTTCTTGTTTAATAGAAACCTCCGCTGAGCGTTGTGAATCCTGTCTCGGTTTCACGTACTCCGTCCTCCGCTCTGACCGCCCACCTCTCTCACTTCTTTTCTCCGAGGAGTCCTGAAAGGAACGAGATTGGCACGTATCAGTATATTGATATCTATCAGGCGTCTTCAAAGTATCCCTATTCCTGTGATTATACTTATTTTGTGGGGTCTCCGGTTGCGGAGACTGCCCACCATCTTTCTTAGGTGTTTGCTGTTTCTTATCCCAGCGCTTTTTCGCACCCTCAGGTTGCTGTTGCTTAGAATTATCCTTATTATTTTTACCCTGCAATTGTGGTTTCTGCGGTCGAGCCCCTAGGCTATCACGACCAATACTAGAATATGTTTCAGATATTATTCTCGGAAGTTCCCGCTCCTGATTAATCTGCGGAACGTCCCGAAGACGCATTCGCACTGCTAGTGCTACAGCCTCCCCCTTGAGATTACTCAAAATAATAGAAGAAACCGCGTCAAAATTACCCATCAATTGCATGCCTAAATCCAAGGCAGGGGCAGCCCCATATTCATCCTGAATTTGTTTAAGCACCTCTGGCAAATTAGCCAAAGTCGGTGTACCGTGTGCTGTAGTATAGAGAGCGGCAAACACCGTGCCCCAAGTATTACAAAGATCCACCGTAGGAACCATCCCATACGGCAAACACATCATCAAAATTCTATGCTTATCCTGAGGTCCCGTATGGGGAAATACTGCTTCCAGCGTATTAATTTTTTGCGCCAGCCAAAATGGAGTCTCCTCACGTTTAGCCGGTACCTTGCCCATTACAGAGTGTACAGTGGCCGGATTTATTCCCGGCACCACCGCATGTGGATGAGCTGGAGCAGCACGCGCTGCATTAGTATTTAATGTCTGCATCACAAACTGAACTAATCGTCTGTACGTTGCAGTTAATTCCACATATAAACGACGCACTTCAGCCACTGCCACATTTGCCACTCCAGGATATGGTGTATATGTAGCCAATAAAGGCCAGGTTGGACCATCATTACTCAACGGACCTAACCGTACTGGTGTTACTGAATGTGGGAGGGCGCCATCAAGCCAATTATGGTGTTCTTGATAAGATAAAGGTATTTCTAAGTATGCATAAGCCCTGTATTGTCCAGGGACATTCGCAACAGTATATTCGTGAAAAGTATTTGTACCCCCATCAGCTGCTGGAAATACGACCCAAGAATAAAAAAGTTCTGTTCTATATGCTGCATGGGCGTCCACCACAAAAGTGACCGGACCCCCCTGGACCGTCAGTCCATGTGCTATCAGATGACCCGTAAGCGGAAATCGCATATTAAGCGGTATATTTACTACAACTGGATTCGCCATTAGTATAACAATAATAGCTCTAGGACAGAGAAGGCACACCAATATCGGGGTATTTCCTTTCAAAGTTCAAGCTTGAACAACCAACCACTAAGTAATAGGATGTACCCAACCTGTGGTGGCGGAAACCCTCAGCCCCACGGACGTCTCCGCATACGGAACCGAGGAGTCAAAATATATATACGAGACCGAGAGAGTCAGTCGGACCCAAACATTAGAGCCAGACCAAACGTTGGCGACGCCATGTCGCGTGGGCTCTCATTATCCTAAATGAGACTACTGGATTTCTAGGCAGCAGGATCGATAACGGTGTGGGGGACTGAGTCTGACCCACGTGTAAGGAACTCTGTCACCCTAAATCCGGTTGTTGCTCCGGCTAACTAGCAGTGCCTCATTTCTCCCACGGGGAAGAAATGATTGGGCAGCCGAGCGTATGACATCTTTGGAACTTCTCAGGGAAGTCGTGGTCACTCAGATCCAAACCAACTCTCTCATTCACTATATGGTCTCATATACAAATGACAAAGACAGTATAAGTTTTATATAATGTTTTAATAAAACAACTGTATTTTAGATATTAAGGCGTGAGCCGCAATAACCAGAACAATACAACATAGTAGGATTGATATAGTAACCAGGAGAGTAAAACAGAGAAATAAAGCTATCATAATTCCTAACCGTTTCTACTCTCCCTCTGCTTGTTCTATTTAGAGCACAGCATGTTAAGCTTTCATCTTGCCTTTCTGTATCACTAGGGAGACGGACACACTCATACCTGAGCAAAGGCCTGTGATCTGGTTCAGCATCTGCAACGAGGCAGTCAGCGTCTAGTTGTGGTTCCCTGGTCGGAATCTCCCTCTCCATGTATTGGGACAAGGAAGTGACTAACATGTCATCGTGATCACAAAATGTTCCTGCGCAGGAATGGCAAGTCTAGACTCCTACCACGTCTATCGGCAATGTACCAGACTGTATCCTTGACTAAAGCACAGAGTGAATATGTTATGAAGAACTCCAGTGCTGAAGTAGGCAAAACAGTGTGATATGAATAAAAAACAACACCGTAGAACTGGCTATTCTGTAAAATAACAGTACGAAGCCTAATAGAAAGCATTTAGAGTAAAGTGCACAGAGGCTCTAAGCTGTTAGCAAATGAATAAAATATATTTAGGGCAAAGTGCACAGAGGCCTAAGGCCTGAAGCTAATGCGCAAAATATACGTAAAACTGACCACACTACAGTACATGTTGGATCTCATAATAATAAAACACGTTCACTTCTCCTGCATGTTCTTCCCAGGCATGTTTTGCTGTTACAAAGGTATAATTGCTCCTAAGTGTTCTAAAATGTGAAATTTCACTTTCTTCACTGTACTTCCTATGTATCTCTTTCCACACCTGCATTCCAAGATATACACTAAGGGGGTCATTCCGAGCTTGGCGGGCGGCGGGAGCCGCCCGCCAAGCAGGAACCGCCAGAAGACCGTCCCGCGGTCAAAAGACCGCGGCGGTCATTCTGGGTTTCCCACTGGGCTGGCGGGCGACCACCAAAAGGCCGCCCGCCAGCCCAGTGGGAAACACCCTTCTACGAGGAATGGAGCCAGCGGAGTGGAAGGTGTGCGACGGGTGCAGTAGCGCCAGTCGCGAATTTCAGTGTCTGCTAAGCAGACACTGAAATTCAAAGTGGGGCCCTCTTACGGGGGCCCCTGCAGTGCCCATGCCATTGGCATGGGCACTCCAGGGGCCCCCAGGGGCCCCACGACACCCCTCACCGCCATCCTGTTCCTGGCGGTCGAAACCATGGGGGATTCCTCATGCGCCGCCATGGGGGATTCCTCAGGGCAGCGGAAAACCGGCGGGACACCGCCGGTTTTCCAGTTCTGACCGCGGCCATACCGCTGCGGTCAGAATGCCCTCAGGAGCACCGCCAGCCTGTTGGAATGACCCCCTAAATGCGTTGTTTCACAGTGTATCCATTCTCTTAGATGTCTTTCAGTCCAACCCATAATATATATATTTACTTATGAAAACAAAGGTTGCAGGGGCGTTATAGTTCGGCTCCATTTTAAATATACAAAACCATAGAAATTAACTGGTTATAGTGATAGTTATCTCAAGCAACTATAACTTGTGCCCGCAGGTAATTATAACTTGCTACCCCACCATACACAGTTTTTTCTTCCAAAAGTTTACTGCAAATACTGCATTGATATTATCAATGTTGTCAAAGATTACATGAATGCCGTAATTGTTGTCAGCCGGGTCCCAAAGAAAAACGTGGAAAAAATGAAAAGGGACCAGGGTAGCCACACCCTGACCCCTTAGCTCTGGTTCTGGGGTCCCAATGAGATCCCCTGCCCCAGAGATGAAAAGCATTTTTCAGAAGTTTAAATTGTGAATTTGGGCCGGGTTCGCGATTCCACTCTAAAAATGTAAACAAAAAAAAAAACAATTGTGGTCTCCTGCTCTTGTTTTTAAGTAAGCCCACAGGTGGGCCAGGTCCCAGGGGCATTCTTTTGAATAGAGCCATCTCCTGGCCCCCCCACAGTCCTCCAGACCACCATCTCCCTGGGGCGATTAAGGAACTATGGGGCCCGGCGCACAAATACGTCCATAAGGTGGGGAGCCCCAATGGCCTCTCCCACGGCCCCAGGGACCACCGCCTCCCCAGGGATATAGTGAAATATGAGTGGGACACACCGCTCCCCGGAACCCCAGGGACCACCACCTCCGGGGCAAAAATGCTTTCATAATGTGGGGAGGCTAATTGCCTCCCCCAGAACCCCAGGGACCACAAGCCTGCCAGGGCTATTCTGAGGTAGGAGTGGGGTGGCCACTCGGGTCCCCCGCAGGATATAATAAAAATGTAACTGGGGTCCATTTTGTATCCCCTTTAGCCCCAGGGATCACCACCTCTGCAGGGCTTCTTCTGCGTTAAAGAGGGGACACACGCCCCCCCCAGAGGAGCCACTGATGGCCCTGGGGAC
Source organism: Pleurodeles waltl (assembly GCF_031143425.1). Classification (NCBI taxonomy): domain Eukaryota; kingdom Metazoa; phylum Chordata; class Amphibia; order Caudata; family Salamandridae; genus Pleurodeles; species Pleurodeles waltl. The sequence goes on from NC_090437.1 coordinate 544,393,800, forward strand.
CACCAGCCCATTGGCCGGCTCCTGCTGTGTCTCAGGGTGCCCACTCCCAAGGCATAACTGTTTGCTATGTCTTGGCTGCAGCTTTGAAACTACAGCCAAGCCACAGCAAGCACTCTGCTGTGTGACAGCGGGAACCTGTAAGTCAGGTCCCGCTGTCAAAAAGTGGAGCTTTCATCTCTGTTCCCTGCACACGTGCAGGTAAATGCTTCAGTAAGCAGGGAGCTGATGCAATGGTACTGTGAGGGAAGCCCCAAAGCTTCCCTTGTGGTGGCAGGTAGCCTGTAAAGGACATTTTCGAGCTTAATTAAAAAAATAAATAAAAAAATAAATCTGTAGTTTCTGCAGGAGATGCCCTGAGGGCTTTCTCGTGGTCCCAGGTAGCCCATAAAGGGCTAAAAAAAAAGAGAAAGATAAAAGAAAGAATATCTCAGTCTGAAGGTTGCAGACCTTCACACTGAGCTTTCAGGGTTCAAGTCCAGCTGGACTCAATTCACCCTTTTTGTTTTTTAAAGTACAAATTGTTTTAAATTTTTAAAAAATGACATATTTATTTTTCTATTTTAATTTGTACAGACAATTCTCATTTTAAGTATCTCATACATCAAAGCCTAAAAAACTCCCTATCTCTTGCCCTCCGCCTTTCTCTGTCTGTCGTTAGACTTGGCATCGTCTCCCTTAACTTGTTGTCTCTGTTTCCCAGGTTCTTGATGTGCGCTGGACTCTATTTTTGCTGTTTTTGTAACTCTGGTTGTTGTGTAGCCATTTTAGTTATAGCTCCATACACGTTATTTTAACACACTAGGCCGCTGTGCACTTTAACCTAGATATATTTTATTCAGCTTCACATTATTATTATTATTACAATACCATTTTTACGGTCTTGTTTTATTTTCATCTATCTAACTGTTTTTGCCTAGGCCAGCACTCTGTTCTCAAACAAGACATTCTTGATCACTCTCTGCTGCAACCAAGGCTGCAGTTTGGTACATTGCCGGTGAACGTGGTAGAAGTTTAGTCTCCAACATTCGTATACAATACCCATCCTTACGTAGGTACATTTTCTCAGAACATCAGCAGTGTTATTGTATAAACACTTCCTTGTCCCTTACACGTTAGAGGGAGATTCCAGCCAGGGAACCACGACTGTATGCTGATTGCTGAATGCTTCGCTACAGATACTAACGCAGACCACAGGCCTTTGCTCAGGTATGGGGGTTGATGTTTTCCCATGGGAACCTGAAAGGCAGAATGACAATATGATAGCGTTGTTTTTGTACTTCAGTCTTCTCTTCCCAATTTTAATACTGACATGTTGTGTCATCCTGGTTATTGCAGCTCACGCTTTTCTACCTAAGATGCAGCTGTTTTATTAAACTCATTATTGAAACATATACTGCTTTTGTTTGTCATTTACAAAGGAGACTAAGTTGTAAATGAGAGAACCGGATGCAACCAGAGTGACCACGACTTCCCTGAGAAGCCTAGTATGTCATGCGCTCGGCTGCCCAATCATCACTATCCTTTGGTAGGGATGAGGCACTGCTAGCTAGCCAGAGCAAAACCCGGATTAGAGCGAAAGGTGTCACCTGCAGTGGGGTAGACTCAGTCTCCCACACCGCAGACAATTCTGCTGCTCAAAATCCAGTAGTCTCATTGGAATAATGAGAGCCTACGCAACATGGTCACTTTACTACTGCTATCCAGTGCTAAAGTGCAAGTGCTCCTATGTAAAATGTATGTGTAATTGACCATCCATGATTGGCATATTTGATTTACTAGTAAGTGCTAGTGGTGGGCCTGCAGCACTGGCTGCGCCATCCACATTATTAGCCTTGTAAACATGCCTCTGATCTTCCACTGCAGGGTCTGTGTGTGCAGTTTTAAACTGCCAATTCGACTTCGGTAGGCCCTAGGTAGCCCCATGGGCAGGGTGCAGTGTATGTAATAGGTGGGACATGTACTTATGTGGTTTGTATGTTTTTACCATTCTCTAGACAGTGACACAAAGGGAGCTGGGGTGTCGCTTGCATATCCTGATGAGCCATCTGTGATAGAAGGGAGGGGAGGAGTGGTCACTATACCTGAAAGGGCTAAGAGGGCTGTGCCTGCCCTCACACAATGCAGTCTCCAATCCCCTGGTGTGTTTCTAGGAACTGGCCTGGGGAAGGCTGCATCTTGAAAACTATAGAGACTTCTCTTTGAAGTAGGCCTACTTCAAAGGCAGAAAGGGGGATAAGAAGAGCCCCCAAACCCCCTGAAAATTAGATCACTTCTGGAATCAAGAGGAACCTCTGCCAAGGAAAAGAGCTGAGGAGAAATGCTCCCCCTGTTGGGGTATTCTGCAGTTGCTGCTTCTGCCTGTGGAAGGGGACAAAGACTGGCCTTTGTTGTGAATTCTTGCTTGAGAAGAATCTCCAAGGGTTTGAACTGAGCTTGCCTCCTGTTGTTGAAGTCTCAAGGCCATGAAAGACTTCCCCTGCCAGCAACTGGACTCTCTGTTGAGACTCCTGCCCTGCCAAGTGGTGCCCTTTCCAGTTCCTGGGCCCTTGAAAGGTAAAATTGGCAGACAAGAACTGAAAATCAATGCACAGACTGCCGTGCGGGGACATTTTTGACACACCTTCCATAACGTATCTAATAAACAACACGCCACTGTCTTCGCGGCTGAAATCAATGCTCCACCTGCATCGCGGCTGGAAGATTGACGCAACGTGGCTAGAGAAAGGACAAGCAACACCCGCTAACGGAGGCTGATAACGACGCAAACCCCACGCAGCACGGTTTTGTGATACTGTGCTACCTGATTTTTAATGCAATATCGACGGGTGTGGAAAAGTAACGCAAAGCCTGCCCGGACCTGATGTGCCTGTCCGGATCAATGCATCGCTCTTTTGCGGGAGAGAAGAAACTACGCACGCTGACCCGACCGGAGGGGGAACGACACACGGTCACGCTTGCGAGTGAGAAATCGACGCATCGCTGGCCTTTTTTAATGCACACTCACCGTGCAGCTTTATTTTGATGCTACCCAGATACTTTCATGCGCTAACAGTATTCTCACTGTTTTATATGGACTAAGACTTTGACTCTTTTGAAAATTCATAACTTGACTTGTGTATGTTGGATTTTTGATGTTTTGGTCTTGTTTTGTTTCAATAAATATTATCTATTTGTCTAAACCTGTGTTGTGTCATTTTTTAGTGTTTTCACTGAACTACTGAGTCTGCTGGCGCAAATACTTTACATATTGCTTCTGACGTTAGGCTTGCCTGCTTTTTCCAAGCTACCAAGGGGGCGAGAGGGGCTTAACCAAGGGTGATTCTCCTTTATCCTGACTATAGTAGGGGTCTTTGCCTGGACAGGGGGTAGACTGACTTTCAACCAAGGACCCCATTTCTAACATATTTCAATCAATTTCTCCTACTCATATATCCACTCAGACACTTACGCTCCTAGTCACAGACCCACTGAGACACTCTTGCACCCAGCCACAGACCCACTCAGACCCTCACACACCCACTCACAGGCCCACTTAGAATCTCACACACTCACTCACAGACCCTTGGACAGCCTCATACACCCACTCACAAGCCCTCACACACACTGACACACCCACCAAAACACTGACTTATGCATTTTCACACCCAGACACTCTCAAAGCAACTTTCACCTCCAGAAACACCCTCTCACACTCAATTTCACACCCAGGGAGGGTGCAGCCAACTCCTGCCATGCATGGTCAAAGGGCAGTCACAGAGTGGGGTTGGGTGGTTAGAGGGTTGGCCGCAGGGTCTGGCTGCAGGCCGGGTCTTGCGGGCAATCTCTCCTGTGCACAGGTGAAGGCTGTACACAATAAATGGTTGGATGCTTATGGAGGGTTGACGTCAGTTCCACTGCCACCACGCAGGCCTTGCCCAGCAGTGGTTGAATTAACATATAGTAATGGAAATTGCTATCCGTTAAAAAACCATAAAAATTCACTGGAAAAAAACAAAGGTTACAGGGATGTTATAGTTAGGAAATTCACTTAAAAAAACAAAGATTTTCACGAAGATTATAGTTAGGCTCACCTTTTAAATGTACAAAACCACCACAAAACCATCAGTTATAGTTAAAGTTCCCTCAAGTAACTATAACTTGTGCCCTAAGGTAACTATAACTCTAAAAATGAATAAGAAATGTTTATTCAGTGTGATTGGGGCAGCAGGGTACTCAATGGAGAGAATTTGTAAACTCACGCTAGCCTGTAGTAATTCTTCATAATCTGGAAACATTATCTCCCCATACTATGATTTCTGCAACTCACTTTATGACCACTTCCTGTGACATTTATTTCTCAGTTATCTTTATTTTCTTTGCTCCATATTTGCCACCAGTATATACTTCATGGATGGTTACATTCCAATCTCCTCTTAAGTCAATTAAATCGGTGCGCTAACATGGGAAGCAAGGTCCCTTGCATGCGCTGGCTCACACGGACACTCTTTTATTCATCAAAACTGCCATTATATCTCGGCTCATATGGAAATCCACTTTTGAATCTGAGATTTTTCTTGCAAAATGTATAGGTATGTATTTATGTATGTATGTATGTATGTATTTATTTATTTATTTGTGTGTGTGCTTGCTTGTTTCTTCATTTATTTGGTGATTGTTCCATAATGTTCCATTCTGAGCACCTTCTGGCAAAGTAAACACAAATCAGAACTTCAGATAGTGAACTGTAGAGTATAATTTTGTTTAATAAGGTGTGGGAAATGATAGAGTCCTTCTGTAAACTATATCAGCAGCTGTTGCAGCAGAAGTTTGGATAAAGGCAGGCACGAGGAGATGAGTGAAGAAGCAAGCATTAGTGCAGAAGATACATAGCGGAGTATCACTTTGTTTAGTGAGGAGTGGGGAATGGTGGAGTCATTTTATAACCTGTATAATCTGTAGCAGCAGAAAGTTAGATAACGGCAGGCAAGCAGAGACGCACGAAGGAGAAAGGAGTGGTGAAGGGTGCTCAGCTTGAGCACTGTCGGTGTTTCCAGTATAACATCTGTAAGTTTACATCGTTATCATCAACAAACAAATCAGTCAATCAAATGTGATCCTAGAAGGTCTGTTTTAGTATTTACTCTTGGTGAGGTTCATACATTTGGCTAAAATGTTCCATTTATCGGGTGATTATTTACAAGCACCTTGCACCACCGTAGTTCCACTTATTTGTAACACCGCAGTGGTGCAAGCAGCACCCTAGACTGTGCCACAGTTAGAAACTGGTGCAATGGGACCATTGCATCGGTTTGTAAAGTCCGGTGACACTTATACCTACACCAGGTAAAACGTATACAGGGTAGTTGTTGCCACGTCAAAAGCCATGCAGAACTAGCACAGTGAAATATATTAGATCTTACTGCACCATTCTGTGCCGTCACAGTGTCACTTTTTTATCACCTGCTCAGAGCAAGCGTTAAAGTGGCGCTGGGCTTTGTAACATGGGACCCTCCTTGCATTGCTGGAGTAGGGTCAGATTACCTACACTACTCCAGCACTGCACCACTTTTGCACCAACTGATGCACCAGGATTTCTGGCTAATCTGTGGAATCATACGCCATGGAGAACTGCTTCATAAATACAGTGCTACCATGGCATTGTTAAGGCGGCTGGGTCTGGCACAGCAAAACTGGAGCATCCACGCAGAAGCACCAGTGTCCAGTAAATGAGGTCATTGGTTTTTAACTTGAAGGCCCGTGGATTTTGATCATGATTGGTTTTTCATTTTTCATTTATACAACTGAGAACAATGTTCTCTTAGTCTACTCCCCTTTTACACTAGTATTTACAATAGGTGATTGATCAAGGCAAAATATGGTAAATACACCTTGGGTTTGAACTTGCCTACAGCAAAAGAGCAAATAGAAACGAAACATTTGAAAACGGCATTAGGTTAATGTATCAATAGTTTTCAAGTTAAGATTTCAATGTATCCTTAGGTGACACATTTTTTCAAGTTTAGCTTTATCAAGGCTCAATACATGTCTGTTTTCTCTAAAATGTGATATTGGTCCACACGTGTCCCTCATTCTACGTGTTCTTCAGCCAGAACAAATGAAATATGAAAGGGAATGACAATTTTAAGAACATGGATCAATAAACTTGCAACGGTTTTGCTGTAGTCAATTGAGTGCATCGTTGCAGCACTTTTTATTTCCCCGTAGAAGTTATTGCTAGAGATTTGCCAAAGTCCATCCCACTCTGGAGTTTGAAAACCACAGTTTGGGAAGTGCTTTCTCAGTATGACTAAATTCGAGCCATACCACTTGTCAGTGTGGTTTTGATGCCCTGCTTTTGTGTCATTATTTTAGTGGACACAATTCTGGTGGCTGGTTTGATGGCATTATGTTTGAAGGCTTGCCGAAGGATTTTTATGGGGCCTGTTGACAAGCATTTAATAAATTAAACAATATCATTGGTAAGGCATTTTGTTTGTCTGATCGCAATCTATCTCTGTTATGTGTTGCGACTTGCACTGAGTGAATATAGCATGATTAAGATGCGATATCTGATTAATGAACAGCTCTGCCATGATCAGCCTTAAGCAATCATATGTAAAGTTTCAGTGTTTTGAGACAGCACAAGCTCCAGCATGTGGTTCAGCCTATGTTCCCCACCTTTCACAGCATATACAAACTCAAATGAAGAGATGATTACAATGCCATATATTTCCCGTAGTCACAGGAATAATCAACATTAGGTTGGAATCTATTAGTATGAGGATTTTCTGTAAAATGGTTTGAAGATTAACAAAAGAAATGACCAGCTCCTGAGGTAAAATATCATCACAACTTAGCACACAGTATACCACCACAGACATGAAAATGAATTAGTGCTACCAGTGTAGTCAGCTATCATGTGTTCAAAGCCTCCAACCCCTGTAACTGCTTTCCTGTGTTTGTAGGTGATTTTCAAAGAGAAGATGGAATATATAGAATCGCTCCTTAGAAATTCCTCTCTTGATTCTGATAATCTCAAAGCTATATTTATTGAGACCATCAAATCCCTACTCCATGACTGGGTTTCTGAACTTCCACTAGGTAATGTGGAATCTAACAGCTAACATGACCTTGTGCAAATGGGTTTCTTATCTAGGTGGATGTAAGGAATCATCCCTGATCAGCCCTGATCTCCATCTAGAATGACTTTATTATGCAGGCTGACTCTGCTAGTTGACACCCCCTGTTTCCTCTGGACCTCTCGATGGAGATATTCTTTCTTTACAAACAAGAGATGAAGGTACACATTTTTGCTGGATAGCTTCCTTTTACTCTGACCAACTACAATAGTCTTCTTTCCTCTTTTTTTTCTTCGACTCCAAACTCTCCTGTGTTCAAGGCTCCAGGTCTTGACTTCCAAATAATCCTCAAACTAATTGGATCATCAACGTCCAACCCCATCAGCCTGGCGACTTAACTTGCTGAAGTGGACCATCTTTGACAGTGCCTCCTCCGAGACAAAATTCTCCTAGTAGTCTCTCCTTCGCTGGCTTCGATGTATTTGCTGAAACAGTATCAAAGAACTTAGACCACGAAGCTTTGCTGATCACAGCTCATGTAATCACGCAAGCGAAGTCGTTTAGTCATTAACACATACTCTTCTTTGCTTACAAGTTCTCCACTTCTTGTCAGAGACACCACTTATGAAAGTACACAACTGTGGAATTTCCGATTCTGCACAGAGAGATAATTTTGAGAATTTCATGTCAGAGTCACTGCTGAACAACCCACCTCTGTCATAAAAACACTACCATAGCCTGTTCCCATTCTGGAATGAAATCTAGAATTTCATACAAAGGTGTCACTGAGTCCTCAATGGACCTGATCTTTAAGCCCTCTTTATTTCCTACATACAGCATAGGAGCTGGTGTTTGGAGGCGCGATGCTTGTGCTGCCTACCCTAAACACAGAGAATGCTATGCATCTCAGCATTGACACATATGCCACATTTCCACAGTGACACAATGTGACCCAATTCTACATGGGAATCACTCGACATCTCGACACATCCATGTGATGACTGCTTGCAGAAAATCACTTCTCTGTTCCGTCTTACTTTGGAAGAAATGCAGTAATTAGAGGGAGAGATAGAGTATTCGTTGATGAGTTCCAGCACATAAAAACATATGATACCCAATATCATTCAACATTTGCTTACTCCATCTCACTTCGCTTGAAAACACACATCTAGGCTTACTTCCCAAACATGAGTAAATTATTACTCTTAGAAATAAAACTCGTGAATGAAAGCAATTTACACATGAAATACACTTATTTAGTATCCTTTCTAGTCAATTCTTTGGCACAAACATCAACAAGCGGCACTTAATAGAGAACTTGCACGTGCTGAAGTTACACTCACATGAGTAAATCCTGCATTTAAACTTCAATAACTAGTTTACACCCCAAACAAAATACCATATAACATGAAAGTTCAAAATAAATATTAATCCACTAAAAACCCTTCACAAAGAAGACCAATTACAAATGTGTAAATATAGTGCATTTCCAGCTGGATGTATTGCTGTAAGCTATACCATTACTTTTTTTAACTTGCGCCTCCATCGTTTGATTTACATCAGAAAACTCATACAATGAATCATTTTTCAGTTTCAAGAAAACGTTTTAGTGGGTGATGGCAAACGTGATTTTCAATGTGTGCCACGTTCTTTAGTGCTATTGTCTCTTAAAACTTAAAATGCAGAGGAGCAAATACTATTTATGTTACCATAGAAGCGAAGTTAACACGTTTAGTGTGGGCGTCGGCCAGTGGCCGACGCCCACACTACCTCCCTGGTGCGGGTCACGACCAATGCACCAGAGGATTTTTTTTTTCGTTCTGGGAGAATCTGAACAACTTCTGCATCTCCCCCTCCGTCCCTCCGAACATAGCTCGACCCCTGGGGCTACAAATGATTATAGTTTTCCCTAGGGGACCAAATAGAAAAAAATAGAAAATGTTGGGGTCAGCCCTTAGGCTGACCCCCTATGGGTCCATTTTTATTTTATAAGTGTGTGCTTTGCCAAGGGAAAGCACACATGTATGAAAAAAAAAGTGACGTAGAGAGTTAGTCTCTCTCGCGCTCTCTCTCTCTCTCTCTCTCTCTATATATATATATATATATATATATATATATATATATATGACAAATCTATACAGATATGTGAGTGTGTGTGTGTGTGTATATATATATATATATATATATATATATATATATATATATATATTTTTTTTTTTTTTTCATGTGTTGTTTTCCAGGAGCCACAATTGGCCCCCCAGGGAAACTACACATACAGAAGAGTGATATATATATATAACATATTTAAAGATTGCCACCATTAGTTTGTAAGGATTGTAGTCTGTTTTTCATGTTTATGTTTATGTTTAAAGCTAAAATGGAAATGGAAGAAGGGCTCATTGCATTTCCTTGAACAAGGGAGCAGGGTCTCCTGAAACGCGTCGGAGGGTTGTATTTAATGTCTTTTTTCAGTTTTTTGCCCGATTAAACCTTTGAATTGAAGAAAGTGACTGCAGTGTTTCTTTTTTGTAAAGAAAAAAATTGGTAGGTGTATATATATATATATATATATATATATATTATATATATATATATATATATAGATGTATTTTGTCTAGTGGCAGTTTTGATGCCATAAAGTAGCGCAGATGGTTTATTGTCCTGTTGCAAAGGATATACATTTATATGTATCTAGTTGAGTGGATTAGTAAAGGCTGGCGTTACCTGCACTTTAAAACAAATGAAATGTATGTGCGCGGGGGACTATGGAGACATGAGGGGCACTTTTGCTGGGTGGTACTGAGGGAATTAGAGGAGGAGGTCATGGGAGGCAGAGCACCAAAAAAGACTGTCGCACTGGGTGCCACCAGCGCTAAAGGCTGTGATGATGGGTAAGTGGTAAGCTGAAGTAATACTGTCATTTTAGTTTTTTTCAGTGTCTTCAGAGAATCTGCCGAATTGGAGAAGAAACTCCCCTGTTTAGTTCAGCCCCAAATTCCACCTTTTACTGGTGAGGCTAGATGTAATGTCGATACAGCTAACTTTTTGCCACTCAACTAGTCCATCTATTTTTGGATGTTGACTTCCTTCAGGAAATTGTGCAGCAAACAAATTTGCGGGCAGACCAATTTCAGAGGGAGCGTGGAGGCACTCTAGGTCCCCGTTCTAGGGCATGCCAGTAGACTTCCACTTCACTGGCGGAGTTGAAGATATTTTTGGGCCTTACGCTCAAAATGGGGTTAGAGCAGAAACCCACCTTGCAGTCCTACTGGACGACTCACACGGTTTGGGTAACCCCCATCTCCGCACCATATATGAGCAGAGATTGTTTTTTGTTACTGCAGCGCATGCTGCATTTCAATGACAATCCTGCTGCATTGCCCCTGGACCATTCAGACCATGACAGGTTGTTCAAAGTTCAGCCTGTCGTGGAACATTTGTCTGCCAGATTTCCAGAGATCCATACTCCTAGAAAGAATATAGCAGTCGATGAGTCCTTGATATTGTACAAAGGACGGCTGCTTTCAGACAGTACATTGTGAGCAAAAGAGCTCACCATGGCATAAAGCTGTACATGCTGTGTGAGAGCTCCTCTGGCTATGTGTACAGCTTGAGAGTGTATACAGGGAAGGACTCTACCCTGAACCCTGTAGATTGACCTCCCGCGTTGGGGTCACAGGTAAGATTGTACGGGAACTTGTCCAGCCACTTCTTCACAAAGGTTATAACCTTTATGTGGACAATTTCTATACAGGAGTAGAGCTGTTCAGTGAGCTCTACAAAGCTGGCGCTGTGGCCTGCGGTACAGTTTGTTGTAACCGCAAAGGATCCCCGCAGGAGCTTATTTGTTAGAAGCTCCAGAAATCCCAGAGTACTGCATTGCGTTCCAACGAACTGCTCGCAGTCAAGTTCTTGTATAGGTGTGATGTATACATCCTCACTACAATTCATGATGAGAGCACTTCCCCCATCACGGTTTGGGGTCAGATGGCCGAAGTCCACAAACCCATCTGTATACTTGATTACAATAAGTACATGGGCGGAGTGGACAAGAATGACCAGGTTCTTCAGCCATACAATGCATGTCGTAAAACTGTTTACCCACCTGATCCAGATGGCAACATTCAATGCGAATCTTGTTTACCTTCAGACAACCACAGGAAGACTCATGACTTTCCTTGATTTCTGGTTTGTTTGTAATTGAAAGTCTCACTGCTGTTACAGAAGCAGCAGCAGCCTCCACCTCATATGTTCTGAAGGATGTGGCAATGCTGCAGGAGCGACACTTTGCTGATCGCATTCCTAAAACACCCAAAAAGGATCATCCATGTCATCGCTGTAAAGTGTGCTCGAAGCATGGAAAGCGGCAGGAGAGTCGGTATTACTGTCCCCAGGGCCCATCACAACCAGGCCTCTGTATCCCTACTTGCTTTATGTTGTATCATACTAAAGCAAAGTTCTGGGAAATCGACTGAGGTTGAGCTGCCGCTGGGTAAACCTTTCAGTGACAGTGCATGGATGCGGAACGTCCATGGGCCACTGCTTCGTTAGGTATGGAGCCACAGAATTTTACTTCATCTACTTCATCATGGACTTCCTTATGGCCTGCTTGAGACCTAAATCCACTGTCAGAACATGGTAGGTGCTCTGTTCAATTAACGTGCATTATATTCCCCACACGGCATATACTAGTGGACAGAACATATGCCCCATTGTCACAGAGTACCCTTTCTTCATCAGCATGTCTGCCTTAATTTTAACGGTAGATATGCATGCTCATTTTGAAGAACAGGCCTCCCAAGGCATACTTGGACATCCCCAAATTGCATCCACAAACTAGTATAGGTTCACTTGGCAATTATACAGGATTAGTCAGGACTCTGATGAGAACTGAGACATGAATGGGTGAGGAAAGCTTATGGCAGGTATGCCTTCACAGGGATATTGCACAGGTAGAAGGCAGATAGTAAAGGTAGAACAGATGTACATCATCTACACCTATGGAGTCAAACCCATGGATGCCATCCCAGCAATGAAGGACAATGAGATGTATAGGTCAGTGTTTGGCCTGCTTTTCATGCTCATCCGCCATCAGAACTTCGTAGATGTTCAGTTTGCTGTATGATAAGTGCATTATACTCACAGCACTGCACATAATGTTGGCTGGGACATATGCTACGTTCTCATGGACTCCCCTGTGTGCCAAACACTACCCCTTTCATAGCCTATGACCTTCACTTTAGGGAACATCATGAGAATTCCCCAGCATGTCTCCCTTAGTTTCAAAGGTAGATATGCTCACTCAGTTCGAGGAATCGATTTGTAGGGCATACTCGGACACCCGCAACTTTCGTCAACAAACTAGAAGGAGTTGAATTTAGCACAGTGAGTGCATTAAAGGCACAAAAAAACATGTCTTCCTGAGCCTCAGGTGGCTGTCATGGGAGTCATTAGTAAATGTTTGTTATGCATGCATTCAGTAATGTTAAGGAAGAAGGAGGCGGTTACTTGACAGGTGGTAAAATGTAGTCAAACTTATTCCGTTCTGTGGCCTGTGAATGTGATGGGCCCTTGTCTGGCAGCAGTGAGTTAATGTGAGTGCAGTGATTGGTTGGATCGGCCCGTGGCCGGCGGTATGGAAAGATTGTTTGCTGTGCGTGAAAGGCGTGTGAATGGACCATAAACAGGTTGGTGCCTGGACGCGGCTTTATGGCCCACATTCAGAAGGCTTGGTTTCAATATTCAGATACTTTGATAAGTATTCATGCTTTGAAACCATAACTTCTGGAGGTGCTAAAACCAACCAGTGTGAGTGGTGGGTTATCTTTAACAAACTAGTACCAGGGGAGTCCAAGGGTGCGGGACTTGTGCGGCTCTCACCAGTTTTCCTTGCAGAATCCCCTTGAAATCACAAAATGTGCTTTAAAAACACATTTGCCTTGAATTTCAATGAGCAAAATTCCCGGGATCTGCAGGCAGCCACATATTTTCTACCACTCAGCGTTCCACTAAGTCTCCAGCGAAAAACTGCCTCACTTTAGTGAGGGGGCAAGTGACCACAGCAGGAAAGTACCCAAAATGGATTGTGGATATATCAAAATTACCTACCACAAAATAGCCTCATTTTGTAAGACAGTCACCAGAGTATTTGGTCCTGGGCTCGGCAGCCAAATAGGTAAACCAACCAAACCCAGACATTTCTGAAAACTAGACTTCCAAGGCAGTCTATGGAAGTGTGGCATGTTTGGATTTCACAAAGTTTTCTTACCCAGAAGACCCTGCAAAAGTGAAACGTTGATTAAATACCCAATTTTTCCTTTCTTTTTCATCACAGAAACTACAGGAATGTGCAGGGATCCTCAAAATTCCTACCACCCAGTGTTTTCTCCACTTGTCCTGATAAAAAAGCACCCCACTTGTGTGCCTGCGCCTAGTGCCTGCGTCAGGAATGGATCACTCCAGGGTTAACAGTAGTCCTCATAGAAGGACTACCATTGACCCTTGTGTGATCCATTCATGTCGCGTGCACTAGCCTACCCACACAAGTGAGGTACCATTTTTATTGGGATACCTGGGGGAATGCTGGGTAGGAGGACATTTGTGGCTCCTCTCATATTCCAGAACTTTCAGTCACCGAAACGTGACGAGAAAGTGTTTTTTTTGCCACATTTTGAGGTGTGCAAAGGATTCTTGGTAACAGAATCTAGTGAGAGTCCAACAAGTCACCCCATCTTGGATTCCCCTAGGTGTCTAGTTTAAAAAAATGCACAGTTTTCGTAGGTTTCCTTGATGGCGGCTGACCTAGATGCCAAAATCCAGAGCTAGACACTTTGTAAAAAACAGCTCTGATTTCTTTGGGAAAATGCGATGTGTCCACGTTGTGTTTTGGGGCATTTCCTGTTGCGGGCACTGGGCCTACCCACACAAGTGAGGTACCATTTTTATCGGGAGACGTGGGGGAACGCTCAGTAGGAGGAAATTTGTGGCTCCTCTCAGATTCCAAACTTTTCTGTCACCGAAATGTGATGAAAAAGTGCTATTTTTGTCAAATTTTGAGGTTTGCAAAGGAGTCTGGGTAACAGAAGTTGGTGAGAGCCCCACAAGTCACCCCATCTTGAATTCCCCTAGGTGTCTAGTTTAAGAAAATGCACAGGTTTGGTACGTGTGCCTAGGTGCCGGCCAAGCTAGAGGCCAAAATCCACAGCTAGGCACTTTGCAAAAACCAGGTCAGTTTTCTTTGGGAAAATGTGATGTGTCCACGTTGTGTTTTGGGGCATTTCCCGGCGCTGGCACTAGGCCTACCCACACACGTGAGGTACCATTTTTATCAGGAGACTTGGGGGAACACAGAATAGGAAAACAAGTGTTATTGCCCCTTGTCTTTCTCTACATTTTTTTCTTCCAAATGTAAAACAGTGTGTAAAAAAAGACGTCTATTTGAGAAATGCCCTGTAATTCACATGCTAGTATGGGCACCCCGGAATTCAGAGTTGTGCAAATAACCACTGCTTCTCAACACCTTATCTTGTGTCCATTTTGGGAATACAAAGGTTTTCTTGATACCTATTTTTCACTCTTTATATTTCAACAAATGATTTGCTGTGTACCTGGTATAGAATTAAAAACCCATTATTGGCTTTGGGTACCTAGGGTTCTTGATGAACCTACAAGCCCTATATATCCCCGCAACCAGAAAAGTTCAGCAGACGTATCGGTATATTGCTTTCAAAAGTCTGATATCGCAGGAAAAAGTTACAGAGTAAAATGTGGAGAAAAATGGCTGGTTTTTTTCACCTCTATGTCAATATTTTGTTTATTTCAGCTGGTATTTTCTGCAGAAAAAGCTTGTAGGATCTACACAAATGACCCTTTGATGAATTCATATTTTTCTTTATTTTTCAAAAATATTTAGCTTTCCGGGATCAAGCATTGGTTTCACACCCATTTCTGTCAATAACTGGAAGGAGGCTGAAAGCACAAAAATAGTAAAAATGGGGTTTGTCTCAGTAAAATGCCACAATTGTGTTGATAAATGTGTTTTTCTAATTCAAGTCTTCCTGTTACTGAAAGCTGGGAAGCCGGTGATTTTATCACCGCAAACCCTTTGTTGATGCCATTTTCAGGGAAAAAAACACAAGCCTTTGTCTACAGCCCTTTTTTCCCATTTTATTTGAAAACAAACTTTTTGCTGTATTTTGAATAATTTCATAGTCTCCTCCAGGGGAACCCACAAACTCTGGGTACCTTTAGAATCCCTAGGATGTTGTAAAAAAAGGATACAAATTTGGCGTGGATAGCTTACGTGGACAAAAAGTTATAAAGGCCTAAGCGCGAACTACCCCACATAACCAAAAAGGGCTCATCACTGGGGGGGGGGGGGGAGGCCCAGCAGCTAAGAGGTTAAACACTCATATTTACTGGGTTGGAGCAATGTTAACTAATGCTTTTTTAGCATAAATATGTGATATGCTTGTTTGCTTTTTATTTCATTTTTTTAGCTAGAGAAAGAATACTGAAAATAAAAACAGGAAATTAAAGCAGTGACTCAGAGCGATTAGGCGCATGCGTCTTGTCATGAATCTGTATTGTCCATAAAGTAACACTAAGGGCCTCATTTACTAGGATTTTGAACTTCCTTAGCATAAATTGTTTCTACTGTATTATGGTGCAAAATTATTGCTAGAATTATAAATTGGCTCTATTTGCCTCTAGCGTAAATTTTCCTGGGATAGTGTCATTTTTAATTTGCTTTGGATCTGGCTGCATCAGATACTGACAACAATATGCACAGTGGCAGCTGCCACTGAACGGGGTTAGCGGGGCGGGTGTTATAAAAAAAACAAATATAATAGAAAAGAAACGCTTACCTGTTTCCTCCAGAGGCAAGTTTGTCTCCTCCGTCCTCTTCGTCCGGGAAGCGCACAGGCTACCAGACTCCCCTTAGCCAATTGCATAGCTGCTGTCACTAGCATGACAGCAGGATCATGATTGGTGTGAGCGGCCTGCTTCTCCGCTCACAGAGAGAGTGAAGGCCAGAGCACTTTCACCTCCTGGCAGTGGAATACAGCCAGGAGGAGAAATACACATGTACACTTTTGGTGCACAAACCAGCCCCCTCTGGTCCCCGCCCACTCTAAACTGGCTCAGCTGAAGAATATAATGATAATAACACTCCTTTGTTATCATTTTATTTTTCCTTCTGCTGAAAGCAGTGGGGTGACGCTCCTCCACCTTAGTGGAGGAGCCGCCCCTGGATATGCAAGGCAGGCTTTACCTCCAAAAACATTATACTAGCCCACTTGCACCTTATTTACAAGCATGATGAAAACTGATGTGCACCTAGGAAAAGTCATGCTAAATCTAACTAGGGTCAACATTTTAACACCTGGTCAGACCAGGCATTAAAATGTCTCCCAGGCACAGATACATAAGGAAAACACTCTCAAAACACCCTGGCAACTTGGAGGACAACATGAACCTACTCTCCTTACAACTTGGGACACTAAGGAGACCAGCACAACCAACAACAACACCACCACAACATTCAGCACCACCACAGTTACCACCATCCGGACAACAAAGGAGGCATAGAAGAAGGCAGAATATCCACCAGCAGGCATCCCTGATTGGCCTCAGGAAGGAGGAGGTCATCACCTTCTACCGGCTTTGCAGGGAATCCATCATACAACTGCTCCACTTCATTGCACCACATCTACAGCCTACCGTTGAGCGGTCCACCAACATCTCACTGCTGACCAAGCTCCATGTTGTGCTTAACCTCCTTGCATCTGGATCCTTACAGACCACGGCAACACGATTGGATGAAGAATCATTGCCCTCCCTGACTGCATACCTTGTATGCCCTCCCAGTCAATAGACAAAACTGAACTATAAAGAGTGGCTGGATATAATACATCTCTCTCATCCTATTTGCAATGAATCTGGTCTCTGCTCGATAGAGAATTTTTATAGATGGATTTCCACCTCTTTAGATTCCATAATACCTATCAAGAATACCATCAGAAGGATTGGCTGTAAGATCAAACCATGGTTCACGCCCCAATTGCTTCAACAAAAGAAAAAGTGTAAGTAGCTCAAAAGAAAGTGAAGGAGGAATTATGATAACACCCTTAAGATTGAGTATAGGAAGGAAATCAGATTGTTTCATGCTGAAATTAAATCAGCACAAGCATTACTTTATACATCTAGAATCAAACAATCTGCAAGTTCTCCCAAAGAGATCTTCAGGATTTTTAAAGAACTGACTTTGGACCCCTCAGTGAAAAACCCTGTGGAAGCCTCCATAGTCCACAGTAATAATTTGGCAAGCTACTTCAAAAGAAGATCACAGATATGTATTCAACTCTGTCACTTAACCTCCCTCAAACAATGAATTATCATTTATATCAGAACTCTTAATGTCCCAGAGTTACACTCTCCTCCTTTCAACCTGTATCAGAAGCCTCAGTTACCAAATATCTGCATACGATAAAGTCTGGCTCCCCCTTAGATCCTGCTTCCCTGTATGTCTTAGCTTTGGATTCAAACATAATTTTGCCCATACTTAAAGATATACTGAATTATTCTGAAACATCTGGTCTTGTATTCCAATGTTGGAAACATGCAGTTGTAAAGCCTTTATTTAAAAAACCCTAAACTCCATGCAACCCTTTAGTAATTATAGACCCATCGCTCTCCTTCCTATTGCATCCAAGATACTTGAAAAACACGCCAATAATCAACTAACGTACTTCCTTGAAGACCATAACCTTCTTCACCCTTGACAAATGGGCTTTAGACCACAACACGGCACAGAATCAGCTCTGTTAGCCGTTATGGAAGAAACTCACCAAAAATTGGATGTTGGCAGACACGCAGCCATTATTCTATTAGATCTTAGTGCTGCGTTTGACACTGTAGATTATAATATACTGCTACAAAGACTTCTGGCAATAGGAATTGAAGGCACCCCATCAAAGTGGTTTTCCTACTTCCTAAAAGATAGAACCTTCCAAGTCCTTGATCACTCTATCTTTTCTAGCACATTCTTCCTTACATGCGGGGTCCCTCAGGGCCCCTCGTTAAGCCCCACTCTCTTTAACATCTATATGCCCCCCTAGCTGAAATTGTTGAACCTTATGGCCTCTCTCTGGTATCATATGTTGACGATACCCAGCTGGTAGTTTCTTACTCCAGCACCAGTAACACTGTTCAAACCAATCTATTCTCCGTTCTTGTGGATGTAGCTAGATGGATAGCCCACTCTAAACTTAAACTTAATGATGAAAAATCGGAAGTAATGATAGTTGGAAATCATGCTCTTCTCAAGTCTCAAGCTTTGATATTGGAAGCTCGTAAAGACCTTCCTTTGCACAAAGAAAACATAAAGAGCATAGGTTTTTAATTAGATTCCCATCTTACGATGGACTGCCATTCCAAAAAGTGGGGTGCAACCTTCTTCAGTCTACTAAGAACCATTAGAAAAATTCTTAGAGCGCTCCCTTTTTCAGCCAGAAGACTCATCATTCAGGCCCTGATATTGTCTCACCTAGGTTATGGTAATTCTCTTTTTCTTAGCTCTCCAGGCTACGTAAGGAAGAGACTGCAGGTGGTGCAAAATGCCGCTGCACTACTGCTTATGAACACACCCAGACACTTGTCTGCCAAACCTTCTCTGGTTTCACTTAATTGGCTTCCCATACAACAACGTATTAATTTTAAGGCCATCTACATGACACATCAAGCCCTCCATAATAAGGGTCTGCTGTTCCTCAGACAAAGTATAACACCCTACACCCCGTAGAGGTCACTTAGATCTTCCACTGCCTCGCTGGTTAGCATACCCCGGTTTAGAGCGGTTTAGAAAAGCAACATGCAGAGGTTGTTCTTTTTTAGTTAAAGCCGCATATCTCTGGAACTTACTCCTTAGGGAACTCCGAAAAGATGAGTCGGAATCTTCCTTTCATAAAAAACTGAAGACATTTTCATTCACAGCATAGGCATTTCTGAGTTTTGGTAGTCTACCTTCAGCGCTGGGAAGCCTCCAGGTAGCCATGTGCTCTAAAAATCTGTTAAACTAAACTAAACTAAACCTGCCCTCTGTTTTGAATGCAATCATACACCTCACACCCAAACACATCCTCTTGCCCAACACCCAGAAATTGCAGTAGGAAATCAAACAGAGCTTTTGCGCAATTGCTGGGTTACTAGATAGCCTCGGAGATATAAAATGCACCCATGTGCAACTTGTACCACTTGCCGCAATAGAACATGTATACCACAACTGAAAGCACACACACTTGATGACTGTGCAGTTCATCATTGATCATCATGGATTGATTATCAATGTGCTGGCCAAATAACCAGACACTTTCATCTTCAGATCCTCTTTCATCAACCATAGGTTTCAGAGGGACAATACAAGAATGGCCTGCTTGAAGGTAAGCAAACAGCAAGTACCTAACTGACACAAGAACAAAGACATATTGGGAACACAATACGCAGATCACTCTCTGATCACACAGATAGGAACTGCACATTGAGGCCCTGCCACACATACATGCACCATGCCTCTGTACACATATCTAAAGCAAATCACCATGACATACAGGTGAAGACATCTCAGGCCACGTTTGCATACGTTGCATGATGCAAAGGCACACAGCCATGCATGGCAGACAGGACGTCTGCTCTACATCTCTGTGTGTAAGAAAGGTGTACTGTCTATCCGGCGGGGGGAGGTAGTTACATGCAATACACATGGGTCGTCAGGCGAGTCATGCCTCAAACATCAAAGACTACTTGCCTCTGTTACCCTGTCCTTGTTCTACTCAGTCCCACCAGAGCAACATTTGTTGGATGCTCCACTAGCACAGTGTGGCAGTCCGTATTCACAAGGACATGCAAAGCCACCTCGAGTGGCTTATCATGGCCTTGTAAATATGGACCCCTGACATAAATAACAGTGTGTGCAAGGGCCGATCCATGAGTGTTTGCTTGGGGTATACCCATGCAACACCCATAGATAAAAAATGTACCTGATGTATTCACAGAGTTACAAGGCAGGGAATGTATTCCAATTTTCTGACATCTCAGGGGTGGCATAAGAGTGACACAATGGGCAGCAATATCCCTATCACTCCCTGTACTGGCCTCTCCTATGTGCTGCATTATGAAGAGGGAAACACCTTCCATGACTGTTAGTTCTCTTTGTGTGAAAGAAAGTGTTTCCTCCTGCATGAAAACTATCATCCCCACAATGCATGCACCCTTGCACAATGTTGCAAGGCTGCCTGCTTTGGCGTTAGGCAGCAGGTTGTACATCTAGGCAGGGGGAGAGAACATAATAATGCCACATCTTGTCGATAAGGTGCTTTCCTGGCACTCCACGGTGGTGCATTGCAGCACAGCAAGGCATGTGTTGTGTTGCCCTGTCCCATGGGCCATGTCAGTGAGGCCCTAGGTACCAGATGACAAACAACCGGCCATGGCCAGGTCACATGTAACTTTACAAATGGCCAATGCTATTAAACAACTCACACCTCACATGTGTGAAGTCCAATGGTACAGACAGACATCGCTTGCTATGCTACTGAGGCAGCAGCTTTGGCTGGAAGGTGCTCATGCATAAACAATATACATCCTGAAAGCTAAGAGGTACACATATGGCCCCTGATGCAAGTGTCAATGTGTACTCTCTAGGCAACTTGTGTGCTATTCCTCTTGTATGGACCACTAATTGGCATAAGTCTGCAAGAAATGTCTACCAGTTCCCCTTCCAAGAGACGTAGTACAGTGCAAAATGTTGTGTCGCTGGACTGTATGTTAACACCCCCAAATCTGCTGGATACATGTGTTGTGGGCACAATTTGGGCACCAATACCTCACATTGTGGGGGAGGCTACCGTAGTACACTAATACGACTCCTCGAGTCATAATAGTTTGTGGAACAATTTACTCTACTCCCAGCCAATATAAATTGAAAAATAATCACTGTGCTGCTGTTAGACTTGGCATCCTTGGTGTGGTCTACTGTAACTTTTTGCCTTTATTCCCCAGGTTGTTGATGTGCTGTAATCTGTTTCTGCTATTTTTTTTTATAATCTAGGTAATTTATCACTGCCATCCAGTACTAAAGTGCAAGTGTTCCTATGTAAAATGTATGTGTAATTGGCTTTTCATGATTGGCATATTTGATTTACTAGTAAGTCCCTAGTACAGTGCACTAGAGGTGCCCAAGGCCTGTAAATCAAATGCTATTAGTGGGCCTGCAGCACTGGTTGTGCCACCCACATTAGTAGCCCTGTAAACATGGCTCAGACCTGCCACTGTAGTGTCTGCAGTTTTAAACTGCCAATTCAACCTTGGAAGTGTAGCCATTAGCCAGACCAAAACTTTCCCTTTTGGTACATGTAAGGCACCCCTAAGGATGGCCCCCGGTAACCCCATGGGCAGGGTGTGGTGTATGTTAAAGGTGAGACATGTACTTATGTGATTTACATATCCTAACAGTGAAATACTGCCAAATTTGTTTTTCACTGTTGCTAAGCCTATCTCCCTCATAGGTTAACATGGGGGATGCCTCTAAATGTTATTAAAGTTCAGATTCCTTTTGGGGGCAGATAGAAATATGGAGTTTAGGGTCTTTGAACTCACAATTTAAAAATACATCTTTAGTAAAGTTTGTTTTTAGATCGTGTGTTCGAAAATGCCACTTTTAGAAAGTAGGCATTTTCTTGATTATAACATTCTGGGTCAGTTTGACAGTTGAGCTTTTTGCACCTCTCCTCTAGACAGTGACACAAGGGGAGCTGGGGTTTAGCCTGCACATCCTGATGAGCCATCTGTGCTTGGAGGGAGGGGAGGAGTGGCCACTCACACCTGAAAGGGCTGTGCTTTCCCTTACACAATGCAGTCTCCAACCCCTTGGTGTGTGACAGGGGACTGGCCTGGTCAAAGCAGGATCTTACTGTACAAACAAGAGCGATTTTCCTTTAAAATTTGCCTACTTCAAGGGTCTAAGTAGTGGACCCAAAACTCCTGGGAATTAGATTACTTCTGGAGCCAAGAGGAACCTCTGCCAAGGAGAAGAGCTGGAGAGCTGGAGAGCTGGAGGAGGAGAAATGCCCCTTTGCCTGTGACTGTGCTTTAGTGGGTTGGCCTGCAGTAGCTGCTTCTGCCTGAGAGAGGACAAAAACTGACTTTTCTGTGACTTCCCACTGGTGAAGAATCTCCAAGGGCTTGAACTCTGTTTGCCTCCTGTTGTTGAAGTCTCAGGAACATCAAAGACTTCTCTCTGCTGGCACCTGGACTTTCTGCTGAGAGTCCTTCCCTGCCAAGTGGCACCCTAACCTGTCTCTGGGCCCTTGAAAGGTGAAGCTTGTAGAAAAGGTCAGAAATCCAGGCAAAGACTGCTGTGCGGGAAACCTTTCTACACACCACTAGCATCATGGCTGATAGATGCCGCGCCACTGGCCTTGCATCTAAAATCGATGCTCCACCTGCATCGCGGCTGGGAGATTGATGCAATGCAGCTGGAGAAACACTGCACAAAACCCGCAGCAGCTGCTGTTAACAAAGCAGGCCCCCACGCAGCGCAGTTTCTTTACACTATGCAACCGGATTTCAACGCAACATCTTTAGACGTGGAAAATCAACGCAAGGCATGCCTGGACCTGAGGTGCCCATCTGGGATCGATGCATCACTCTCTTGCAGAAGAGAAGAAACGATGTATGCCGACCCGAACGGAGTAGGAACGACAAATCAACATATCACTGTCCTTTTTCAACTCACACCCACCCGTTTAGCTTTATATTGATGCTACCCAGGTACTTTTGTGCAATAACAGCCTTCTCACTGTTTTCATTATGACACTAGCGGTAAATCCCTCTTTGTGGCCCGCTGACAGCTGCCAACTTACCGCCGCGGTGGCGGATATCCATTCACCATATTATGACACACACACACCAATCTGACAGAATACAGCCACATACACAAATCCACCAGACCAAAGGTCAGTGTTAAACTGGCAGTCCCAAAACCCATACCGTTACGCCAACAAAACAATGCCCACCACATTATGACCCACGAATCACCACGGCGAATCACCATTGGTGGTACATACCGCTGTGCTCAGAATGGACATCCACATTCAAAACACCACCACATTGGCCAATTCCAAAAATACACACCTGACACACATACGCACACCATTAGAAAACACACACCCACAACCCTTTACAAGCAACAATTGCAGCCAGGAGACTGAGAAGAAGAGCACAGAGACAACTAGACACATACAACACTTACACCTGTACACCCCTCACGCACTCCACATCACACACCCCACCACATCACCCAACACACCCTCACCAACACACATCACACAACACCCATTTCACCACAAAGGCACCTCCGTTTCACTGAGGAGGAGTTAAGGGTCAGGTGGAGGAAATTATCAGGGTAGAGCCACTACTTATCACCCACAATACCTGTATGCCATCCCACACCCTCACCCTCACTCCCATCACTCCACTACATCCCACACACTGCACCTACATATCTCACTAATCCTAATGCCAAGCCCTGCATGCCATACGAATGCATGGACACCCCTCCCAGCCCTGCATTGACACCCATCACTAAAGCATGCACAGCATAGGGGAACTAAAAAAAACAATACATCAACATACAAAAGCAAAAGTAGGCAGGGCAACACCAACCATAGAGGGGAAGCTACGGAAGTCCAAATGTCATATACTTCAAGCATAATACATCATTTACATCCCCACAGGTACCCCAGCCAATGTCAGTGGAGAGGCTTCCAGTGATGACAGTCACTCTGGACTTCTGGATCTGGAGGACCTACCTGGCCCATCAGGGATCACTGGACAGCCGGTCACCCAAGCCCACTCACAGACCACCACAGACTCTCCCCCATCAGGATCCAACACCACAGCACCCACCGAGCGTACCCACACCTCTGTCCCCAGGACACATCAATCAGCAGTGTGCCCACCTGTACAGGGACCCTAGGCCACACCTCGCCCACAAGACAATCAGGGACCTGGGCTCAGTGGCAGTGGGCACACCGTTCAGTGGACAGAGGCACAGGCCAACAGGGATACTGGGAGGACTGCTGTGCACCAGGGGGAGGACAGGACCAGGGAACTGACTCTCCAGGAGGAACTCTCCAAGATCCTGGGAGCCTACCAACATTCCCAGGACATGATGGGCCAGATCCTTGACAACGTTGTAGGAGGCTGACCTGGCTTATAGTGGGTACCTTGTGGTGCCAGGTCCAGTTATCCCTTATTAGTAGGTTTAAGGTGTTCTAGCGGCTTAGGTTGATAGAGGTAGCTATAGCAGAGCAGCTTAGGTTGAACTAGGAGACATGCAAAACTCCTACTACACCACTTATATCACTTAGCACTATATCATAAGAAAACACAATACTCAGAGTTACTAAAAATAAAGGTCCTTTATTTTAGTGATAATATGCCAAAAGTATCTCAGAGGATATACTCCCTTAGGAGGTAAGTAATATACACAAATTATACACACACAAACCAAAATCAGGTAAGTAACAGTTGGAAAAGTAGTGCAAACAGTGTAGAACACAATAAAATGCAATAGGAGACAATAGGCCTAGGGGCAACACAAACCATATACTCCAAAAGTGGAATGCGAACCACAAATGGACCCCAGGCCTAGTGTAGTGTGTAGAGGGTCGCTGGGAGTGTAAGAAAACACTAAGGGTGCCCAAGATACCCCACCCCAAGACCCTGAAAAGAAGGAGTAAATTTACCCTACTACCCCAGAAAGACAGTAAAGTCGAGATAGGGGATTCTGCAAGGACAACAACTGACTGCAAAACACTAAAGACGGATTGCTGGACCTGAGGACCTGCAAAGGAAGGGGACCAAGTCCAAGAGTCATGCAAATGTCCAGTGGCGGCAGGAGCACACTAAACCCCGGATGAAGGTGCAAAAGGGCTGCCTCTTGGTGGAAGAAGCCGAAGATTCTGCAACAATGCGGAAGATACCAGGAACTTCTCCTTTGGTCAGAAGATGTCCCACGGTGCACTGGAGGATGCAGAGTTGTTTTCACACAGAAAGACGGCAAACAAGCCTTGCTAGCTGCAAGAGTCGCAGTTGAAGATGTTGGGTGCTGCCAGGGCCCAGGAAGGACCAGGAGGTTGCCCCTTGGAGGAGGAGACAGTGGGGGCACTCAGCAGCACGAAGAGCCAACGCAGAAGCAGGCAGCACCCGCAGAAGTACCTGAACAGGCACTTAGAAGATCTGAGGATGGCGGTCAACTCAGCACAACAAAAGGGAGTCCCACGAAGTTGGAGTACAACTCAGCGAGTTGGGCAATGCAGGACAGAGTGCTTGGGACCTGGGCTAGGATGTGCACGAGGGAAGTCTTGCAAGAGTGCACAGAAGCCCTAGCAGCTGCAGTTCACGCAGTACACAGGATTACTGTCTGGCATGGGGAGGCAAGGACTAACCTCCACCAGATTTGGACAGAAGGGACACTGGACTGTCAAAGAAACTTGTACCCAGCTCCTGTGTTCCAGGGACCCCGCTCGTCAGGTTGAGAGGGGACCCAGAGGACCGGTGATGCAGAAGTTTGGTGCCTGCATTGGCAGGGGGAAGATTCGGTCAACCCACAGGAGAATTCTTTTTGGCTTCCAGTGCAGGGTGAAGGCAGACAGCCCTCAGAGCATGCACCGCCAGGAAACAGTTCTAAAAGCCAGCAGGATTAGGCGCTACAATGTTGCTGGTAGTCTTCTTGCTACTTTGTTGCAGTTTTGCAAGCGTCCTGGAGCAGTCAGCGGTCGATCCTTGGCAGAAGTCAAAGAGGGAAGTGCAGAGGAACTCTGGTGAGCTCTTCCATTCGTTATCTGGTGAGATACCCACAGGAGAGACCCTAAATAGCCCTCAGGGGAGGATTGGCTACAGAGAAAGGTTAGCACCTCTCAGGAGGGGTCTCTGACGTCACCTGCTGGCACTGGCCACTCAGAGCTGTCCATTGTTCCCTCACACCTCTGCATCCAAGATGGCAGAGGTCTGGGACACAGTGGAGGAGCTCTGGGCACCTCCCCTGGAAGGTGCTGGTCAGGGGAGTGGTCACTCCCCTTTCCTTTGTCCAGTTTCACGCCAGAGCAGGGCTGGGGGATCCCTGAACCAGTGTAGACTGGCTTATGCAAGGAGGGCACCATCTGTGCCCTTCAAATCTTTTCCAGAGGCCATGAGAGGCTACTCCTCCCAGGCACTTCACACCTATTTCTGAAGGGAGAGGGTGTAACACCCTCTCTCAGAGGAAATCCTATGTTCTGCCTTCCTGGGTTGGCAGCAGAGGTAGATGCAGAAAAAACCCCGGGAAGTTCGTTTGGCAGTACCTGGGCTCTATGCTGGAGACCCGGGGATGCATGGAATTGTCCCCCCAATACCAAAATGGTATTGGGGTGACAATTCCATGATCCTAGACATGTTACATGGCCATGTTCGGAGTTACCATTGTGACGCTACATATAGGTATTGACCTATATGTAGTGCACGCGTGTAATGGTTTCCCCGCACTCACAAAGTCTAGGGAATTTGCCCTGAACAATATGGGGTCACCTTGGCTAGTGCCAAGGTGCCCACACACTAAGTAACTTTGCATCTAACCTTCACAAAGTGAGGGTTAGACATATAGGTGACTTATAAGTTACTTAAGTGCAGTGTAAAAACGGCTGTGAAATAACGTGGATGTTATTTCACTAAGGCTGCAGTGGCAGTCCTGTGTAAGAATTGTCTGAGCTCCCTATGGGTGGCAACAGAAATGCTGCAGCCCATAGGGATCTCCTGGAACCCCAATACCCTGGGTAACTAGGTACCATATACTAGGGGATTATAAGGGTGTTCCAGAGTGCCAATTTGAATTGGTAAAATTAGTCACTAGCCTGCAGTGACAATTTTAAAAGCAGAGAGAACATAAACACTGAGGTTCTGGTTAGCAGAGCCTCAGTGATACAGTTAGGCACCACACAGGGAACACATACAGGGCATACTTTATGAGCACTGGGGTCCTGGCTAGCAGGGTCCCAGTGACACATAGGCAAAAACAAACATACGCACAGTAAAAATGGGGGTAACATGCCAGGCAAGATGGTACTTTCCTACAAACGTGCAGGAGAACAGGCAGCTGCAGGAGGGACAGTATCAGGGGATCAGGAGGACTGCCAGGCCATTAACAACACCCTGATCTCCATAGCAGGGGTGCTGGCAGACATGGCCAACATCCTGAGGGAGGCAACAACACATCAGCGTGTCCCCACTAGTAGCCTATCAATTGAACAGCCCTCCACTTCGGCTGCCGCTAGTGGCCAGGAGGCCCTGCCACAGGACCCACAGGCCACCAACATTCTTCCTCCTGCGGAAGGTGCACCACCCCGCAAACATTCCCTGCAACACAGACAGAAGCCAGAGACACTTGCCAAGACAACCGCCAGGAAATTAGACTCTCCTGATTGTCCCCCTTATGTCACCCTCAGTCACCTTGTTCACCTTGAACTGCCATTGCTCCCCTTCCTGTGTCCCTTTGGACACTGCACCTGTGCTACAAACAGACTGGAACAATTGCCTGGACTTTCCTCCATCATCACCCAATTCCATTGCACTTTCCCCTCTATTTTCTAGCACTATAATAAACACCCTTGGATAAAACTCCACTACTAGTATTTCATGTAATGCAAATTTGTATTGATTGAAACGGCTACATCCATTGCAAATGAACTGTACATAGTGAGAGCATAGAATTAATGACTTATTGCTGGCTGTAGCGATCACATCATGACATTGTTGTCATATCACCAAAATCTGTAAAATGATAATCCATAGATGACAGTAAGTAGAGGTAACAAGTGGGTAACCAGCATGCCACTGCCACACAGAATACAACAATAGTCATGGAAACATGAAGTTGTGTTGTCTCACCTGTGTGCCCTTGGAAGTACTGAACAATCACTAATGTTCTGTTGTACACATCCTTGTTTTCTGCCTCCTCATCCTCAATGTCCTTAGGGTCCACTACTGCCACAGGGGCATCTCTAGTCTTCTCCTTCTGCAGGGAAGGTACGTGGGGTCTGAGTGCCAGATTGTGCAACATGCAGCATACCACTACTATCTGACAGACCTTCTCGGGTGATTAGCAGAAGGATCCACCTGTCAGATAGAGGCACATGAACCTGGCCTTCAGGAGGCCGAAGGTCCTCTCAGTTATCCTTCTTGTTCACCCATGTGCCTCATTATGACGTTCTTCAGCCCTTGTCCTGGCATTCCTCACAGGGGTCAGATCCACAATAGGCTTGGGTAGCCAAAATCACCTGCAAGTATAGAGGGACACCATTTAGCCACACACTATCCTATTTGGCTAACAGCAGAACCATACACCAAAATACACTGGGTGGGGACCAAGGCTCACCTATAATAGAATCCAGCTTTCACAGTGGCCAAATCTTCCACCTGGGGGAAAGAAATGTAGCTGCACATGTGTTTTACCAGGGCAGACTAGACTCTTACCAGCACGATTGAGAACATTGGCAGTGATTTTCCTGCTGCCAAGCCCACTGTCACTTGGAAAGAACCTTTTGCCAGGAAATGGAGCACTGATAGAACTTGCACAAGAGGGGGCATCACAGTCGGATGACGGATAGCTGAGATCAGGTCAGGCTCCAACTGGACCCACACGTCTGTGATTGTGGCCCTGTCTAGTCTGTAGGTGAATATTATGTGCCTGTCTTCTAGTGTAGCTAAGTCCACCAGGGGTCTGTGCACGGGGTATGTCTTCATCTCCTATTCATCTGCAGAAGTAGGTATCTAAAGGACACAAGAGTGAGTAGGCTGTCACAATTTGAACACCTATACCACAACAGCAGTCCACATCGTGCATATATGTGTTGGGACAGTGTAATTCTCAAAATATGTGCCTATTTATCCTGTGACGCAACTGCCTGTCCTGTGTGGAGAGACAGGTGGAAGTGAGATAATTCTGCCAACGTTGTGCGCCATGGCAGTAGGCAGTCGTGTACCGCCGTGGAATTCCTCATTGGATAATATTGGGCCCTATGGGGTACAGTGGCCAATGGGGATCTACGCCGGCAGTGACAGTCCTCACTTGCTTCCTGACCTTCCACTGGAGAAGACCTACACTGCATGTGCTGCTGTGACCTTTGTATGGAACCTACCATGGCCTGTGTGACCGGTGAAAGGGCCTCAGCCTTCACTTCGGAGGAGTTGGAGCGACTGGTGGATGGAGTCATACCCCAGTACGGATAGCTGTATGGGCCTCCAGACCAACAGGTGAGTGCACTGTGGGCACAATGCATGTGGCATGGATGCATGGAGATGTGTGTAAAGGCAGCATGTAAGGGTGGATGAGGGTGGGGAGATTGTCTGTTGCGTTGTACATGTTGTGAGCTGGCCTACTTGTGTGCCAGTGGTGATGGGATCGGGTATGGTCGGCATGTGTGTGACAGGCTGGACTGTTTGCTTAATTGAATTCTCCCGTACGTATTGCCTCTGCAGGTCAGCGCCCATCAAAAGAAGGGATTATGGTGTGCCATTACCAAGGACGTGCGTACCCTGGAGGTCTATGGAAGGCAGAGCACCCTCTGTCAGAAACGATGGGAGGACCTGAGACGCTGGGCATGGGAGACCTCAGAGGCCCAGCTGGGGATGGCCTCCGAATGAGGAAGGGGTGCCCATCGGACCCTGACCCCCCCCGGATGGCCTTCATGCTGGCTGTGGCCTATCCTGAGCTGGATGGGCGCTTGAGGGAATCACAGCAGCCACAAGGGGATGAGTACAGCAGGTATCATTACAACCTATGGCTGGTGGGGTGGTATTCGGGTGGTGGTTGTGTGTTAGTGAATGCCCCTAAGGCTAGGCCAGACATTGCAGTGTGGGTCCTCTGAAGGGTAATAGTTGCTTGGCAAATACAGGTAACCTAGCTTGTTAGTATTGAATTCTAGAGAGGGCTGCGTGGGTCCTAGGTGTGATGCAGTTGGTGGTGGGTGCTCCTCCTCATGCCTTGGTGACTAGCCATTCCACTGGTAGTGCAATGCATAGTGCATAGGCCTGTTCCCTGTGTGTGAGGATGCTGTGTACGCCAACAGTGGTGTTGTTGCAGTCATTGACCCACTGTATCCTTTATCTCTCATTCCCCCTTTCTTGTTTTGTCATCCTGTCCTTCTGTGCATTAGCATCATCTGGTGGAGGAGCAGGAGCACCAGCAACAGAGGAAGCTGCTTACCAAAGAACCCTGGAGGCAGACTCCACCGACGCAGAGGGAACAAGTGGGACAGAGGGCTATGGGAGCTCCACGCAGAGACAGGAGGGGACAATACAGACTCTGATACCTCCTCCCATGGGAGCTCCCTGGTGGTGGCGGACACCTCTGTAACCACCCCAGCTGCAGGTACAGCCGCCACCCCCATACCAGCACCACCCTCCCTGTAGCCCCTCAGCGAGTTGCCCATGCCTGCTCACCCAGGAGGGTGGGCATCTCCTTTGCCCCAGGCACCTCAGGCCCTGCCCCAGTGAGCCCTGCTGCCCTGAGAGAGGAGGCTATTGACTTCCTGAGATCCATCTCTGTAGGGCAGTCAACCATTGTGAATTCCATCCAGGGGCTGGCATCCCAGATGCTTCAATGCAATGCATTCCTGGAGGGCATTCATGGTGGTTTGGCGGCCCAACAGAGATCAATTCAGGCTCTGGCCTCCTCTCTGATGGCAGCCATTGTCCCTGTTTCTACCGTCCCTCCTTCAACTTCCACTTCCCAGTCCCATGCTCCTCAACCCCAACACATCCTAAGCACACAGACAGACGAACATGCACACAAGGCAACACACAGGAGTGGCACAGGCAAGCACAAGTACCACACTTCATCCCACAGGCACTTACACAAAAACCATACCATTGCAGACACAACAACCACAGCCTCTACTGTCTCCCACTCCTCCTCCTCCTCCACCTCCCTCCCAGTCACGTCCACATTAACACCTGCATGCACTACATCTACATCCACTATCAGCATCACCACACCAAGCAGAACACACACCTCACTGGCAGAAACCTCCACAACAGCCATGCACGTGTCCTCTGTGTCCTCTCCCACCGTGTCTATTCCCCTCCTAAAAGAAACAAACGCAAGCACTCAGACCCCCAACAGCCATCCACCTCACATCAGCATACAGCCCATGCACCTACACCCAAATCCAGCAGACATATACCTCCAACAACCACTCCCTCATCCTCCGCCCCCATTACTCCTCCCTCCTCCTGCCCCAATGTCCTTAAAAAGCTTTTTCTTTCCCAAATTGAACTCTTCCCTACCCTTACCCCTCCCCCGTCCTGCACGTATGGGCAGGGTACCAAGGTCACATCCCAGCACCTCAGCCAAACAATCAACGGGGAAAGTGGTAGCACCACCTACTCATGGTGGTATGGATGCCAGACCTATGACACTGAGGGGGAACGAGCCAGCACCACCAGGGATGAAAGGGAAGAGTCTTGCACCAGCTGTAAGGAAAGGGAAGGGGCCGGCACCAGCTGTGAGGAAGGAGAAGGAGCCTGCACCAGCTGTGAAGAAGGGGAAGGAGCCTTTACCAGCTGTGAAGAATGGGAAGGAGCCTCCATCAGCTATGAAGAAGGGGAAGGACCCTGCATCACCAGGCAGAGAGGGGAAGAGCCCATCCACCCCTGCCAGGAAGGGTAAGGGATCCCCAACCCGTGAACAGGAGAGTAGCTGTCAGGCTAACATCGCCACCAGCTGTCATGGGGCCCCCACTGCCAGCTGTGGATGTGCATCCATCAGTGAGTGCAGGGGCTGCCCAGGAGCCTCCTCCAACAACCACCACAATGCAGCCATCAGTGAGTGCAGTGGCTGCCCAGGAGCCTCGTCCAACCACCACCACAGTGCAGCCATCACCGCAGGCGGACTCCATGTAGTCCACATTCCCGGGGCTACATTGTGGCCTGCCCCCTCCAGAACCAGTGGGCAAGCTTAGCTGGGGTTAACTGAGGGTGATTCTCCTTTACCCTGACTAGAATGAGGGTCCTTGCTTGAACAGGGGATAACCTGACTGCCAACTAAAGACCCCATTTCTAACAGCTGCATATTGCCAAACACATGTGCAGTACATAATATCCTACGGGCCAATGACAACGAGGATCAGGAACAGCTGGACAATGAATATGTTGATGATGGAGAGCATGCCCAAAATGTAACATCACAGCAGCAACATAGCTGAGTCCACACTTATTTATCCAGTGTGTGGTAGAAGCATGCATGAGGGACTCACACAATGTCAGAAGAGCGTGATGACAAGAAAGACTGTAACCATGTGAGAAAACATATAACATTACAAACAGTGTGTAGCCAAATTACCTGCCCAGTCACAGTGTGAGAAAGCCATCCACATGCACATACTTCAAAATTGTAAATACTGAAAATGATGTGGACTGACCCTGGCTGTACCCTAGGTCTGCTACCGAGGCCTAGGGCTGCTACTCTAAAGAAAAAGTTTATGGTGCATTGGCACAATTGCAACTGACAGATGTGGGAAACTGGCACTTTGTTGCAGTACCCCCCACACTTTTTGACAGTCTTCTGGATGCAAGTTGGACTGGAGTGCATTGGGATCCTGCTAACCAGGTTCCCTGTGCCAGAATTCGTTCCCTAAAAGGTTGCAAAGGTAATTGGCAACATCTTTAGCTGCCACTATAAGTCCCTAGTAAATGCTATGTAGGTACCCAGTGCATGGGGTACTAAGAGTAGGCCCCTGAGTGCAGCAGTACTGATTGTGCCACCCTCTAGGGCCAAGCACCCAGATTTACCCAGCACTGACATTGCAGGCTCAGTGAGCTGGTGCAATCCTAAAATACAAACGTAACATGGCACACTGTGTGGCCTATCCACTCCACACTGCATGCCATATAGTCACCCCTCTGGCAGGTCTTCAGCTCTAAGGCAAGGTGCACTATATTGTATGGAAGGGCATGGCTGCATGAGCAATATCCCCCCACTGTGTCCTTGCCAAACCTGGGAGATAGTGAGTGACTAGAGCAACCATTTTAAATACATGTGCTGGGCACTGGTCAGTACAGGTTTCACAGCAACATGATGGCCATTCTGACCCCTTGGTTGTTTGGTATCAAACAGCTCAGAATGATAAATCCACACTGGTGCCAGTGTTGCAATTATTATAAAAAGTACACAGGGGTCAGCTAAAGTTAACTAGCCTGGCATGTTTGCTGACTGGTCCTATCCCGCCTGCCAACTCCAGACGACCAATTCTACAAACCTTGGGGAAGAGATCTGTCTCTCTGGTTTGTAGAACAATGCCCTTCATGGGTGGAGGTGCTAACACCCCCTCCCTCAGGTATGTGCTGTGTCTGGAGGTGAGCTTCAAAGGGCTTACTGCCTTTGAAACTCAACCCCCAGGCCTGCTGCTAGCAGCAGATGGTCATCCCGTCTGCACCCCCCCACTTTTTTGGGAAACTACATAAAGAGTAGGAGGAGTGGCTCCAACTGGCATGCACCATCCCTAAGGTTCTGCCTGCGAGGTGGGAACTCCATTTTATTTTCCTCCATCTTGGATGGAAGAAAATTAGCCAATCAGGGAGAGGGAACTAACCCTTCTCACAGGAAGTGGTCACTGTAGTGGGTGTGGACACCCAAAGGTAGGTGTCCATTGGTCACTACCAGGTTCTACCTAAAACGGCCACTAAATTCAGTATTTAGTGGGCATCCCTAGACCAGGTAATCAGATTCAACAGACAAAAAGAAGATCAGCACCAGGAAGATGCAAGGCATGAGAAATGTGGACCTGCTACACAATGAAAATGCTCCAAACCCTGCCTGCTGCACCCAGGACCCGACAATTGCTGCTAAGGAGCTGCTGGACAACAGGGAAAACTCTAAAGATCCCCAGAGGACCTCCAGGCTTTGAAAACCACCCAAGAACTCCCTCCCAAGAGGTACCACCCTGCAACAAGAAGAAAGCAGCAAACCAGTGAGGGTCACTTCACTGACCAGTCACTAACTCCTGAACCGGAAGTTGCAACTGGACCCAATGACACACAATGACCACAAGGACAAAGTCTGCAATCATGCCAAGTTTGGTGGAACTGCAGCCTCCAGTGGTCAACCCGTAACAATACCCTGGGTATTGGTCAGCTGAGGTAGGACACCAAGAAAACTAGCCCACCTAGGGAAAACAGCCCACCCGGGCCTGCAAAAGGACCAGATGGAAGCCCTAGTTCAGGGACTTCAGAAACACCCCAGACTTCCCACTAGAGTGCTGTTGTCCTGCAAACAGCCCTTGAACTGACTTACCTCCAGCTCCAAAGGGCATCTTCTTGCACAGCTCCTGGCTCACCAATACGCCCCTCACCCAGCCAGCCTGTGCCCTACAACAAAGAACCTGCTGTACCTTTAAGGATCCCTTAACCCTTGTAACCTCAACACTCCAAGGGTACCCCAAGGAACCACCTCTAAACTTACCTGTGCAGTGCTTTTTCCAAGTTGTCCCCCGCGCATTGGTCCAGGGCCAGCTCCAGAGACCTTTCATCACGATTCCCACCAAACCGGAAGCTACCCGAACTTCTCCAGCTGGCACAGTGTGCCCACTGAGGAACTCGACCAACCTGCAAAAGAAGAACTTGGTAAACCCACTGTACGATTTTAAATGTATTTTTAAAGTTGACTTGCTATTGATTCCTATGGTGCGTAATTGCGCACAAAAGACTATTTTTTACTAAATTTCAAAAATACAGATCTCTAAAAGTACTTAACCAATTTTGATGATGTTGGTCTTAAAAATCAAATAAAAATCTGAAGTATCTTTATAAATTGGTCTCAAAACTTTCCTTTGTGTGTGTGAGTTGCATGATTGATACTGTGAGTACAACAAATGCTTCACACTGCTCCAGGATTGGCTTACTGCTCAACCAAGCTACCATGAAAAAAAGAGCATTAGGTGATCTAGTGTTACCCCTGTAAACCAACGTGTGGTTGCCTGTGCCCCTGCAGAGTATGCCTAGCTTTGCACACTACACAGAGTGCCAGCCTCCTACAACAGACTCAAGTAAGTCCGTAGTAGATTATAGGGCAAGGTTGACTCTAACTTCCTGAAAGTCTCTAGTAGACAATAGTGCAAGGTTGACTTCAACTTCCTATAAGTGCCTAGCAGATAAAGGCAAGGGTGACTGCTACTACCTATGAGTCCCTAGTAGATAAGAGGTCAAGGTAAAACCCAAAATCCTATAAGTCTCTAGTACATAACATGGTAAGGAAATTTGACTGTCAAACATACATACACATGGAAAGAGAGGAGAGTGTGGAACACAACCATTCACAGACAATACAGCTACACATGTACAGTTCATGCAGGCCATGTGTAAAAACAAACAACACTTTGCCTCAATGCGTTTATTTTCCAGCAATCGCGTATGCCAAAAATTCATTCATGCCATCCACGTTTCGGAAATTTCTCTTTTTTTTTATGATGAGTCCTCTAAAATCCATGCTTAGGTGTTGGCAGAGTTGTATTTTGTGCTGTATTCTGTCTCTATAGTGTCCCTGACCTCTGTTTTGTTCTGTCTTACTTTGTTTTGTATATTTTTGTGATTGTGTTGTTGGGTGTTCGTTGTTGGGGTAGTTTAGTCTGTTGGGGTAAATGGGGTTAGTTTGGGGAATTATTTTTAGTTGTTATGGGTACCATGGGTTGAGAGTGTGACATTTTGGGGAAGGGGAGGGCCTGTCATCTCAGTGCCAATAAGGTGGAGGGATTCATCTGGATGATTATGCACTACCTCCCTCACATAGTAGCTATGAGGGGAAGGGCCATACAAGGCTACAAAACAGAGACATTCAAGCTAAGGTGGTGGAATGTCCTGTTCCACATGGCCTATGTATTTGAGGTGAAACGCACAGCCTAACAGTTAAAACATTGCTGGACAGACCTCGTCGTCCTGGAACAGGACCTTCTGGATCACCTTGGATTTGAAATCGGTGAAACTGTGGGTGAGTACAGAACGTATGTGGCTGACTCTTGGTTTGCAATTGCAAATACATGTCTGTTGGCAATGAGCCCTCCTTCAGCAAGATATGACAAAGGCCAGGGCTGTGAGTAGTGCATCTGTTCCAAACAGCATCCATGACAAGGGCAGCAATGCACTATTAACGAGACAAATGGCATATTCTTGACCTTGTCCCCTGTTTAGCAACCAAAATCAGATGTGTACCAATGCCGACACACCTGTCTCATAGTGCAAGGGTACATGGTTTCCAAGGACAAGTGTCCAAGTACACTAAGGGCCTGAGTGTTGTTTAATTTTGCATAGTCATGTACATGTGGTGAGAAAACTGACACAGGAGTAAAGACAGTCATGGCTGAGTCTGTCCTGTGAGTCATAGATGTGCAGAGTGGCATTACAAATAGTGATGCTTGGAAATGGTTCAGTAGGTACTCATCTAGAAAATGTGACCAATGTAGCTGAGACATCCATGTATGGTTCCAAAACATATGTGTACATATCAGCCTGGCTACCAATGTATGTCACTGAGACATGTCTTATGGTCTGTTTGCAAATTCACTAACCAAGGTCTTCTATGTCCACTAGCAAATCATGTGTAATGTGCAATAGTTGTCCAT
Source organism: Pleurodeles waltl (assembly GCF_031143425.1). Lineage (NCBI taxonomy): Eukaryota > Metazoa > Chordata > Amphibia > Caudata > Salamandridae > Pleurodeles > Pleurodeles waltl. The sequence continues at coordinate 544,430,563 of NC_090437.1, forward strand.
AGTGTTTGTTGTACAACATTCACAATTCTTTGTCTCGTGTTATCTCTTGCAGGTGGTCCCCAGCAGTATACCATTGGTGAGGTGGCAAGTTTGAAGACTGCGATGCTAACAGTGAGTGGCAACCTGTATGTGTAATGTGTAGTGCAAGTATTGTGTGTGATGTACGTTGTATGCAATGCCATCTACCAAATGTATGTATGCTACTACAGACATTGTATGCTATACAAGGGGACTCATTAATGAGCCCCTAGCGATGCTCTGGTGGCACTGTGCCATTTTCCACATTTACAAAGTGGCGCTAAGCCACATTTCATGGCTTACCATCACCTTGTAAATATGGGCCCTTCTGATGCAGTTTTGTGCAGCAGAGAGGCATTCAGTGGGTGTTGCTGTGGGCGTTCCACCGTAACACAAATTGCTTTTGACTCTGCCCTAGATTTACGAGAAATCGTAAAACCTAAGGCAGCATCAAAAACTAACATCACCCCAGGGGTGGCGTTAGCATGGTGAAGCAAGGAAAAATAATTCTATTCCTGCCCATTTTTTGCTCTTTCTATGCGTTCAACATTTCCTAGTAAATTAGGCCCATGGTTTTGGGCTTTATGGTTGATTTGTGTTGGTCAGCATCCCAAGAAAACTATACAATGGTGGCAACATGTGCAGCAAGGGTCTTGTAAATGATGGACATGGTGAAAGAGTCCAAGCACAGTGATGACAGTAAGGACAGGTGCCAGAAGTTCAGGGTCCTACACATGTATGCAGGGAGGAATAATGTTGTTCTCTTAACATGTTCCTATTCGGTGTGGCACACATAACACATAGTAACTCAGGTCATGGTCGAAATAGTGACCATGTGAATAGGGTTCGAAGATTAGCAGGACAGTGGTCAATATTACACACATGAAAATACCATACGTTTGCACACCCATGTTCTGTGTCGTATGTCGATACATTGCCAACCCATGTCATCCTCACAGATCTTGACATGTGAATTTGGCCTGAGGGCTTTTCTTACAATGTTGTTAGATGACATGCCATCACTCAAAAGATAATCAGATAATGGTTGTCAGGAATGTGTCCATGACATGATGCAAACAGCTTCACAATTGTACAGCATTAGCCAGTGCAGTTCCAAAATCCGTGTGCAGATGAGATGTAGGGCAGGCACACACATATGAGATGGTGGTGCTGAGTGTTGTTGTGCAACACGCCAACCAGATATTTGGACACGTATACAGGCAATGGCTAGCATAGTGGGACACATCAAATAACTCTGGGATAATGCATGAGGTCATGGCACAGCCCACCAGATAGTGAGCTGAGTTGATTTGGGTGTAGGGTTATGCCCCTCAGTGTGACATAGGTGAGTGCTCCTCCCTCAGGTTTCACATTGGATACCTGTAACGTCCATTTTCCATGTAGTGGTGAGTCCCGGCAACTGACATTGCCATATCAGGGTCAAACTGTTGGGAGACTACCTCTAACTGGCAGGCATTGCTCAGATGAGTATGGAATATGCCAACTGATCTAAGAGCAATAACGCATGCAGGAGGGACATTGATGAGCAATCCACCAAGATGAGTGTGACATACCATGGTCACATAACTGATCTGTGTGATGAGCATAGGGAAGGGTGAAATGGTCCTTTGAAAATGTACCAAGATGGTTCAGTGGTATCGTTCATAATTAGCTAGCCTTGATACCTTCGACTTGAGCACTGCAGAGTTGATGGTTGGTGTGCATATGTGTATGAACATTGCCTTTCAAGATGTCTGCAGATGGTGTTTCAGTTGCATGTCTGTTGTTCAGTACCATAAAATACATTTAACTGACATTTCCCACTTCTGTTTCAACTGCCAACATGACCCGATCACAAAAGCGTGTCTTAGACAAGTGGGCAGAACGCTACCAGCACATCTGTCTGGTACAGCAGGGATTCTTAGAGGATGGGGCATCTGGATAAGCGGGAGCATTCTTAAGGATCATGGAAGGCATTTATTCATGGGGGACATCTGCCATGAGCACGCACAAAACAGGCAGCTAGAAGGCCAGAGGCAGGGGAGGGTCTGCAGGGGCTGGCCAACCAACATCAGCTGGACACATATGTTTAGGAATTTAGTGCTGGGCTTGCGGCCCAAAGACACAGGATTGCTAGACTGGAATGGTGTAATGCTGAGATGCTGAAAATGCTGAAGGAAATGAAGGCTGCAGTGAGGAGGCACTGAATTAGACAATGGACAGATGGAGAATTCTTCCCTTTGCCAGTATTTGGTATTTGTTTTAGCTGGAGTATTTAGATAGTTAGGCCCATATTTATACTTTTTTAGCCCTGCATTTGCGTCATTTTTTGACGCAAAAGTGGTGCAAACTTGCAAAATACAATGGTATTTTGTAAGCTTGCGCCGTTTTTGCGTCAAAAATCGGCGCAAATGAGGCGCTAAAAAAGTATAAATATGGGCCTTAGTGTTAGTTTAGTTAGTGTAGCTTCTTGGGGTGGGATTCTCTTTTTCTTTGGTGTTCCTAGTGGGGGTGGATGTTGTTTTGGATCTATGTGTTTATCAGAGGGCAAGGGGAAGCAAAGTAGGGGCAACAAGCTAAGCTCAAAGGCTAAGCAGGAAGCCAGTGACAGAGGAATAGACTCAGGCAATGGAAGGCAGGAGCAGTTGGCAGGGACAGTAAGCTACCTAGAGGCCAGTGGCAGCACATGGAACCAGGCAGGGCAGGAGGGAAGCAGGGGCATGGGCTCAGACAAAAGAGGGCATGGGCAATAAGCTAACATGTAGGGCAGGCAGGAAGGGCAGTGTCAAAATTATGGCAAAACCGGGCTGGAATGATGGGGCGGAGGCAAGGACTTGAGCAATGGAGGCCAAGGAGGAGGGGAATAGGGGCATCAAGCTTTGGTGGGGCCAGCACAGCAGACGACTCCAGGCCAGCTCTGCATCCAACAACCCACCCATGCATTACAATGGGCAGCTTACTTTACGTTAAAAAAAAACATAGACCTTCATTGAAATACCAAAGGTTAAAGTGATGTTATAGTTAGGAATTTTAAAAATATCTAATTTTACATTTAGAAAAAACTTAAGAAATCACTGAAAAAAAACAAAGGTTAAAGAGATGTTATAGTTAGGTGAAATGTTATATAAAACATACTACTTGAAACTAACAAGCACCTGAAATGCACCAGTTATAGTTAAATCAAATAACTATAACGTGTGCCCTACAGTAACTATAACTTGTGCCCCCAGCACGCACAGTATAGTCAACAATAATTGCATTTCGGATGTGATTAGGGATGTTATAAATGTAGTCAATCAGTATATCGTCGGTGATTTGAAAAAAAACAGAAAGATGGGTTCTCCAGGGCCAATTAAGGATTGGAGAGGGGACGGCATGACCCATCCCCTAAATATATATGTTGGAAGCAGGGAATGGATACGAGACAGGCCCTGAGGCTAACCGCATGCCATGCACTACCAAAGGCTGTGTGCAGTGTGGTGTTGACTGCCACCGAGTGGGTACCTGCCGTGAACCCTATGACACATGTGGCGAGAGGCCTTGAGCAGCATTTGGTTGGATCCCTACTGGGGGGTATTGGCTGCCTCCAAGTGGGTTAGCCACAGGTCCTGACCACAGACCAGGCCCTGTTCATTACTCCCTGGTGTGTACAGCCAAAGGCCGTGCACAGCGTGAATTCGGCTGCCTGTAGGGGATTTGCCTCAGGGCCTGGTTGCCAAATGCCATGCACTGTAGGGAGCTGGCTTTTCCTATGGTAATAAAATATTACTTTACATTAAGTAAAAACCCTGGAAATTCACTGACGAAAACAAAGGTTAAAGTAATGTTAGAGTTAAGTGAATATGTCAGTGACAACATTAACATTTTGAACTAAATAAAAAATATAGAAATTCACCTATCACTTGCACCCCTGCCATACACCTCTTATGACATATTACATCACTCATAAAATGTTCTATGATATCCTTAATGACATCACTGATGACTTCTCAAACATAAGTATAAATAAATGTAAGTTCAGTAGTCTTATAGTCGGCCATAACACATTTTTTGTAACATAGTCTGTCTTTCTGTCCCAACCAACTTAGATAATTGGTGCTCTTTTTCTCACTTTCTACAATCCTCACACCTATTACTTTCATGGAAAATAGAGATGTACTAAAAATGTAAGGAATACATTTGCAAATCACACTATTTTAATACTATGGGGCTGATTTAGAGCTTGGAGGTAACTGTCCCACTGCCACTTTTTCAATGGAAAACCCTTTTGCTGGCTTGACTGTCTGCCCATCTGATTTTCATGTTGGAGGTCCCATAGAAAAAAGGACCTCCCTAGTCCTATTGAATCGCCAGGAATCTGCACCTGTGTCTACGTCATGACTGCAAATAGTAGCTGCCTGCAGGACCCCAGCCTCCATTACTGCTGAGAAGATTTTAATGTGCCTCACAACCAAGACAACTGTGGCGGACCAACCTCCACACCTGCGTTGACAGATTGGAGAAAAATTGAGGTAAGAAAGTACCATAATTCCTGATTACTCTTCCATTTTCGACTGGACATGATTGGACAAGATTCTCTGTCGCTTCTGCCACTGTACCTTGGAGAAACCATGATCCCTCCATTGCTGGACTCAAAAGTAGGAAAATTGCATTGCCTGTGTCCATGTTGTAGTCACTGCATATGGTCTCACGACCACTGCAGCCATGCACATGTCACAGTACTTTTTGCATATTACTGTAATATGCATATGTCTGGAACACAATTGTGTCACACTTGGATAAGGACACACGGGTATATGACTCATGTCACACACATATACGCAAATGTAATTTTAGTGTCAGTATTCATTGCCACATTAATGCAGGCAGCACAATAATGTTATATTTACATGTGTCATTTATGTCCATGTGTGCACATTGCAAGGGGATCTGTACCTGTGGCGTCGTGCTCCCTGTTATGCGTGTGAGTCAGTACAAGTATGTGTGTGTGAGATTTGATTGACTGGTTGAGGTGGAGGGAGCTGGGGTTGCTGATATGGTTGTATCTGTATGTGTGCCACTTGCAAATGGGTCTGTTGTTGTTATGTATGTTTGGTTGTGTTGCTGTGTGTAACGTTCAGATGAATGTTGTTGTGTGGGGGACATTGTTGTCATGTGTGCAGTTGTGCTTTTGTGTGAGTGTCTTTGTATAGATGAGTGTGTAAGTTGTGTTGGTTGTTGTGATTGTGTCTTGTGTGGGTGAAGTGTCAATGGTGTGTATTGTGTCATGAATGTGTGGCAATATGTGTTTTCGGCATGTACATGTGGTGTAATATTGGTGTGGCAAAGGATAATGGTGTGTTTATGGTGAGTTGTGTGTCGTGGAGATGGACACAGATGGCTAAGGTTCAGTATATGTGTGTGACTTACCTCCATTCCATAGCCAATGTTATTGTACTATGTCTATTGGGTCCAGGGACGGCCTCCCTCTATCAGCAATCGCCTCCAGTACAACGCCTGCAGGACTGTAACATCAAAATACGATTGGTGGAAGCCAGCCAACCCGGAGGCTAAGAAGAGCACCCCATTGTGGTGGTCTTCGGCTCAGCTGCAATACATCTAAATACGGCAGGCGGAACACTGTCGACTTGGCGGAGTTCTTGGGTTTGCGGATTGGCAATAATATTGTCAAGGTCTAAATCAGTATATTATACTACAATTGCATTACATTCACCTAGACACTCCTCTGACACATCTATGGAATGTCCACAAGAATAACAAGCATCTGAGCTGCATGTACAGTCAATGAGATTTTACTGGCTTACATCAGTCAGGAACTGATTAAATGCTGTACTATTCAACAGTTCAGAACTTACTGGGTCTGTGATCACCTACTCCATTGAGCAATTCCACCCGGTACCTTGCAATTATGAGTTATTGAACTTGGAATGGGAGTAACATACTAACCTGGTTTTTTAGGGTGAAAAAATTCATGCCGATCCACATAGCAGTGCCCTCTTCCATTACCATTTAATACCTGCTTTCAGCAGACAGTAAGTGGAAGCAGGAGCATTTTTGCAGAGGTCGTGTAGAAGAGATGACGTCTGTGGCAAGGGAAGGATGTTGCCAGCCGGAGAAGCGTTCCATGCTCTCCCGTGCCATGGGCTGCACTGGTGTCCAAGCTGAACTGCATGCGATTATACCTGGAGTATTTCTGTGCCCACGAATATCTGGCCCCACACTTACAAAGACAGAACAGGACTGATTATTCACCCTCAGATACCGCTCCTTCCAACCTGTAATGCATTTAAGCATGACTTTTTTTCCCATGAACTACTCTGATTCTTAACCGAAGACCAACTTTTGAAAGGGAGTTTGGCACCGAAAGTCGCCTTCCTTTCACCAGAAGTTCAGCAGTCAATTGTTTTGTGTAATGAGTCATTTTTATGTCCGAAACGGATCAATTCAGAATACAGATAAAACGTGTGTGCGCTGAACAACACAGTATCGTTGTAAATCCCTGGCTACTGTCATGTTATTCTCCTTTGAACTTTTACTATTCTGCCCTTTCCATTTGATGGTATTGAAACAGATAAAATATAATTAGACAATGTTAAGGTTTGCCAGTCTCTCGATTTATTGACATAAACGGATACATTGTATTTGATTTGTCTGAAACTCAGTACATTCTCCAATAGTATTATTTCTTAAAATGCAGAGGAGCAACCACAGCATTTACATCTGAAAACGAAACAGAACAGAAAACAAAGTAGACAAAGCTTATTTATTGGTTTGGAACAATCTTAACCTGACCTGATGTCTTTTCATTTCCTAAGACCATGACATCTTTTGTTCTTTTATTTATTTTTTATCTCTGAGAAAGAAATGTGAAAAAGGAAACGGAAAACATGAGCAGTGATGCATGCTCTGTCTTTGTCGTGATTTTGTATTGTTTACAAGTTGATGCTAAGTGCTGCCTGTCAAAATCTCTTCTATTGTGTTTAGCCAGAAACCTTACTATCTAGTGCTCCAGAATATAAAATGGAATTGCATTTGAATAGTGTTGTCTAGAAATACACAGACTACCTACATTGCATATAATGTCATGATTTTCAAATAAATTGATTGCAAAAAGAAATGCACATGAACTTGAAGAAGAACGCAAATTTGACAAACCAGGTGCATCCGACCCCTCATCCATAATATTAATATTTTCATTTAGCGCCCACTTGTGTATGATCTAGCATGAGTACAGATGTACAATTTTATTAGTTCACAAAACTTTTAAAAGACGTGTGATAGTCACAGGAATTTATGACGCCTCTGAAAACCTTCACATATTTGTAGCTCTAACAATGCATAGATATTTATGAATGCTTCATTTTACTAAATGGAAAAATGCATAGAGAACTGCCTTGATCCCAAGGAATATTTTCAGAGCTCGCTGTCCTGTCTGGGGATGCCAAGTCTGGTAGTTTGATTTTGAGCATTCCTATTTGAGCTGGACCATAAGTGACTTGAAATGGTTGGTCTTTGTCTGGTGTGGCACATCGACCCAAAAAAAATGGACTAAAATGTGTCCCTGAGTAATTGCCAGTGGCTGAGATTAATTAAAGATTTCCTTTTAATTTTCAAGATATTGCTTTCTAGGATGTGTAGCTTTAACTTAACATTGTAAAATTGTAAAAATGGACTACAAAATCCCACCAAGCACATTACTGCAGTCTAAGAGCCATTCATGGTTAAAGGTTTCACTGTCACGCATGACTTGGGGCTTTGGGCTCCTATTTGTCTGCATTACCAACAAGGATCTATGTTTTATGCCTCCTTTTCCTGCCATTGATATGTCTATTTGATTAAGGCTTGCACTGTAACCCATGAACACCTTGGCCCTCATTACGAGTTTGGTGGTCACCGGATTGCCATGACGATAGTGGCGGTTGTACCACTGCCAGGACAGCGGTGAAGACCGTCATATTACGACCACAGCGGTAATTCAACCGCAACACAGCCAAGTCACTGCCAGTACCGTCAGTGTGGTTCGACCACCACCGAATGTGGTAGCCATCTCCAGGCTGGTGGGGACCAATACACTGCCCATCATATTACAAGTCAGCAGACTGACAGGATTTCCAGGGCAGTGCAACTGTCATGAAAAGCCTGGCAGAAACTGGTAGTATAAAAGGAGGCACTCACCTCCAGGTACACAGATGCATCCGCGGCCACCCTGAAACCCAAACTAGAAGTCTTCCCACTACTGTATCTCACCATACATCACCAGCGACGACGATGAACATGACAACCGTAAGTATCCCCACCAAGCACACACTAGAGGGAAGAGCTGTTTTGCACACCCACACACACACACACGCCCAGCACTGACAGCGACAGCCACATACACACATGCAAACAAATGCCTGTATCAACACACACATCAACAGACACACAGGCACACACTAACTACACAAACGCATAGGCAAACAACACACACTGCGGCTAACATACATGTGCCATTCACACCGCACACACACACCATTGCCTCTGTCAAACACAGCCATGCACAACACCCCAAAATCACACAACAACAACATCACAAGCACACAAACAGAGTCAGAAAGGCACATCGAACAACTCCACAAAACAACACATATTGGCAGCAATACGTAGCAACAACACATCCAAACAAGGCTTCAGGTGACATGCCATGTCCAACCAACATTCAAAGGATTTCACAGATGTATCACTACACACACAGACGCATACACCACTACCAAACAATGCCACACTCAACCATAACAACAAGCACATGGCAAATGTCATCGACTTAGCGCATGTAGCAACATTGATACATAACATACCCATACAACACACACTTCAAAGTATACAACTATAACACAACCATGTTGAAGTAACGCGGACAATTTCTCAAGATTGACATCCACAGCTATGTGGGAAGATGTATTAAAATATTATAAATAAATAAAAATACATAAAGATTAGGCCTACTCGACAGTCCAAATGTCTGATGTGCCTCAGGCACATTGGGCAAAGTCATCTGCTCCTACTTGACTCCTGACTGCAAATTGGCCTCCACATGAAAGGGGCATTAAAGGGGCAGCAGGCACCTTATGGGTGAAGGGGGTGCTGGTGGGGGCTTGAAAGAGGGGGTCCTTGGGTTTAGGGTTGCAAGGGAGGGGATTTAGGTTTCGATTTTGATTGTGGGGAAGGGGGTTTGGATTTTGGGTTAGGTATAGGGACCTTAGGCTTTGGAAGGGGTGGTTTCGTAGTAGGGGAGGGGCATGGGAGGCCTGGGAGGTGGAAGGTCTGGGTTGAGGCAGGGAGAAATGGTGCTTAGAGGCATCACAGGATGGGACAGGAGCAAGTAACAGGTCAAGACTGGCAAGGCCAACTTTTTTAGGTACACAGGGCGGTCATGGGTAAAAGGTTCAGGAGTGTAGTTAGAGGGAGCGGTTGAATGAGGTGTAGGTGTGCTGGACAAGGATGCAGGTGTGTGCAGTGTGTGCTTGTGTGTGGTGGATGTATAGTGGATAAGTGAAGGTGTTAATGTTTTTTGAGAGGAGGGGGAAGAGATGCAGGGAGATGTGATGCAAGATGTGTGAGTGTATGTTGGAGTGGTGGGTGCAAGTGAGGTGGATGTGCTGCATGTGGTCATAATGGTTGTCGTGGTGAGAGTGAATGTGGTGTGTGGGGTGGATGTCTGCGGATCTGCTCTTGTGTTGTCTGTGGGTATGACAGGACTAGTGGCAGGATCAAGGAGTTTTGGTGTAGTGATGGCAGGTGTGAGTGATCATGTGACTGTGATGGAGGAGGTGGAGGGGGAGACAGTGCATGGGTGGCTTTTGTCGTGTCTGCAGGTGTGTGTTGACTATGTGCATGCTTGTGGTGTGTCCTGTGGTGCCTGTGTTTGTCTTTGCACACCTTGTCTGTTGTAGTTGGTAAATGCTGGTCTGTATGTGTCCTCTTTTTGGGTGAGGGTAAAGGGGTGTTGAATTGGGCAAAGGTAGCCAGGGAGGGGACGGAAGATGAAGGAACACTGGCTGCCGTCAAAGAGGAGGCCAGAACCTGAAACGATCACTGCAGGCCAGCCAAGGCACCATGAATGCTTTCCTAGCAGGCATTACTTTGTTGCATCTGGGATGCCAGTCTCTGGATGGCATTCACAATCGTTGACTGCCCCACAGAGATGGACCTCAGGAGGTCAATAGCCTCCTCATTGAGGGCAGCAGGGCTGCCGGGGGGCAGGGGCAGAGGTGCCTGCAGCGAAGGAGACGCACACCCTCCTGGGTGAGCGGGGAGGGGCAACTGGGTGAGGAGCTACAGGGGTGGTGGTGCTGGTAAGGGGGGTAGCAGACAAAGATGGTGCTGGGATGGTCCCAGATGGGTGCACCACTGCCAGGGAGCTTCATCAGGGGAGGAATCTGAAGATGATGTTGCTATGCTGGTCTCCCCAGTGGTAGTCCCCTTGCCTTCCGTTCCACTGCTCCCTTCAGCGTCAGTGGACTCTGCCTCCTGGGTCCCGTGGGCTGCAGCTTCCCCACTCGCCGGTGTCCCTTCCCCCTCACCTAATGATGCTGATGCACACAAGGATAGAAGAGGACAGGGAGAGAGGATGGGAGAGAAAGAAAGAGAGGGATTGGCCAATACCTACCCATCTAGTACACATACAAACAAGTAATCCACTCCTCCACTAATTTAGACATGTTGCAGTCTGTCATCAGACGTTCTACAATGGTAAACACTACTAACGACCAACATATATTTGCCAATATGACACTTTTGACACGTTGTTTTTCATATGTCCTGGATAGGTTCATTGCCCACAAAATGTTAGACAGGTTGGTAAAGGACTCATGATGTACAGAAGTCCATTGAGAATGCAATGATTTCACAGGAGAAGTTACCTACTCACTGGACTTAGTATGCAATATCAGCCTTAACTAGATCACATTGATTATCTAAAGCAGACTCAAGGATAGGGAATTAAGGTTTGGAAATCACTCAACATAGGAGTGTGTCTAAACGTAAATAGACAAGGAGTTATAGCACCAACATATTACTACTTGCAAGCTAACTCATACCACCTCTAAACAGTGGAAGTAATAGCCAGGACTATGATCTTCTCTAATGTACACACACCTCATTAGTACCTACGGAATCCAACTGACACAATAGAAGCCCATACAACTTATATGAAACAGTCAGTACTCACCCCCTTGTGGCTGCTGTCCTGCCCTCAAGTGCCCATCTAACACCAGGTAGGCCACCACCAATATGCGGCCATTGAGGGGGTCAGTGCCCGACGGTCACCCCTCCCTCATTTGGAGAACGTCCCCAGCTGGGCCCCTTTGATCTTCTGTGCCCAGTGTCTCAGGTCCTCCCACAGCTTTCTGCAGTGGGTGCTCCGCCTGCTTTCTATCTCCAGGGTCCTCACTTGCTTGGCGATGGCTCTCCAGAACCCTTTTTTCTGATGGGTTCTGACCTGCATGGGAGGCACAGACAAAATGAGATATTCATTTAGAGTTACAGTACACCTACAGCAATAGCCTACACACAGCATGCACAGCACATGCTCATACAGATTCCACAATACGCCATTATCATTCAAACAACACAACCCCAGCAGTCAATCGTGCCATGTTTATATTTGTTGGACCTGGCTTTTTGACAGGGTCATCCAAGAACTTTTTTCCTCCTTCCTCCTATTTATTCTGAGCTGTTGTTGTTGGCTTTTGAACTCTGGGCACTTTACCACTGCTAACCAGTGCTTAAGTGCATATGCTCTCTGTGTAAATTGTACTATTGATTGGTTTATCCATGATTGGCTATTTAATTTACTTATAAGTCCCTAGTAGAGTGCAATATATGTGCCAAGGGCCTGTAGATTAAATGCTACTAGTGGGCCTGCAGCACTGGTTGTGCCACCCACTTCAGTAGCCCCTTAACCTTGTCTCAGGCCTGCCATTGCAAGGCCTGTGTATGCAGTTTCACTGCCACTTCGACTTGGCATTTAAAAGTACTTGCCAAGCCTAGAACTCCCCTTTTTCTACATATAAGTCACCCCTAATGTGTGCCCTAGGTAACCCATAGAGCAGGGTGCTGTGTGGGTAAAAGGCAGGACATGTACCTGTGTAGTTTATATGTCCTGGTAGTGTAAAACTCCTAAATTCGTTTTTACACTACTGTGAGGCCTGCTCCCTTCATAGGCTAACATTGGGGCTGCCCTCATACATTGTTGAAGTGGCAGCTGCTGATCTGAAAGGAGCAGGAAGGTCATATTTAGTATGGCCAGAATGGTAATACAAAATCCTGCTGACTGGTGAAGTTGGATTTAATATTACTATTCTAGAAATGCCACTTTTAGAAAGTGAGCATTTCTTTGCACTTAAATCTTTCTGTGCCTTTCAATCCACGTCTGGCTACGTTTAGTTGAAAGCTCCTTGTGCATTCACTCAGACACACCCCAAACACAGGGTACTCAGCCTCACTTGCATACATCTGCATTTTGAATGGGTCTTCCTTGGCTGGGAGGGTGGAGGGCCTGCCCTCACACAAAGGACTGCCACACCCCCTACTGGGACCCTGGCAGACAGGATTGAACTGAAAGGGGACCTGGTGAATTTCTTAGCCACTCTTTGATGTCACCCCCACTTCAAAGGCACAATTTAGTATAAAACAGGGCCTCTGTCCTACCTCGAGAGACACTTGCTGGAGAAGAAACCTGAACCAGAAACTACATCCTGCCAAGAAGAACTGCCTGGCTGCTCAAAGGACTCACCTGTCTGCTTTCTACATAGGACTGCTGCCTTGCTGTTGGCCTGCTGCCTTGCTAAACTCTTGTCTGGCTGTAAAAGTGCTCTCCAAGGGCTTTGATAGAGCTTGCCTCCTGTTCCCTGACGTCTCAGGACCAAAAAGACATCTCTTTTTCATTGGGACTCTTCGTAAGGTGGAAATTTTGACACACAGCTTGCTCCGTGGCGAGAAAATCACCGCACACCGACGCTGCTTGACGCGAAGCCTACGGGGCGACCGGAACTTCGACGCACGGCCTCGCATGGACCACGCCGCCCGACTTCCAGAGAGGAAATCGACGCGACGCCTGCCGTGAGAAAGAAAATTCCACGCACAGCCTCCCGGAACGACTTGCAGCCAGAAAACAAGCGAAAGAATCCACGCACAGACCCTGGGACATCTGGTAATCCCGCGATCCATAAAAGGAGACAATCCGCATGCCTGAAAATGACGCACGTCTTCCCTGAGTGAAAAATAACGACGCAAGTCTGTGTGTGAAGGGGCGCAACTGACGCACACACCATTTTTCCTCCCGTAGAACGACTCACATCTCCCCGCATGAAAAATAATGACGCAAGTCCGTGTGTGAAGGGGCGTAACCGACGCACACACCATTTTTCCATGCATATCCTCTTCTGCGGCCCTCTGCGGAGATTTTCCACTCCAATCCAGGTACTTTGTGCTTGAAAGAGACTTTGTACACTTTTTAAAGACTTAAGATACTTCATATCACTTTTTAGTGATATCTTTACAAATTCATATTGTATCTTTGATCGTTTTGACCTGCAAATACCCAGATAAATATTATATATTTTTCTAAACACTGTGGTGTATTTTTGTGGTGCTATATTGTGTTATTGTATGATTTATTGCACAAATGCTTTACACATTGCCTTCTAAGTTAAGCCTGACTGCTCGTGCCAAGCTACCAGAGGGTGGGCACAGGATAATTTGGACTGTGTGTGACTTACCCTGACTAGAGTGAGGGTTCTTGCTTGGACAGAGGGTAACCTGGCTGCCAACCAAAAACCCCATTTCTAACATTGGTGATCATCGGTGAGGATAGGACTTGTGTTTGTGCAGTGACATACAGTAGCTAAGTATTTCACTACCTACCCACAGTTGAAGGTCAACTTGATTTTTCATATTTTTGCTTTTGGTTCTCTGATGTCCTTCTGGATATATTATTGATATTTTGGACTTTGGATTTAGTTTTTTGTCTGTGATACCTTATCAGATTGAGAATGGGTATCTACTGTGTGTCATACGTTGTGCCTACTGAATCCCTCACTAAGGCTGACCTAAGGAGGCTTTGCGGAAAATGGGGACTTCCTATATCAAGGAGATCCACTAAGATGGAACTGCTAGATATCTACATAACCTGGAGGAAGAAAGATGGGCAGAGAAGAGGCAGCACAAAACCAAATGACTAAGGACTCATCAGATGAGGAGGAGGACTTCTCAGATGAGGAGGAAGACTACTCAGATGAGGAAAGAGAACCAGTGAAAAATGAATGGATCCTAGAGGCAGAGCGGTGGAGAGAGGAGCTAGATGACTTTATTGAAAGGGCTAAGGCAGCAAGAGCCTTAGCCCTGGAAAAAGAAAGGATTGCAGCTCAGGAACTGAGCTGTGTAGAGCTGAAACTGGAAGCCGGAAGGGCTGAGCCCAGTTCAGATGGTGGCAACAAAAATCTTGCATCCAGTACTGCTGAAGAAGGGCACAAGCCCAGAGATGTGGTGCCCAACTTGAAGAAGGGAGTTGACACACCCCAGGCTGTTCAAGAGTATGAGGTAGTTCCTGTTATGCACAGGGTCCCTGAGAAGGATTGGGGAACTGGCACAGGGAGTCATATTCCTACTGGGGGGAGGGACACTTTACTGGCTCTAGAAGAGAGTGACAGGGAGGGGCTACTGATAACAGTGCCCCTACCATGTTGTCTTCTGAGGAGGCCACTCCTAGTTGGAGGGTGCTGGACCCCAGAAGAGAGGGCAGGGGGAGGGAAGCCTCACCCCGGGCCCTAGTTCAACCTGAAGGTACAGCCCCCAGGTTGGAGGGCCAGTTGCAGGTTAATAGCCCTGCACTGGTGGAAGAATGGTACAGGGCAGCTTCTATAAGCACCCTGACCATGTTGGACTCTGGGGTTACCGCTCCAGGAGGGAGGGTATAGAGCCCCAGAGGGGAGGACCAGGTTCAGACTGTCATCCATGACCTGGTGGAAGGGAGAGTGGTTAAAGGGTGCCCAGCACCTGGGGCTACCGCCCCCCACTCTCCACAACCACAGTGGGGGGAGAGCCTTGAGAGGCCTGGGGCCTGGCTCTCATCCCTGACAGCTGTCAGTAACCACTGTGGCGTGCTGTCCGGGTGGACAGAGTTATCCCTGGGGAGGGGACAAGTGTCACACCCCGGGGGTAGAGTGGGCAACGCCACTGTGTTGGTCCTGGTGGTACTATCCTGCTCCTGGGATACGTCCGTGAGCAAAGTAAGGTTAGGTGCTGCACAGATGGTATCCGCAGGTAAGGAGAAAGGTTCACCATGGGTTGGCTTAGTGGGCCCTGAGAGTATGGACAGAGGGATCCAATTGGAGTCAGGAAGGTGAAGAACTAGAGTATGCCCCTGCTGTTGTGGGCCTGGGTCCTTGTTCTGTCGCCACAAACAGGGAAGCACATCAGGATAGTGATTGTTCTCCCCTGGCTTTAGGCTGGTGGGGGGTCATGTTGTACCTGGCTTTTTTACAGGGTCATCCCCAAACTTTTTGCCTCCTTCCTCCTATTTATTCTGACCTCCTGTTGTTGGCTTTTGAACTCTGGGCACTTTACCTCTCCTAACCAGTGCTAAAGTGCATATGCTCTCTGTGTAAATTGTACTATTGATTGGTTTATCCATGATTGGCTATTTAATTTACTTAAAACTCCCTAGTAGAGTGCACTATATGTGCCTAGGGCATGTAGATTAAATGCTACTAGTGGGCCTGCAGCACTGGTTGTGCCACCCACTTCAGTAGCCCCTTAACCTTGTCTCAGGCCTGCCATTGCAAGGCCTGTGTGTGCAGTTTCACTGCCACTTCGACTTGGCATTTAAAAGTACTTGCCAAGCCTAGAACTCCCCTTTTTCTACATATAAGTCACCCCTAATGTGTGCCCTAGGTAACCCCTAGAGCAGGGTGCTGTGTGGGTAAAAGGCAGGACATGTACCTGTGTAGTTTTTATGTCCTGGTAGTGTAAAACTCCTAAATTCGGTTTTACACTACTGTGAGGCCTGCTCCCTTCATAGGCTAACATTGGGGCTGCCCTCATACATTGTTGACGTGGCAGCTGCTGATCTGAAAGGAGCAGGAAGGTCATATTTAGTATGGCCAGAATGGTAATACAAAATTCTGCTGACTGGTGAATTCGGATTTAATATTACTATTTTAGAAATGCCACTTTTAGAAAGTGAGCATTTCTTTGCACTTAAATCTTTCTGTGCCTTTCAATCCACGTCTGGCTAGGTTTAGTTGACAGCTCCTTGTGCATTCACTCAGACACACCCCAAACACAGGGTACTCAGCCTCACTTGCATACATCTGCATTTTGAATGGGTCTTCCTGGGCTGGGAGGGTGGAGGGCCTGCCCTCACACAAAGGACTGCCACACCCCCTACTGGGACCCTGGCAGACAGGATTGAACTGAAAGGGGACCTGGTGCATTTTTTAGCCACTCTTTGATGTCACCCCCACTTCAAAGGCACAATTTAGTATAAAACAGAGCCTCTGCCCTACCTCGAGAGACACTTGCTGGAGAAGAAACCTGAACCAGAAACTACATCCTGCCAAGAAGAACTGCCTGGCTGCTCAAAGGACTCACCTGTCTGCTTTCTACAAAGGACTGCTGCCTTGCTGTTGGCATGCAGCCGTGCTGAACTCTAGTCTTGCTGTAAAAGTGCTCTCTAAGGGCTTGGATAGAGCTTGCCTCCTGTTCCCTGACGTCTCAGGACCAAAAAGACTTCTCTTTTTCATTTGGACTCTTCGTGTGGCGAAAATTTTGACGCACAGCTTGCTCCGCGGCGAGAAAATCGCTGCACGCTGACGCTGCTCGACGCGACGCGACGCCTATGGGGCGACCAGAACTTCGACGCACGGCCTTGCATGGACAACGCCGCCCTACTTCCAGAGAGGAAATCGACGCAACGCCTGCTGTGAAAAAGAAAATTCCGCGCACAGCCTCCCGGAACGACACGCAGCCGGAAAACAAGCCGAAGAATCCACGCACAGACCCTGGGGCATCTGGTAATCCCGCGGTCCATAGAAGGAGACGGTCCGCGTGCCAGAAAACGACGCACGTCTTCCCTGAGTGAAAAATAACGATGCAAGTCCGTGTGTGAATGGGCGCAACCGTCGCACACACCATTTTTCCTCCCGTAGAATGAAGCACGTCTCCCTGCGTGAAAAATAACGACGCAAGTCCGTGTGTGAAGGGGTGTAACCGACGCACACACCATTTTTCCACGCATATCCTCTTCTGCGGCCCTCTGCGGAGATTTTCCACTCCAAACCAGGTACTTTGTGCTTGAAACAGACTTTGTTTACTTTTTAAAGACTTAAGACACTTCATATCACTTTTTAGTGATATCTTTACAAATTCATATTGCATCTTTGATCGTTTTGACCTGCAAATACCCAGATAAATATTATATATTTTTCTAAACACGGTGTGGTGTATTTTTGTGGTGCTATATTGTGTTATTGTATGATTTATTGCACAAATGCTTTACACATTGCCTTCTAAGTTAAGCATGACTGCTCGTGCCAAGCTACCAGAGGGTGGGCACAGGATAATTTGGATTGTGTGTGACTTACCCTGACTAGAGTGAGGGTTCTTGCTTGGACAGAGGGTAACCTGACTGCCAACCAAAAAACCAATTTCTAACAATATTCATGCACTTTCGCCATCAAACAACACCCTAGCTGATAAGTAGACCACATTCTACTGACCTGTTTATCTGAAGCCCCATGCAACTGTCCATATAGGGGTAGAACCCCTTCCATCAGTTTTTCAAGTTACTCTGGGGTGAAGGCAGGGGCTGTATCTCCTTCAGAACGTGCCATTCTGGGTTCCAGATACAGAACACAGCAGCTCACGCAGGGGAGGTCTTGCTTGCTCGAGTGTCAGGAGTCAAGTGAGCTGGGCTATAGAAAATGGTAGTCATGGCCACCACATTCATGCCCGTCACCGCCAGCGGTGATCATCATTGGCCCCAGTTTCCCATATTACTTCAATGTTAACCAATGAGGAGTTGCACGGCAGTTCCAACCGCCTACCGCTATGACAACTAACGTCGGTGAAATGAGGTCACTTCCACCTGTCCTCTGCATGCAGGGCAGGCATCTGCCATTTCACATGTATTAAAGATTTCTATGTCACCAGAGTGTGTCATAGCATGAAGTTAAACTAGTTGCTTGATATTATGTCAACTCATGTGAACTCACTAGTGAAGTGAGTGTAACCTGCCTATATGTCTGATGTATAATCTTTTCAATGTGTGGACGTTTGATAACTGTATGCGACTTAGGGAAGAGTTTACTATGTCTGACATCCATCTCTGTACAGACCCCTTATGACAAGTAGATTCATGGAATTGACAGCCAGGATGTCACAGTTATGTATTTGTGAATAACTGTTTCCCTTTGTCAGGTTACAAATACCTTATAAAACGTGTCCTGTTTACCACTTCTATGGTGTACTTTAGTAAAAACAGTGTAACAGATGTCCTGAAATGTGTTCTGTCCAATGCCTAGATATCGTCTAATGGGGAGATTGAGAAGTGCACCTTTCTACCGGCCCCTAGTCAACCTTGCTACCATGGAAGAGAGACACATAAGCGAGACTTATCGTCTGAACCGTCAGACCATCAGGGAACTGTGTACCCAGTTGGAGCCGGATCTCCTGCCAGCCACACATAATCCACATGCCAATCGACCACCAACAGTACAAGTATGTGTCCTTCATTGCCTCTCCTCAGGATCTTTTCAGGTGACAGTGGGACTGACTGCAGGAATGTCACAGCCCATGTTCAGTTTTGTGTTACAGGATGTACTGGATGCCTACTCAAGCACTTGAACAGCTACATCAGGTTCCCACAATGTGCTGATCTGCACACTGTGAAGTCAGCCTTTTATGACATTGCACACATTCCACATGTCACAGGGGTCATCAATGGCATCCACGTTTCATTAGTTCCTCCCAGAGCCAATGAGCAAGTGTACAGGAACAGGAAGAATCACCAGCCAATCAATGTGCAGATGGTGTGTCTTGCCGACCAATACATATCCCATGTGACTGCAAAGTTTCCTGGATCTGTACATGATTCTTACATCTTTAGGAACAGCAGTGTCCCACAAATGATGTTGCGACTAAAGAGAGAGAGGGCCTGGCTCATTGGTAAGTGTACACTGTTTATGTCTAACATCTATGCTTCTTCACTTCACAGTCAGCTCATTGCCTCTCATGGTTCCCTAATGATTCATACCTTTGTGCACACAGGTGACTCCGGTCACTCCAACCTGCCCTGGCTCATGACACCAGTGAGGCATGCTACAACAGATGGGGAAGACAGTTACAATGAGGTTCACGGACGTATGAGGCATGTAATCGAGAGGGCATTAGGGCTACTGAAAGTAAAATTCTGATGCCTACATGTGTCCAGTGGTGTCCTACAGAACATACCACCGAAAGTTTGCCAAATCATTGTAGCATGCTACACAATCTTGCCTTGAGAAGACATATTCCACTGTTGGACGAGGAGGAGGTAGCAGCTGGACCAGTGGCTCAGGCTGATTACTCTGGAACTGATAAGGCAGAGGAGGAGGATGCAGCTGACTCTAGAACTGAGTTGATTCAGCAATTCTTTCAATGAATGCCAGGTATGTGTGGTCTAAGGTTTATGGGACCTCAAATCCTCTCTGCTTAGTGACAATGTCCCTCTTTGTGTTTTGCATTAGGGTATGTGAGTGTACTACATCCATCTGTCTGTGTCATGTATTTTGATGGGATGCTCAGTTACCAGGGGGGAGGTGTAACTGCTATACTGCCAAAGGTATGTGCTACTTGCTGTTGGCATTGCAGGACTTCAGCATAAAGTTCCCCATGTTGCATGGTTACAAAACTGCAGATTGGATGTGTATAGTCTGCCCCAAACCTATCACATGACAGTCCAGCTACCCATCCAACCTGTTCCCAAACCTGTTTAAGACATTGCAAGACAGGTTATCTAATGGTGATGTTAGCCATGGGGAATGGTTCTTTTAGTCTGCATGTGTGTGACCTACCTTGCAGATATGTGGTGACCTCCCCATTGCATTGTGTCCTGTATGTGTATTGGATGTGCAACATGGGAGACATCATTGAAGCTTTACCCTATCTCGTTCTATCTTAAGGTCAGATGTGAGGTTCCACTCTGCTTTCTGGCACGACTGTTGGCCACCTTGGCATAGGATTACAGTACAGGATGGATGTTATGACCAACCTGCTGGACATTCCTGCCACATCTGCCCATCTGTCAGACTCATTGACACCTATATGTGCATTTCAATGTATCTCTTTCACATTAAATGATACTGGTGACAATGATGACTCGTGAGCCATTACTGTGCTGGAATGGGTTTATTGTGATCCAAAGTGGATTTGCTCAGGAGTGGGATCATGATAGCATCAGAGAAGGCGTCCCAACTGTTGGTTTCACAGGTCCTGTCTCCAAAGGCCAAGGGGGAATAGTGTTTTGGCAGTGGGCAGTCAACTGGGTGTCTCAGTGGCACACAAGGGAGAATGTTCAGGAGAGAGATCACTTCCTGGCAGTGTTTTTGGTCTGGCCACAGGTACTGCAGGATGCCTGGTTGGACAACCTCATTTGTGTCAGGGATCCTCAGCTGCACGGGCAGGGATGCTCATAGCCTGCGGGTCCTCTGTCTGGGCCTCCAATGCAGTAGTTGTGGCTGATGTAGAGGGCACAGGTGTTGCTTGGCTACTGGTAGGGGCCTGCTGGTGGGTGGTGGATGCATGCTGGATGCTGGTGAGTTCAGTGAGCACCCCACACATTGATGTCATTGTGGCATTGTGTGTCTGCAACAGCTGCATGGCCTCCTGGTAGTATTCCCCCTGCAGCCTCTGGTTCTCCTGCAAGGTTCTCAGTATTTGACCTATTGTGACCTGGGTTTGCTGGTGTGATCCCAGGACTCTGGAGATGGCCTCCTGGCCAGTTGTGTCATGTTGGTGCCTCATCCCTTGACCCACAGTTGCCCTCCCACTACCCCTTGCCACCTGTGCCTGTGACCCTGGCAAAGTGTGCCCACACCTGCTGACACAGGACCTTCATTGTCTTGGATGTTAGGGGTTGACTAGGTCCCTGTACTGTGGGGCACACTATAGATTGATCTGTCCTTGGGACAAAGGTTTGGGGAAGAGGGGTTTCCTCTGCTGTAGTAGCCACTGAGGTGGGGGACTCAGATGTGGGCAGGGCGAGGCTGGCGGTGGTGGACTGACCAGTCATCCCGGATGGGCCAGGTGAGGCGTCTTCTTCCAGACATCCAGATTTGTTGTCCTCAATTGAGCCTACTTCCAGGAGCTGAGTGTCTGTCTCTGTCATCCTCTGCTGGATGGCAGTAGTAGGGATACCTGTGGTTGGAGAGGAATGTGTTACATTGTTCAAATGAACTTGTTGTACACATGGTTGTTTGCAACCATAGCCTTGACATGCTTTCCAGTGATGACAATGACAGCTGCTTGACCACTGCCAATGTTTAAGGGCTGGTGGATAGTGGTGTTGTGTGCTCGTAGTATGGAAGGTTGTGGTCATCAATGCTGTCATTTCTATGTACACGTATCCTGTAGGTGAAAGGAGTGATATGGTAATATCTGCAGGTGTCATAATGTGGAGTGGAATTAGCAGTTATACAAGGGTGGGGAGTGTTGCCTTGTGGTAGTTGTAGTGTGTGCTAAGGTGGGAGATTTCAGTGCAATTGGTGGGCCTGTGTGGGATTAGTGGTAATGGGGAAGTGTGTCATACAAGGGAAGTTATTGGGTTCAGGTTGGATTGGTGCAGGTAAAGGTGCTGTGATGGGGTGTAAGGGTGGTGGGGTACATGCTGTGCAGGAGTACATGGTGCCCTGGGAGTGTTATTCACTTACCAGAGTCCAGTCCTCCTGGTATTCCTGTCAGGCCCTCTTGGTGCAGTATGGCCAAGACCGTCTCCTCCCACGATGTTATCTCTGGGGGAGGAGGTGGGGGTCCATTAACATTCTTGTTGATGGCTATCCAGTGTCTTGCCGCCAAAGACCAGACCTTCCCCCATAGGTCGTTCAACCTCTTCCTGAGGTCCTCCCTTGTGCATGGATGGTTTCCCACTGAGTTCACCCTGTCGATGATCCTCTGCCATAACTCTATTTTCCTGGCTAGGGATGTATGCTGGATCTGTGCTCCAAACAGTTGCGGCTCCACTCAGAAGATTTTGTCTACCATGACCCTCAAATCCTCGCTTGTTAATTATAGGTGTTTCTATTGTGACATGGTGGATGTGTTGTGGGCGGTGGGGTGTGTAATGTGCAGAGGTGCGAGGTGTGCTGTTTGGTGTGGTGGGGTTTTATGGTTCAGTGTGCTTTTAGTATGTGGTGGTTATGTGCAGTGGTAACTTATTTGTTGTGTGCAGGGGTGCAGTTGTGTAGTGTGTGCTGCATGTTAGGTGTGGTGGTGCCTATGGTATCCAGGTGCAGTGTCTTCTATTTGTGCATTCTTCGGTTTCTCAGTACAAAAATTGAGGAGGCAAGGGGTTGTGGGTATGTGTGGGGGGGTGTTTTAAAGTGCAGTGATCAGGTGTGTGTGGTGGGTCTATGTGTGACAGGTGTGGGGTATTCATATTGTCCAATGTGGTGTTGTCTTCAGGTGGAGTTGAGTTCTAGACCGCAGTGTTTCGGACCTCTAATGCAGTACCTCCATGCAAAGACCACTGTGCTGATTTGTGGGTCGTAATTTGGAGGGCGTGATGTTGTCGGTGTGGTGCTGCTGCCGGTTGTACTGCCTCTCTCCTTCTCTCGGTTAGTCCGATAGTATCAGATTTTTGTCTGTTTTTGGCTGGTCTGCAATTTGTGACTTGTAATACGGAGTTGGTGAGACTGTCAACACTGGTGGTCTTTTTGCCCACACACAGACAGCGGTCTTCTGCTTAGACCGCCAAAATCGTAATGAGCACTCTAGTGCCTACAACAGTAGTTCCCAAACTTCTGGTTTCCGTGCAACCCACAGAATCATTATTGGAAGCTGGGGAACTCGTCCTAAAAATGTATACTATTTACACCTCAAAGTAACACACAAAAGTACAGAAAGAAGTATGCATCAAACAAATAAACAATTGATGAAATACTCTAGTAAATGTATTTTAAAGATGCAAACTCTACGGGCATATTTGAGAAAAATGGGGCTGAACATAGACCAGCTCCATTTTTCCTGAACCCCTTAGCGCCCCTTTAATGCCACCATATGTGCATCATATTTAAAATAGGGCACACCATGGTGGTAATTAGGGGACTGGCGTAAGAATTTTTTACGCTACTCTGGTGCTTTGCAGGGTTAGCAGAAAAAATCCTGTTGCTAATCCTGCAAAGCACCCAGAAGCCCATTGAAATCAATGGAAGCCTTCTTTTAGCGCCTGCTCTGAGCAGGCATTAAAAGTGCTGAAAAGAAATGGCACCAGGAAATCTTAGATGCGGGGATATATAGGGCTTGTAGGTTCATCAAGAGCCGTAGGTATCTAGAGTCAATAAAGGAGCTGCACCTTCCAATGGGTTTTCATTGAATACCGGGTACACAGCAATTCATCTGGTGATAGTAAAGAGTGTAAAATAAGCATCAAGAAAACCTTTGTATTTCCGAAATTGGCACAAGATAAGGTGTTGAGAAGCAGTGGTTATTTGCAAATCTCTGAATTCTGGGATCCCCATACTAGTATGTAAATTACAGGGCATATTTCAAGTAGACCCCACCGGCACAAATTTCCTACCACCCAATGTTCCCCTCAGTCTCCCGACAAAATTGATACCTCACTTGTGAAGGTGGTCAAGTGCCTGTGACAGGGAGGAGCTAAAAACCTGTTGCAATTGAGGGGAAACCAAAGCGGGTCCAAAACGGCAGTTTGAAAAAAAACCTTTCTAGGCTGACAAGTGGGGCAGAATTTGTATTGGTATATATGCAACAATGCTGGGTTGTAGGAATTTTGAGGATTCCTGCAGTTTCCGGAAGGTTCCATCACAAAAGTGTGGGAAAATGTGTGATTTCACGCAAAGTTGGAGGTTTGCAGGGCATTGTGGGTAAGAACATGGTGCAGGTGCATGTGAAGCACACCACCCTGGACTCAGGCAGATGTTTAATTTTCAGATATGACTAGGTCTCGTAGATTTTTCTACATGGCAGCGTCCCAATGTCTGAAAAGTGCAACCCTATCCAGTCCAAGTGGGACAATTTTGAGAGTTAGACAAGCTCTCATGGCCCAAATACAAAACAAAAATTCAAAATATTTAAATGTCCTCTTGCTTGCCGTTGGGATAAGATCTTTTAGTGTGTCGGGGGAGAGCTGAAAGACTGTTACCCCCTTAATTTGGGGTGGGGGCATAACCATGCCCATATTGGTTAGTAGCCACCACCCCACTATTTGTTAGTTTTTTCAATTCCCTGGTATCTAGTAGGCTTTCTGCCCCCGGGGTGGATCAGGGGTAATTGCCCCATCTGCCCACCTGTGGGCAGAACATCTTTGTCTCCCTTTATTTGGGGTGGGGGTATTGGACATACCTCCACCCTCTTTTTTTAAAAAATAATCATTCCTGGTGTCTGGTGGGCTTTCTGCCCTCCCTGGGGGCAGATGTGCCTTACAAAAATTGGCCAATCCTTGCCCAAGGGGCTGCCCCCCTAAACAAAACACACACCAATCCCTGGTGCCTAAGTGGTTTCTGCCCCTCCAGGGGGGCAGAAATGGCCTAAGAACAATTTGTCCCCCATGGGAGCGACCCTTGCCTAAGGGGTCACTCCCCACATCTAAAAAATAATGGTGTCTAGTGGCTTCTGCCTCCCCGTGAGCAGATCGGCCCATTTTAAAATAGGCCAATCCACCCCCAGGGGGGGCAGAAAAAGCCTTTAAAAAATGCCGCCCCCCGGGGAGCAAACCTTGCTCAAGTGGTAGCTCACCTTTATTGTTTATAGAAAAAAAAACTCCCTGGTGTCAAGTGGGCATTTCTGCTGCCCAATCGCTTTACGATTGGGCAGCAGAAATGCTCAGAAACATATCAATTTTCCTTTGCTGCCTCTCTACCTGTCTCCACCTCCCCCCCCCGGATCGGAAGAGAAATATTTTCATTTCTCTTACGATCGCACTGAATGGGGGCGACCTCTGATGAGGTCAGCACATGATTGCATGCTGTCATCAGACATCACTTGGGGGGGCAGGGGTTGAAGGGGAAGCGATTCCCCTTCCATCCCTGCCTGAGAGAGGGGCCTTGCCTGAGGGGTCACTCCCCACATCTAAAAAATTATTTTAAAAAAAGATCCCTCGTGTCTAGTAGCTTCTGCCTCCCCGTGAGCGCTTCCACCGAGGGCTGGTCCCAGGACCTAACGGTTACATCCATTGAGCCTGAGCCCTGCGCCACTGGACGTAACCATTACGTCAATGGCGACCAAGGGGTTTAAACGAAAACAGGATGTGTTCAAGAAGAAAGAGATGAAACTTTGAAGTTTCACTTTTTAAGTGTAAGCTGTGGTCTGTGGGACCACCTCTGCTCTTAAAAATATTTTCCCAACCGTTCCCAAAGGGGGAGGGCTCCCTTGGGAACCTCTTCCCATTTGCTATGGGTTACTACCAACTTTCAAGTGGCAGTAAATTGCTAATGTTTTGTGACCATATTTCAGTCACAAAATATCCAAACATGCCTTTCTGATTCGTTATTAGGAAGAGACACTCCCAGCACCCTTTCTAACTACTGACTCCAAAACCCACATTGTGATTCAGTAACAAGTTACATCTTGCCCTTTGTTTTTTTTTTGCTCCTAATGCATGCTCTTTTTTGTCTGTCATAATCAGTGCATCACATGAGGCTATACTAGTTACTGTTTGCTGTATATGCACTTCTCCCACAAATCAAGCTAAGATCAATGTAGTTTTTAGCCTCCAGTTTAAAATTCCTACACAATAAAATACTGCTTTAAAATCTGCAGTTTTACATCTTTTGTGTATATTCACTTTAGTAATCTTCTAATGATATTTAATTTTCTTAATAGTCAGAGACCCCCGAAGTTGGTGTCACGTACCTCCAGAAGTCAGCAGTCAACTGGATTAGAACGGCAAGGTTACAGGATACAAATTTCCAGGAAGATTCTGATTTTATGTACATTTTATGATAGTAGCTTTTATTTTCCAGATCTGTTTTGTTCAGCTAGGAAGGTGGCATAGTTTACTTTGTTAAAAGGAACAGGTCTTCCTTCAAAGTAAAACATGATGGTTTCATCACACAGGAGAAGTTTAATGTCCTTGAGGAAGTGTTTGGTTTGTACACTCTACATACCTACAAATAAGTTTGACATTTGCTTTCACGTACAAATTGCAATGCCAAAATGTGTGCTGTCTTTCATACTGGAGTCCTAAGAATGAGTAAAAAAGGGACAAGCAGGTTACAGGGTCATAAACAATCAGCTAATAATAGAAACTTTATATCTCTCAACAGGCACATTTTCTCTGTGTTCTAGTTGCTAGACACAAACAAGATTTGAGCTTTGGGCAAGAGCACAACGTGTCCAAAGCTTGACCTGATAATTTCCTGGCTAGGTCTCTGGAGAAGCTCTTTGGAGTGAGGCTTCAATGACATCCAGAGAGGAGCTCCTGGATTATTTCTCTGATATCATTTTTGCAATAAAGGCTAATAAAATTGGGCTCCTGTCAAGTGAGCAGTTTCCAAATACCTGTATTTGATTACAACCACTAGACATGAGTTGGATCTGTGCTGCTGCTTTCTAAATACAGACAGGAGCAGTAATATTGAGTGTGAGTGCCCAACTGTTATAGATCGATGAGACTGTTACTTTCCGAGTACAGTGTAGTTCCTACTGTGCTTAGATTTGCTCTTTTTATTAGAGACTAATGCAGAAGAAGTATTAAGATTATTGGGCTAATTCATGGATCTTTTTCAATCTGTTGGAGTCAAGATTGCAAAAAATTAAATTTTTGCTTGTGCAAATTCATAAAAGAAGATTGCATACACAAATTGTAGGATGTGGGCTTATACTGTACTGAGAAGGTGCTTTTGCTCTCTGAACTCCAGATATGCTTTGGTGTGGTCAGAGGATAGCACACATAGAAGCTTGCTGTTTTAATTGTGCCAACCTCTTGTGTTCAATATGCAGAGAGTGGCCTTTGGCTCAGCCCCTTTAAATCATTGGTTTGCATGTGTGAGGCACAATACACCCACTGGCTTGATCCATTCTCAGTCAGCACAGTGGACTATTCTACTATGGCTGTCTTGCTTTTGGCTCTTTGTGTGTATCCTCCTGCCTCTTGAGATGTGTTTTATTGGAATACACAAGGGATTATTTTACATCAGAAAAGTAAACTCAACCACAGTTTTTGACAACATTCCGTTTTATATAGTACATGATTTTTATTCAAAATGGAATCCTTTTGAATATTCCTTTTCGCTGCAAGACACACTAATTCACTTAATGGCAAAACATGACAGATGTTGCACCCTGCTCCTGCCCGGTTCTTGGTCTGCAGGTCTCTGGGATGTAATTTCATAGTGCACACTAATAAAAATGACCCCTGTGCCTTTCCCATCTCTACCCAGAAGGCACATTCCATATGCATTGTTCAAATGACACTGTGGGTCTTTCTCTCCTCTTCCATTATGATTAGTACAGCAGAAGATTATTTTGCTATTCAGTACCCATTTATACTCAGATCCAGACACTCTAGTAGGGCCCCTGGCTTCCTTTCCATCTCCTCCCATCTCTTCTTCAACTCTTGAATTTTTGCCCAAGCACACTCTAAATTTAATGGCCCAAATTAAAGTCCTGGTCAGCGCACTGAGCCTGAAGGTTCTAACTGTAAGTAAATAGCTAAACCAGACACATTGGCCTTCATTATGTCTATGTCGGTAAAAACTGCCAACCGCCGCGGTGACGGACACCAAAAGACCATCGCTGCTGCTGCCATCCGTCCGCCATAATATGACACCAGTAGGATTTCTGCCA
Source organism: Pleurodeles waltl (assembly GCF_031143425.1). Taxonomy (NCBI): domain Eukaryota; kingdom Metazoa; phylum Chordata; class Amphibia; order Caudata; family Salamandridae; genus Pleurodeles; species Pleurodeles waltl. Next base: position 544,458,622 of record NC_090437.1, read on the forward strand.
CAAGAAGGGTGGAAATGTGGCTGTGACCATCCTGCGGACGGTGGTAAGGTGGCGCTGCTACCACCAGCAGCGCCACGCCAGTAGACTGCCAGTAGACTGCCACCAGCTATATTATGAAAAATAATATGACCTAGAGGCATTCTGCTGGCTGGCGCTGCTGTCAGTAGCAACACCCCTTCACATCCTCTGCCGGAAGACCCCTGGATTCAGGTAAGTCAGGTTTCTAAGAGGGGATGGGGGTGTTGTGTGTGTGTGTGGGGTTGTGTGCATGTATGTGTGTGTGTGTGCGTGAAAGCGAGTGTGTGTGTAGTGTTGTTTGCATGTGTGTATGCATGTGTGTGAATGCGTGTATGCATGGAAATGTGAATGCATGTCTGAGTGTCAGTGTGAATGTTTGTATGGATGTGTGTGTGAATAAATTGATGCATGCCTGTATGTGTGCGTGTATGTCTGTGTGAATGAGTGTATGTCTGCGTGTGTGTATGGGGGGAGGTTGGAAGGGAAGGGGACCGTGGATAAAGAGGGGGTGGGGGGCATCTGAGGAGTGTTGGGGGGCCTCCTATCAGCGACAGGGAAGTTATTCCCTGTCACTGATAGGGCCTGCCACCATGGCGGTACAATAGTGGCAGCTGGGCTGAAGATTCTTATCTCCAGCACGGTGGCTGCTAACACCATGACGGTCGGAGTGGTACATTGGCGGTTTGGCTTCAGCCAACCCACTAATGTCATAATGTGGCAGTAAGGACCGACACATTATCTCTGACCGCCGGGGTCATAATGACCCCCAATGTGTTTTAGAAACTAGTAAAATGAAGATTTTTCTTAAGCAGAGATGATGGGGCATATTTAAGAAAAGTGGTGCTGCACACAGTGTAACATCACTTTTCTTGCATCCCTTAGCGTCTCCCTAACACCACCATGTGTGCGCTGTATTTAAAATATGATGCACCATGGTGGTAGTTAGGGGACTAGGGTCACAATTTTTTACTCTAGTCTGGCGCTTTGCAGGAAACAATTGTAAACAATGGTGTGCCTCATGTTAACGCCTGCATCAAGCAGGCGTTAAAAGTGCAGAAACAAATTACACAAAGAAATCTCTCAGATTTATTTGCACCATTATCTGTGGGGGAATTCCTCCTTTGCATACATTAAATATGGTGATGCGCCACTTTGTAAATATGGCGTGGCATTTTTGGCCTCCTAACGCCAAAAAAATTACACTAATGTGGCATTCGAATATGCCCCACTATGTTTCCAAATTGCTCACTCAAGACTCTGCTTAATCAAAGATTTCAAGACAGTCTTCTCACAGGAATAAGGAGAATGGGTGAGTGCACACTTAGAAAGGAAGCAGTGAAGACTATGTAATGATTGTTCCTATAAAAGTGTAATAAGTGTATCTGTGTTCTTTTAGAATATCCCCATAGGTCATAGAGATTTATTACGAGCTGTGAGAAGAAGAAAAAAATGTTTGTCAACTCTTAATCCTTCCTTGTAATGTAAATTTTTACTTGTAAAGTGCACTCCAACCCTAAGGTATCGAGGTCCTAAACACATACCGCTGTGGAACCCCTCCTGGCATTTCTCTGTGAGGTGCCCACTCCCAGGCCACCCCCAAGGTGAAGCCAGGAATCCCAGCATTGTTGTGGAGATTAAGCAAGTTATTGCCCAGAGTTGCAGAGTGAGACCCCTGAATTAAATTAGGAACCAAGGCAAGAAATATTCTGTCTAGGGAAATTGAGCCCAAGAACCACTGAGGTAGGAATTGAACCCTGGTCACAGGCCAGATGTCTGCATCAGGGTCTGCCTCTCTAACCATTGTGCCACACTTCTCCACTGCCTTCCTTGACATTCTCAACCCCCTTTGCCCTTGAGTACAATCACCAGCACTTGTGGAAATTGTGTGTTGAGGTTATTCTCGGAGGGTAGGATGGACCATCTTTGCTCCATCAAATCCCTGCATTTCAAGTGAGTGGAGTCTTGGCATTAGAAACACCAATAGACATTCCACTAATGATTTCCCTCCAAGGAACAACCCTCTTGCATCATTATAAAACACATTCAGTCTGGAATAAATGAAAATGTAATCCTGATCTATCTGCTTTGACATGGTTTATTCACAGAAGGAAGTTCACATATCCAAAAACTGGTGCAGATGCCATCTGTTTACTATTTAAGTCATGAACTGTCACAGAATTGCTAAATGAACAATGCAAACAGGTGACATTTGAACACTCCCTGCATGGCAGCGATCAATATATTTATGCTTTTAAAAACTCGAAGTTGGTTAATTGGATTTCATTTCTACCTCAAAATTATTTATAGTTATTGTTGGACTTTTTTGCTTATGCAGGGTCATCCCCAATCTTTTTGCCTCCTGCCTCCTATTTTTTCTGACCTGTTGCTGTTTGGTTTTTAACTCTGAGCACATTACCACTGCTAACCAGTGCTAAAGTGCATATGCTCTCTCTGTAAAATTGTATGTAATGGGCTTATCCATGATTTGCATATTTGATTTACTAGTAAGTCCCTAGTAGAGTGCACTAGAGGTGGAAGAGCCTGTAAATCAAATGCTACTAGTGGGCCTGCAGCACTGGTTGTGCCACCCACAGAAGTAGCTCTGTAACCATGTTTCAGACCTGCCATTGCAGTGTCTGTGTGTCCGGTTTTAACTGTAAATTTGACTTGGCAAGTGTACCAACTTGCCAAGCCTAAAACTTCCCTTTTCTTACATGTCAGACACCCCTAAGGTAGGCCCTAGGTAACCCCAAGGGCAGGGTGCAGTGTATGGTTAAGGTAGGAGATATAGTAATGTGCTTTATATGTCCTGACAGTGAAATATTGCTAAATTTGTTTTTCACTGTTGCAAAGCCTGTCCCTCTCATAGGTTAACATGGGGGCTATCTTTAAATCTGATTAAAGTGTAGATTCCCTTTGGGAGCGGATGGACATATGGTGTTTAGTGTCTCTAAGCTCACAATTTAAAAATACATCTTTTAGTAGAGTTGATTTTAAGATTGTGTGTTTGAAAGTGCAACTTTTAGAAAGTGAGCATTTTCTTGCTTATACCATTTCTGTGACTCTGCCTGTTTGTAGATTCCCTGTCAGGGTCAGTTTGACAGTAGGCCTGGTTGCACCTCACACTAGACAGTGACAGAAAGGGAGCTGGGGTGTAGCCTGCATATCCTGATGGGCCATCTGTGCTAGGAGAGAGGAGAGGAGTGGTCACTCACACCTGAAAGGGCTGTGCCTGCCCTGCCACAATGCAGTCTCCAACCCCCTGGTGAGTGTCTGGAGCCTGGGCAAGGCAGGATTTCACATTCAAAAGAGACTTTACTTTGAAGTAGGCCTACTTCAAAGGAGAAATTTCATATAAGAAGGGCACCCAAAACCACAGACTTTAGAAACACTTCTGGAAACAAGAGGTACCTCTGCCTGCAGAAGAGATGAAGAGCTGAGGAAGAAGAGCTGCCCTGTCTGTGACTGTGCTTTGTGGAGCTATCCTGCAGTTGCTGCTTCTGCCAGAGTAAGAGGGCAAAGACTGGACTTTGTGTGCTTTCCATCTTGAGAAGAACTCTCCAAGGGCTGGATTTAGAGCTTGCCTCCTGTTGTTTGAAGTCTCGGGGACAGCAAAGACCTCTCTCTGCCAGCACCTGGAGTCTCTGGCGAGACTCCTACTCTGCCCTGTGGTGCCCATCCAGTTCCTGGGACCCTGAAAGGAGAAGCTGGCAGCCTAGAGAAAAGGAAATCCACATACAGAGTGCCGTGCATGGAAAAGATCGACGCAACTCTGATCTGTGGCTGAAGAAACGATGCACCGCTTGCTGGAAACGCGATGAAAGAATCGATGCATGGAACAGGAGAAACAACGTGCATCATCACTGACGGAGGCTGGGAGATCTCAACCCGCACTGCGTGGTTTTCGTATCATTGTGCGCCTGGATTTCCAACGCAAGTACCGCTGGTCATGTAAAAACAATGCAAGGCCTGCCCGGACCCGAGAGTGTTGGCCAGATCGACGCATCATTCTCCTGCAGAGAGAAGAAACGATGCACCCTGACCCGACGAAAGGAGAAACAACACAAGGTCCCGCTCGTGAGTGGAATCGCCGCATCGCAAGCCCTTTTTGACGCACACTCGCCCATGCAGGTTATTTGTGACGCACCCGAGGTACATTTTCACGCTAACAGTGTTAGTGTGTGTTTAAAACTTCTTAAAGACTCTTTTTGCATTTTTATGGATAACTGGACTTTTTGATTTTTGTCGTTTTGCTCTTGTTTTGTTTAGATATATATTTCCTATTGTTCTAAACCTGTGTTGTGTCATTTTGTAGTGTTTTCATTAAGTTACTGTGTGTGTTGGTACAAATACTTTACACCTAGCACTCGGAAGTTAAGACTACTGCTCTGCCAAGCAACCAAGGGGGTAAGCAGGGGTTATCTGAGGGTGATTCTCTGTTACCCTGACTAGAGTGAAGGTCCTTGCTTGAACAGGGGGTAACCTGACTGTCAACCAAAGACCCCATTTCTAACACCTATTATAGAGGACAGTCCACCGGTGGAAGTCGTCATGGTAGTAGGTGGTTGCAACCACTGTGCTACTTGTCATTGGTTAACATTGCTGCCTTCGACAGACTGGGGCCACTGGGCATGACTGCCGGTGGTGGTGGTCATGTACATGGCAGTCGTGACGCCATTTTCAGATGTTTTTCTCACTTGACTCCTGACACTGTAGCCAGCAAGACCTCCACAATGTGACCTGCTGCGTACTGCCTCTGAGAGCCATCATGCCACATCCAGCAGGTGAAAGGGCCCCTGCTTTCACCACCGAAGAGTTTAATAAGCTAGTGGAGAAGGTCCTACACCTGCATTGACAGCTATATGGGGCACCAGAGGAGCAGGTGAGTTCAATGGCCAGCCATGTGTGATAGGTGTTGTATGTGACGTGTATTGGGCATGTGAACTGGTGAGGGGACAGATGCATGCAAATGCCATGTTCTGAAGGTACGTGAGAAGAGAGGATGTTTATGTGTGCCTACTTTTTGTGACAGATGTGTAGTGACCACTCCTATTGGTATGGTACAGGTATACATGACTTTCTCCTTTTGTCTGTGTCTTCCATGCAGGTGAACACCCATCAGAAGAAGGGGGTATGGTGTGTCATCACCAAGCAAGTGCAGACCCTGGCAGTCCACAGCTGGTGGAGCACCCATTGCGCAAGCAGTGGGAGGACCTGAGATGCTGGGCTCGGAAGATCAAGGAGGCCCATCTGGAGATGTCCTTCCAATGAGGGAGGGGTGCCCATTGGACCCTGGCCCCCCTAATATCTCAGATGTTAGTGGTGGCCTATCATGAGGTGGATGGGCATTTGAGGGCAGCACAGCAGCCACAAGAGGGTAAGTACTGACTGTATCCTAGTACTTGGCTCCGGTTGTATGGAGTTTGCAGTCACACTGTAGCAGCTGTGACAATGTTGTAGGTGCCACATGTATGTAGATTAGTGGGAATACGTAGTACGCACATTGCCTGACTAGTAGACGTAGATCTGGCATTCATGCTTTGGTATGTATATGTTGATTTCACCTGTGTCAAGACATATCTATGACTGCATGTGGAGATGTTCAGATGACAAAGACAGTAAGACTGTTTAGGTTAACTGTGTTTATTTCTAAGTATTTAGAATATGGTTTTCTTATGAAAAGCACCAATGAGAAAGTGGTAAAGAAGTTACAAGTACTTATCCCACCACTGCACCACCAATGTAGGAGGCTGGCGTGGCTTATAATGGGTACCTGATGGTACTTACACCTTGTGCCAGGTCCAGTTATCCCTTATTAGTAGATTAGTAGTGTTCTAGCAGCTTATTCTGATAGAGGTAGCTATATCAGAGCAGCTTAGGCTGAACTAGGAGACATGCAAAGCTCCTACTATACCACTTATCTCATATTACTATAGGTACTGTATCATAAGAAACACAATACTCAGGGTTACTAAAAATAAAGGTACTTTATTTTAGTGACAATGTGCCAAAAATATCTCAGAGGATATACTCCCTTAGGAGGTAAGTAAAATACACAAAATATACACACAAACCAAAATCAGGTAGAAAGTAGTGCAAACATTGTAGAATACAATAGGATGCAATAGTCCTAGGGGCAACACAAACCATATACTAAGAAAGTGGAATGCGAACCACAAATGGACCCCTAGGCTAGTGTAGTGTGTAGAGGGTCATTGGGAGTGTAAAAAAACACTAAGAGTGTCCAAGATACCCCACCCCAAAACCCAGGAAAGTAGGAGTAAGATACTACTATTTCCCCAGAAATACACTAAACTCGTGATAGAGGATTTTGCAAAGACCACAACAGACTGCAAAGCACTGAAGACGGATTCCTGGACCTGAGGACCTGAAAAGGAAGGGGACCAAGTCCAAGAGTCGTGAAAGTGTCCGGGGGGGCAGGAGCCCACTAAACCCCTGATGAAGGTGCAAAATGGCTGCCTCTGGATGGAAGAAGCTGAAGATTCTGCAACAACGAAAGTTGCTAGGAACTTCTCCTTCACGCAGAAGATGTCCTACGGAGTGCTGGAGGATGCAAAGTTTTTTCTTTGGCAAAAGACCACAAACAAGCCTTGCTAGCTAGAAGTGTCGCAGTTGAAGAAAAAGGGTGCTGCCCAGGCCCAGGAAGGACCTGAATGTCGCCACTTGGGAGAGGAGACAGAGGGGGCCTTCAGCAATGTAGAGAGCCCACGTACAAGAAAGTAGCAGCCACAGAAGTCTGAACATGGCGGTCATCTCAACATTGCAAAGGAGGGTCCCACGAAGCCGGAGATCAACTCAGGGAACTGAGCATTGCAGGACAGAGTGCTGGGGACCTGGGCTTGGCTGTTCACAAAGGATTCTGTGGAAATGTGCACAGAAGCCCTACCAGCTGCAGTTCACATGGTGAACAGGATTACTGTCTGGAGAGGGGAGGCAAGGACTTACCTCCTCCAAATTTGGACAGTTGGACCACTGGACAGTCTGGGTCACTTAGGTCTACCACCTGTGTTCCAGGGGCCACGCTTGTCAGGATGAGAGGGGTCCCAGAGTACCGGTGACACTGAAGTTTGGTGCCTGCTGAAGCACGGGGAAGATTCCATCAACCCACAGGAGATTTGTTTGTGGCTTCTAGTGTAGGATGAAGGCAGGGAGCCCCCAAAGCATGCACCACCAGGAAACAGTCGAGAAAGCCGGCAGGATTAGGCGCTACAATGTCGCTGGTAGCCTTCTTGTTACTTTTTTGTAGTTTTGCAGGCGTCCTGAAGCAGTCAGCGGTCGATCCTTGGCAGAAGTCGAAGAGGGAGGTGCAGAGGAACTCTGGTGAATTCTTGAAAGCCATTATCTGAGGAAAAGCCCACAGGAGGGACCCTAAATAGCCCTCAGAGGAGGATGGGCCACGTAGTCAGGTAAGCACCTATCAGGAGGGGTCTCTGACGTCACCTGCTGGCACTGGCCACTCAGAGGCCTCCAGAGTGCCCTCACACCTCTGGATCCAAGATTGCAGAGGTCTGGGACACACCGGAGTAGCTCTGGGCACCACCCTGGGGTGGTGATGGACAGGGAAGTGGTCAATCCCCTTTCCTTTGTCCAGTTTTGCGACAGAGCAGGGACTGGGGGTTCCCTAAACTGGTGTAGACTGGCTTATGCAAGGAGGGCAAATCATTTCCAGAGGCTGGGAGAGGCTACCCCTCCTCAGCCTTTAACACTTATTTCCAAAGGGAGAGGGTGTAACACCCTCTCTCAGAGGAAATTCTTTGTTCTGCCTTCCTGGGACTGGGCTGCCCAGACCCCAGGAGGGCAGAACTCTGTCTGTGGGGTGGCAGCAGCGGTAGCTGCAGAGAAAGCCCCAGGGAGCTGGAACCCTGGGATGCAAGGGATTGGCACCCCAATACCAGATTTGGCATGAGGGGACAATTCCATGATCTTACACATAATACATGGCCATATTCGGAGTTACCATTGTGAAGCTACATATAGTTATTGACCTATATGTAGTGCACGCGTGTAATGGTGTCCCCGCACTCACAAAGTCCGGGGAAATGGCCCTGAACTATGGGGGGCACCTTTGCTAGTGCAAGGGTGCCCTTATACTCTGTTTGCACCATATTTAAACTTTGATGCCCGAGCCCGCAGACGTCAAAATTCCTCCGTGTGCAACATTTTTTGGATGCAGGAAACTGCCTTGTGTTAATGACATGCAAGGTAGGCGTTCCAGCCAAAAAAATGACTTTAAGGCTTGTGCGCCTTATTTATACTCCAGCATCATTTTGACGCACAGGAGGGGGCACGCCTTAAAAAACAGCGCTCAGCCTGATGTGCGCCGGTTTTTAACGCCTGGGTCAGGACAAGCGTTAAGGGACCTGTGGGTTCACTTTCATGGTCTCTGACCATGGAAGGAGTCTATAGGGGCCCTTCCCTGCCCCCAGGGACACTCCCTGCCACCCTCGCCACCCCTGGAGGACACCCATGGATGGGGGGACCCATCCCAGGTAAGTACAGGTAAGTTGAGGTAAGTATTTTTTAATTTTTGTAAAGTGGCATAGGGGGGCCTAATTTGGGCTCCCCTACATGCCACTGTGCCCAATGACCATGCCAGGGGACAGCAGTCCCCTGGCCATGGCCACTGGGCAAGGGGGCATGACTCCTGTCTTTGCTAAGACAGGAGTCATTTCAATGGGGGTTGTGCGTCATAAAATGGCGCAAGTCCGGTTTGAGGCATGATTTTTGCCTCAAACCTGACTTGCACCATTTTTTGATGCACAACCCCCATTTTCCCCTACGCCGGCGCTGCCTGGTTTGAGTCATTTTTTTTTTTACTCTGACCAGTCGGCTAATGTCATTCCTTAAATAAGGTGCCTGTATGGCACGTAGGAAAGGCGTTAGCTGGCGGTAAAATGTTTGACGCAAACCAGCACCGGCGCTGGTTTGCATCAAAAAGTAAAAATATGGGCCTCAGTAACTTTGCACCTAACCTTCAGCAAATGATGGCTAGACATATAGGTGACTTATAAGTTACTTAAGTGCAGTGAAAATGGCTGTGAAATAACGTGTGCATTATTTCACTCAGGCTGCAGTGGCAGTCCTGTGTAAGATTTGTCTGAGCTCACTATGGGTGGCAAAAGAAACGCTGTAGCCCATAGGGATCTCCTAGAACCCCAATACCCCAATATACTAGGGAATTATAAGGATGTTTCAGTGTGCCAATTAGAATGTGTTAAAATGGTCACTAGCCTATAGTGACAATTTTAAAGTCAGAGAGAGCATAAGCACTGAGGTTCTGGTTAGCAGAGCCTCAGTGACACAGTTAGTCAATATACAGATATACACATTCAGGCCACAAATTAGGAGCGCTGGGGTCCTGGCTAGCAGGATCCCAGTGAGACAGGCAAAAACAAACTTACATACATGTGAAAATGGGGGTAACATGCCAGGCAAGATGTTACTTTCCTACACTCATGCATCACAAACAGACCGCAGACAGATTGCAATGTTCCATCATCCAACACAATACCCCTTGTACAACACATATACACATATCCTCCACAAGTACAACAGTCAAACCCCTGCATTCTCACAGCAAACACCACTCTGGCCACTCCCACTAACACAACCTGCCATCACCCACACAACACAAAACCACACTATACATTACTTTCAATCTTCCAGATACACACTCCCTGTTCATACAAACCAACAACACTATCCTCTGTTTGCTCCACACAGACCACCTTTCATCATAACAATGACCAAACCCAGCCTTCCAACACACCATCTACAAACACCCTTCCCCTCTCTTCACCAATTATACACAACTATACAATCCTCACACTCCGCTCCACCACATATATTATCTCTTCCAGTCATCACAACTAACACAAACTCCCCTGACACACATCCATACCCAGTGTAATACTCTAATTCCACTCACCAGCACTAACTCACATACAAATCCCTCACCGAAAACAACTGCATCAATATCCCCTCTCACTATTCTACAAAAACAGTATGGACCACACACATCAGCACATCAAATCAACACAAACTTTCATTATACTTATCGTCACACCCACTCTCTCCCTCATGAATGCACAAAGAATACAAGTCCCATCCTATCTTTACCCCTACATTCTCACTCTTCACAAACACCTACCACAAGCACCCCAACCCAGCTACTTTCATTCACTCGCCTCTCCTCCATTGCACAATTGAGAGCCTTACATCATGATCCACATGCTCCTCCACCACCTCTAACCCATACTCCATCCACACTAAACAGACGCAAACAAAATAAACAACATGCCACTCTTAACAACTTCGCATCCCCTTGTCTATTATATAATAAGGCTACCCTACAAAAAACAGTACACTCTTCATGTCTCCCTCAGCCACCAAGTCCACCACCTACACACACAGACCCAACAAAATGCCTCCTCAACCTGCTGGAAGAGGAACACTATATTGAAAAACAAGACCATTTTGACCCTCACACAGTTATCACAACTAACAACACACCCGCTTCAAGCTCAAACTATACTGTTTACCCTTCTCCTAAACAAAACAACACTACTACTAACACAATTTTTCTAAACTGCCAGCTCATAAATGCTCGGTCACTCTCTAAAAACAAGCACCACATCTACGACCTGCTCACAGACACACAACCTGACTTACTATTCATAACAGAATCATGGTTGGGAAATGACATGGCCCCACTGTTGCACAAAGCCCTTCCTCCGGGCTACCAAACCATCACACAAAACCTTATAGGCAAGAGAGGAGGGGGACTAGCTATTATATTCAAACAAGCAATAAATCTCAGTAAAACAGACAACATTTCCATACCAGGTTGGAAGCCCTAATTACAAGATGCCACCCTACTCCAACTTCCTCCTGTAACTTTCTCCTCCTTTACAGACCTCCACCTAACAACTCAACATTCCCAGATGCTTTTCTAAATAGAGTCTCACACACATCGCTGGACACATCCTAGATGTCATTTTTGCTACGCCTGAACTTGTTACGGTTCATAGCGTCACGCCAATCACATGGTCAGACCACCATTTGATAACTTTCTGACATAAAACTCCACAAATCAATACACCCCCCACAACTACTTACAAACATGCACCTATTGACCTTGGAGCAAACTGAATTTTGATGACTTAGAGACACAACTAACGGCCAATACAGATCAAGATACAATTAATTCTGTTCCAAAACTTTATGAGTGGCTACAGGAAGTGTTTGATATCCTAATACCACTCAGACAAACTAAACACGACAAAAGAAAACCAACACCTTGGAGAAACACAGAACTTAAAAAGATAAAGCAACAAAGCAAAAAGTTACAGCGGACCTGGCTCAAAACAAACAACAGTCAAGACAAACTGAAGCTACACAAACTTAACAGAATATACAAATCATCAATCAAAAAAGCTAAAAAAAGGTACTACTCAGACAGAATTTAAAATGCTAAATCTACAACCAAAGAATTTTATAAAATTCTCAATGAATTTTGAAAACCTACATGGATGGAAGGAAGTCATCCCACTACCCAAGATTTCACAAACAAACTGGCAACTCACTACACAACTAAGGCAGACACATTGGACTCCTATTTAAAACAGAAGAAAACCATCAGCACCAACCCCTTTCTGAAAATACCCTCTAAGAAAAAAACAGCCCAGCCTCTACAGTCCTTCAAATAAATATCACAAGGTGAATTTATGGATTTGGTCAAAGCAAGCAGACCTTCTGGTTGCCCTTCTGACCCTTGTCCACCACAAATCTTCAAGAACATTCTTTTATCTACTTCTGCTGACACACCTGTAAGAAGAATCATCAACAACTGTTTAACTACAGGAACTTTTCCTATAGACCTGAAAAAGGCATACATACGACTGTTACTAAAGAAAACAAACCTAGACCTGCAGGCCCCCAACAACTACAGACCAATCACAAATGGACCTTTCCTGGGCAAACTGATAGATAGAGCAGCATTCACCCAGATGTCACAATTCATTGAAGACAATTCTATACTTTCAGATTTTCCAAACTGGATTCTGCCCAGGAAGAGGCACTGAATAGGCACTCATAGCAATCTGGGATGATCTTCAAAACACAGGCGACCGCAATGGAGTTGCTGCACTACTTCTCTTGGACCTCTTGGCTCCTTTCATATGGTTGACCATGACACCCTAATTCAAAGACTCCACGAAGCTGGCATAGAAGGGATCTAATATCATCTATTCTCCCCCCTTCTCGTCCACACCCTACCTCACAAAAGCAGGTATCCCCCAAGGATCAATCATCTCACCTTTGCTTTTCAACATCTGCATGATATCCTTACCAAAACTGATCAATGATTTTCATCTCACATGCTACAACTAAGCAGATGACACACAAATACTACTTAAATTAGAATGCCCCAAAAACATTGAAAACTCAGAAATCTTCAGTTGCCTCAGAGCCATAGATCAGTGTATGAACTGGAGCCATCTCAAACTAAATGCCTCCAAAACAGAAATACTCATATGTGGTGACTGGAAAAGTTATAACCCACTGTGCGCCTGGCCTGAAGATCTCAGACCACCTCCCCAATTATCCAAGGAAGTTAAAAACCTTGGAATCATCATGGACTCCAAGTTAACTATGAATGCCCAAGTGGACAAATTAGCACGAAGGAGCTTCATCACTTTGAAGACTCTACGATGCATCTTCCCCACCTCGGATTCCAGACAAGGTGCAAGCTACTGTCTCGCTTTTACTATCCAAACTGGATTATACCAATGGTCTCTACCATGGATCATATTGATCTACTATGAAAAAACTACAACGTATTCAGAACTCCGCAGCCAGGCTACTATTACATGTAAAGCCACAAGCCCACATATCCCCTGCCTTGAGAGCACTACACTGGTTATCCGTTGCCAGAAGATGCACTTTCAAGCTGCTTTGTGTCATCTACAAAGCTATACATGGAACAGGACCACTTTTTATCAGAAACAAAATAACCAAATACATTCAACAAAGAAACATCCGCTCAAGATTGGCACCCCGCCTTAGGACACCACCATACAAGAAAAAGACCAGAGGTGGTACATCCTTCTCCGTTCAAGCAGTCAAACTATGGAATTCATTACCCCCAACTATAAGAGCCACAGATAACTATCTTGTCTTCAGAACACTAAACAAGATTTGGCTCTTTCCTTCATAACCACTGTATTCCAACAACTATGGACTACAGATGCCTATGTTGCTAAATATTTTTTTAGATTATGTGTATATTCTAGTTATATATAGTTCTTTAGAAAATATGTATTGCTACTATGTCATAACAATAAACTACACACACTCTTTAAACCTGTTTAACTAAGTATAGTTACTCATGGTTTAAATATGTATATGTATGTACATATATGTGTGCATATGTGTCTGTATTCATGTGTGTATGTATGTGTGTGTGTAGATATATCTATATATATATATATATATATATATATATATATATATATATATATATATATATATATGTTATTCTATGCTTAACATGTTCATAGGCCATTGCATAACTCCTAGATAAGTTGTTCTACTAGATACATATGAATCCCTGCTCTCATCTTATATCACACTTATCTACCCATCACCATATGTCATGTCTCTATCAATCTATCCTCCATTCCCACTCTGACTCATCCCAAATCAATTCTACTGCTTTCATCTCCTAAATAACTCTGCCTAAGTTCTTCCCTCCGCTTCCACATCTAACTCACCCAAACCTCACTTTACAACCATGATCTCCCAAACAACCCTACTATATTCTCCTTCATTGATCTCCCTAACCCCATCCACAGACTCTTCCCTCCTCCATCCTCCCCTTACTCATCCTCCACCCCTCCATTACTCCAGTCAATCTAACTAACAAACAATCATATCCATGGCTCAAAGTAACTCATAATAATACTAAAACTGTACTCATATTTCCCTATACTAATCCACCACTAATTCTTGTTGGGTTCCAGAGTAGCATGCTACTCGCCGAAAAACACCTCGTCAGGGGTAGTAAGAGCTATATAAATACTATTACAATACAATACATGTGTGACTCCTCCCAGCCATATTTCTGCTTGCAAGCTGTAGTTTCATTCTACCCTAGTGTATGTCTTTGTTGATCCTTCAGCATATGTGCTCTAGTAGCTCTAAGGTGTCTTAGCACTCCCATATGTCTTTATCACCTGCATTTATGACTGGGTACCTGACATATTTTGTACAGGGGCTATGTAACATTTGCCCTGGTACAGGTATTGAATCCATGTGAGGCAGGCCTCTCAATCACTGCACAGATATGGCCAGGATACGTCAGTACATATGGGTCTATAGATGTATCCCCATTGTCCCATCATCTTCATACTATGGGAAGGCAGTAAGGGAAGGGTAGTCTACTGAAGGCTATTCTACTATGAGTGTCTGAATTTGTCTAATTGTCCTTTTCATGGATTTCCATGGCATTGACATATGGGCAAATCACATGTATCCCAGTGGTTTTGTTCCCTAGGTGGTAAGTGGCTAGGCAAAGCTACCCTTTCACTATATGTAATGTCCATGCTATGTGTGCCAATGTCCTACCAATTACAGTGACACATATGTTATTATCTGCACATCATGCCTCAATGGTTACTTGGAGTCACAAGTAATAGAGTGGGTCAGTCATTGCTATCCTCTGCCTAGATGACATGTACAGTTTGTACAGGAATTGTCAGTGAATGACTTCTAATTTCAAGGTATGATAGTTTAACTGTACTACAATTTCTAATACAGGTGTTGCTGTGGGGTATATTGTTGGTGCAACGGCAGTCACATAGTTCCATGTGTACATCATGTGTACATATCTCTTCAGTGGGTTATGTGTGTTGTCTGGACTTAGGTACAGGTAATCACATCAGGAAAGTGTGAGTGGTGCTGCTTTACTCATGTATTAATGGGATGCAACTGTAAAAGCGTGTCAGGTGGTATGTTAAGTGTCCCATGACGTATTCATGGCTGGCTAATGTTTAGGTGTCCTTTCACTGTACTCAGTGACTGTCAGTGGATGTCTTGTGTGCTATGTAGCCCACTGTAGCTGCACATGCATGTATGATGTGATGTGGTATATCTGTGTTCAGTGTCTGCAGAGGTTCCTCTGGAATTTGGTACCTTTGTCACATGGCTGTTCTCCAGAGATGTATTATACACATCAAATGTCAGCTGTGTGGCAGTGCCTCATGTTGTGGCTACATCAGAGATTGTTTCCATTATGGCATAGATGTACAGAGTGTTGATCCAGGCATGTGATTAGAATGGAAGGTGCTGCATGTTCTGTGAACTGAGTCTATTAACTATCATGGGACATTACTTGATGGACATGGACTGGTAAGGTGTAGATTCAGAACATGCCTGCTATGTCATGATCAGTGAATTGTTTTATCGAAAGATTATAGGAGTATGGAGAGTTCTGATCCAGAGTAGGACAGATTTTCAGCTTCTGCCAGGGCATGATGAACATGGTGATATAGCTTTACAGATGATTTGTTGGAATGCTCCAGTCTTACTACCTCATTTGGATTATGATGTGGGTGAGAGGGAAGACATGATGGGGTGGATAGGAGTAACATGGTGGGACATGATGTAGGTTATGTGGGTTACTAGATGACATAGCCTAGACAGGAGATGTATAACTACAGTTGTCCTTGTTCTGATGTGTGTATGTGTAGAATGTGATGACCCTCTCTCTCACTCTCTGTCTCTCCATCCCTCTCTATATGTTCCTGTGCATCAGCATGGGCAGGTAAAGGAGACGGGGCACAGGTCAGTGGGGATGCTGTTGGCCAGGGGACCTGGAGTGCTGAGACCACTGACAGCTAGGGACCCAGTGGTCCTGAGGACGAGGGGAGTGCCTTGGAGGAGACCAGGTCTTCTGCTTCAACATCCTCGGAATCCTCCTCCAGTAGATGGTCCCTGGTGGTGGCGGACCCTTCTGGGACCACCCAAGCACCATTTTTGTCTGCCACCCCCTTTACTACCACCTCCGTCTCTGTAGCTCCCCACCCAGTAGTCCCTGCCTGCTCCCCCAGGAGGGTGGGTGTATCCTTCACTGAAGACACCTCTACCCCTACCCCTGTACGCCCTGCTGTCCTCAGTAAGATGGCTATTGACCCCCTGAGGTCCATCTATGTGGGTCAGTCAACCATTGTGAATGCCATTCAGGAACTGGCAACTCAAGTGCAGCAGAGTAATGCATTCCTGGAAGGCATTCACAATGCACTGGCTGGCCTACAGATATCCTTTCAGGCTTTGGACTCCACACTGAAGACAGCCAGTCACCCTTTGTCTTCCGTTTCCCCTCCACCTTCCTCTTTCCAATCCCAAACCCCTTTTTCCCTTCCAAGCCAAAGCACACAGACAGACATGCATGCATCCACCTCATCATCTAAGCGTACTGCTGACAGACACAAGCGCCATAAGATCCACCACTGGCATGCACACAGACAACACCCACATGCAGACACACCAACTCTCGCTACCTGCAATGACTTCTCCACCACCCCCACCTTCACAGACACTACACTGGACATGCCTGCAGACACCACACCAACATTCAAAGATACAGCCACAACTCCTATCCTACCCACAGTCACCACAATACCAAACCCACAGACATCCACCCCAGTCACTATATTGGCAGACACCACAACCACAGACATGCTTACATACAGCACATCCACCATAACTGCAGTCACCACCCAACAGACAGTCACCCATCGACCACAACATCTCCCAGCACCTCCACCCTCCTCCCAAAACAAGTAAATGCCCACGCTCACCCACCCAACAGACACCCAGCACCCACAAGCATACCTCACACACACATGCACCCAAGACATCCATCAAAACACCTCTTACAACTACTCCATCTCCCTCCACTCCCAAACCGTTCTGCCATGATCATCTCTGTGTGTTCAAGAAATGTTTCGTCTTGGAGTTGAACCTTTACCCTACTACTCTTACACCCTGTGTGACCCCCCCCCAAAAGATCTGTATCCCTCCTCAAGTCTAGCCCTTCCACCTCCAAGGCTCCCCTGCCCCCCCGGCTGGTACCCATGCCCCTCCTCCACCAAGAAGTCAACCCCTCCCAAGAGTTCCCAGCCCTCCCCTAAGCCTTGACCTACACATCCCTCTCCCAAGCCCAAAGATCCACCTCCCAAACACAAACTCAAACCCCACCCTCAAACCTCACCCATTCCCTGAGGTGCCTGTCTGCATCCTTGATGTCCCTACCTGTGGAGGTTGTATGTCAGTCAGGAGTCAAGTAGGGGCACTGGAATGTGCCATATGTGCCAGCAGCACATATGTGTATTCTACTGGCCTATGGCCTCTTATCTTGTACATAGTTCTGTATTATTCAATTCTTATATGTTATCATACATCTGGACCAACCAGTTGTTGGTTCCAAGGTCATATTTTTGTCCTGCCTTTCTTTTGTTAGGCCTGTTTTGGTCTTGGCTACTTTTGTTTATATGTGACTACGTTTTGTGTATGTGGTTGTTGTGCTGCCAATTGTGTCTGGCCAGCATGTGTGGGTGTGTGAATTGCATTTGTCCCACTGTGATGGCTGTGTATTGGGTGATGGGCATGTATGAGTTTGGGACATGGATTAATGTTGATATTGTGTGTAGTGATTGTGTTGACATGTGTTATTTAAAGTGTTGTGTCCCCTTGTGTGATTATACTGTGTGTGTGTGAGTGTGTGTGTTGATTGTTATGTCAGATCCGTTGTGATGTAGTTTGGCAGGATATGACATATGACTTGTTGTGTGGATGTGTGTGTTGGCTCTTTGGAGTTGTTAGGTTATGGTATATGTACGATTTGTCAAGTGGAGGTGTGTATTTTGGATGGATGATGGTGATTTTGTGGTGTTACTGTTGTGGTGTTGTTGTGTCAACTGGTTGTGTTGTGTGTTGTGGTGTTAGACTTGGCCGGTGCTGTCTATCTGAGTGTTGGTGTGTGCTTTGAAAGTGTTTGTATGTGACTGTGTGTGGGTGTGCGTGTCAGTCTGAGGGTATGTATGTATGTCGCCCTCACTACCCATTCAGGATGTGTGTGTTGAATGTGCGTAGATACATTAGCATTGTGCAACGGTGACAGGTAAGTGTGCGTTCTCAGGGTTGCTGTTGTCGTTGTTGGTTCCGGAGTCATTGGGTGAGCAGGTGCAGCGGGAAGACATGTAGCTCAGGTTCCATGATGACTCAAGATGGGTACGTGTTCCTGAAGGTTGGTGTCTCCTTTTATAGAGTTGGTTTCCTCCATGGTTTCAGTGGTGGTGCAACTGTGGTAGAAACCTTGGCGGTGTGCTTCCTCATAATCTATCCGCTAGGAAAATGCTCTGTGCCGGCGTGAAGGTGGCTGGCAGTGGAAGGGCTGTATCCTGTTGGGAAGACTGCCATACTCATAATTTGGCAGTCTTCTCTGCCAACCTATTGGCAGTACGACCACCACCACCAACATGGCGGTCATGAGACTGTTGAACAAGTAATGACCCCCTTTGACTTTATTATATGTTTTATTATGCATTGCAAATTGGTAAATGTGATATAAAGAATTAATTAAAATGATTTCATTATATTTACTATAATTTTATTTTACATTAATTATTACATTAAAAAACGGTTATTGCAAATTTTAAAATTAAATAATTTTAAGTTTTATCTTTAGATGTTGTTAACATTAAACTAAATGTATTCATATTTAAACCAGTTTAAATCATTTAATTTGGCTTAATTGTTCAGGGGTTTTATTTGAGGATCCAATCTCCATTATTTTCTATGGAAGTGTGTTGCAGTACCAATGGCTGGCCATGTGTGGTTGTGGACTTACACCAGGTCTTACTAAAGCTGTTATTTGGAGTCCATTTTCCAACCACTCCCCGTTGTCCTTCCCATATTTACTAATAAGAAGAGTTTCTCTAAAGAAAGGATAAGAAAGGGAGAGGTGAAAATGTACACTTGTGGGTTTGTGAATTCCATTTTGTATTAAGTAGATAGAGCTCCTGTGATACTACTTTGTGAATTGGGCTCAATGTTCCATGATATTGAGCACACTGAAATTGTTCTCCATGTATAGTTCCTTCGCTTTGCAAACAAAAGTAACAAAAGCAGGCATTCGAGAATAATTTCAGAATTGTGATTGGGAATAGGGTGATAGTTGGATAAAATTGCAGTTTGGTGAAAGTGACAACCTACATTTTGCAGTTCTTGTGGCACAAAATTGGGGCAGAGCCTTATGAAATGTGACTCTACTTGGATTCTCTAATATGGGATATTCAGTAATTCTTTGAAATACGCCCTTTGCTTTCCTTTTCTCAGAAAGCATAATCTGGATTCCAATATCACAAGTATTTTCCTCTTATTCCTATTCCTAAATTCCTCTCAATATATTTATTTGAAGAAGTTGCTCACAATCAACTTTCATTATCTTGATACTATTGTTTCTCTTTCTGTGTCCTCTTCCTTCCCAAGTGCCAGGTTCTTTACAATCTGGCTTCTATTCTGTTGTTCATTTCAGTCACTCTCCCACTGATTGAATGTATCTCTTCTTCTTGCTTGTCTTAGATGTTTTGTTATATTGAGGTGTGTCATGGTCTTTCTATCTTTCTTCTTCTTCACTTTTATACACTGCTTTCCAAATTATGTTGACTGACTCCATTATCGCTGTGCTCTATCCAGGATTCACTACTACCCATTTTTCTTCGCATACCTTTTTGGTCAATTTACTCTGTCTATTTTGCTATAAATGTATATCTGCTTTAAATACTATCCTCAATAATTATTTATTTAGTTTCTGCTCTTTGGCATCCATACTCAAGATATTTCCTAGCAACATCCTGCACTAACTGTTTCATGTTGTTCATTTCACGTTTATATACAGGGATTTGTTCTTTTTAGGTTGAAAGGTCCCTATAAACAGTACATCAGCACATGCTTTACATCTAATTTCATGTTTTCTGGCAAACTCATGAATATGTGTTTCCGGAACTCTTGTTGAGAGTCCGATGCCAAGTGCTCTTTATGATTTAATTTAATATGCATCAACGATACTATACAGCTCTGCTTGAGAGAGGACTTGATCAAATAACATAGATGAATAATTTCTGCATGTTCAGGCCATGAAAAGAATGATGGTTGGGAGCAACTGATCAGTAGCCATGTGCTATGAGTCTTTTTGACGTCACACCAAGCTGAGGAAACGTTCTACTGGGCGTTCTTGCTAACTCTGTTGTAGAAAAGTCATTGCCTCACTCAGGCCTCATTTCCCGTATGCCTCTTCCATCTATACCATCTGCCTGCTCACTGAATCATCACAACACCAAAAGCCTGATTCACAAAAGTAACATGCACTTTCTAGTATGTTTACTACTTTTCAGCACTCACAAACTCTGGGCCAGATTCACAAGGTAAAGTTAGTTAGGTAAAGTTTGGAGATTCCTCCTCGAGGGTGGACGTAAAGATCCAACTTGTATATAACCTTGAATAACAAACAAATTTCAAGGTAGACATTTGGTCTAAAAAGTCAAAATTTATCCTTGTCAATCAGGCACTCTGAGTTTAAGTTACCACTAAAAAAGGAAACAGTAGTAAGTCCTGCACTACACAAGGCCAGCCACTGGTACTGCAATACCCTTTAACAGAAGAAGAAACAGGTGTTAGGGACTTAATTTAAAACCTTAAAGGAAATAATGTTAAATTAAATTAACTTAAATTATTTAAAACAGTACAAATATTATAGGAAATAAAAATAAAACATTTGTACCACAAGTTTTTCTTTTTTAAGGGGCTGATACTTACTGTATACAGAGCATGCAGGATGCAACAGTGAACACAAAGCTCAGACTCAGTAAAGAGTTGACAATAGGGTTCCTCTAGGAAGGCCTGGTTCTTTTTTTACTGCTAAGGACACCTACAATATTAACTGGCCCTTTCAGCTGCTCCACTCTAATCATCAAAACTGCTGATATGAGAAAGATGCTCTTCCCCTGTCCACTCTGGCTAAATCCAGCAAGGAAAAGTCTTTACAGGCACTAGTTCTGTACAGCTGCTTTCAGGAGGTGGATATGTAGCTCCCACTGCACAGAAAATTACAATTTACCCCCTTAGACTTTATCATATGTTTTATTATGCATTGCAAATTGGTAAATGTGATATAGAGAATTAATTAAAATATTTTAATTATATTTACTATAATTTTTTTTACATTAATTATTACATTCAAAAAAGGTTATTGCAAATTTTAAAACTAAATAATTGTATGTTTTATCTTTAGATGTTGTTAACATTAAACTAAATGTATGTATATTTAAACCAGTTTAAATCATTTAATTTGGCTTAATTGTTCAGGGGTTTTATTTGAGGATCTTATCTCCATTATTTTCTATGGAAGTGTGTTGCAGTACCAATCGCTGGCCATGTGTGGTTGTGGACTTACACCAGCTCTTACTCAAGCTGTTATTTGGAGTCCATTTTCCAACCACTCCCCGTTGTCCTTCCCATATTTACTAAAAAGAAGAGTTTCTCCAAAGAAAGGATAAGAAAGGGAGAGGTGAAAATGTACACTTGTAGGTTTGTGTATTCCATTTTGTATTAAGTAGATAGCGCTACTGTGATACTCCTTTGTGAATTGGGCTCAATGTTCCATGAAATTGAGCACACTGAAATTGTTCTCCATGTTTAGTTCCTTCGCTTTGCAAACAAAAGTAACAAAAGCAGGCATTCGAGAATAATTTCTGAATTGTGATTGGGAATAGGGTGATAGTCGGGTAAAATTGCAGTTTGGTGAAAGTGACAACCTACATTTTGCAGTTCTTGTGGCACACAATTGGGGCAGAGCTTCATGAAATGTGACTCTACTTGGATTCTCTAATATGGGATATTCAGAAATTCTTTGAAATATGCCATTTGCTTTCCTTTTCTCAGAAAGCATAATCTGGATTCCAATCTCACAAGTATTTTCCTCTTATTCCTATTCCTAAATTCCTCTCAAATTTCTTTGAAGAAGTTGCCCACAATCAACTTTCATTATCTTGATACTATTGTTTTTCTTTCTGTGTCCTCTTCCTTCCCAAGTGCTAGGTCCTTTACAATCTGCCTTCTATTCTGTTCTTCATTTCAGTCAATCTCCCACTGATTGAATGTATCTCTTCTTCTTGCTTGTCTTAGATGTTTTGTTATATTTAGGTGTGTCATGGTCTTTCTATCTTTCTTCTTCTTCTCTTTTATACACTGCTTTCCAAATTATGTTGACTGACTCCATTATCGCTGTGCCCTATCCAGGATTCACTACTACCCATTTTCCTTCCCATACCTTTTTGGTCAATTTTCTCTGTCTATTTTGCTATAAATGTATATCTGCTTTAAATACTATCCTCAATAATTATTTATTTAGTTTCTGCTCTTTGGCATCCATTCTCAAGATATTTCCTAGCAACATCCTGCACTAACTGTTTCATGTTGTTCATTTCACGTTTATATACAAGGATTTGTTCTTTTTAGGTTGAAAGGTCCCTATAAACAGTACATCAGCGCATGCTTTACACCTAATTTTATATTTTCTGGGAAACTCATGAATATGTGTTTCCGGAACTCTTGTTGAGAGTCCCATGCCATGTGCTCTTTATGATTTAATTTAATATGCATCAACGATACTATACAGCTCTGCTTGAGACAGGACTTGATCAAATAACATAGATGAATAGTTTCTGCATGTTCAGGCCAGGAAAAGAATGATGGTTGGGATCAACTGATCAGTAGCCATGTGCTATGAGTCTTTTTGATGTCACACCAAGCTGAGGAAAATTTCTACTGGGCATTCTTGCTAACTCTGTTGTAGAAAAATAATTGCCTCACTCAGGCCTCATTTCCCGTATGCCTCTTCCATCTATACCATCTGCCTCTCACTGAATCATCACAACACCAAAAGCCTGATTCACAAAAGTAACATGCACTTTCTAGTATGTTTACTACTTTTCAGCACTCACAAACTCTGGGCCAGATTCACAAGGTAAAGTTAGTTAGGTAAAGTTTGGAGATTCCTCCGCGAGGGCGGACGTAAAGATCCAACTTGTATATAACCTTGAATAACAAAAAAATTTCAAGTTAGACATTTGGTCTAAAAAGTCTAAATTTATCCTTGTCAATCAGGCACTCTGAGTTTAAGTTACCACTAAAAAAGGAAACAGTAGTAAGTTGTGCACTACAAAAGGCCAGCCACTGGTACTGCAATACCCTTTAACAGAAGAAGAAACACGTGTTAGGGACTTAATTTAAAACCTTAAAGGAAATAATGTTAAATTAAATTAACTTAGATTATTTAAAACAGTACAAATATTATAGGAAATAAAAATAAAACATTTGTACCACAAGTTTTTCTTTTTTAAGGGGCTGATATTTACTGTATATAGAGCATGCAGGATGCAACAGTGAACACAAAGCTCAGAGTCAGTAAAGAGTTGACAATAGGGTTCCTCTAGGAAGGCCTGGTTCTTTCTTTAATGCTAAGGACACCTACAATAGTAACTGGCCCTTTCAGCTGCTCCACTCTAATCATCAAAACTGCTGATATGAGAAAGATGCTCTTCCCCTGTCCACTCTGGCTAAATCCAGCAACGAAAAGTCTTTTCGGGCACTAGTTCTGTACAGCTGCTTTCAGGAGGTGGATATGTAGCTCCCACTGCACAGAAAATTAAAATTTTTGTCCACCAAACCATCAGCCTTGTTACTGCTCCAACAAAAACAGTCTAGCCTGAACTAACAGGCCAGGTCCTCTCTGAATCAGAATCAGAATTTCTAGGTGGGGGGATTGTAAGAGAAGAGCCTATCACCATACCTAACTATATCACCACTTTAACCTTTGTTCTTTTCAGTGAGTTTCTGTGTACTTATCTTATTTATCCATCTCCCTCACTGTGCATGGCCTTTCACCATATACATCTAGGGATTGGCCGCAGGGACTAGGCTCTAGTAAGGCACTGGTTCCAACCCAAAGCAGCCAACATCAACCGGCAGCCAATCTCCAGAAGTGAATCCAACATCACATGGGTGTCCAGCCTCCTGTTAGCGGCCAAATCCATGTTGTGCATGCCTACGCTGAACTCCCTGTGGACAGCCAACTCACAACTATGTGGAGCCTTTTCCTGTGCACAGCAGGGGAGTGGCCACAGGATGCCCCCACAGACACTCAAATTGCATTTTGCTTTTACTTCCTTTTTTTTTTTTTTAAAGAAAGAAATGGTGCTGCAGTACATCCATGGTACCAGCTCCCAAGTTCCATCCCCCACAGTACCACTGTACCTTGCAAACGTCCACAGGTGATGTTTTTACTACATCCCCTGCATGAGTACTACAGTACCTCATGCATAGCAGGGTTACTCTGGGCCTCATGGGAGTATGATGATTTCGTCAGACTGAAAAAGAACAATCTTCTTTTGACACTGGAGGTTCCCACATGTGCTAGGGGGTCAGAGTGTCCTTACCTTGCTCAAATAAATTTTTTATGAACATTTGTAGAACACGGGGACTGAGCCAGCAAGTCCTGTATTAGTGGCCACAAGATGTTTTCCTGCAGCTAGCCAATCAGATTTCTCAATATCATAGGACCACTCTGGGTTCCACAGTGGACAATTTAGAAAAAAAGTCTACATTACTGCAGGAATCTCGTGGCTCCAAACACCAATGTATACTTATTTTTAACCACTTCATGAAATGGTGCATTGCCATGTTTATTTACCAATACAGTGCAGTACATCTGCCTCAATATCATCCAATTACGAGTTACTCCCCATGGATTTGGGAATCAAAACTTTAGATACATTTTTCTCATCATAAATTCATGTGGAATTCCCAATTCTGTGAAATGTAACCACTACATTTACCACTTCCTTTGAGCATGTAGTACATGCATGTGAAAACCTTTGGGTTGGGAGAGAGGATGGTTGGTGTGGGGGAGGAAAGAGGAAAGTAAATTTGGGCATGGAGGTTGTCAGAAAATAAATTGAAAATAAGGCTTGGCAGCAGTTGTGTGGAAACACAACTTTTCCAGCCACAACTACCAGCCTCAAATTTCGCATATGGTTGTTTCACTTCCAAGAAAAAAACAAGTGTTGAAGAACCTACCAATTCAAAATCAAACATAGTGAAATTCCAGGTGGTAATTTTTTCCTGCTTGACTCATAATCAGTGCCAAGATGATTCCTGGAACCGCTAGTTTAAGATAGGTTTCTCCAACAGATTTAGGGTAACTGGGGTCTTAAATAGCTGGCAATCTGGAGCAGTGTCATATTACTATGTTAGGCAGTGTTAAAATGTTGCTTGTTGCAGGAAATATAAATGCATGTATTGCTTTTGGCTGGAAATATAGCAGCATTTGCTGATATCTAAAGTTAACAATAAAGAATAAATCAATAGCACAAAGAAAGTAACGTGACAAACTATGACTAGACACAAAACAACTCCTTAACCACAGTACAAAACAAAATCCCACTGTAGTAATTCAGCACTAAAACATAGCGCCTCAAAAAACACGCATCACCACTGCAATAAAATTCCACATGTAAAATATGCACAGATCTTCTTTACATACATTACCAACTCCATAAACCTGCTTTCACAATACAGTGGGTTAGCGCTGTTATTAAAGAGTCTCATTAATGAATATTCATGTATTTTGAGTGTTGAATTTGCATAGAAAATATACTAACGTAGAGAAAAATAATGCACACATTTGAAGGTGCACCTACCAGAGTGGCCGCCAATGAAAACGGATTGTACTCATTAATGGCTTATTAATATGAAATGTTGAGCTTTTGTTTGATTAATGTAGTAATATGTCATATTAATGGTTATGCATTGTGTATTAGCTTTATCAATCATTGGCCTTAACTTAGCAAGATCTTGGCCTAGTTGCACTGCCTCATGTAAAGCTGCATTACTTAAGCAACTAATAAAATGGATGCTTAGAGAATTAAATTGTGATTTTCCACTGTAAAGTCCATGTTCCCGTAGCTGAAGTTAGTTCTCATGATAAACTGCTTGCTAGAAGATGATGTTGTGGCTAGTGAAACAATGTTTAACGTAATGTGTGTAAGACTGACCTTCCCAGGAGAAGACAATGGATGCACTGACTGGAGTATAAGCTGCAACATTATTTATACCTGACGTGGCGAATGACAGGAGCAGGAGAAAAGGAGCCAATCGTCAACATGTAAACCATGTACTAGAAGGATTATAGATTTGAGGGTTTAGTTGTATTGGACAAAGTGTCAGCATGCTATCCCCTGACCAATTAGGATGTGGGAAGTAGTTTTAGGAAATCTAACTTAGCCAGACTGCACAGATTGACCGCCTTAATCTTACTGGTTGGAGAGTCTTTGCTTTTTCTGAACTTTGATGCTGAATCCTGATGTATTGCTGACCGAACGGATGTCCTGTTGACGAAGACTGTCACAGCTTGCTGAACCCAATTGAGGACAGGTATACCATGACTCTACTGATTGTTTTGCCTATTTGCTTTTGTGTCTAGGTACCAATCGCTATTTTGATAGAGCCATAGTTAGATGTTCTTCCAAATTTGTGTCGACTAAATTCTTGTGCATGAAGCCCAAACACGCTATTCTAATCTGGTGTTAGTTAGTGTTCTCACTGATGAAATTCACTACATGTAATAACAGCTGAAGTCTTTTCTTTGCTGAATCTAAATGTATGTAATATCATTTGAACAGTTATTCTTGCTATTAATTTGTACTGTAACATTAGAATGTGTAGTAGCTCAAGCTTTGATTAGATTGCGATTCTTTTGCCACTTTGGACAGCCTGTATTGTTTTTGTATGTTCATCATTTGATTTTGAGAATAAGTTAAGTGACATTAGCGCTGTTAATATAGCGAAATAAACATTCTAACTTTTACATAAAGGTGTGGTTATTCATGGCCGAGAGGTCATGGTGAGTGTAAAGCACTGACTCCTAATGATTATTGATGTTATTGATTGTTGATGTTATTGATCCGTATTGGTACAGGATATATGGTGGGGAAATACTCGAAACGAGTCAAAAGGTTCATTGGCCTATTCACGTCTCCCTTGTAAGTTTACTTAATGAGATCTGATGGACTAACAGGTGGTAACAGATGTTTGCACTAAGCATTGACTTAACTATCAAATAGTGATATTCAAAAATGGTTTATGGCCTGGTCTCTGATCCATTGGGATTTTTTAAACTCAAAGTGTGCATAAAAATATAGTGACTAAGCTTTTCAGCCATTTTCACAACTCCCTGTCTCGCACTCTTTGAAAAAGTTTGATCCCTTTTCTGTTTTCTACCCTATACTTGTTTTCTCTCTCTTTTCACACACATTCTCTATTTTCTCTATATTCCCGCTAACAATTTCTCTACTCCTCTTCCTTGCTTTTTTCTCTTTTAGCTCTCTTTCCTTCATTTTTTTTAATCTTTCCTCTCTCATTGCAACTCATGTTCTATCCATTTACCTTCTCTCTTTTTTCTCCTTTTGTGCTCATTCACTCCTCTGTCACTCTCTCCTCTTTTATTCCCTCCTTCTCTCTCCCCAGTGTCCTAGTTCTCTGTTTCTCTCTTTTTTTATTCCTTCCCACTTTGCCTTTTTCTTTCTCTCTTTTCTCATTTTCCCCCTCCTTTCCTAACTTGATGATTTACAACATTTTGCTGTGAAACTACCACATGCCACTTTGGCTAAAGTTTCCCATAGCAGGGGTAGACCCATACTCTATGGGTTTAAATACGTAGGGCCTGATCTAGATTTCAGTGGACAGGTTACTCCGTCACAACGGTGATGAAATCCCATTATCTCCTATAAGATTTTGATTCTGGCGGATGGGATATCCATCACTTTTGTGGCAGAGTAACCTGTCTGTCGACATCTATCTGCAGCACATTTTTTTACATTATTTAAAACATTGGTACGCCTCCTGTGTCTTTCGTTGGTATATATGGAGAAATGCGTGGAAATATACCCCATTTTCCAAACGTTTTTTAAGCTCCTTTTTGTAAAGAGAAGGTCCCCGAGTCCCTTTAAGTTTGTGGGGCTCACCTGACTGTATGGTGCCACCTGGGGGCTAGTATAAAACTTTTTTACCAATAGTCCTTTAGGCCCCTGATGGCTTATTGACCATGAAAACGGAATGCATCCATACAAAAAGTTAATGGCTTTAGGCTAAAGTTTTTTATTTTTTTGGAAAGAGGCTGACATAAGACTGCTCTTTGGAACATTAATGCTATGGTTATTTGTGCTTTTATTATGTGTGTCCCAGTGCTAAAATGGAAACATAGAAGAACTGGTATTCGCTATCTAGAGTATCTCTTTGCTCCTGAGAAGTGCAGTTACTTTCCCATTGAGGCCCAAATTTACTAAGCTATCCTTTTTGTGGTGCAGCGCCAATGTAAGGTCCTTTTGGCATGTACTAAATCACAAAAAGCCACTATGTGTGGCTTTGTAAGCTTTAGTAAATACAGAGGGGCTTATTTATTGCCCCCTAGCACCAACTTGTGCCACATTAACGTAATTTATTTTGATGTTAATGCTGCCCAAAAAGGCCAAAATCCCCACGACGTATATACAGGGTGGCACAATGCATGCATTGGGCCACCCTGTAACCCTTTGTGCTACATTGTACCTGTGCCAGGCAATATGTGAAGGCGGTAAAAGGGGGCTTCCATTCTCTAGACTGGGCAACTATGTACTCTGCAAGAGTAGTGCCAACAGTTTGGCACTACTCCTGCAGAGTACATCAATATAGTCATTAAAAGATGTCTCCATTGCCCCCATCCTGCGCCATGGTGCATCGTATTTTAAATACAGCTCTCACATGGTGGTGGAAAGGGGATGCTAAGGGGCTCAGGAGAAGTGCTGCTGCACTCATTGCTGCCCCACTTTCCATAAATCTGCCCCAAAGTAACACAAGGCGGCGCATAGTGTTGCATTGTGTTACTTTGTGTCGAGGACTCATCGAGGAGTCGTTCCACGGGTAGTGCATGGGCGTTCCCCTGCATCCACTCATGGAATCCTAAATTAACCCAGTTGAGTAAACATGGGGTTATGACAAAAAGCTATGTTTCCCTGAAGGAGGCTTAGCAGGTAGAAATACCTTTAATTCTCCCCGTTACATCCTCTTTCTAAGTATGCTGAATTCTGCAGCAAAAATAGAAGGAGGAAAATGCCTTTAGGGATACCTTCCTGCAAAACAAAATTCTGAGTGTAGCAGAGGCACTCTTGTACCATGGTGCAAGGATGTCTGCAGTGATGCTAGGCAGCACAAAGTGCACCAGCAGTAGAAGACAGCAGAAATAGTTGAGTGTAGAATGAGTAAATGTTTTCCTAAATGTAAAGCAGCTGTGCAGAGAAGTGTAGGTATTCTCCCTTTAAAATTAAAGAAGTACAAGTGTACAGCACCAGACAGTACCTGGGAATTTAAAGCACTGCAAGTCCCCATTTAGTTATTTTTGACCTCTTTCCCTCTCCGGCCCACCTGTGACCTTTCGAAGTAAAAAAAAGGGAGGAGCCAAGTTACACATCCCAGGCTGGTGCTGTCCTTTCTAGTGTTTCTGAAATCGGGTTCATTTTACAGTGAAAAGCTGAAACCAGCCAGAGTTGCCATAGGAATTCAGCAATAGCAAGAGCAGTAAAAACAAGCGGAAGCTATTAAGGCATAATGAAATGACAAAGGATGTTACATTTACAACAGCAACAATAGCAAGAATCCATCGTATAATGCTAAGTGGCTGAATCACAAAAATTTACTGCTAACACGAGGCCTTCGTGAGCTATAAACAGAAGGAATATGAAATAGCTTTTGATTTTATTTTCCTCAGAGTTATCTGTTTGCTTCTGTATGTTCTAAATATAGGTCTTCTTCATGATTTACTGTCTCAGCCTAAATGGACTTCAAACCGAAGGATGAATTTGCATTTCAAGACAAAGAGCATTGGCCTGTTGAGGTGTTCAGAAGTAAAACATATGTACTAAGAGCTGAAGGGAGAAATTCACAAGTCACAACGCATACTGTAGCAAAACGTGAAACGTTAGCTTAAGCACATTGTTTTAAGAAATTAGGCCAAATTATGCTCATGAAATTAAATTTGCTACGTCGTGTATCGTTAATTGAACAGTGCACCACAACGGAAGCGCTGTGACAGTCCGAGTAGGCTGCTCTTCGATGCTATCCGAGAGAGTGCTATTTTCAAACTCTTTGAAAGTGCGTCAGCGCTAATGTTTCCATATCTCTTGGTGATACAATAGGAGGCCAGCCCTCCGCGTCATCGGTGGCGGCAGTCCAGAGCACTAATAGGGTATGCATTGGCATTCTAGGCACTCAGCCTGGCGTCAGGTATCTTTTTATCATCCCAAATAGTGATCTCGGGTAGAATGCACTCCCAGAAACGTTAATGAAGGGCAGGGAGACAGAGCTCTTCCCCTGATATGAAACTGCTCATCTCTGACTCTCTGTTCCATTAAACCTTCAGCCATTTCAAGGAAACAGAAAGCATTGGCCTTCAAGGAGAGCCTGATTGACAGCGAACACAGAAGTGAAATTTAAATGCAGTTTAATGTCAGGCGTGAGATGTTAATCTCTACTTGCTTCTTTGAACACGTGATAGGAATATGTTTTATATTGTTATAACATATGCGACGCACATTCGCAGGTAGTTGAAAAAGTGTGACTAACATATTTGCTCTCTTTCTCTCACTCACTTTCTCTCTGTTATCCTAAGTCTCAAATACCAAATTTACAATGTTGATCCTGCATCACACCTTCAGAGTCTATACCAACAAAACCAAGTGTTATCCAAGTGAATAATGTTCCTTATGTTGGGACAAACTTCCTCTGTATGCGTCCATCCGTAGTGCCCAACTGAATGTCCGAACCTGTCCATTGTAACGCAATGTCTAGATTAACCTGATCGGTGACGTTGTCAGGTGCACGAAGCCCCTGATTTATACTTTTTGGTGCAAAGCTGTACTAACGCAGTTTTGCACCAAAAAGTTTAGCACCAGCTTGCACCATTTATGTGCACCAGACAGGCACGATATTTATGGAATGGTGCAAGCCGGTGCAAAGGGTGGGCTTGCGTAAAAGAAAAATGATGTTAGTCGGGTGGGGACGGCACTATGGAAGAAGGGGGTTTTGCACCAAAAAATGAGGTTAGGCAGGTCAGAGTAAAAAAATAATAATACTTTTAACCTGCCTAGAGTCATTTTCTGAAGCAAAACTATCCATACCACATGACTCCTGTCTTAGAAAAGACAGGAGTCATACCCAAAAGCCCAATGGCCAGCACAGGGGACCAGGGTACCCTGGGCGTGGCTACTGCACCCAGTGCCATGTAGGGGGCCCATTTCAGGGCCCCCTGTGGCACTTCAAAAAATAAAATGTAATACTTACCTGTACTTACCTGGGATGGGGTCTCCCATCTTCCGCAGTCCCTCTGGCGTGTGTGGGGGGGGTGACCTTGGGGCCTGTGGAGGGCACCTGTGGGATTATTCCATGGTGGCCCACAGGTCCCCTAACGCCTGCCCTGACCCAGGCGTTAAAAAATGGGGCAAACCAAGCTGTGCACTATTTTTTTACCCCTCCTCCCTCCTGTGCACCATTTTTGCACAGAAGTATAAATATGGCGTTAAGGCCAAGGAGTCATTTTTTGCACGGGAGCGCCTACCTTGCATCTCATTAAGGCAAGGTAGGTTTCCACTTTCAAAAAATGACACTAGACGGGTCTAGCACCAAAGTATAAATATGGAGTTAGTTTTGCACTGAATTAGAGGGAGAAAAAAATGACACTAATTTGGTGCAAACAGAGTATAAATATGCCCCTAAGTGTGCACTCCTTGCTAGCATAGTTCTATTGTCTCTGTCATGGGTTAGTTATGTAAAGCGGTAATGGCACTGTGCTAAGTTGTGTAAATCATTAGTTATGACTAGACATTTTTTTTGTCTCAGATGAGAATGGAGACTAATGGGGAGAATGTGACTTGTTTAAAATACTGAATTACTGTGACCACCCCCTACCCCCAAAAGCCTTGTGCTGAGACTCCATGTGCAAGTTGAGTGCAGTGAATGTGTAGCTCATCTGTAGCAGTAAAACGTTGTACATGGGCAGAGTTGTACATCTCTTTTGAAATGTTCAATGACTGCATTAATAACATCTCTAATGAGATCTGAAATTACATAATTGAGAACACTGTGCCTGATGAGGACATAAGTTATATTTACTTTAGGGCACAATTTGTACTTACTTGAGATAAATATAACTGGTGAATTCAAGTGTATTTTTTTTTTTTTTTTTTAAACAGTATGCTTTAACTCATATTTTCATTTAACTATAATACCTGTATAACATTTGTTTTCTTCAGTGCATCTGTGCATTTTTTTTAATGCAAAGTAAGATATTGCTATAATTTCTAACTATAATGTCATGTTAACGTCACTTTCACATTTGTTTTTTTTTTAGTGTAAGGCCCTGTGTCCATCTCTCTGTGGGAAGCCAAACCCTCTGCCGTGTGCGCCCTTCAGCCGTGAGCACAGTGAGGTTGCCAGCATTGCCTGACCTGTACCAACGCCCTGCACCCATACCCTCACTGGCAGCTTAACCCCAGCAGCGCACTCCCTTTTACTGTGTGATGTGTGGGCTACACCACAGGGCCGGGCTTCCAGCGAACTCTCTGTGGTCAGCCACCCCTTTCCATGCACGGTGTCTGACTTTCGGCAGTGTGGGTTAGCCACAGGGTCAAATGCATGTATGCAACCAACCCACCACCAACACTCACACCCTTTTTTTTTTTAAATAAAATTTCTGGTCCCACGAGACTCTCACAGGAGCCAGTATGGCCCCTTTGTTTCCCTTGGACACTCGTGGGAATAGAGGAGTACCACTGGTTCCTGTGAGAATGGCATGAGATTGTGACAATCCCCCTAATACAATTTGCCCTGGGGGAAGAGGGTCTCTCTGAACCACCCACCTTGTTCAGGGGGCAGGATGCACTACCCTTCCCCATTTAGCCTTAATCTTTTTAATTTTCAGGACACTGAGTTTAAGTCCCCATGACCTGAAACGGCGACTGCAACATTTTGCCGTAGCCAGCCAATCAGAGTGCGAGCAATCTTTAGACTCACGGAAGACATTGAGTGAATGGAAAAAAAGGTCCTCTCGATCAATCAGATTGCTCTCTGCGATGTTGCATGCTCTTGGGATTCCCTTGAGTGGCCTTCAAACCCAACCATCCAGGTATAAAGACATTTCAAACATGAATTCCTCGAAAAAATACTGAATGGATTTCTAGCAAAGGACAAAAAGCATACATTCTGAGTAAAGGTTCAGCTTTCAGTCAAATCCGGTGTAATACTATTTAGCCATTTGTGCTGTAGTGCTGTTCAAATATTCCTATGGAATTTGCATGAGTAAGTTGGGTTTAAGGATTCTGCTTTTTTCTCGCTCCCCAAGATCACCCCGAAACTGTAAAAGAAGGAGTTGAAGTAGATAAACTTCTCTTGGAAAGTTTAGGGAAGATTTGTCAAAGGGCATAGAGGTTTTATTTTTATTATTTTTTTAACAACTATTTGTTTATATGTTCCGGTATTTTTTTATCATTTTTCTTTTTTTTATTTGCTTTTGTGTGTTTTAATTTCATTTGAATTTTTATTAGAGTGTATGTGCCTGGTTTGGTTTATATACACTTATTGAAACGTTACATTTTTCTTTAGTGATTTTAAGTTGTTCTATTGGTTATTATAATTGATTTATTAATGTAACTTATTTTTGACTTATTGTATTTGATATTATTTTAGGTGACGTTTTTGTTTTCAATATTTTATTTATGTTTGATGAATTTAATTGTTTAACAATAATTTGTTTATCAATATAACTGTTATTAATATTGGTGAATTTGATAGCAATATTTGTTATCTATATGTGAATGTTTTTCTAGCTTATGTAAAGAACAACGATATTTTAGTCAACATTATATTTTGCAATATTGTGGGTAATCATTATGGTGTGCTTTGATAGTATTCCCATGTAACCCTCTAAGGTGCGCATATCCATTACCACCAGGGGTTGAATTATACATAGGACAGATTGTCCCTGTTTTCTCTGTTTTACACCTTAAACTGAGTGCACCAAGAGGTAACAGGCACACGCACCCTATAACAGATGCCCCAAGAGCAGCTGTAAACTTGCGCCTGACCAGAGGGAAGTGTATTAGTGATGGGCAGACCAGCTGCTTGAAGTGTTTTTCTCATTAGCATGGGACCACACCTTCATGCTACTAGGGAATGCGCCCTTGGAATCACATCTCCATATATGTGCGTTGCTGCGATCTTTATCGCCGAAGGAGCCACAGAAGTGCCAGGAGTTACTTTTATAATACTAAAGTGCCCAGGAGAGCCGAAAACAGTCCCATATGTTTGTTGCACCCCAAGGCATTTTTTGTAATGCAGCCCCAGGCAGGATCTGATCAGACTGTTGAACAATTGCAGAACTGAGCCCAGCATGCCCCCAAGTTCTGATAGGTGAAACCCCTGATATCGGTGCTGTTAGAAATGGGGTCTCTGGTTGACAGTCAGGTTACCCCCTGTTCAAGCAAGGACCCTCACTCTAGTTAGGATAAAAGAGAATCACCCTCAGCTAACCCCTGCTTACCCCCTTGGTAGCTTGGCAGAGCAGTAGGCTTAACCTCAGAGTGCTGGGCGTAAAGTATTTGTACCAACACACACAGTAACTTAATGAAAACACTACAAAATGACACAACACCAGTTTAGAAAAATAGGAAATATTTATCTAGACAAAACAAGACCAAAACGACAAAAATCCAACATACACAAGTCAAGTTATGATTTTTCAAAGGTTTAAAATAAAAAGAGTCTTTAGGTAGTTGTAACACCACACTAGCGCTGCTAGCGTGTAAATGTACCTGGTTTGCGGCAAAAATAACCCCGCACGGGCGGTGTGCGTCGAAACTAACCCTGCACGGGTATATGCGTCGAAAACAGCTCGGCACGGCGAGGCGCGTCGAAAAAGCCAGCCACGCGACGGTCCGAAAGTCCCGCGGCGCAGGTTGCGATCTCTCAGCCTTCGTCAGCGATGCTGCGCGTCGTTTCTCCTGCTCCGGGCGTCGATTCTCCGGTCGCGTTTCCTGCGGCGTCGTTTCTCAGCTGTGGAGCCGGCGTCGCGTCGTTTTCTCAGCCGCGATCGGATTCGCATCGATCTTTTCTCCGCACGGCGCTCGGTGCGTGTATTTTTGTCCTTAGGCTGCCAGCCTCTCCTTTCAGGGTCCCAGGAACTGGAAGGGCACCACAGAGCAGAGTAGGGGTCTCTCCAGAGACTCCAGGTGCTGGCAGGAAGAAGTCTTTGCTATCCCTGAGACTTCAATAACAGGAGGCAAGCTCTACATCAAGCCCTTGGAGATTTCTTCTTCAAGATGGAAGGCACACAAAGTCCAGTCTTTGCCCTCTTACTCTGGCAGAAGCAGCACTGCAGGAAAGCTCCACAAAGCACAGTCACAGGCAGGGCAGCACTTGTTCCTCAGCGATCAGCTCTTCTCCAGGCAGAGGTTCCCCTTGATTCCAGAAGTGTTTCTAAAGTTTGTAAGTTTGGGTGCCCTTCTTATACCCATTTTAGTCTTTGAAGTCACCTTTCTTCAAAGGGGACTCACACCTTTTTGTGAGATCCTGCCTTGCCCAGGCAAGGCCTCAGACACACACCAGGGGGCTGGAGACAGCATTGTCAGAGGCAGGCACAGTCCTTTCAGATGAGAGTGACCACTCCACCCCTCCCTCCTAGCAGAGATGGCTAATCAGGAATGCAGATCACACCCCAGCTCCCTTTGTGTCACTGTCTGGGGTGAGGTGAAAAACAACCCAACTGTCAACTGACCCAGACAGGGAATCCACAAACAAGGCAGAGTCACAGAATGGTTTAAGCAAGAAAATGCTCACTTTCTAAAAGTGGCATTTCCAAACTCACAATCTTAAAATCAACTTTACTAAAAGATGTATTTTTAAATTGTGAGTTCAGGGATCCCAAACTCCACCTGTCCATCTCTTCTCTAGGGGAATCTACACTTTAATCATATTTAAAGGTAGCCCCCATATTATCCTATGAGAGAGAGACAGACCTTGCAACAGTGAAAACGAAATTGGCAGTATTTCACTGTCAGGACATATAAGCCACATTACTATATGTCCTACCTTATCCATACACTGCACCCTGCCCTTGGGGCTACCTAGGGCATACCTTAGGGGTGCCTTACATGTAAGGAAAGGGAAGGTTTAGGCCTGGCAAGTGGGTACACTTGCCAAGTCGACTTTACAGTGTAAAAATACACACACAGACACTGCAGTGGCAGGTCTGAGACATGATTACAGAGCTACTTATGTGGGTGGCACAACCAGTGCTGCAGGCCCACTAGTAGCGTTTGATTTACAGGCCCTGGCACCTCTAGTGCCCCTTACTAGGGACTTACTGGTAAATCAAATATGCCAATCATGGATAAACCACTTACATACAATTTAAACAGGAGAGCATATGCACTTTAGCACTGGTTAGCAGTGGTAAAGTGCTCAGAGTTGAAAAGCCAACAGCAACATGTCAGAAAAATATAGGAGGCAGGAGGCAAAAAAGTCTGGGGATGACCCTGCAAAAGCAAAAGTCCAACACGACCCCCTACCAGCCTAAAGCCAGGGGAGAACAATCAATACCTTGATGTACTTCCCTGATTGGGGCGATAGAACAGGGACCCAGGCCCACAACAGCAGGGGCATGCTCCAGTTCTACGCCTTCCTGACTCCAGTTGGATCCCTCTGTCCATACTCTCAGGGCCCACTAAGCTAACCCATGGGGAACCCTTCTCCACATCTACAGACACCATCTGTGCAACACCTAACTTTACTTTGCTCACAGATGTATTGCAATGGGCAGATAGTACCACCAGGGCCAACACAATGGTGTTGCCCACTCCACCCCTGGGGTGTGACTCTCGTCCTTCCCCCCCCAGGGGCAACTCTGTCCACCAGGACAGCAAGCCACAGTGGCCCCAGACAACTGTCAGGGATGAGAGCCCGACCTCAGGCCTCTCTAACCACTGTGACTGTGGAGAGTGGGGGGTGGTAGCCCCAGGTGCCTGGCACCCTTTGACCACTCTCTCTTCCACCAGGTCAGGGATGACAACCTGACCCTGGTCCTCCCCTCTGGGGCTCTGTACCCTCCCTGCAGAAGCGGCACCCCCAGAGTCAAAAACTGTCAGGGTGCTTGTAGAAGCAGTCCTGCACAATTCTTCCATCAGTGCAGGGATGTTAACCTGCAACTGATCCTCCAACCTGGGGTCTGTACCTTCAGGTTGGACCAGGGCCAGGGGTGAGGCTTCCCTCCCCCTGCCCTCCCTTCTGGGGTCCTGAACCACCCAACTAGGAGCGGCCCCCCCAGAAGACAACATGGTAGGGGCACTGTTAGCAGTAGCCCCTTCCTCCAGGTCAGGGGGGACACCCTTAACCTGGCCTCCCAATCCAGGGTCTGTACCCACAGACTGGATCACTGCCTGGCAAACCAGGACTTCCTGGGGGGCATACCTACCCCCTACCAGGTCAGAGTTTACCCTCTGAACCTGGTCATCCAACCCAGGGTCACCACCCTGCGGTTGAACCACTGCCTGGCACACCAGGACTTCCTTGGGAGAACACTTACCCCCCATCAGGTCAGAGTTTACCCCCTGAACCTGATCATTCAACCCAGAGTCACCACCCTGCGGTTGAACCATTGCCTGGCACACCAGGACTTCCAGGGGGGCACACTTACCCCCCTCAAGGGACACACTGTCCCGAAGGGCCACACAAGAGTCTGGCTGGCGCAGGTCTCCTGACCTCTGCCCATCTGACAGAGTCTGGATTCCCCCCAACCCAGAAATGGTCTCACCAAGGTCATTCATGGGGGGCTCTGCTCTCAGAGCTGACCCCTGACCCTCCAGGTTCTCCACTGGGGTCCGCAACCCCCTCTCAACCCTCTGTCTGGACTTCTGCACCCCCTCACTAGGAGTGGTACTGCCAGACACCAGAACTGGTGGGACGCTGGCTACAGCTGCCCCCCCAAGTTCTCCTGACACTGTGGGGTCTCCCTCAACAGATGGCCCTATGGTACAGGCTAGGCTCCCCTCCTGGTGTTCCCGCAGGGAACCCTCCAGGACCTGGGACCGGATCTCGGGCACCTTGGGCCTCAACCCATCCCCATTCCCTCTCCTCTGAGACTGGACATGGGGTCCCTCACCCATCCCACTACACTGGGACCTACCTGGGACACTACAATCCTTCCCTACCTCACCTGGTTGGGAACTACCTAGACCACTCCTCTCAGGAGCACCCCCAAATGCCTCTTCAGACTCTCTGGTACTCACCCAGAAGTCTGCCTCCATTGTAAGCTCCCTGGGGTCAGAGAACTCACACTCCACCTGGTGTTGGCATAGCTCTGGAAAATAAGGACTAGACATATGCTCTCCAGCAATTACATCACTCAGCCCCTCACATGAATTAACCAAAGTACCCTTCACCCAACCATCCAGTGACTCTGCTTTGACAAAGCACCCCACATCACCCTCCTGAGACTGGTGAGACAGTACCTGACTGTCCCTGATACTCAACCCACACTCTTCTGGGATGTTTTCACACTCCATAACCAGGACTTCTACTTGGGGGGAACCCCTCTCCCTGTCACTCTCACCTAGAGTCAGTAGAGTGTCCCTCCCACCAGTAGGAATATGACTCCCCATGCCAGTTCCCCAATCCACCTCAGGGACCCTGTGCATCACTGGAGCTACCTCATACCCCTGAACCTCCTGGCGTGTGTTAACTCCCTCCTTCAAGTAGGGCACCACATCTCTGGGCATGTGCACTTCTTCAGCAGTACTGGATACAAGATTTTTGCTGCCACCATCTGAACTGGACTCAGCCCTCATGGCCTCCAGCTTCAGCTCTTCACAGCTCAGCTCTTGAGCTGCAATCCTTTCTTTTTCCAGGACTAAGGCT
Organism: Pleurodeles waltl; assembly: GCF_031143425.1. NCBI lineage: Eukaryota > Metazoa > Chordata > Amphibia > Caudata > Salamandridae > Pleurodeles > Pleurodeles waltl. Next base: position 544,497,775 of record NC_090437.1, read on the forward strand.
CTCTCCTCCTCAGCCCTCTCAAGCTCTGCATCTAGCTCTTCCAGACTCCGGATTCGAGCTAGGAGCCACTCATCTCTTTCTGTTTCCTCCTCTTCGGAGTAGTCATCCTCCTCAGACTCATTTGGTGGTGTTGCCTGACAACGTTTCAATTCATACTGAAACAGGGCTGACTCAAGATCCTCCCTTCTGGATTTCCTGTTCACAGCCAGTCCCCTTTCCATGCAAAATGCTTTAAGCTGCCACTTTTTATACATAAATAGGTGCCAGAAATTGACTTCCATTCTGCAAAGGCTTCACAACCAAAAACCAAAGTCCAAAAATATTATCAATACTTCCAGGAGGACATCAGAGAACAAAAAGCAGAATCACAAGACAAGTAGTATGTGGTCACGTAGTGGTCTGAGATCAAAACAGTAGTGTACACTTAATTACTGTATGTCAAGTACAAATACAAGTCCAAATCCCGACCGCTGGTCACCAATGTTAGAAATGGGGTCTCTGGTTGACAGTCAGGTTACCCCCTGTTCAAGCAAGGACCCTCACTCTAGTTAGGATAAAAGAGAATCACCCTCAGCTAACCCCTGCTTACCCCCTTGGTAGCTTGGCAGAGCAGTAGGCTTAACCTCAGAGTGCTGGGCGTAAAGTATTTGTACCAACACACACAGTAACTTAATGAAAACACTACAAAATGACACAACACCAGTTTAGAAAAATAGGAAATATTTATCTAGACAAAACAAGACCAAAACGACAAAAATCCAACATACACAAGTCAAGTTATGATTTTTCAAAGGTTTAAAATAAAAAGAGTCTTTAGGTAGTTGTAACACCACACTAGCGCTGCTAGCGTGTAAATGTACCTGGTTTGCGGCAAAAATAACCCCGCACGGGCGGTGTGCGTCGAAACTAACCCTGCACGGGTATATGCGTCGAAAACAGCTCGGCACGGCGAGGCGCGTCGAAAAAGCCAGCCACGCGACGGTCCGAAAGTCCCGCGGCGCAGGTTGCGATCTCTCAGCCTTCGTCAGCGATGCTGCGCGTCGTTTCTCCTGCTCCGGGCGTCGATTCTCCGGTCGCGTTTCCTGCGGCGTCGTTTCTCAGCTGTGGAGCCGGCGTCGCGTCGTTTTCTCAGCCGCGATCGGATTCGCGTCGATCTTTTCTCCGCACGGCGCTCGGTGCATGTATTTTTGTCCTTAGGCTGCCAGCCTCTCCTTTCAGGGTCCCAGGAACTGGAAGGGCACCACAGAGCAGAGTAGGGGTCTCTCCAGAGACTCCAGGTTGCTGGCCGGAAGAAGTCTTTGCTATCCCTGAGACTTCAATAACAGGAGGCAAGCTCTACATCAAGCCCTTGGAGATTTCTTCTTCAAGATGGAAGGCACACAAAGTCCAGTCTTTGCCCTCTTACTCTGGCAGAAGCAGCACTGCAGGAAAGCTCCACAAAGCACAGTCACAGGCAGGGCAGCACTTGTTCCTCAGCGATCAGCTCTTCTCCAGGCAGAGGTTCCCCTTGATTCCAGAAGTGTTTCTAAAGTTTGTAAGTTTGGGTGCCCTTCTTATACCCATTTTAGTCTTTGAAGTCACCTTTCTTCAAAGGGGACTCACACCTTTTTGTGAGATCCTGCCTTGCCCAGGCAAGGCCTCAGACACACACCAGGGGGCTGGAGACAGCATTGTCAGAGGCAGGCACAGTCCTTTCAGATGAGAGTGACCACTCCACCCCTCCCTCCTAGCAGAGATGGCTAATCAGGAATGCAGATCACACCCCAGCTCCCTTTGTGTCACTGTCTGGGGTGAGGTGAAAAACAACCCAACTGTCAACTGACCCAGACAGGGAATCCACAAACAAGGCAGAGTCACAGAATGGTTTAAGCAAGAAAATGCTCACTTTCTAAAAGTGGCATTTCCAAACTCACAATCTTAAAATCAACTTTACTAAAAGATGTATTTTTAAATTGTGAGTTCAGGGATCCCAAACTCCACCTGTCCATCTCTTCTCTAGGGGAATCTACACTTTAATCATATTTAAAGGTAGCCCCCATATTATCCTATGAGAGAGAGACAGACCTTGCAACAGTGAAAACGAAATTGGCAGTATTTCACTGTCAGGACATATAAGCCACATTACTATATGTCCTACCTTATCCATACACTGCACCCTGCCCTTGGGGCTACCTAGGGCATACCTTAGGGGTGCCTTACATGTAAGGAAAGGGAAGGTTTAGGCCTGGCAAGTGGGTACACTTGCCAAGTCGACTTTACAGTGTAAAAATACACACACAGACACTGCAGTGGCAGGTCTGAGACATGATTACAGAGCTACTTATGTGGGTGGCACAACCAGTGCTGCAGGCCCACTAGTAGCGTTTGATTTACAGGCCCTGGCACCTCTAGTGCCCCTTACTAGGGACTTACTGGTAAATCAAATATGCCAATCATGGATAAACCACTTACATACAATTTAAACAGGAGAGCATATGCACTTTAGCACTGGTTAGCAGTGGTAAAGTGCTCAGAGTTGAAAAGCCAACAGCAACATGTCAGAAAAATATAGGAGGCAGGAGGCAAAAAAGTCTGGGGATGACCCTGCAAAAGCAAAAGTCCAACAGGTGCATATTAAAGTTGTGCTCATTTTCGCACTAGTATATCGGTCTGTCCGTCTAATGAGGGATTCTAAATACGTACCAGTTGCTTTCATATTAAGAATTATCGCTTTGATAGGCATGCACAACTGATTTGTTTTTTTTTCAGAACACAATTTGAATATAAAGACAGAGGGAAAGGTATGTACAACAGATAAAAACAACAAATTTGATAAGACACATGCAGCGATAAACAAGTTGCACAGAGAGGAAATGGCATGTTGAAATGTAAGCATGGCCACCAATATGATTAATTTACATTGTTTCTGGAAAAAGTGGAAATACGGACAGTAGAACGTAATCCGGCATACTGCCTGTTGAATTTATCACGATAAATATAATGTTGGAGAGGCGATGCCCGCAGCATCTCACGGTACAAAGCGTCGAAGTGCAAAAGAAAACGAAAAGCTCTTCTGGTTTGTACAGCCACTTGCAGAGTCTTAGTAAAATCCCTCAGAGTAAACTTGTAATTTTACCTGCAGGGTAAAATTACCGGCTGTCGGAGCATGACTTGTTCAAGGTGCCACTGTTCAAGTTGGATTTAGCCACGTAATGGTTACCTTCCTCGCTTTTCAGCTTAAAGATATATTATTTAACACATTTTTAAGCAGGGGCATAGATCTGTGTACTATTTATAATGCCAATACCGCTTTCATTGACTCATGCTGACATGGGTTTGGCTTGCGGCCGGCTACGGTTTGTTTTTTCAAACTCCAGTGGATTAAAAGGATGCTCTGACGGCAATTTTCGCGTTGCATTATGCATGATTTATTTTGCTTGCCGATGTTTACTCCACTGGATTGCATCCTGGGATATCATGCTAAGAGTTATACACTCGAGCAGTATCTTGTTATAGTTCGGTCTGGCCTTTCGTGACATATCCTCGCGCGTGTGATGAAGTCAGAGACTACAAATCCGAGTACTTTATGCGTCTGTCTAAAGATTCATCTTCTTCACAGTCCTCATTGGCCATTCGGGCACGCACACGGCACTCCTTCTCTTTCCTCTACAACAAATAACCTTTAGGATCTAGAACTCAATTTTTCAAAGATGTCAAATCATTTAGCAGTGCTTAAAAAGCTAAGGTTTATGTTTGTAAGATGTGGAACTTTTTGATTGATTACTGTACCATTATGGAATATTTAAAGTCAGAGATGGGATGCGCTTCATGGGGAGGAATACATTTTGCTTCCAAGATAAGAGGAGAACAGGAATGAATTAATTGAACCTGCACTCTCAGATGCCAGTCATCCACAAATGCACATCGCGTCTGTCATGGCATTTCGTGGCTAATTTCCTACTTGTTAGTTTCGTATTTAAGGGACTGGGGGGAGCTCAGGTTTAAAAACGCCTCACATTTTATAAAGGTGATAGTGCAGTACAAATAGTGAAATTCAATTGCTTCATTTCTGGATTGATTTGTCAGTCTCATTCTAGCTGAATATCTCTCTATCTTTCTCTCTTGCATTAAAAGGTTACTAATGTCTTTGTGTCTCAGTCTGTTTCTAAATAATTATATAGAACATATATTTTACCTACTTTTGGTCGTCAGTAGGTAGTTATAGTTAGGACCTAGTTTCCATGGGAATAGTGTTTTTTGTTTTGCCAGTAACTTTGGCAATGTTAAACAAATCCTCACAAAATGTTCATAACTAATATGACAAGTTCAGCTGCTGTGTTGCAAGTTTTAGGGTGATTCGTCAAGCGGGGGCTAGAAAAGGGGGGCCCCCAAAATGCTTTTTCCACCATCCAATTTCCATAGAGATTTTTAGACACAACTATAGCCTGAACCGCTGGACGGAATGTCACCAAATTTGACAGAAAGTTAGGGTTTGATCTGCAAAGCACCATTTTTGTAATTTGATGTAATTCTGTTCTGTAGTTTTTGAGATATTAAAGGAAAAAGAAATGTGTGTAACTCAACAGTCGGTTGTCAGATATGCTCTGATTGCCCAATTTAAAGGCGACTAGTCAATCCTGATTCATAGGTGACAACCTGAATATGTTTTGGCAGCCATTACAAGATTCAAACCCAAAAAGGCATATGTGGAGGTCCCAAATAAACACCCTTCATTATCTGGCCACAACATGGATAACATGCTGTGGGAGCACTTACATAACTTTGAGACAATATTCCCATTGAAACGCATTGTAGTGAATGGCAGGTTTTGAGGGTAACAAAAAGGAGAAAGTATAAAAGGCCAGATGTATCAAAGGGTTTTGCCCATTCTGTGTCTATGGGAAAATGTGTTCGTACATATGGCCCAAAGAGTGATAACAGATTTTAGTCACATAGTAAATCGTTTGTTGATAGTACCTTATTAATTTTAGGAATTGTGGTGTGTTCTAAGATGATTTTACCCTGTGAAAAAGCCTTCTGCTGCCATTTCATGAATCATGTTTGAGATAAAACTGTTTTCTCATGATTTTCCCATAGAGGTTATTAAAGGTGCTCCAGGAGCGAAAACAAGAGCACATTTTCTGTAAATTCATTCTGTCTTTCTGAGTCATATGAGAAAGAAGTCTGACATGCTCAGTTAACCATGTACTTCCAACAGGAGCAACCTGTCAGATTTAATGAAATCTAGATTCACATCTCATTGCAGTTGGAGAATGACCATTCCCTTGTGTTCTACTGCAGCCTCTTGGAGTGTACTAAAGAACAACTAGAGCGCTAACTGCCTTACTTGTGACAAAGTGTGTCACATAAATGATGGTTAGTGCTGTGGAAAGAAACATTAGGACATATTTTAGGTGGGTTCTCAAATATTTCCCTGATGTACTTCCATCCGGAGCAGCCTGTCAGTTAATTTCCTTGTGTTCTAAAGAACAACTAGATCACTAACAGTCTTATTTATGACACAAGTGTGGCACACCTGAAGCCATCTTAATAGAATCAAACTGGTAAAATGTAAAACATTTCATTTAGAAACAAACAAAATGAGACGGGTTACTATGTTATATAAACTATGGTTGGTGCTATAGAAAGAAAATGTAGGTCATGTTTTAATGGAGTTCTCAGATATCTTCCTCTTCTATTTCACTAAAACATTCTGACATGCAGACTGAAAAATGCCCTTACAACACCAGCAGCAGCCAGCCAGTTGATTCCCTGGTTATCAGCAGCTGTACTACAGTGTTCGAAGGAGCAACTAGAGTTCTAACATTCTGAATCATGCCAAAAGTGTGGCACATCTGAGCACCATCTTGATAAAATCAAAGGCGAAAACTGAAAACATTTACTAATGAATATACTGTAGTGAATGAGGAACCTATGAAGCTTCATAACAACCAAGTCTTTTAACTCCTTTGCTGCTAGGCCTTTTCCCCTCCTGTGCTGAGCCTTTTTTTGGCTATTTGGAGCAGTTTGCCCTCATAACGTTTTGTTCACATAAGCTACCCACGCCAAATTTGAGTCTTTTTTTTCCAACATCCTAGGTATTCTAGAGGTACCCAGACTTTGTGCGTTCCCCTGAAGGAGACTAAGAATTTAGCCAAAACACAGCAATACGTTTTTTTGTTTTTTTTTAAATGGGAAAAAGGGCTGCAGAAGACGGCTTGTGGTTTTTTCCCCTGAAAATGGCATCAACAAAGGGTTTGTGGTGGTAAAATCACCATCTTCCCAGCTTTCAGGAACAGGCAGAGTTGAATTAGAAAAACCAATTTTTCAATACAATTTTGACATTTTACTGGGACATACCCCATTTTTACTATTTTGTGTGCTTTCAGCCTCCTTCCAGTTAGTGACAGAAATGGGTGAGAAACCAATGCTGGATTCCAGAAATCTAAACATTTCTGAAAAGTAGACACAATTCTGAAATCAGCAAGGGGTCATTTGTGTAGATCCTACAAGTGTTTCCTACAGACAATAACAGTTGAAATAAAAGAATATTGAAATTGAGGTAAAAAAACTGCAATTTTTCTCTATGTTTTACTCTGTAACTTTTTCCTGCGATGCCAGATTTTTTAAAGCAATATACCGTTACGTCAGCTGGACGCTTCTGGTTGCGGGGATATATAGGGCTTGTAGGTTCATCAAGAACCCTAGGCACCCTGGGCCAATAAATGAGCTGCACCTTGCAATGGGTTTTCATTCTATACCGGGTATACAGCAATTAATTTACTGAAATATAAAAAATGAAAAATAGGTATCAAGAAAACCTTTGTATTTCCAAAATGGCCACAAGATAAGGTGTTGAGAAGCAGTGGTTATTTTCACATCTCTGAATTCCGGGGTGCCCACACTAGCATGTGAATTACAGGGCATTTCTCAGATAGATGTCTTTTTTACACACTGTCTTACACTTGAAGGAAAAAATGTAGAGAAAGACAAAGGGCAATAACACTTGTTTTGCTATTCTGTGTTCCCCCATGTCTGCCGATAAAAATGGTACCTCACTTGTGTGGGTAGGCCTAGCACCCGTGACAGGACACATCACATTTTCACAAAGAAAACAGAGTTGTTTTTTGCAAAGTGGCTAGCTGTGGATTTTGGCTTCTAGCTCAGCCGGCACCTAGGGAAACTAAGCAAACCTGCGCAGTTTTGAAAACTAGACACCTATGGGAATCCAAGATGGGGTGACTTGTGGGGCTCTGACCAGATTCTGTTACCCAGAATCCTTTGCAAACCTCAAAATGTGGCCAAAAAAACACTTTTACCTCTCATTTCGGTGACAGAAAGTTCTGTAATCAGAGAGGAGCCACAAATGTCATTCCACCCCTTGTGGGGGTAGGCCTAGCGCCCTCCTAGCGCCCGCAACAAGAAAAGCCCCAAAACACAACGTGGACACATCACATTTTCACAAAGAAAACAGAGCTGTTTTTAGCAAAGTGCCTAGCTGTGGATTTTGGCCTCTAGCTCCGCCGGCACCTAGGGAAACCTAGCAAACCTGCGCAGTTTTGAAAACTAGACACCTAGGGGAATCCAAGATGGGGTGACCAGAATCCTTTACAAACCTCAAAATTTGGCCAAAAAAACACCTTTTCCTCTCATATCGGTGACAGAAAGTTCTGTAAACAGAGAGGAGCCACAAATTTCCTTCCACCCAGCGTTCCCCCAAGTCTCCCAATAAAAATGGTACCTTACTTTTGTGGGTGGGCCTACTGCCCGCGAAAGGAACTGCCCCAAAAACTATCTGGACACATCAAAATTATCAAATACAAAACTGCCTGTTTTTGTGGGGGCACCTATGTTTTTGGTCCTGGGCTCAGCAGCCTTCTAGGGAAACCTACCAAACCCGGACATTTCTGAAAACTAGACACCCGAGGGAGTCCAGTGAGGTGTGACTTGCGTGGATCCCCCAATGAATACTCAGCAAACCTCAAATGTAGCAAAAAAATCAAAATTTTCCCATATTTCTGTGTGGGATCACTGCACTGGGACAAATGTCATACCACCCAATGTTCCCTTCAGTCTCCCGGTATAACTGGTACCCCTTTTGTGTAGGTGGGCCAAGTGCTTGTGAAAGGGAAGAGCCAAAAACATGTCGATATTGAGGGGGAACCAAAAGGGGTCTAAAAGGGCAGTTTGCAAAAAAAAACATTTTTAGGCTGACAAGTGCATCAGAATTTTTATCGGTATAGATGAGACAATGCTGGGTGGTAGGAATTTTGTGGATTCCTGCAGATTCCAGAAGGTTCCATCACAGAAACGTGGGAAATATGTGTGATTTCCAGCAAAGTTGGAGGTTTGCAGGGGATTGTGGGTACAAAAATGGTGAGGGGTGCATGTGAAACACACCACCCTCGAACCACCCAGATGTTTAGTTTTCAGATGTGTCTAGGCCTTGTGGATTTTTCTACTTTGCAGCGTCCCAAAGTCCATAAAATGCAGCCCTCACCATTCCAAGTGGGGCGATTTTGAGAGTTAGCCAAGCTCTCATTGCCCAAATGTAAAACTAAAACCCAAAGTAATCAAATGTCTTCTTGCTTGCTGTGGGATAAGAGGTTTTGGAGTGCAGGGGAGAGCTGAAAGACTGTTACCCCCTCAGTTGGGGTGAGGTCGTAACCAGGCCCATACTGGTTGGTAACCACCACTCCAATATTTTTTGTATTTTTTTAATTCCCTGGCATCTAGTAGTCTTTCTGCCCCCCGGGGTTTGGATGAGGGGTAATTGCCCCATCTGCCCACTGGTGGGCAGAACAACTTTGGTCCCATTTATTTTTTAAAAAAAACTTTCCTGGCCTCTGGTGGGCTTTCTGCCCCCCCTTGGGGGCAGATGGGCCTTCCACAAATAGGCCCATCTGCGCCCAAGGGGGGCAGATATGGTCAACAGTAATGTGTCCCCATGGGGAGCGACCCTTACCTAAGGGGCTGCCCCCCTAAAGAAAACACACTCATACACACACACCAATCCCTGGTGCCTAAGTGGTTTCTGCCCCCCTTGGGGCCAGATTGGCCTAACAAAAATCGGCCGATCTGCCCCAAAGGGGGGCAGAAATGGTCTAAATACAATTTGCCTCCCAGGAGAGCGACCCTTGACTAAGGGGTCGCTCCCCACATCTAAAAAACAAAACAAAAAAAAACATTTTTTTTATCCCTGGTGCCTAGAGGTTTCTGCCACACCTGGGGGCAGATCGGCCTAATGACAATAGGCCGATCTGGCCCCGGGGGACAGAAAAGGCCTAAAATAAATTTGCCCCTCCTCCACCGGGGAGCGACCCTTGCCTAAGGGGTCACTCGCCACCTCTAAAAAACAAACAAAAATTGTATCCCTGGCACCTAGAGGCCTCTGCCCCCCCGGGGACAGATTGGCCTAATAAAAATAGGCCAATCTGCCCCCAGGGGGGCCAGAAATGGCCAAAAATAAATTTGCCCCAAAACCCCCACAACCCCCCCAGGGAGCGACCCTTGGCTAAGGGGTCGCTCCCCACCTCTAAAAAACTAAACAAACCAAAAAAATCATACCTGGCGCCTAGAGGCTTCTGCCCCCGGGGGGCAGAAATGGCCTAAAATAAATTTGCCCCCCACCCTCCCGGGGAGCCACCCTTGCCTAAGGGGTCGCTCCCCTTGCGTGACATTGGCGCAAAAAAATAGATCCCCGGTGCCTAGTGGTTTCTGCCCCCCTTGTGGGCAGATTTGCCTAACAAAAATCGGCTGATTTGCCCCCAAGGGGGGATGAAATAGTCTAAATACAATGTGCCCCCCCAGGGGAGCGACCCTTGGCTAAGGGGTCGCGCCCCACCTCTAACAAAGAAAAAAGAAAAAAAAAAATTATCCTTGGCGCCTAGAGGCTTCTGCCTCCCCCGGGGGCAGATCGGCCTAATAATAATAGGCCGATCTGCCCCCGGGGGGGGAGAAATGGCCTAAAATAAATTTGTCTCCCGTCCCCCCCCACTCCCCATGGGGAGCGACCCTTGCCTATGGGGTCGCTCCCCTTGCGTGACTTTAGCGCAAAAAATAAAATCCCCGGAGCCTAGTGGTTTCTGCCCCCCTAGGGGCAGATTGACCTAACAAAAATCGGCCGATCTGCCCCCAAGGGGGGCAGAAATAGTCTAAATACAATGTGCCCCCCAGGGGAGCGATCCTTGCCTAAGAGGACACTCCCCACCTCTAAAAAACAAAAAACAAAAATGTATCCCTGGCGCCTCGAGGCTTCTGCACCCCCTGGGGGCAGATCGGCCTAATAACAATAGGCCGATCTTCCGCCAGGGGGAGCAGAAACGGCCTAAAATAAATTTGCCCCCCCAAACCTCCCTGGGGAGCGACCCTTGCCTAAGGGGTCGCTCTCCTTGCATGACATTGGCGCAAAAAAAAGATCCCCGGTGCCTAGTGGATTTTTCCCCCCCTTGGGGGCAGATTGACCTTACAAAAATTGGCCGATCTGCCCCTGGGGGGGCAGAAATGGCCTATAATAAAATTGCCCCCCTGAGAAATGACCCTTGCCTAAGGGGTCGCTCCCCTTCCGTGAATTTGGCATAAAAAAAAAACTCCCTGAGGTCTAGTGGTTTCTGCCTCCCTTGGGGGCAGACTGGCCTCATAAAAATAGGCCAAACTGCCCCCCAAAATGATCCCTGGCGCCTAGTGGATTCTGCTCTCCCGGGGGCAGATCGGCCTAACAATAGGCCGATCTGCACCCGGGGGGGCAGAAAAGGCCTTGAAAAATATTGCCCCCCTGGGGAGCGACCCTTGTCCAAGGGGTCGCTCCCCTTATGCCAATTTTCAATAAAAAATAAATCCCTGGTGTCTAGTGGGCATTTCAAAAGCCGGATCACTTTACAATCAGGCTTTTCAAATGCTCTGAGAGACTTCAAAGGGAAGGAAATTCCTTGCCTTCCCTTTGAATGCTCTCAGGGCCCCATCACATGATCGGAAGAGAAATGCTTTGCATTTCTCTTCCGATCACGTTGGAAGCTGAGCTTCCAGTGCGATGGGGAAGTGGCCTCTGATGAGGTCAGTGCACATTTGCGCGCTGACGTCATCAGACGTCATTGGGGGGTCTCGGGGGGGTCGGGTGGAAGGGGAAGGGCTTCCCGTTCCATCCCTGCCTTGGGGGGTGGGAGGGAAGCCCACGTAATGGTTATGTCCTCGGCATATGAGCACTGTCCGCGGGATGTAACCATTACATCCGCGGCACAGAAGGGGTTAAGATGTCCACCAGTGGGGAAAAAGCCCAAATGAAGCACAAATATCACCCACATGTAGCCCAAGTATAGCCGAATTACATAAGTGTGCAAAGTACTTACTATTATTATTGTTTTTTGTGCAGTTTTAAATAGTATAGACATCGGTTCAAAGTATTGGAGTGGTTTACATGAGCATCAATTACATTACACAAGGACACTTTCATATTGGTTTTAGACATGGGAAGATTTAAGTGATTTGCTCAGAACCACAGGATGTCGAGGTGATGTCGAAACTTGAACCTCGTTCCCCAGTGGCAAAGTCTGCAGCTCTGGCGTAATGTAAAATCCTCTTCCCTAAGTGTAGCATATGATCAAGTGATCAGCTGGGTAAAAAAAATAAAGATAGCAAATAATTGTAAAGTGCTTTGTCACTATTTGTAAACTCAGAAATTATGTCCTCATTTACTTTTTTGGAACGCCTTCCATAATTTCTACGAAATAAAACCCTCTTTTTTAATCTCTAAAGGAAATGCTTTAGGTATTACAGTTTGTAATACATCATGATGATGTCAGGTGTGGCACAGTTTTGTAATAGATATAGAATGTTAAAAATCTAGTTGTTCATTAGAATACTGTGGGGAGATAGATGTCAGAGGCATGGACTCAGATAATTGAAGGCAGGGAGGAGGGTACAGAGGTAACAATTTAACCACTTTGGGCAGATGGGAGGGGCAGTGGTTGACCATGGAGGAGAGGGAAAAGGAAGGCAGGGGAAACAAACCTACCATGAAGGACAGGGAAGAGAGGATGTGGAAATATAACAGACTATTGAGGGCAGAACGAAGGGACAGTGGCAGTAAAACCAGACACACCAACAGACTTAATTCAGGCAGGAGACACCCAATGTTTTTAAGACAAAGATGGCTTTATTTTATCTGTCTGCTCCCTAAAATCTAGTCTTTTTCAATGTAAGTCTAGGTGGAAAATCTATTCCCCAGATTTATTTTTCAAAATCTCCCACTTACCAAGTTCACAATGTTGGTAAGTTTGGTGCATTGGATAACGGAGGGCAGGATAGGGTAGGGTCATGCACTCAGATAACACAGGGCAGGAGGGAGTTGGGCAGGGGCATAAACTGACTTTACAAGGCAGGCGTCAGAGGTTGCAGTTCCACAATACACCACACAGAGGGACTGCTGTCCAGAGCATTGGACCATAGAAAGAAATAGGGAAGGGAAAGTGCCATGCATATGGACAACAGAGAGCAGAGGAGAAAGAGGCAAGGGCAGCAAGCTGACCATACTGGACAGACAGGAGGGACAGTTGAAGCATAATGGGCCGTGACGAGTAATAGGGAGAGGGCAGGGCAAGTCACCGGACCAGACTGTTGTGTAGCCATTTTTAGTTATAGCTCCATGCACGTTAGTTTAACACACTAGGCCGCTGTGCACTTTGACCTAGATATATTTTATGCAACTTCGTATTGTTAATTTTACAATAACTAGTTTTACGGTCTTGTTTTAATTTCATCTATCTAACTTTTTTTTGCTTAGCCCAGCACTGTGTTCTCAAACAAGACATTCTCGATCACTTTGTGCTTCAGTCAAGGCTACAGTTTGGTACATTGCCGGTGAATGTGGTAGAAGTTTAGTCTCCAACATTCGTGGAAAATACACATCCTTATGTCGGGACGTTTTCTTAGAACAACAGCTGTGTTATTATAAAAACACTTCCTAGTCCCATTACACGTTAAGAGGGAGATTTCAGCCTGGGAAACATGACTGTATGCTAATTGCTGAATGCTTCGTTACAGATGCTAACACAGACTACAGGCCTTTGCTCAGGTATGAGGGTTGATGTCCTCCCAGGGGAACTTAGAAGGTAGAATTAGAGCTTAACATGCTGTGCTCAGATTATGACTTTGATAGGGAATAGTCTATAAATCCTAATGACAATACGATAGCATTATTCTTATGCTTCACCTTCCTTGTCACCATTTTATTATTGTCATGTTGTGTCGTCCTGGTTATTGCAGCTCACGCTTTTCTATCAAAACTGCAGTCGTTTTATTGAACCAATCTTTAAAACTCGTACTGCCTTTCATTGTCATTTATACATGAGACCGAATTGTGAATGAGAGAACCGGGTGCGACCTGAGTGACCATGACTTCCCTGAGAAGAACAATATGTCATGCGCTCGGCTGCCTAATCATCTCTATCTCGTGATGGAGACGAGGCACTGCTAGTTAGCTGGAGCAAAACTCGGATTTGGAGCGACAGGTGTCACCCACAGTGGGTCAGACTCAGTCCCCCACACCGTGGACGATCTTGCTGCTCAAAATCCAGTAGTCTCATTAGAATAATGAGAGCCTACGCGACAAGACAGGGCAGGAGGGAGGGGATAGGAGCCTCCACATAGAAAATGGAAGGCTAGGGTGAAGGGGCAGGGCAGGACCAGCAAACTGACCATGAGGGTAGGCTGGATGGACAATGAAAGCACAACACACCATGAAGGGCAATAGTGAGATTATAATGTCATACATACAGACAACAGAAGGAGGGAGAAAGGGTATAAGGGACAGCAAGCTGACCACACTGGCCAAGTGGGAGCGGTTGTGACAGCAAAGAAGACCTTGCATGGCAAGCAAGAGGGTTAGTGGCAGCACAAAGGCCATGGTGGTCAAGAGGGAGGGGCTGGGGCATGCACAAAGGACCCTAGAGAACAGTAGGGTGGGGTAGGGGCTGGACACAGACCAGTAAGGGCTTCATAACAGACCACGCAGGGCTAGCAGGAGAAGCAGCTGCATATCAACAGAGCATGAAGGGCATAAGGGAGTGGCAGCAAAGTGGACCATGGAGGACAGGAGGGAGGAGATAGAGGCATGGAACTCCAAAAATCAGGGTGGAAGTGACAGGGACAGGTGGTAGCCACCTGACCATATTAGGTAGCTGGGAAGGGCAGTGGTATCTCAACAAAACACTAAGGGCCATATTTATACTTTTTGACGCAAAACTGCGCTAACGCAGTTTTGCGTCAAACAAATTAGCGCCGGCTAACGCCATTCTGAAGCGCCATGCGGGCGCCGTATTTAATCAATGACGTTAGCCGGCGTTACCCGCCGGCGCTGCCTGGTGTGCGCGGAAAAAAACGACGTACACCAGGCAGCGCCGGCGTAGGGGGATATGGAGCTTGGGCGTATAAAAATGGGGCAAGTCAGGCTGAGGCAAATTTTTCGCCTCAACCCGATTTGCGCCATTTTTTTCGACTCCCAACCCCCATAGAAATGACTCCTGTCTTAGCAAAGACAGGAGTCATGCCCCCTTGCCCAATGGCCATGACCAGGGGACTTCTGTCATGGGCATAGTGGCATGTAGGGGGGCACAAATTAGGCCCCACTATGCCACAAAAAAAAAAAAATACTTACCGGAACTTACCTTAATGTCCCTGGGATGGGTCCTCCTGGGGTGGGCAAGGGTGACAGAGGGTGTCCCTGGGGGCATGGGAGGGCACCTCTGGGCTCCTTCCGAGCCCACAGGTCCCTTAACGCCTGCCCTGAGCAGGCGTTAAAAAATTACGCTAACGAGGGTAGACGTCATTTTTTTTGACCCGCCCACTCCCGGGCGTCATTTTTGCCCGGGAGTATAAATACGACACACATGCCTCGGAGTCATTTTTTAGTAGGGAACGCCTCCCTTGCATATCATTAACGCAAGGAAGGTGTCCACGCTAAAAAATGACGCAAACTCCAAGATCTTTGGCGCTCAACGCGTCTAACGCCAAAGTATAAATATGGAGTTAGTTTTGCGTCGGATTTGCGTAAAAAAAAACGACGCAAATCCGGCGCAAACAGAGTATAAATATGCCCCTAAGAGTAGACAAGAAGGGCAGTTGCAGCTCCATGGGACATGGTGGGCAAAAAAGAGGAAGGAAGGGCATACACCCAGTCCCCAGAGGGTGGGAGAAGGAGGGTAGGGGCAGTAAGCAAAGCACAGAGGCTAAACAGAAGGGCAATAATGGGGTATAGAATTGGGCAATGGAGGGCAGGAGAAGTGGGCAGAGACATCAAGTGAAATGGATGGCAGTGGCAGCACATCAAGCCATGCAGGACAGGAGGGAGGGGGCTGGTGCATGGACTCGGACAACAGATGATAAGGAGGTGGTGGATGGCACAGCACTGTTCAAGGAAAGCGGGAAGGGCAGTGGCAGATCAACAACCACACAGAGTTGTGATCACTAAACTTCACATTGTCACTGACATTCTCTAGTTATGGTTAGCTCTCAAGTTACTATAATGCATTCTATAAAGTAACTATAACTCGGGTCCATGCCATGCACAGTGTTGTCAGAAATTGTCAGCTGTCACGAGTAATGCTATCAATGATGTCACGGCACACACCATGAGCATTGCAATACTGAGGCCATAGGCATTGAATGGCAAGGGCATGAGTAATAGTTGCTTAAGATAACTATAGCTGATGAATTTCAGTGTCTTTTTAGTTTAAAATGTTTCATTGTCACTGAAATTTTTACGTAAATATACCATTACTGTAACCTTTGGATTTTCCAGTGAATTTCTAAGGGGTTTGTTTAATGTAACATAAGATGCAATTACAATTATGATAACATCCCTTTAACCTTTATGTTTTTAACTGAATTTCTATGGATTTTTTAATAATAAAGAAGTATTTTATAACCATACGTAAAGCCAAACCTATGCCACGCATTTTCTTTGGCTGTGCATGCTACGGGGTTATGTGAAGGACCTACCCTGCAGCCAGGCCCTGTGTTCATCTCCCCCAAGCAGCAAATTCCCCTCCCCCACGGTGTGCATGGCTGAATGGTCCCATGCCAAACCCCTGCAAATGGCTTGTGCGCAATGGGTAGTTGGGTGCAGGGCCTGGCTCCAAATCACCCACTGGTGCACATGGCTGAATAGAAGGGGTGTACCAAACAATAAGGATTGAACCTTGTATCCAGACTGGAACCCAGGTCAAATATGCAATACAAATACAACAGTCCAGTGGGCAACACTTTAAAGCAGGTCTATCATGCCCTGGAACCCTTTTTCACAGTAGGGTTGATATATACTAATGAATGAGACAAAAGGGCCCAAAATATCTTGTCAATGTGATATATAATCTCATAACATCAACATGATAAAGTAGAACAATCAGTGCAGGTATACACAGCTATACATATATACACATCCTAATAACATAAGGTATCCACGTTGCAAAACGGATCAATCAGAGCATATCCATATACACAACCATCTCCGTAGGAATACCCTATGAGAATGTTGATGTTTCGACCCATAAAGGAGCCAATCTACAAGTCTGTTCAGGACATCATCATCCAACTAATGATTTTAAGCCCAAAGGATGACACCTAGCCTTGAGGGTGAACATGTGGAATCAATCCTACTGGGCCACCCTGGTAACGAGGCAACACCTTGGAACAGGCAACTCTGTATCCTAGAACATCTCCAAAATCTGAAGTCTTCTCTGCCCATCCTTTTCTTAGTGTCATATTTGAGGAACAATCTTACCGAATCTGGAGAATTGTGTTTAACCCTGCCCCAGCAGTGTTAAGGGACAGAACATCTAACACTTCTTTGAAATGGGCAGAGAAAGTATTAGGATATTTGGAGATCACATAATGGAGCTCATTGCATGCCTCTAGGGAGGAATATGTCAGAGCAATATTCAGCTTGATCAAGATGGATTTGATAGGTGGCAATACTCCATACTTTCTTTTGTAGGAAGCTCTGTTATGGTGGTTCTATCCAAAATACTGTTTCTATGTCTCTGTAGAACACTTCACATTGAAAAGCATTTGATTGTGAGTTAATATCTTTATTTTGCAAAACAATTATCTGGGAAGACATACAGACTAAAATAAAAGCCTCCCAGTACAAACTGGATAACATAGATTAGGGTACTGGGATTCTAAATTTTCTTCAATATCACTAAGCAATTCAGTTAAGATTTTTAGTGCAGAAAACTTGTTCGAAACGGAGAATGAATGGTGCATTAAAGATCAGGCACTAAGTCATTGACCACTAGGTGAAGTTCCTTGGCTCCCTAGATCCTATCAATACCAAAAGCTGTACATCTATCTAGCAAATAAAATGACCCTGAGAAAGCTGGATCAGGTGGGCCAGAAACAGGACACGGCATGGTTTGTCACTCCATTCATCCATTATGGGTAATCCTTAATTTACACAAGGAATGACACTGGAGCATTTCCTTCTATAGCAAAGAGAGGGTTTTTAAGTGATACTTGTAGGGGAGGCATTTCCAGCATGCTAGATAGAAAGTTGGAAAACAGAGAGGTACTGATATTTACAACTGCAGCATTGGGTGCTCCACCCATCAGTTACAATAGCACCAGACAAACTTTATTGCCTTTTGCGTAACTGGTTGCCTACTGAGAAGAGAAGGTGCACCTTATCTCTTCTATTTGTACAATTCCCAATACCCTGATTTCTTCTGAGTGCCACAGTTTTCAGGACGTGAGACAGCATTATCTGGGGATACATGTAGGTGAGGGTTAGTGGGGAAGACCATTAATAAAAGCATATAACACTTATCTTTTATATGAAGGTATAAGACAGCTAAAATTATATTTAGATGGTACTACACATTAATCTGTTACCCAAAATGGATATTAGTTGAGATGCCACTTGCTGCAGAGAATGTAGGAGCTTGGGCTCTGTTATGTGCAGATTTTGGTCTCTCTCAAAGGTGTGGAGGTTCTGGAAGGTAGTCCTTAGCAGCACTGAACACATTATGGGACCGGACACTGCCTAGATGTCTGGAAATTATCTTCTGAGGCCCCCCTTCAAAGCAGCTTACCATCTGTATATAAAGAGACTTAAAATGGGTGCATTTAACTGTCGTTAGTAAAACAAGTGTTGTTAACACAGTGGGGTAATTGATCATTTCCTGGGTGGGTGGAATGGCTGTGGATGATGTAGACTTCTGAGAGAAATCAGCTCCAGTGTTACACTTTCTGCATGGTATATGATCCGTTTTACTTCCAGTGTTGCCAACATGGTGATTTTTTGAACACTGCTATTTAGCCATGGCAATGTTAGAATTTATGGTGTGATTGAAAAGAGAGATTTGTTTCAGCCACTCTCTATCAGTGGCAATCTCATGTTTGGAATTGGTGTGGATGGCAGGGAATTTCCATCAAGGGGTTGGAAAGAAATGAACAATAACTGATTGTGTCTTAATGTTTATTTAAGGTGCCAAAGGTGTACATGATGGGCACTGTTATAATATTTGCGTATAGCTGCATACTTAATTAAATTGCACACAGCTCTTGAATGGGAACACATTTTCTACTGTCACAAACCTGATACCAATCTATGATTGTCACAGAACATATTGAATTATGTTGGATTAGTTGCTGTTGTTGTGTCACAAAAGTATCTTACAATTGTGAGGAATGTACACATGTAAAGTTACTCTTAAACTTCTTTGTAACTTTATTACTTTAACTATTCACAAAATCTGATTCTAAACTTACTTAAAAGTATAGCCGTGCATGTCTCCAATCCCGAAAATGAGAGTGGAGTCAAATTTACAAGTGTAGGTTACTACTGCCAAAAAGATAAACAGTAAGTCAAGCACCAAATTGGGACAAACACTAATACTGAAACACCCCTTCATATGAATTAAAATAGTAGAACTCCCTAGGAAAGAATATTACAAGGAATTAAATTAAATTAAGTCAAATAAATTAAATTAACGAAAATAGTTAATAATATAAATGAATTTAGTTTAATATATTAAAGGATGTACAGATTGTTTTATAGGTAATTTATTTATTTTTTAATAAAAATGTATGTTACATTCATTAATATATTCATAAACATGTATTAAGATAGTTTATTCTTCAAAAATAAATGTGTCTTATATTTGGATATTTTTTAAACATTAAATTATGGTTATTTATATTTTTTATTATTTTACACAACTTAGATTATTTTAACATGATTTACTATGGTGAATAAGTCTTATATTTTCTATGGGATGGCACTGCAGTACCAGTGGGTTTCCATGTGCAGTGCTGGAATTACTTCAGCTCTGAGCTTCAGTAAATTGCTACTGTTCATGGCACCTTTTAGTTTTCAGTTTTTTTAGAAGTGCAATTTATGAATCGTAATGTGCTTGCTTACTCTTTTGTGAGTGGGTGTTCCTCCCTACCTAATCACCTCTTTAATACTCCTTTACCCCAGCTTACTCCTTCTTAAACACCTCCCATGTAGAAGTAAGTGTATCCAGCCACTCACCTGGTCCCTCCACATTTATTGGAAAGTAGAAAACTTACCTGTGTGAGGATCTCCTTATAGAAAAGATAGGAGGTTTGCACTCAGGTTTGTTAATAGCATTTTGTACTACTTTAGAAGAACTGTCAGAATGCAAATAAACTCACAACAAATTGCAGTTTGTTGTACTTTCTTTCAGTGCCAAAAATGTAAAGTCGGAAGATACACTGGAGGACTTTTTGAGGTTCAACTTTACAATCTTTTTGCTTCATATGGAGCAATCACTGTTTTATAACCTCATTTTACGTAAATGAAAAGTGCCCACTTCCAAACAATTCTCCATCTGAGGAGTCTTGTTATTTCTTCATTTCTAGGGCTTCCATAAACAGTATTGCCTATGCTTTCTCTTTAGTCCTGTGCCTAACTAGAACACATATCTGTGGAAAGAAGTGGTATGGTGTTTAACCCCTTCGCTGCCAGGCCTTTTCCTCCTCAAGTGACAGGCCTGTTTTTTTTGCTACTTGGGGCAGTTCGTGCTTAGGCTCTCATAAGTTTTTGTTCACATAAGCTACCCATGCCAAATTTGCATCCTTCTTTTCCAACATCCTATGGATTCTAGAGGTACCCAGAGTTTGTGGATTCCCTTGAAGGACACCAAGAAATTAGCCAAAATACAGGGAAAATTTTGTTTAAAAATATAAAATGGAAAAAGAGCTGCAGAAGAAAGCTTGTGGTTTCCTTCCCTGAAAATGTAATCAACAAAGGGTTTGCGGTGCTAAAAACACCATCTTCCCAGCTTTGGGGAACAGGCAGACCTGATCAGAAAACCCAATTTTCAACACAATTTTGGCATTTTACTAGGACACACCCCTTTTTTACTATTTTTTGTGCTTTTGGCATCCTTCCAGTTAGTGACAGAAATGGGTGTGAAACCAATGCTGGATCCCAGAAAGCGAACCATTTTTTAAAAGTAGACAAAATTCTGAATTCAGCAAGGGATAATTTGTGTAGATCCTACAAGGTTTTCTTACAGAAAATACCAGCTAAAATAAAAAAATATTGAAATTGAGGTAAAAACAAGCCATTTTTCACTACGTTTTACTCTGTAACTTTTTCCTTACAGTCAGATTTTTAAAAACAATATACCGTTTCATCTACTGGACTCTTCTCGTTGTGGGGATATACAGGGCTTGTATATTCATAAAAAACACTAGGTACCCAAAGCCAATAAATGAGTGCACCTTTCAATAAGTTTTTATTCTATTCTGGGTATACAGCAATTCATTTAATGAAATATAAAGAGTGAAAAATAGGTATCAAGAAAATATATGAATTTCCAAAATGGGCACAAGATTAGGTGTTGAGAAGCAGTCGTTATTTGCAAATCTCTGAATTCCGGGGTGCCCATACTAGCATGTGAATTACAGGACAATTCTCAAAAAGACTTATTTTTTCCACACTGTCTTACATTTGGAAGGAAAACATGTAGAGAAAGACAAGGGGCAATAACACTTGTTTTGCTATTCTGTGTTTCCCCAAGTCTCCCGATAGAAATGATACCTCACTTGTGTGGGTAGGCCTAATGCTTGTAACAGGAAACGCAACATGGACACATCACATTTTTACCTTGAAATCTGACGTGTTTTTTGAAAGAAAACAAAGGTGTTTTTTGCAAAGTGCCTTCCTGTAGATTTTGGCCTCTAGCTCAGCCAGCACCTAGGAAAACGTACCAAACCTGTGCATTTTTGAAAACTAGACACCTAGGGGAATCGAGGATGGAGTGACTTGTGGGGCTCTCACCAGGTTCTGTTACCCAGAATCAAAATTTGGCAAAAAAAACACGTTTTCCTCACATTTTGGTGACAAAAAGTTTTGGAATCTGAGAGGAGACACAAATTTCCTTTCACCCAGCATCCCCCCAAGTCTCTTGATAAAAATGGTACCTCACTTGTGTGGGTAGGCCTAGGACATGCAACAGGAAATGCCCCAAAACCCAACATGGACACATCACATTTTTCCCAAAGAAAACAGAGCTGTTTTTGGAAAGCGCCTAGCTGTGGATTTTGGCCTCTAGCTCAGCCGGCACCCAAGGAAACCTACCAAACCTCTGCATTTTTTAAAACTAGACACCTAGGGTAATCCAAGATGGGGTGACTTTGGAGTTCTTCCCAGGTTCTGTTACCCAGAATCCTTTGTAAACCTTGCCTAAGAGGATGCTCCACTCACGTGAAAATGACAACAACAACAAAAAAATCCCTGGTGTCTAGTGGTTTCTGCGCCCCTTGGGGGCAGATTGGCCTAATAAAAATAGGCTGATAGAAACGGCCTAGAATTCATTTTTCCCTCAGGGGAGTGACCCTTGCGAAAAAAGTCTAGGGGTTTCTGCTCCCTTAGGGGCAAATCGGGCTAATTATATTAGGCCGATTTGCCCCCGGGGGGCAGAAACAGCTGTAAAATAATTTTCCCCCTGGGGAGCAGCCCTTGCCCAAAGGCCTGCTCCACTTCTGCATAAACAAACAAAAATAACAAACTCCCTGTTGTCTAGTGGGCATTGCTGTTGCCCAATCGCATCGTATTGCGATCGAGAAGCAGAAATGCTGAGAAAGACATCAAAGGAAAGGAAAGGCTTTTCCTTTCCTCTGATGCCTCTCTCGGCCCCTCCACGTGATCGGAGGAGAAATGCTTTTGCATTTCTCCTCTGAACTGCATTGGAAGCTCAGGGGCAGGCCTCTGATGAGGTCAGTGTGCAATTGCACACTGACGTCATCAGAGGCCATGGGGGGGAGCCAAAGAGGGGTGGAAGGGGAAGCGATTCCCCTTGCATCCCTGCCCTGGAAGTGCCAAGGCGAGGCTCAAGGGGGGAGGGAGCGAGTCCAAGGACTTAACGGGTACGTCCTTGGCGTCTGAGCGCCACAGCCTAGGACATAACCGTTACGTCCTTGGCTGCCAACAGGTTAATAGTGCAAAAGAACGTATCATTCTGGAGTTGGTAGTGAAGCATTTGAACTGGAATGTGGTGACATGGGATAAATTTCTTTCAATGATCGCACGCTCATCTGAAATTTAAGGGTACTTTTGCAACATTCCACCTAAAGAACCTGATTGTTTTATTTGAAAAAAATAAGCCCTTTATCACAAGTACTGAGATTGGCAAACACTCGTGATGCTTCATGCTCCTCCCTTTACATCGCTTGCAAGAAAAGGACAAATACACGTGGCCACAGTGGGCAGCAGCATGGACATCATTTAGGGGTCGCCAGGGGTCTCAGCCGCCTGGCCTCAGAGGTGGCAAATTCAGTGTCAGGGACCCAGGGGCAGCTCGTTCTTATGGACGTCATTTGGGGCTCCACTGTTTGGTTTCTGTCAATTTGTTATTACACAAATAATGAATAATGATGTATTAGTTACTATTAGTGTATTAAAATTGGAGTACATTTAGCTGGAACATGCCCTTCGATAGCAGCTGAGGTAAGTAAAAACATTTTTTAAATGTCTGTTGTGTGAGTGCGTGCGAGTGAGAGTGTGTTTATATCATGTGATGTCACTTCTGTTTCCCCCTGGCATTGTATTGAGGTCCATGGGCAGCAGACGGAATATGCTTGCTGAGGAAGCAATGCATAACTTGCAGGTATAACAAGGTGGCTGAACAATATGGAACGTCACCATGCAATTTTCATTACTGTTGCCCAGTAAAAGATGGAAATGTTAGTCTCTGATTGAAGTAGACGGGCCACCAGACAACCATCGTTATAATGTATCTTGGAAGATTTGTATTTCATAACTCTTTTTCTACAACCAGACATTTCTCAGCTTCCACATTCTGTAATGAAGTTTAGTACATTCGGGAGTTGAACAGCAGGTTGTCAAAACAGTCCAGGACAGTCACTCAAATTAGGGGCATATTTAAGAGCCATTGCGCCACCTTTGCCCTGCCTTAGTGTCATTTTTTTTACGCTAAGGCGGTGCTAAGGTGGCCTTTTCCCTGCGGCATATTTACAAAGTGGTGCAATGCATGCATTGTGACACTTAGTAACCCCTTGCGCATTATTCTGCCTGCATCCGGCATAATGTATGCAAGGAGGGTGTCCCAGCACTAGGAGGCCTACAAACGTGGCGCAGTGAAATTTAACAGATTTTACTGCGCCATTTTTTGCATCATCTTAAACGCCTGCTCAAAGAAGGCGTTAAAAAGACGCACCCATAGCAACCAATGGGCCTCCTTGCACTTTTCTACACTAGCGTCAACATTTTTTAAGCTACTGTTGCAAAGGACCACAATAGCATCAAAAATGTTGATGCTATTGTGCTAAAAACTGCCATGGAGTGCCATATTATAAATATGGCGCAACCATAGTGCCGTTAGGTGCCGGTAGGGGTAATGCAGAAAAAGTGGCACATCAGATCTGATGCACCACCTTTTCATAAATATGGGCCTAATCATGACAGAAAAGAAAGAATTTTAGACAGAGAAAGAAAAAGAGCGAGGGAGAAAAAGACAGAGAGAAAGAGAACTAGAAATTAGTGAATAATCTAGGCACACTACATACTGTGCAAGGTAAGAGGTAGTCGGGGGAGAAAACCTCCACCCAAGAAAAAGAGAAGGAAGGACAGATGTAGTATTCCAATGAGAAAAGTAAGCACAATATGAGTAACTTGCTGTATGGAAATCCACCTGCTCCTACATATCCACTTATGTATTATTTTCTTAGTCTGGAATATTTGTCTCTATGAGGACATCCTGATGCCATAAAATAGGGTGACAACCTGCTCTGCGAACAATAGGGATGGGTTTTCCTGGGCTGAAGTGGCGGTCAAACGTTAAAGATTATGGACCGAATTCACAAAGGTGTCTATGTATTTAAATTCTCTTAGGCGTATGCATATGTTCAGTTATGGGTGCAACGTTTTTGATTGTGTGTGACTGCGCACTCGTGATTGTGACAAACCACGCCAAAATCTCTACCAGTATTGGAGTGGAGGAAAATCCGTTCTCTCACAAAATGGCTCACAGATAGAAAGGAAGACGGGCTGGACTTGGAAAATGCTGCGGCTTCCTTCCTCCCTCTCTCCCTCCCTTGCTCCCTCCTTCCCTCCCTCTCCTGTAGTATTACGTGTATTCAGCTACTCCCCTGGTCCTCAACATTTATTGGAAAGTAGAAAACTTACATGTCTGAGGATCTCCCCATAGATAAGATTGGAGGGGTGGAGGTTTACACTCATAGGTTTGTGAATAGAATTTCGTGCCACTTTAGGAGTACCGTCATAATACCACTGAACTCACTACTAAATGCAGTTTATGAATACGCCTCATTCTCTTCAGTTTGTTAGACTTTCTTCCGGTGCAAAAAAAAAACAAAGTCAGGAGATCTACTGGAGCACTTTTCGAGGCTCAGTTTTACAATCTTTGTGCATCCTATGGAACAATCATTGTTTTATAACCTCACTTTCCCTAAACGAAAGTGCCCAGTTCCAAAAAATTCTCCATCTGAGGGGTCACGTTATTTCTCCATCTCTAGGGCCTCCATAAACAGTGCTGCCTATGCTTTCTCTTTATTCCTGGGCCTAAATGGAACATATATCTGCGGAAAGAAGCGTTTAATTGCGCAAAATAAATTATAAATCTGGAGTTGGTTGTGAAGCATTTGAACTGGAATGTGGTGACATGGCTTGCATTTCTGTCAATGATGCCACGCTCATGTTGAATTTAATGGTACTTTTGCAACATTCCACCTAAAGCGCCCCTTCCTTCTTTCTCAAATAACAATAGACCACATGCTAGCTCCCTTTTCAGCAGCTGTAAGTAGGTATCTATAACAACAGCTGTGTAATCATATTTGCTTTGTCTTGGGTGCTGAACTATGCTGCGTGCTATTTTTCCGCATTATAAAGTACCCTTTCATTGTGTACCAGAGTGTGATTTAACCCAGCGATGTAGCACGAAGCATTATAAACAATCAAACTGGGAAAAGCAATGACATTTAGTGAAGGATTACCTGTGCATTTTAATTAATGCTCCAATCCAATTTGTGTGGGGTTACTTAGTGGTTAATGTCAGAGATAGAACCAAATGCTCACTAATGTGATTGACTGCCTCTGCAGATTTCATTTTTCATATCCAATCTGAGCTACATAGATACTGCTCTTATTAATGCGCATATCGCACTGGTGTACAATAGAACATTAGAGAGCACAGTCATGCCTTATCAGAAAGATAACACTCACCAGTGTCTCTTAGGCATACCCCTCTTAGGTAGCTCTTTGTAGCCTGCTAATCTGGATTTCCCCAAAATTAAAGGTATAAGCAGAAGCTAGGGGTATGCAGATGCAAAGTGAGTTACAGGAGTGTACAACATTCACAGCAGCTTGGTCAGTTCAACATCAAACAACCTATTGTGCATCTCACCAATTCTTGCACAAAGGACTATTTATTGTTCCTGTGTTTGCAGTATAGTAAACTCATGCCGTCAAATTAAAGCAGATTTTATGTGTCCCCTATCTATTCCATATCTTGAAGCCTTTGATAAATGTTGTTGGCCTAATTAAAATAATATGGAGAAGCTAATTTGCATCTGGTATGTGATGCGAGTCCATTTTAATGTCCATTTTAATGATGCATGTATCATTCTTTTCAGGGAAGGGACTTGGGGCCTCATTTACAAGTGGCCTGCATTGCCGTTGCACCAATTTGGTGCAGGCTGCAGGGCCATACCAAGAAGTCCACGCAAAGCCACTTCTCATGGCTTTACATGGCCTTGTAGATTTGACCCCCATTCACTCAGTACTCTCAGTAAAAGGTGCATTCCATGGGTGTTGTTATGGATGTTCCCATGCAACACTCATGAAATCTGTTGCATTCCCAGATTTACAAGCTTTCGTAGGCCTCGGAATGCGTTAGTTTCCTACGCCACACTGGAGGTGGTGTAACGGTGGCTCAACGGGGAGAAATAACATTATTTCTCCCCATTTTTCCTCTTTCTATGTGTGCTGCTTTCTGCAGCACACAGAGAGGGAGGAAAACACCCCTTGTGATTGCTTTGGTATGGGAGGAGGTCCATACCTGCACAAAAACAATCACCCTGGCAATGTAGGCATCCTTGCACCATGCTGCATGTGTGCCTGAGTTGGCGCATGTCAGCAATTTGTGTGCCAGCGCATGGGACATGGACAGGATTGAGTCATATATTGTAGATACAGTGAATTCCTGCCCTTTTGTTTTGACACAAGGCAGTGCAGCAAAATGGCTTTTGAGGCTGCCCTGCGCCAACACTTCACAAATTAGGTTCTTGATGTGCAATTACATTGCTTCATTATTTGTGGTTTTGTAATAAATTTGTGGTTTTCGTAATAAAGCTAATCGCAAATAGCTGCATAACATTATTATATAGTAGATCTGGATATTCATTTGTTTTTTATGGGGTTTTATGAAGTGCTGCTTGTTGCCTTGCTGATAACACAGGCTCTGAAGTTATATCAGGAAACGTATTTAACCTGGATTGGGCAGTTAGAGTTCAGTCAGTGAAATGGGGACCCAAACTTCTAACCTTTGTCCCTACTCCAAGCGAGCTAGATTCAATTATACACAAGATTTAAAAGTCTCCATTTCAGTTTCTTCATAAGTCACATAGACACCAGCTCAGCCTTAAATACTGTGCACCAGGCATTCTACATTCTTGAGCTGTGCACTCCCATGGATGGCCATTCATGTTTTATTTATTTGAAGACTCTAGTGATCAGGACCTAGTTTTTAGCATAAAATATTGTGCGGAACGTAGTGGGGTGCACAGTTCCTGAGTACAAAGGTCATAAGGTACATTTATACAATAAGGTGTAAGGGCCATATGTACTTTGAAAGTCTGGGGGGCTCATTTACAAGGCCCTTGTGCTGCCATAGCGTAATTTATTAATGCTATGGTAGTGCAAACGGTCCGCAACACAGCACTGCATTTACAAACTGGTGCAATGGTATCATTGTGTCAGTTAGTAAAGCCTTGCACCACATTATACCTGCGCTAGGTATAATGTATGCAAGGTAGACATTTGTTGGAAATGGCCCTTTTTGCAGGTTCATCCCTAAACCTTTTGCCTCCTTCCTCCTATTTTTTCTGACCTGTTTTTGTTGGCTTTAGTACTCTGGGTACTTTACCACTGCTAACGAGTGCTAAAGTGCATATACTCTCTGTGTAAATTGTATTGTTGATTGGTTTATTCATGGTTGGCATATTTGATTTACTAGTACGTCCCTAGTAAAGTGCACTAGAGGTGCCCTGGGCCTGTAAATCAAATGTTACTAGGGGGCCTGCAGCACTGGTTGTGTCACCCACATGTAGCCCTGTAAACCTATCTCAGGCCTGCCACCGCAGTGTCTGTATTTTCAGTCTTGCACAACAGAAAGTCTCTGTTGTTCACAAGATCCTGCCTTGCCCAGGCCAGGCCCCAGACACACACCAGGGGGTTGGAGACTGCACTGTGAGAGGGCAGGCGCAGCCCATTAAGGTGCAAGTGACAACTCCTCACTCCACTCTAGCACAGATGGCTCATCAGGATATGCAGGCTACATCTCAGCTCCCTTTGTCTCGCTGTCTAGAGAGGATTCACAAACAGCCCAACTGTCAAACTGACCCAGACAGGGAATCCACAGGCAGTGCCACAGAATGGTTTAAGCAAGAAAATGTCTACTTTCTAAAAGTGGCATTTTCAAACTAATAATCTAAAAACCAACTTTACTAAAAGATGTATTTTTAAATTGTGAGTTTGGAGACCCCAAACCCCATATTGCTATCTGCACTTTAATAATGTTTAAGACAGTCCCCTTGTTAACCTGTGAGACAGATAGGCCTTGTAGCAGTGAATTTAGAAGTATTTCACCTTTAGGACATGTAACACACATCAGTACACGTCCCACCTTTAACATACACTGCACCCTGCCCATGGGGCTACCTAGGCCTACCTTAGGGTGCCTTACATGTTCGAAAAAGGGAATGTTTAGGCCTGGCAAGTGGGTGCACTTGCCAAATTGAATTGTAGTGTTTGGTACTATTAGTGAAATTAGTGTTGAAACTTTGTTGTGGTCATGTGTCCCCAAACATTTTGACTTACTCTCTACCTTCCCTTATTGCTGTGTCAAGGGAGCCACAGATTAAATTGGCAGAGTAGAAGGAGTACTTTTTGAGTATGGCATCTAAAACAAACCAGTTTGCAACATGACCATAAGTGGGGTAAGTATCGCTATTGTAGCTGACTCCGGCTACCCTACTCTATCAGTAATAGGAAAATGTTGGGAGAAAATGCCATTGAAGTTTTAGGTGAACACAGACATTCATCCAGTCACATTTACAGGTGAGAACATTCCTATATTGAGGTGCCATATGTTACCTTTTGAGTTTAAAGGTAGAAAAATCATTAGTAAATTGTATGTTGCCAAAGTGGGATGTTGCCACAGCGAGACCTTCAGTTTAATGTGGAGTGACTAAAAAGAATTAAACATAGTATTAAATCTCAACAGTGTGGCTCAAGTACTTTTGTTGGAAGAGTCAGAGCAAGCTCTTGTTGTGAAATTACAGGGAGATTTTCCTGAGGTCTTGTCAGGCCAGGTTGGTAATTAAAGGAATTCTGTACACAAAATAGTGTTGAAGGACGGGCGAATGTGCAAGTTATATGTACCTTAGGGCATGAGTTATAGTTACTTGAGAATACTGTAAAAGCTGAATTTCTATGTTTTTTTATGTTTAAAATGTGAGCTTTACTATAATATCCTTATAACCTTTGATTTTTTTCAGTGAATTTCTATGTTTTTTTTAACATAAAGTAATTTTAATCACTATATATTAATCCATCCACCACCACACACAGCCTTTGGCTGTGCGCAGCGGGGGCTGGCTGCAGGGACTGACCTGGAAGCCATCATCTTCAGTGTCAGAAATAGCTAAAGATGGTGAAGAGGTAACAGCAGTCACTAAGTTTTCAGTTTCAGTCTTTTCTTCACCATCTTGATTTGAAGACTGATGAATCAAAGGCCTAGCTGCGAAAGGTCTCTGGCAATAGCCTTCCCCGGGTGCTGGGCAGTCATCATATGTTTCTTTGTAGACACCATGTGCAAAGGTTCAGCATCATATGGAGCATCAGTTTTTCTTTTGTGCATCTGTTGGGCAATCAACAAATTTCATTTATTAAACCTCATGACCTTTGCATGTTGCTTCCTGTCTGCATAAACTTTTATTTTCTGCTTGTTGAGCAAGTCCCTTGTATGAATCATGTTATTGTTTTTTTCTCTCTTGGTGGTCATTGGGATAACTTGGTTGCCATTGCTCTCAGTGGCTATTCTCCCCCATAGATGCTTAGGGAGTTCTGGCATATTCAGGATATGTTGAGTACCATAGGTAACGGCAGTTGCTTTTATGACAGGCCTTGAGTTCCTTACGAACTCTTTCATCTAAGTACATAAAACAAGCTCAGTCTTGGAGAACTGTTTTGGTGTCTACAATTCCTCAATATCCTTTGTGAGCCACTTCAATTATTTTTGTCTCAGGCTCTCCAGAATCAGGATTCTCGACCCTCGCCGTATAACTCCTTCATGAGTTATGGATAATTGTCCTTCGATATTTCTGTACTTTTGATATTCACCATCATTGATGAGAGGTCGAGTGTGTAAATTCCATGACTGATCTGTAATTATGTCGTTTAACTTCAGCATGTCTTTATCATGGCTCGTGACATTGATAATCTGGACTAACAAGTAGGTGTGAATGAGAGAAGAATATAACGTGGTCTCTGAATTCCATGGGTACTAACACCTGTGGTTCTGCCCCTTCTTCCTTTATCCTGTATAATTGCCCCTTTTGTATTATGATCTGTGGGAAAGAGGTAGAGTCTTTCCCCTCATTCTGTTGGGCGGCCTGCCAGGCATTTTTTAAGGAGGTGTCATTTACCTGAGCATGTTTAAAATTCTTGTCTAATGTCAAGGGTTCACAATTTAGATTTTTCCTTAGGACCCCTATCTTTATTTTCTTATGAAGCATTTCTGCAACATTAGGATTATCTAATCGTAAAATTAGCTTTTCTGGCAGGCATTTTACTACGACCTCTCCAACAACTTTTCCCATCCCTCTGAGGTGATCACCGTAAGTTGTGCCACAGGCTATGTTCCGACATCTCCATGTACACATCGTTTAAAAACCTGTTGTTCAGGGCTCAATTGAGAAGGTACAACCAGGCCTTATTTAACCACTGATTGTTTACAACCAGAATCTAGGAGAGCATCGATCCACTGATTGTTCAACTTAAGACTTAGATCAAAACTTGGTCCAAACTCCTGGATATACAAAATGTTTCTTGGTGCTTAGTTGAGCTCCATAGGTTCTTCTCTGTTCCTCTTAAGGGACAGAAACGGGCAATATGTCTCCTCGCACCACATTCTAAACATGATAGCCCCTATAGGGTTTGGACTCTAGACAAGCGGCTTCTTTGTTGTTTTGTCAAAGCAGGGTTTATCATTTTCTTTTTCCATTTTGTCTTTTGCTCCTGAGAAATGTACATGGGTTTCCTTAAGTCCCCCTGGGGCTGAGAAGCAAGGCTGAGCTCTTGCAAATGTCGTGGCCATTTCAAATGTCTGCTCCCTGGTGAAGTTTGTGTGCTGTTTTAACCTTTTTGTGTGGCCACTGGGAGGGACTCTAAGAATTGTTCCAAATACATTTTGTCCATAATCTCTTCCTTACTACACTCTCTAGGTTTTAGCCACTTTTTGGCTGCTGTCTTTAACTTACAAAATAATGTTTTCAGGATGTCACTAGGAGCTCCCGTCTCTTGATGAAATTTCAGTCAATATACTTCCACATCGAGGTCAAGGTGGTCCAGGATAATGTTTTTTATTTCTTGGTAGAATGTATTCCTGTCAGGATTTGCCCCTTGATATGCAGCTTAAGCTTCTCTGGTCAGTCAAGGGGATAGGAAGAAAGACCATTTAGCTTCTGGCCACCCACATGCCTTGGCAGCATGTTCAAAGTTTAGCAGAAAAGCATCAGGATCTTCACCGGGATTAGATTTCTGTAAGGAGATACTAGGACCTCCTCCGTGAGTGCCTGAGAGGCACGAGGTAAGTTGTAATTGGTCTTCCCCCACTTTATGGAGACTGTCCACCTAGGCCTTAACTGCATTCAGAATCAAGTCTCTATCTGCTTTGTCAGACATCTGCCTTTCTATAACCCATTCTAATTTCATCTGTTCCTGTATCAGACTACTGCATCACTTCTGGCGTCAATGGAGGTTTGCCTGCATTCTCCACCATGTTTTAGTTTATGCAAGAAAGGATACACTCAAGATGCTTTCTCCATTTTTTAACATGCATTTATTTAATTCAGTAATGGGGTCTTTATGTCATTCGTTCTTTTCTCCTTGTCTCTTTTAGGATAGCTCCATGATTGGATCACTGATTTAAGATGGAAGAAAAGAATATGAGGTCAGGTAAGAATTCTTCAGATAAGTATCTTTTTTTAGGTGTGCCGCCTTTACCTGTAACAACATGTTCAGGGATTAATATTTTAGGTGATCTGGATGGATATTGGTTTGGGGAAAAGGCTGTTGTGCTAATGGCAGAATGAAACAAACTGATGGAAATTATTAAGAGAAGTAGAAGGGTTAATAGTGATACGAGTTTTGGTAGAACATAAGATCACATGAAGGTTTCAGGGAACGTTTCTCACTAAGTTATGAAAACCCTCACCTCCTTCCCCCTACCTTGTTTCTCTTGTTCCCTTACTGAGGCTTTTCTGAGCCTTGTAACCCTCCCCTCATTGAAAGCTTTGATTAGCCTTCTGACCCCTCCATTTTCTACAGCTCTATAGGAGCCGGGTATGCACTAGACCAAGCCACCTCTCTGCAGAGATGTGGCGTGGCATCACAGCTATGCGGTTCCCTCCCACGCTGGATCTCTCCTTCTGGATCTCGTCTACCAGCAGGAGTTTGATGTAAGTGGTGTCTTCTCACTGGGTTTGTAGGAACCCGTCTAGTTCTTTCTCCGGTTTGACTTCCTGGTTAGAAAGTAAATCTCCTCTTGTCTTCCTCGTCTCTCCGTAGTGTCCTCCTCCTTCAGTGCCCGAATTGACGGAATCATGCCTCGGCTTGAGCCACACCCCTTTAAATGGCTCCCGCTCTCCCTCTGGGTCCTGTTACATAGTGTGTTTTCCCTCATTCCCAAAGTTGAATAAGACGTCATTTCCCACTTCTGGACTGACTTATTTTCCTTTTATTGAGGTTGTATTCTGCAAGGGTAAGATAGATGTATTATTGGGTCCACACCATGGGAAATCCTCATCCACTAGGTTATCGCTGAGGTTCATTCCTTGACAATCACACTCACAAAATACTGTGAAGAAAAGAGAAAAGTGGCAAATAGAGAAAAGAAACAAAAACAATGTGCATCACTGAATGGACATGCATACTTCGTCATACATTTCTGTATTTTATGAAAAGAAAAACATAGGGGCATCTTTACAAGAAACTGGCGCATCAGTCGCAATGTGCCACTTTTCTTACATGCACATACCACCACCTAACAACACCATGTTGTGCCATATTGACAATACAGTGCACAATTGCGGTCATTAGGCCAATAGCGTCAACATTTTTTATGTTATTGTGGCGCTTTGTTGCACTTGCATTAAAAATTTAGATACGAGAGCAGCAAAGCACAAGGAGGCCCATCGGTTTCAATGGGCGCATCATTTTATCACAGAAAAATGGTGCAGTGAAATGTTGTAAATTTCACCACACCATTTTTTGGGACCTCCTAATGGGCAATGCCCATCCTTGCATATATCATGCCTAGCACAGGCTTAATGTGGCGAAAGAGGTTACAAAGTGATACACTGTATGCATTGGGCCACTTTGTTAATATGGTGTGGGGGAAAAAAGGCAGCGCTAAGGCCGCGAAAGCGTATTGTAAATATGCCCCAGAGTTTTCTTAAATGTGTAATAACGAACAAGCTATGAGTTTATCAACTATTAACATTTAATTTGCAAAATAACTAAATGTACTCTGTTTACAAGTAAAATATGGGACGCAGCAGAGGAGGCAAACGTGAATGCTCCTAATAAATTCTCTCTAGTACACTAAAAAATGCAGATGACTTAATAGACTACATCTGAGATCACATAGTGTACCTGCATCAAATGAACCTATCAGCCTGTAGCAAGATAAAATGACTTTTGGGGGCATAGCTTCCTTGAACACTAACATAAACAAGCACTGAAAGAGTTAATTTGATTGGTTTCTGTATGGAGCATGCACACAGAGACAATGGTCAAACAACATTCACACACATACTGAAACAACAGAACAAACAACATGATTAGAGACACCCATAAGCACAAAAAACAACAAATTTCCGAACATGTGTGCACAAACCTTGCCAAGCCTAGATGCACATGTGATGTGCACAGCCACCATAGCACACAGAACAATAGATAAGCTTGAATGCACACAGGTGTGCAGTCAACCATGCAGGCAAGCTACAAAGCTTGGGCCACCCACAAACATAGTTCATCAGAGATTCAACAACCACAGCTCAAAGACCATCAAATATACAGGTTCCCAATGACATAGATTCGCATACATATGTCCCATGTTAAGGAGCACCCACACATGCACATAAAGAGAGGCATGGTTAAATCTGCATACTTGGATGAAGTGACAGATCGACTGAGAGTTAGTGATTAATTAGTGCTGCACAAATTGAAGCTTCAGAGTAATTTAATATTAAACTCTTGTATGGGGGATGTCATATTAAGGTGGAACATCTTGTGCAGTGCCCACGCTGATTCAATCATTACTTACATTGGGGGATGGCAGACATCAACACTTCCCTGACCACCCAATGCTTGTTTTCTTTCAAATAACATTTTATATCTAACAATATGGTGCACTTGGCATGCACTTCCATCCTTTACTATTCTGGGATAGTCATGCAAATGCAGTACACCTTTCCACAGTCTTCCAGGGACCACCTCTTTAGGACTAACATTGTCCTTTTTAGGGGTGCCAGAACACTCCATAACCACAGCAGAACACACAGCCAGTCCTGAGTTTTAGGTTGCAAAACATTGATACCACATTTGTGAGATCAGCTAGGTCAAAGAAAGCAAACCAAATGATGACTCCAAGAACACACTTAGGCCCTCATTATGACATTGGTGGTAAATCCCACTTACCGCCACGCTGACTGCCACCAACTTACCGCCATGGCAGATATCCTTTCACCATATTATGACACACACACACCAATCCATCAGTATTCGGCCACAGACACAAATCCGCCACACCAAAGGCCAGTGATAAACTGGCGGTATCAAAACCCACACCGTTACGCCAACAGAACAACGCCCACCACATTATGACCCACGAATCACCACAGCGGACATTCAACGGTGGTAAACCATTGGCGGTACATACCACCACGCCCAAATTGGACACACACATACAAAACAACACCACATTGGACAATTCAAACAATACACACTTGACACCCATACACACACCACACCCACACACCCACACCACTGTAAAACACACACCTACATTATCCACAACACTTTACAAACAACAATTACTGCTAGGAGATTGAAACCAAAACCACTGACACAACCAGAGCCACTCACTATACACACCTATACACCACTCACACACTCCACATCACACACCCCAACACATTACCCAACACTCCATCCCCTACACTCCTCACACAACACCCATGGCACCACAAATACACCCCCCTTTCACAGAGAAGGAGCTAAGGATCATGGTGGAGGAAATCATCAGGGTAGAGCCACAGATGTTTGGAGCACAGGTGCAGCAGATATCAATAGCTAGGAAGATAGAGCTATGGCAGAGAATCGTGAATAGGGTCAGCGCCGTGGGACAGCACGCAAGAACCAGTGATGACATCAGGAAGAGGTGGAACGACCTACGGGGGAAGGTACGTTCCATTGCAGCAAGACACCAGCTCGCTGTACAGAGGACTAGTGGTGGAACCCCACCTCCCCCCCACAACTAACAGCATGGGAGGAGCAAGTCTTGGCAATACTGCATTCTGAGGGCCTGGCCGGAGTAGGAGGAGGACTGGACTCTGGTAAGTCAACTCTCTACTACTATCACCCTCCTCCCTGCATGCACACACATACCCCCACCCTCGCCGTCACTCCCATCACTCCACCACTTCCCACACACCCCACCATCACATCTCACTTATCCCAATGCCAAGCCCTACATGCTGTACCAATGCATGGACACCCCTCACAACCCTGCATGGACACTCATCACTAAAGCATGCACACCATAGAGAACTAACAATCTCACCATACACCAACATACACAAGTGAAAGCTGCCAGGGCAAATACAACCAAAGAGTGCAAGCCACGGATGCACAACATGTCAGACACAGAAACCATAACACATCATTTACATCCCCACACGTATCCCAGCCAATATCAGCGGAGAAGAGGTGCCAGCACTATTCAGTCCCCCAACTGAAGAGGCCCACAGTGATGACAGCAACTCTGGTCTTCAGGATCTGGATGACCAACCTGGCCCATCAGGGACCTCTGGACAGCCAGTTACCCAGGCCCAGTCACACACCGCCACAGAGTCTCCCCAATCAGGAAACACCACCACAGCACCCACCCAGCATACCCACACCTCTGTCCCCAGGACATGTCAATCAGCAGTATGTCCACCTCTACAGGGACCCCAGGCCACACCTCATACCCAAGACAATCAGGGACCTGGGGTCAGTAGCAGTGGGCTTACGGTTCAGCGGACAGAGGCACAGGCCAATAGTGAAACTATGGAGGAGTGCTATGTGCCAGGGGGAGGACAGGCCCAGGGAACCGACTATCCAGGAGTCACTTGCAGAGATCCTGGAAGCCTATCAACATTCCCAGTACACAATGGCCCAGATCCTGGACAATGTGCAGCAGAACAGGATGCTGCAGGAGGGACAGTACCAGGGGATCAGGGAGGACTCGCATGCCAACAACATCCTGATCTCCATAGCAGGGGTGCTGGCAGACATGGCCAACATTATGAGGGAGGCAGCCACACAACAGTTGGCCCCTGCCACTAGCCATACATCTGAACAGCCTTCCACCTCCACTAGTGGCCAGGAGTCCCCACCACAGGACTCACAGGCCACCAGCACCCCTCCCCCTGCAGAAGCAGAACTACCCCGCAAACGTTCCCTGCGATCCAGACAAAAGCCAGAGACACTTGCCAAGGCCCCCGCCAGGAAATGATACTCTCCTGATTGTCACCCTTGTGTCCCACTCAGTCACACTGTCCACCTTGAACTGCCATTGCTACCCTTCTTATGTCCCCTTGGACAATGCACCTGTGCTAAAAATAGACTGGAACAATACCCTGGATAGTCCTCCATCATCACCCCATCCCTTTGCACTTGCCCCTCAATATTTCAGCACTTCAATAAACACCCTCGGACAAAAAAAGAAGTTTAGAGTATGTCATGTATTTCAATTATGTACTCATTGAAACAGGTACAAACATTGCAATTTAACTATACAGAAAATGAGCATAGATTAATGACCTGTAGCTGGCTGCAGTGATCACACCAGGAGTATATGTGATTTGCAAAATGAATTGCCAGAGTGGGAATAGAAGTGGGAAATATCAGCATGCCAGTACCACAGAAATAAAAACAAATTTCATTGAAATGTGAAGTAACTCTGTCCTACCTGTGTGTCATTGGAAGTACTGTTGGATCACTGATGTTCTGTTGTCCTCATCTCCATTCTCTACCTCCTCATCCTCACTGTCCACAGGGTCCACTGCTGGCACACGGCATCTCCAGCCTCCTCCTCCTGCAGGAATGGGCGATGGCGTCTGAGTGCCAGGTTATGCAACATGCAGTATGCCACCACTATCTGGCAGACCTCCTTCAGTGAGTAGCACAGGGATCCACCTGTCAGATGGAGGGACTGGAACCTGGACTTCAGGAGGTCAAAGATTCTCTCAATGATCCTTCTGGTTCACCCATGTGCCTCAATATAACGTTCTTCTGCCCTTGTCCTGGCATCACACACAGTGGCGAGCAGCCATGATAGGTTTGGGTAACCAGAGTCACCTGTAATTCTTGAGAAACAACACTTAGCCACACACTCTCCTATATGGCACACAACATACCATATACAAACATATACTGGGTGGGAACCAGAGCTCCCCTATTAGCCACACCCTGTGCCTCTGTAGTTGGCCCTTCACATTTGGAATGCTGCTATTCCTCCGGACAAAGGCATCATGCACTGACCCAGGATACTCAGCATCGATGTGGGAGATGTACTAGTCCACCAAGCACACCATCTGTACACTTATCGAGTGATTTCTGAACTCCTGTTTGCTCTGACAGGGGGGGCAAATGCAATATGTGTTCCATCAATCGCCCCAATTATGTTGGGGATATGTCCCATTGCATAGAACTCAACCTTCACTGTGGCCGAATCTTCAACCTGGGGGAAAACAATGTAGCTGCACATGTGTTTAATCAGGGCAGAAAACACTCTTGTCAGCACTATTGAGAACATTGGCTGTGATATTCCTGCTGCCAAGCCCACTGTCACTTGGAAAGAACCAGTGGCGAGGAAATGGAACACTGATAGAACGTGCCCAAGAGGGGGGATTCCAGTGGTGTGACGGATAGCAGATATCAGGTCATGCTCCAATTGGGCACACAGCTTTCTGATTGTGGCCCTGTCAAGTCTACAGGTGAGTATTATGTGCCTGTCCTCCAGCATTGCCAAGTCCACCAGGGGTCTGTACACGGGGAATGTCTCCATCTCCTCTTCATCCACAGCGGTAGGAATCTATGGGGGCAAAAGAGGGAGGAGCCGGTCACAAAGTGAACTGTGGAGCTACAACAGAACTTTGCATGCTGTTGTAATAGGTCAGTGTGATTTGTCCAGTATCTCTTAATTTCACCAGGGACACAGCTATTTTCCAGGGCATGCCCCCCCTGAAATGGCGTCCCCCTGTCCTGTGTGGAGGGACAGGTGGAAGTGAGGTAATTCTGCTGACATTGTGTGCCGTTGTGGGAGGCGGTCGGGAACCGCGTGCAATTCCTCATTGGTTAACATTGGGCCCTATGGGTTACAGTGGCCAATGGTGATCCATGCCGGTGGTGACGGTATACACCACCGCGGACGTGACCGCCATTTTCTATCTGATCCCTC
Organism: Pleurodeles waltl; assembly: GCF_031143425.1. Taxonomy (NCBI): domain Eukaryota; kingdom Metazoa; phylum Chordata; class Amphibia; order Caudata; family Salamandridae; genus Pleurodeles; species Pleurodeles waltl. The sequence goes on from NC_090437.1 coordinate 544,536,486, forward strand.
ACTTGCTACCTGATCTTCCATAGGAGAGGACCTACACTGCATGTGCTGCTGTGACCTGTGTCTGAAACCTATATTGGCCAGTGTGACTGGAGAAAGGGCTGCAGCCTTCACTTCGGAGGAGTTGGAGAGACTGGTGGATGGGGTCCTACCCTAGTACGGACTGCTGTATGGGCCTCTAGCCCAACAGGTGAGTATACTGTGGGCACGATGCATGTGGCAGGAATGCATGGAGTGGTGTGTACACTGTGGGCACGATGCATGTGGCAGGAATGCATGGAGTGGTTGTGTGAAGGCCTTGTGTAATGTGGTGGGTGGATGTCCTCTGGGCAGCGTATAGGTTGTGTGCTGGGACATGTGTGTGTAAATGGTGATGTGAAGGGGTATGGTGGACCTTAAGTGTAACAGGCAGGACTGTTTGTCTAACTCTATTTTCCTGTGTGTACTGTCTCTCCAAGTCAGCACCCATCAAAAGAAGGGTAAATGGCATGCCATTGCCTTGGAGGTGCGGACCTGGGGGGTCTATGGCAGGCAGAGCACCCACTGTCGTAAACGGTGGGAGGACCTGAGACGCTGGGCACAGAAGACGGCAGAGGCCCAGCTGGGGATGACCTCCCATCGAGGAAGGGGTGCCCCTCGAACCCCTGATGGCCTGCATAATGGGGTGGCCTATCCAGAGCTGGATGGGCGCTTGAGGGCATCACAGCAGCCACAAGAGGGTGAGTACAGTTCCCTTCATTACAACTTATGCATGGTAGGGTGGTATCTGGGTGGGGGATGTGTGTCAGTAGGTGCCCCTAGGCCAGGCCTGACATTGCAGCATAGGTCTCCTGGTGGCTAGGGTTCTGAAGGGATAATCCTCCTACCTAGCTCGTAGGCATCCACTACTGGTCAGGGCTGCTTGGGTCCCAGGTGTGCTGCATTTGGCAGTGTGTGCCTCTCCCCATGCCTTGGCGGCACGCTATTTCTCTGCTAGTGGTATGGCATATTGAGTAGGCCTGTTCCCTGTGTGTGAGGGTGCTGTGTACGCCAACGGTGGTGTTGGTGCAGCCATTGACCCAGTGTATCCTTTGTCTCTCACCCCCTTTTTGTTTTGTCATCCTGTCATTATGTGCATTAGCATCAACTGGAGGAGGAGCAGTGGCACCGGCAACGGAGGGAGCTGCATCCCACAGGACCCGGGAGGCAGGGTCCACTGACGCTGAGGACACCAGTGGGACAGAGGGCGAGCGGAGAACCATGGCAGAGACTGGAGGGGACAGTTTGACACAAATACCTCCTCCAATGGAAGCTCCCTGGTGGTGGCGGACACTTCTGTGACCACCCCAGCTACAGGTACAATTGCCACCCCAGTACCAGCAGCACACTCCCAGCAGCCCCTCATTGAGTTGCCCATGCCTGCTCACCCAGGAGGGTGGGCATCTCCTTCACCCCAGGCATCTCAGGCCCTTCTCCATTGAGCCCTGCTGCCCTGAGTGAGGAAGCTATTGACCTCCTGAGATCCATCTCTGTCGGGCAGTCAACCTTTGTGAATGCCATCCAGGAGCTGGAAGACCGGATGCAACAGACTAATGAATTCCTGAAGGGCATTCACAGGACTGGCGGCCCAACAGAGATCGATTCAGGCTCTGGCCTTCTCTCTGATGGTAGCCATTGTCCCTGTTTCTATCCTCCAACTTCCTCTTCCCAGTCCCATTCGCCTCAACCCCAACCCTCCACTCCCATTCCTTCTCCCTCTCCCCCCCCAATGTCTCTGTTCCTATTCATCATTGACCTCTTCCCTACTCCCCCGTCCTGCACGTATGGGCAGGTTTGTATGAACCCAGCCAAGCACCTCAGCCACCCAGTCCACGGGCCCAGCCGTCACTACATCCACTCGTGGTGGAAAAGGATCCAGGCCACATGTCCTGAAGTTGAAGGAGCCTGCACCAGTCAGCCTCAAGGGAAAGGAGCCTGACCCCACTGCCAGAAAGAGCGAAGAGCCTGCCCCAGCAGGCAAGAAGGGAAAGGAGCCTGCCCCAGCTGCCAGAAAGAGCAATGAGTCTCCACCAGCAGGAAAGAAGGGAATTGAGCCTGCCCCAGCTGCCAGGAAGACAAAGGAGTCTGCACCAGCAGGCAGAAAGACCAAGGGGCCTGGGGCAGGAACTGTGACAGAGCCCTCACCACCAAACATGGTTGTGCAGCCATCTGAGGTTGCAGGGGATGGGCAGGAGCCTTCCCCCCACCAGCACCACCTCCTCCACTGAGAAGCCATCCGAGGTTGCAGGAGATGGGCAGGAGCCCACCCCCCAAGCAGCACCACCATCTCCACTGAGCAGCCATCCGAGGGAGGGTGTGTGTGTGGTGCGTGTGTGTGTCACTGTCGTTTTCCTCCCTCCCTCGCTTTTGTGCTAGGTGGCTGTTTTCACCGTTGTTGTCTTCACCGGTGTTGGTGTTCGTGGTGGAGCAGAACGTAGAAGATCATGGCGAAGACATGCAGTTGAGGCTCCATAGCGGCGTGCTTCTTCCCTGTGTCTCCAATTGTGAGTCCTTTCCCTTCTGAGGTCTGTTTCCGCCAGGCTTTTGATGTTGTTGGTACTGCCCCGGAAAAGGTGACGGTTTCCAGGATCATAATATGGTGGGCGGAACATTGACTTCCACCTGGCTGTAGGCAGCTACCGCCGTGGTGGCTGTTGTTTCCACCTTGGTGGACGGTGTGGTGCATTGGCTATCTTTAGGAGAACTTTCCGCCATGGTCTTAATTTGGTAGTGCTTACCGCCAGCCTGTTGGCTGTATTACCGCCACTTTAACACCAACCGCCAGGGTTGTAATGAGGGCCTTAATTTTGAATTAAACAAATGTATGGTTTTGTTATGGCATGTAGATTTGTATGGAGCAGCTTATCACCCATGAGGTTATCCAGATGCTGGAGTAGGAGCGAAGGTACGTTTGTTTTCCTCCGTGGTATTGAATGGGCTCCATAGGCTCAAAAGGGTGAGACTTTTATTTTTAATTAATGAAGTCTCAAAAGGAGCTAAATGTTTCAAGTTTGGTATCAACCTTATTGTTATCATAAACCCAGCAAATTGCCAGTGTTGAATTTAATAAAACTAACTCAATGAAAGAGTTTTAGAACTCTACCTGAAAGTTGCCAACTTCAGCCCTGTAGTGCCCTTCTCTGATTTGCCAGTGCCGGGGGGGGAGGGTCGGAGAACTGCCTATGCTCTTAGTTTAACAGTCTGGTGTTCAGTTTCTTACAGAAATTGAGTAGTGGTGTAGTGGTGTGGTGGTCCTGATATGTAGGGGGAGATAGATCCCGTTTTTGGAGGTGATCAAGGAGAAAGTGTGTACTCATGCGAGGGAGAGAGAGGTGGGGTGCAGCTGCCTTTAAGGTTGTTAGAGTTGGAGCTGGTCATTGAGCTAGGCTGGTCCTGCATTGTAGAGGGATTTGTAGCCGTGGATAAAAAGATTGAATTTGCTGAGTTTCTGGATGGGTTGCCAGTGCAGTTTTGTGATGTAGGGAGTGAAGTGAGTGCTCCTGGGAACATCTAAGATGAGTCTGGTGGCAGTGTTTCAAATGGTTTGGAGTCTTTGCAGGAGTAGGTTGGAGATGCAAATGTAGAGTGTGTTGTGGTAGTTGAGTGTGCTCATGCTGAGGGCCTGGGTGACAGAGCATCTTTTGTATGTGGGGAGCATTTGAAGATTTTGCAAAGCATTCTGAGGATGTGGCAGCAGAACTGTGTTGTCAAGGATGATGCTGAGATTTCTGGTGTGGTCTGTGAGGGTGGGTGTGTGGACTAGTCACACTACCTAGTAGCTAAATTGTCCATCGCAGTATAGCTGCCAGGCCCAAACAGACATCTGACCACCTCCTGTAGTTCCTAGAAACTATGGATAAATTTACTAATGTTTCCAGTAACGCAGGGCAGCAAGAAAACTTTCTGTAGACAGCAGAAATGCACCATACCTCCCAAGATATGGTTCACTTCTCCTCTCTCCTTGTGCTGGTGCAGTGTGCTGGTTCTGGTGCACTGTGTGCTGTCTAGAACCAACGCAGGCATCCTTGAATCCTTGCACAATGGTGCAAGGGTTCCTGCATTATGAGCAGGATTATTTTTGTGCAGAAACAAGTACCTTCCTTCACAAAAACAACCTTTGTGATGTAGAATGTGATGTATTTTTCTGTGTGATGTAGAATGCATCACTCATAGAAAAAAAGAAGTAACAAGGAGAAATATTGTTGTGCCTGGGTCCTGGAGGCACACCATGTTGGTGTAATCCCAGGTTTATTGACTTTAGTAAATCTGGGATTGTGACAAAGTCCATGTGCAGATGAACAGAAATGTCCATGCTTCACCCATGGATCGTCTCCCCAATGCAAAGTAAAGTGACTATGCATGGTTTGGTAAATGCCAGAAATGATTTTGTGTTTGGGTTGTGCCTCAAAAGTGATGAAACCCTGTCTCAAAATATTAGAAAACCTGCACTTACATAACTAACCACTAGTATTATCAGAAAAATGCTGACATGAGAAGACATTTACACTGTTAACATCGGGTGAGTTCCCATTGCAATGCCCCCTGCTCTAGTACTATGAGACTCGCTGGAGTGCTTGTTTGTAATGAACGTAAGATACAGTAATATGCTAAAATGCACTACAGCGAATTGATGATTAGGCACACAATATTCAGAAGAAGCAAATATTTACGATGGGGGTCTGATTCCCAGGAACGTATCAAAGACCAAGCAGTACGGTGGAATAACGGCTCACATACCTCAGACCTGTTGAGACCCAGGATCCCCCTCCATGATGAGCAGTTGTTCTCTTATAGTGATGTGCAGCATAAGCACCACAGTTAACAGGTTATCTCATGTTTGGTTTGAATGGACAGATGGCTGGACCAAAGACCAAGCAGTATGGTAGAGAAAATGGCTCACATACATAGAACCTGCTGAGAGCCATGTCCCCCTCCTTGACGAATATCTGTTCCTTTACGGTGTTGTGTAGCATAAACACCACAGTTAACAGGTCATCTCAAGTTTGATTGGAATGGACAAGAAGAGTTTGGGTTTCTGCCCCTACATCTGGACCTAGGTCAGGCAGGGAGGAGCTGGTTCTGATGGGGGGGTGGATAACCCTTTCACTTTAGTCTAAGGACTCTCACTAAGCACACAGGATGTGGGTGGACATGTATAGGTTTCAAAAAAGAAAAGTGCGTGGGATGTCCACTCTAACCAAATATTTCCTTTTTTGAAATATGCAGGCATACAAATGACATTACGAACTGAAACACATCTGATCCTAAGAAAGGTCACAAGACTACAAGCTAAGTTTTGGGGGTGGGCGAGGGACCTATATTTCTCTTCCTCTGTGAGAGTTGTTCTAATCTGAATAAGCCAAGTGTTACCACTCAATATCACTAAATAAAGTATAGTCAAGACCAATAGGAATGTAAAATGGAGGGTATGTTAGATGGGAAAGCTGTGGTGCTGGGAAGCCTACCCGCTCTCCATGCTCGTCAACCATAATTCTTCTCCCCCCTCTCACCCACGCTAACAAACTGACCATTTCTCCCCATGATATTGGGGGAGACTTTCAACTGGGCACTTGGTATACAACTAGATAGACTTTGGCCCCTGTCTCATACATCAGTGCATACAACATTCAAAGCCATCATAGACTGGATAGATCAATGGTCCCTGATAGACATATGGAGACACTGATACCCCATGGATAGGGAGTACTCCTTTTATTCTCCAATACGTGATGTACACATCAGACTCAATAGTGTGACTGGACCAAAGGAGGTAGTGGCAGCAGTAGGCACAATCGAATATTTAGGAAGGACTCTGTCTGACCACAACCCATAAGTCATGTCTATGAACTAGGGGAGATCACTAGCGCCTGTCTGACGACTTCAGAGAGCTATGTTGGAAGATTTAGCCTTTTGCACCTCATTTGGTGTGCTAATTGAACACTACTTTGAGGACAATTTAGAATCGACCATCTTACTTATTTGTGGTGTGAGGCAACTGTATTTGGACAACGGGGTGATGTTTCAAATTGCCAAGCAGGTGGGCAATCTATAGGCTACTATTAGAGGGAGAGCCACCTTCAAGGACGTCAGTAATGACCATGAACAGTCAGTGGTGTATCGACCGTACTGTACATTCAGCATGGCAGAATGAAGATGGCAACAAAATGAGTAGATCCTGAGCATGGCTGGCTGGTTCAGACAGCGAGGGCCTTCCACTGACTTGGATAGAGGACACATGAGGGTCCCAGCATTATTACCAGGAGACAATCAATGGGGCGTGCTATGATAATTACACTAAACTATTTGGCAGTCAGGAGCACAGCACTGAGGAGGAAATCAACAGCTTTCTGTCTCACATCCCACTCCTCTATCTCTATGGGAAGGAAATAACCATCCTGGCCTGCATCAAGATATCGGACACTGATGGCCTCCCCCTAATATTTTCTGTTACATTTGCAGGTCAGCTGGTACCCAGGTTGACTGTGTTATATATTGAGGCATCTGAGGTAGGCAGGTTGTCCCCTATGGCTTGTGAGGCCGAAATAATCTCACTTCCTAAAGCAGGGAAAGGCCCAGAGAAGATAACTGAATACGGTCCTCTCTTCAGTTTGAACGTGGATTATAGGATGTTGGGCAAGATATTAGCCAGTGGACTGCTGCCATACATGAATATGCTCATAAACAGTTATCGCAATATGTTGCAGAAAGTTAAAAATTATGGAACGTGCCCTCCATGAATGGCCTGTCGGTAGAAAGACAAAAGGTGACGGTATCACCACAAAATCCTATCAGACATAAACGGAGGCAGTGCTGCTCCATCTCCCCACTCGTTTTTGCGTAGGTAATGCGACCCTTTGCAGCACTGCTCAGAAAGGATGGAGAAGAATGAGGGCTTCGAGATGGCGAGACAAACAACATTGTGTACTCTTACGCAGATGATATTCTGTTTCGTTCCATTGGGCTCTGAGGCCATGCCCGTTGTGGGGAGTGGAGTGGGAGAAAGCATTACGTGGAAGAATACCACTTTTAAATTTCATTGGGTACAGATATATCACAACTCCTCTCACATGCTGTAAGGCAATATAGGATGTACATTAGATTCCTTAGGCCACATATAGAAATCTAGAGCATTCTGCCACTTACAATTGAAAGAAGGCTAGCCTTAACCAAAATGATCATAGTACTTTGTACTTATTTCGCAAACCAACCTCTAGTCGTTTCTGAGACCTTGATATACTTCTGCTGGACTTAGGCCCATATTTATACTTTTTGACGCACAACTGCGCCAACGCAGTTGTGCGTCAAAATTTTTACCGCCGGCTAATGCCATTCCAACGTGCCATGCGGGCGCCTTATTTATTGAATGACGTTAGCCGGCGCTGCGGACTGGTGTGCGTAAAAAAAAATGACTCACACCAGGCAGCGCCGGCGTATGGGAAAATGGGGGTTGTGTGCCAAAAAATGGGGCAAGTCAGGTCTGAGGCAAAATTCAGGCCTCAACCCGATTTGCGCCATTTTTTTTTACGCCCAACCTCCATTGACATGACTCCTGTCTTAGCAAAGACAGGAGTCATGCCCCCTTGCCCAATGGCCATGCCCAGGGGATTTATGTCCCCTGGGCATGGTCATTGGGCATAGTGGCATGTAGGGGGGCCCAAATCAGGCCCCCCCATGCCACAAAAAAAAACGAAAAAAAATACTTACCCCAACTTACCTCAAGTTCCCTGGGATGGGTCCCTCCATCCTTGGGTGTCCTCCTGGGGTGGGCAAGGGTGGCAGGGGGTGTCCCTGGGGGCATGGGAGGGCACCTCTGGGCTCCTTCTGAGCCCACAGGTCCCTTAACGCCTGCCCTGACCCAGGCGTTAAAAAACGGTGCCAATCAGGCTGTGTGCCGTTTTTTAAGGCCCGCCCCCTCCTGTGCGTCAAAATGACGTCAGAGTATAAATAAGGGGCACAGGCCTTAAATTCATTTTTTGGAAGGGAATGCCTACCTTGCATATAATTAACGCAAGGCTGGTTCCCCCTTCCAAAAAATGGAACACATGGTGGAACTTTGACGCCCGCGGGGTCGGACGTCAAAGTATAAATATGGGGCAGGGTTTGCGCCGATTGTGCGTCGAAAATTTTGACGCACATTCGGTGCAAACAGAGTATAAATATGCCCCTTAGTATGAGTTGTGAACTGGTGCAACATTGTACTGGGAATCTTGAAAGAGTCTGCTAAATGTTTAGTCATGATCGTCCCTGACTTCGAACAGTACTACCTTGCTGCTCAGACCCAGTGTATTACCAGATGGTTGGCACTGCGTAAGTGTATCGAGTTGTGTTCAGTGGAGCAATCAGTGTGCTACCAGGTTTCAGGGTGATGTCTAATGCCTCGTTCTAGGCCACACACACTCATATTATGTCTCAAATATTTGTCTCAATATTTCAATTGAGGCACACAACAGCTCACCTGATACTCTGTGTCCTACGTGTCCAACTTCTCATTAAGTATAGTGCTGTGTGCCATGGGATTACAGAGCTGCAAGGAGATGGAAAAATGGACACATGTCAGAATAGCTGCAGTGGGAGAGCTGCTTGAAAATGGTGTGCTCATACCATTTAATGCTCTATGCGAAGTATTTGGTATACCCCCGGTCAGTTGCTTAGGTATAGATCTATAACAGCAGAAAGGCACAAGTTGTAGGGCACTACAGACACAGAGCCGCAGATCCACGACTATTTGCAAGCAATAGTTATCATGGGCTATGAATAGAGAGTTTTCACCTGAATTTGTCGTGTATTGCTGGACTAAAGTGAATCACCCCAGAATAACACTACTCTAAGATACAAAGTGGGATAAAGTATTAATTAATATATCCCAACATCATTTCTATGAATGCTTGACCTCAGTGCATTTAATATAACCAATTAACACGGACCTATATGACCCCACACACCATGCGTATTTATATCCAAGTGTAGTAGCAAATGGTCCTCACTTTGAAGCAGACATGCTGTTTTCCTGTATTTTTTGTGGACATGCCCTCTAATACAGAAATTCTGATGGGAAGATAGGATACACATTGAGAATACAACTGGGAGGGGGTAATACATTACTATGGAGACATGCATTCTAGTTTTGGCACCCTGCCCTAAAGTGGGAAGACAAAGACTAAGGGGCTTCTTTACAAGGAACTTGTGCTGACGTTACAGCATTTTATTTTGACACAGCAACTGCGCATTTGGGCAAATGTGTCACTTTTCTTGGCCCTGCTAAAAAAAACCTGTGCAGGATCCAGCTGTGCTACTTGGAATTTAATGTATGCAGAGTGGGCATTCCTTTGGAAAAAGTCACTTAGAAATGAAGCAGCCGTATTCACAACATTTTCCTCATTTGACGCTTCTTCAAGTTGCATCAGGTATAGCCTGCAATGTTTCAAATTCCTATGCCATCAAAACTCAGGCTTAAGGAATGACGCACTGGCTTTTAAAACAGGAATCTGGCCATTTGAAGTAACTTCACACCCTGGAAGATGCCTGTTTTTCACAATCCCGCTAGTTGTAGTAGGTCTACACATGGGGAACTCATGGTGTAGGACACCATGACCAAGCTGGTACCATGGCACCTATGAAATCATCATCCAGTGCAGCAAGGCTATGTGACGTTGTGTACTTTTTGCAAGGAACGGGCCAAGACTGTCTCTTCTCCATGGAAGAAGGTGTTCCCACGTTCAGGTCTGCGTGCCCCAAAGTACAACAGGTAAGTACACACAATAAGTAGGTGTTAACGCATCCCTTTATGCTATTTTATTACACATCAGGACTCGTTTTAGGCCAATGAATCTTTTGACCAGGTTGAGAGACACTGTAGGACGAGATAGCTAATCAATATATCAATCAATACATCAATAATGTCATCAATATTTAGCACAACAATGCATTTCACTTTAGTCAAAGTCATTAATCAATTCAATGACACCACCATGACCTTTCAGCTATGAATAACCACACCAGTTTAGTAGAATTTTATGAGTTTTATTCCCTGTTAATTACAGTCTAATAGCAAATGCATTAATCTCAACACCAAGAAACATAATAGCATAGTCACAACAATAGTCAAACATCAGAACATAACACGGCGTGAACATAGATCAAGTTTAGCAGAGTGTCAATATTGCATCAATTTAACAAAGCATAGTTTCGGTTGTTTGTCTATTTGCGTCAGTTTAGGTGAACACCTATCCTAACCACTGATTAGCATTAGCATGTTGGGCTTCATGCAAAACAATTTAGAACACCAATTTGGAAAACATCTAGCTATGGTCTCTGTCAAAAGCAAGCAGTTGGTACCTAGAAAGGAAAAGCAAACAGACAAATTACAATCACATTGTCATAATTACCCTCCAAAGATTAGGTCAGTGCACAGGTTCAGTCTTTGTCTTCAGAACATCAGTCAAATCGCCATCAGTCAGAACTCAGCTCGGGAACATAAGGAGGTAAAGTGTAAATGGGCAAACTAAGGGCAAGGATGGTTTTAATAAAATCTCAAGTCACCAAACAGAGTGACAGAGTTTCTGGATAAAATCAATAGCATTCCCTAACCCGCCTAAATGACCTTTCAGTGACATGGGTTTTTATCCCTTTTTCGTAGTACATTCCCCCAAAATCCTATTGGACCTTTACCTATCGTATAACACATTAGGTAATCCTAATCTTCACCCAATATTGGTTTACAAGTCTTTGATTGGTCTTCGTAATTGACGTCTTCAGAGGTGGCACGTCCGGTGTGACTTCATCCCTTGGTAATTCTTTGCACATCTTTTGGTCAGCAGTTCCATTGTCTTCCCCGGTTTGAATGACCTTGTACATTACATTAATCTACACTGTTTCAATATATTTTAACATTTATTGCATGGGCATAGAAAATATGCCTGAGAACGGATCTAACATGGTTACTTTCATCTTCCAAGTCGAAGAAAAAGAACACACAGGGTCATCGCCCCTTGTGAGTCAGCACACTGAAAAATAGAAAAATGCATTTAATATGAGAGCCGAGCAGCTAAGCTGCAGCTCATGCTAATTTAAGGCCTATGAGGTTTTTAATACAGATTTAATAACGCAAATGTTAGTATAAGCTCAATTGAACGTAACATGAACATTTTTATCATCATTATTAGCTTGTGTATACATTGGTGGCCACTCTTCGTGGTCACAATTCAAGTGCATGTTTAAGCAAAATTGCTATTATAATTTCTATGCGGCATCATCACACATTAATTCATATGCATTTCATGTTAATATAGATTATATAAGCTACGCTCTCTCATAGGTAATACACATACTGCCACTTCACATTCCAACACATACTTGTATCAACTTACATTACACTGTCACTCACTATGTCATACTTACTCAAGTCTCTACATACACATAAGTAGACTATGTACATTACCTCTTACATCCAGGACCAATGTAAAAATGTAGAAGGTGATATCCCACCATTTTACAGTCTTTTAAATTGGTTATAACACCTTAGGCTCAAGGTGTCAATCTGTACTGATGCATCACCTCAATTTTTGATCCATTGCTGAAGTTGTGCCATTTCTGACACCAACTTTAGCAATGCATCACTTTTTGAGTGGATGTGTGTCAGTATTTCTGGTGCATCCTGGGACCCTACACCATGGAGTGTCGTATTTAAATGTGACGTATCTATGGCGTCATAAAACCTTTTGACACATCACTGCCACAACATATCAATGTATCAGTTCTTGTGAATGAGGCCCAGAGTTTATGAATATTTCACTAATATTGGACACATGGTGCACTGGAAGGTGGCTAATGCAGAGCCACCCATCAGACAATGGTGTATAACAGCTTTGAAATGTACATGCAGCAAGAGAGTGGCACTGGACAATTAGGAGGCTAGTTGACTTAGGAAATTCACAATTGCTAGGGAATGAAACAAACTATCATCTATCTTCTCTCAAGCAATCAGGTTTGATGGCAAACCACTTTACAAAAATTAATTTCAATCCAATCTAGAAGGAGGCGCAGGCAGCCACATGAGGAGTGCCCACAAGTAAAATACAAGCCACAGTTTAGGCTCTACTATAGTGAACTTACTCATTCATGACAAGTGTTGTTTCCCCTGTCCACTCTTCTTCACTTGTAGTGGATACAACATCCTTGACACCCATTGGTCTGCCTTGTCCCTTCTTGTAAATGGCATAGCCTTGATGACATCACATTGACGCAACCACTACACATTCACAGTTTGATCCAAGTATAGACTTAGGCAGCCACAGGAGTTATGTTTAAAACAGCATTAACGGACTGGAGTCCAGTATAGATATGATTATAATTTAAAACAGCAATAATGGACTGGAGTCCAGTATAGATATGAATATAATTCAGACACAATTGCAATGCAAACAAGTCAATAGTATACAAATGGTGGCCATATCAGGAATTACTGCTTAATTGATCCAGCTGTTTTGTAAATGTATAATGTTGTTCAATGCTGAATGGAACTTTTATTTTATTGACTAAACCTATTTCGAAAACTTTTTGATATGTCAATATAATTTTTTTATTTTTTTATAAAGATATAGTACAGTGGGACTAAGATTTAAATTCACAAATGTTTTATCTAGCGTAATTGTTCTTTATCAAGAACTACTAGTAAAATCATAGTGGGTCAAGCACATTGATAAAACAAGTAAAAATGTTACATGCAAAAGGGTCCTACCATGTGATATTTTTGCAACTGTGTGTCAAAAGGTACAATTTAGGGTACACTGGACCAATGTTATCAAACGTGAATGGGATTTAAAAACAGTTTATTAATTTGCAAAATCCTAGGAGTATATTGAGTATTCATTTTTGAAACAATTGTTTATTGGGTTTTAGTATATCATTGCCACTATCAGACCTATCAATAGTTGTGTAAATAAGGATCTGTGGTACATGAAAAATTCCCAGCAATAAAAGACTAAGGGGCTGATTACGAGTTTGGCGATCCGAGGACCACCATGTTGTGGATGGCAGTGTTATTGCCAACAGTCTGGTGGAGCAGACTGCCATATTAGGAGTTTGGCGGTCATAGAACAGAAAACCGCCAGCGGTCGGCTGGCACTGCCAGGCAGTAGAAATGACCACAGTCACCTGGAATCATAAAAAGGCCAGCAGAGCCTATGTTTCCGCCTGTCCCATTATGAGGTCACACACCACCAATGTGACCGCAGCAGTCCAACCACCATGTACAAGCTGGCGGAAACAGACAGTACAAAGGGAGATACTCACCTGCAGGAAGCCTCACACATCCGAACCCTCCATGGAGCCCTTCAAAAATGTGATGCTGCTGCTCCTGATCATCCAAGGACAACAAAATCAACGTTACTGTGGACAACAGCAACTGTTAGTACACACACCTACCTGTATCATTAACTTTTAAAACAGGTTGTTGCACCAGGAAACACCTCATGGCGGGGGGCCCACAGACAGAAGCTACATGTGTCACACAAAACACACCCACAAACATATATCAACACCAACACCCCCACACTCACAATACACACACTACACACATAAACACAGCGAACCAGCTCAGGCACAGGGACACTGAAGGCCACACAACATTCTCACACACAGCAACAACAACACAACTACTGTACATATACAAATACAACTCACACTCAGCACTGGCTAGGAACTGTCCACACACACAACACATATATCCATTGATGTGGCAAGGAACACATACAACACCACCATGAAACAACCCTGTAATGGACACACACATCAGACACAGCACAATGGGGGTACAATGGCATCTACAAAACAGAGAGAGAGAAAGAGAGAGAGAGAGAGAGAGAGAGAGAGAGAGAGAGAGAGAGAGAGAGAGAGAGAGAGAGAGAGAGAGAGAGAGACAAAGAGCACCCGAACAACAATGCCTGCTCATCTAGGCATCATTTAGGATGGTAGCCTCAGGAGCATTCATGGAAGAAGACTGCACTGGGATACACGCCATGTTGAACAGGGCCCTCAAACAACATGTGCACAGGAAACAACACTACATGGATCTCAGGTACAACCAATATCAAAACCAAATCGTCATGCACAGCTACACAATGTGGAAGGGCATGTCTTCAAAGCACATACAACTCGTACACCATGGGACATAGCTCTACACAAACTAGCCGTAAGGGACACACACTTAAATGTACAAATGGAAAATCAAATGCAAAGCAACCTAGCACAACTTAACACAATCCATGCCTGCAATAACAAAACCCAAGAAGAAACACGTCACATACGGGCCACAGGGTCCCTCTGTGTCAGTTGTATCTTGACCAGAGGTCCCGTGGCCAGACACTTCCCCACTCAGCTGGGCCCCGTCTCCTTTGCCTCTGCTAATGCTGCCAAAAGAAAGAGAAATAGGGTCACAACATGGACCTGGAAACACTTCAATCACAACTCTGAGAGACAAACCATGCCATCATGTTAAGTATCCCCCCACAAAAAGTGCCACCTAAGTGTCATTATAATGTACAATTACATAACCATTCATGCCATCTGGAACTACAAAAGTGACACATGAGAAAATCAGGATCGCAGACAACCATAATAGCATGGATGAAGTCTAGAAAACACACTAACCATACCACAACTAGGGTATCACTCCATCCTCAAACCTGTGCCACATGCAGCAGACCCCAGTGAACTAGTAGGCAACAATTGGATGCCATTGTAAGGTACACTACCAAGTACACAGACACAAGCTCAGGCACACATCTTTACTGCACTGACAAGATGTACCAAAAATATCAGAGCTTGCATAAGAAATGGAGCAAACACAGGTACGAATCTACAAAAACCTGGAAAAGGTGACATGGAAATCTCCATGTCACTATGGACACATCACAGCAATGTACAGCTCCACAACTGACACCTGTACTAAATTAGTCAAGGAGGTAGTATCAATGTCACTCAGAGTTGCCCCAACTGTGGCATTGTAAGGAACAACAATGAAGTCATGCTCAAAATCTCATGGAGAGATGTCTCCAGAATGCAAACAAAAATGATCCTGTAAGAGCAAGGATAGCCAACACCAATATCTGACACCCACTACAATGTCCACATTTGAGTGTGTTTGTAGTGAACAACCGTACTGTCCTGGTTTGAGAGATACAGAACTTGCAAGCCCCCAACTTGTTGTCCAATGAGAAGCTACATCACTACCCACAATCCAGACATGGCAAGCATGGCATATGTCTGTGGATGAATTCCTGTCCCCAAACACATGTGATGCAAACATCACTGAATGTCACTCCATGATGCATTACAACAGTCAGGGCACAATCTTTAATAATTTTACAGGTGCAGTGCACTTCAAGGGAACATTCGAACATAAAGTTAATCCACACTCTGGCCCTACCTGTCATGTCCCTCATTGCTACTGCAGTTTTACATGACTAATTAAATGCTATATGCATGAAGCTATCTGTCGGTCAACATATGATGGTGACACACTCCTGGCTGTGGCACCACAAGAAATGGATTGCCATTGTAAATGTACAATTACACCAAAAGTTCCCCATGCACATATCTGTGAGAGACCCCAGGCATCCTCCCACCAACATGGGCAGCACAAGCATAAAACAGCAGCATAGATATGTATCCTAGGGAGAATGGAACACATGCTGACATGTGAGATACATCACTCATGTCAATGTGCATTCTCCACTTACCATAGGAAAGTAGTTTGCTACAGCTGCCAAATATTGGCCATGTAAGTCATGTCACATGTATGATGGACACCTATGCATCACAGACTGGCACCAGCACCCATCATACACTGAATATAACTAGCTCCTGGGTGGCAGATGTCAACCTGCACCAACACATATTCCCTGACACATGGCAAAGGGCTGTCATCTACATCCTACTTATATTTGGCCTGTAACATTTGGGAGGAGTGATCTGTTGGCGATAACTAACACCCACTAGAAGAACAAATAGTAAATATTTGTTCACTTCACACAGCCATATATGGTCCCTGCAAAGCAATAGGTCTGAGGGTTCTTCATAGTTTTGTCCTAAGTCCCAGGTGAAAAAGGAAAAGCACACCAGTTTGAAACACATAGCCTGTCTACAAGAATAAGCTCCCATATGGCCTGTGACACATTACAAATCCCTCATTGTCAGAGGGAGAAGTCAGTCCTTCACTAAATCACCTGGCAAAGGGCAAAGCAGACATTTTACTTGTATGTACCCCCTTGTGGCTGCTGTGCTGCCCTCAAATGCACATCAAACTCCAGGAAGGCAACCGCTAAAATGCTGCCCATTAGGGAGGTCATTGTCCGATGGGCACCCCCTCCACGTTGGGAGGACAGCCCCAGCTGAGCCTCTACAATTGTCTGGGCCCAGCATCTCAGGTCCTCCTACCACTTCTGACAGAAAACACTCCACCAGCTGTGAATCCCCAGGGTCCGCACTTTCTAGGCAACCACTCTCCAAATCTCCTTCTTGACCAGCATGAATGCAAAAGGCACGGCAAGACATCATGTCAAAAAGTCCCATACAAGATGGCTGAGTCACATTCATGTCAGTGTGCCAAGCTACAAACATCCTTTCCTGACCATACTGCCCATGTGTGGCCCATAGAAGTCATTGGACACAGGGGCATGAGTACAATCACTCTCCAATATGCTGTGATATACACCAACGAGCTCAGGCCCTATATTGACTAGGTAGGTCAACTTCGACTTTTATGGGACATGAACTCTCAACCTGACAAAGATCAGAAACACTGTAAGACACATCACACCAAGTGGCCACTGACAGGAAAGCCCCTCAGCCAGGAATGCATATAAACGTCCACTACCCCAGATTATCAACCACAGCATACAGTCCCTACAGGCCACAGCCGGCCTACAAACTCCACTATCAACCTTGGCTCACAGTGAAGGGAGTGGCATGGTCGGCACACAGAGAGTCAAGCCAGTCCATGTGCAGATACAAATGAAGGCACATGACACTTCAGGGGATGGCAGTCTTTCTGTCTCATCAACAACACAAAATACACTTTTGCACATGTATGTTGAGGACCTTCCTGAAATGCTGTCTGCCTGAGTTTTCAGAGATAGGGTGTTCTATGTCCAGGCTGTGAGGTAGCAGAAGGATCTGCTCCCTGCTGTGCTTTTCCAGATCTTGGGAACAGCTGCAAAGGCAAGCTGGGACAAATGGAGTTGTCTGTTGGGTACGTAGAAGGTGAGGCGGTGTTTGAGGTATGCCGGTTCTATGATGTGTAGTGCCTTGAAGGTGTGGATAAGGAGTTTTTATGTGATGAGCTTGTTGACTGGAAGCCAGTGCAGGTCTCTGCATTGGGAGGAGATGTGGCTGTGTCAGGGGATGTTCAGGATGAATCTGGCTGCTGTATTCTGTATTCTTTGTAGTCTTGATTGCAGTTTCTTAGTGATGCCTGCAAAGAGTGTGTTGCCGTAGTCCAGTTTGCTAGTGACAAGTGCATGGGTGACTGCCTTCCTTGTGTCGGAGGGGATCCACTTGAAGATCTTTCAAAGGATTCGGAGGGTGAAGAAGCATGACAAAGAGACGGCGTTGACTTGGCGGTTCATGGATAGTGAGGAGTCCAGGAGGATGCCTAGATTCCATGCATGGTCCATTGGGGGTGGGGGTGTTTGCTGGTGCGGTGAACCACCCTGACTCGTTACAGGTGGACGGGGTGAAGCCGATTACACAGATCTCTGTCTTGTATGAGTTGAGGCAGCTGGCTTCCATCCAGGCAGCGGCTGCTCTCATCCCATTGTTTAAACTTCTCTTGGCCTTCACAGGGTCATTGGACAGGGAGAACATCAGTTGGGCATCATCGGCATAGGAGACAATGTTTAGCCCGTGTTATTTGGTGATGTTGGCTAGTGGGTCCATGTAGATGTTGAAAAGCGTTGGACTGAGTGATGACCTTTGGGGTACTCCACAGCATGTACCTTTGGGTTCTGATGTGAACGGTGGTATTCTGACACTTGATGAGGAAGAACCTGATCCATCCCAGTGCTTTACCTCGGATGCTAGCATTATGGAGTCTGGCACAGAAGGTGGGATGGGAAACAGTGTTGAATGCATCGGAGAGGTCGACGAGGATACGTGCGGCCATGCCTCCGTGGTCTAGTATGGTTTGTACGTCGTTGGTGGCTGCTAGCAGTGCTATTTCAGTGCTGTGGTTGCTCCTGAATCTGGATTGGGAAGGTTCTAGGATTTGGTGTGTCTCAAGGAATTTGGTGGGTTGCTAGTTGATGACCTTTTCTGTTACTGCGAAAGGGAGAATAGAGATGGGTCTGTAGTTCTTCAGCTTCCTTGGGTCTGTGGTGGGTTTCTTTAATAGAGGGTTGGTCTCGGCATGCTTCTAGTCTGATGGGAAGATGGTAGTCTTGAAAGATCGGTTGAGAGCTTGACAGAGCTCAGGTGCTATGGTGGAGCTGGCCAGGTTGAAGATGTGATGAGAATACAGATCCGAGGGTGCTCCCAAGTGGATGGAGGTCATGAGTCTTTCTGTGTCCTCTTTGGGGATCCAGGAGTTCAGGATCTGGTTGGTGCTGGGTCCATGATGGTATCTGGGGTGGTGCCAGAAGGTGTTGGTTTGTGTAGCCTTTGTAAATGGCCTGGATTTTTCGGCAGAAGAAGGTGGGGAGGTTGTCGCAGAGGTCTTGGGAGAGAGGGATGGAAGAAGTGTCTGTTCCGGGGTTTGTGTATTCTTTGATGATGGCGAAGAGCTCTTTTCTATTTCTGTTGATTTGCTATTCCTCACTTTCAGTTCCAGACATATGCAGGAGTGTTTGGACTCTTGTAGGTCTGTCGTGAACCATTTAGGTGTTTTGCTATGTCAGTTTCCAGGTGGTTTCCTGAGGGGGGCTAAGCTGCTGGCGCATTCTGATAGCCAACAGTGTAGATTGTGTGCTGCTCCTTTAGCGTCCTGTGCATCCAATGGGTGGGAGTGGCTGAGAGCATTGATGAGTTGTACTTCTGTACATTTTTCCCAGCATCTGTTAGGGGCATAATGGCGTGCAGTTTTCTTCGTGAAAGTAAAGTGGATGTATTTGTGGTCGCTCCAGTGGTGTTCAGAGGTGTGAGAGATGGTGATGTTGTTCCCTCCTGAAAAGACGGGGTTGAGGATATGTCTGGCTTTGTGGGTGGGGACATTTACAAGTTGTTTGAGGCCGAGTGTGGAGAGGTTGCCTAAGAGGTTTGTGGTGTTGTTGTCATTGTGGATATCAAGGTGGAAGTACATAAATGTCTTCCTATGTGTCCAAACAACATAGTCACATATCACGGCTTATCAGTAAGCAACACGTGTTTCCACTTATGCAATGGCCTAAATGCAGTTAACCTGCACAGCACACATGTGAGCAGGATGAAGGTGACAAGAGAGGAGTGGGATCCTGGAACCTGACAAGGCTATGTAACACACATTGACAAAGATGATAACAGCACATCCATCACCGATCACCAGCCTGCCCCTAATACCATTTGCATTCTAAACAGTGGACAGAGGCTCAATAAGCTGCATATTGGCACTGAGGCGTGATTTGGCGTCTGACAATGATGTGCACGGATACAGGGTGTGGGCACGGTGTCAACCTTGCCTAGAAATAAAGGATTCAATACCAGCCCAGATTATGTCTGATACTGTCAGAAACATAAGACAGGCCCCAGTCTCTGCAGGCTGAACATACAGACCTACATGAAACACCATTTCCTACACTTACATGTATAACAGTACATCATGTTGCCAACAGCCAATTGGCATGTGGTGCCGGCGTGTGGAGCTGAGGGCCATAGTGAGACATAAACTGGCTTCCAAACAACAGCCTAACAAGGCAAGATGTGGTTTGATATAACTGTGATATAACTGTGCCAACATACACAGAGCTCAAATTACAATCAACTGACACACACAACATGCATTCTCCAATACTGCTATCATGCATTCACATGTGATTGCACATTGATAACATCTTTTAGTAAGAAATGCCTGAGAATGGCTGTCATGACACCTCACCTAGTTATGTGCATCCGACACAAGTTGGGTCAGGGATCACTCATTTCACACTCACCACAATGTTTCAGAATTCAATACCTGTCACTTGACACAGCAACATGCCCATTGACTCACCCATCGAAGTGTACTGACAGCACCTACAGGGCATTGACTACACAATGTGACAAACTGGGCCATACGTTAGGCTGTCTAAAGGTAAGCTGTGTCGAAGTACAGAGAAAAGTGTGCACATGGGGTACTTATCTGCTCCTCTGGTGCACCATAGAGCAGTTCATACAGGGGTAGGACTTCTTCCACAAGCTTTTCCACCTCTTCCAGGGAAAAGACAGGGACCCTATCACCTGTTGGATGTGGTATGATTGCTCCCAGAGGCGGTACACAGCAGCTCAGGTACTGGAGATTTTGCTGGCATCAATGTAGAGGAGTCAAGTGACAGATTCAGTAGAACATGGAGGTCACGTCTGCCACGTACGCGACCGTCTCCACCAGCAGACAAAGCCATTGATTCAATACCACCACTGCCAACAATGTTAACCTATGGCTGTGGCCACCATGATAGAATCTACCTACCGCCATGGCGAGTTCCGTCGGTGGTCGCGGGCGGTTCCTAATGTCTAGTGAAGTAGGTCAGGCAACCACCATTTTAGAGGCATACTATGCTATTTTTAGCTGTTTTAGATACATCACAAATCCGAGTGCTGGCATTGTCCTATCATGTAGGTGAATCTAATTAGTCATAATTTTGGTATGACACCAAGCACATGTAACAACATGACTTAGGGCACAGGCCCCCAACCTGTCCCCCAGGGCAATGTCAGGTTTGAGGTATTAATTCACAGCCCGAGTGCAAGTCACATACAAATATTTTTGCGATCCAAATAGATGATGTGTACACATTTGGGGAACTGCAAGGGGGAAAAAGTTTACTACTGTGTAATTGGAAGTGGTGATGTGTACTGTATATCATGTCCTCTGCTACTCATATGCTATGTGACTGTTCGTCTATGACATGCATGATATATCTTGCAAGTGACACAATGAATGATGGTTACACTCTCCTTTTTTCCTCCATAGTTACCCTGGGAGGGGAAGGATCAAACAACCTCTTGTGTACCATCCACTGGCAGATCTTCATTTAATGGTGAACAGACACCTCATCCAGATATACCACCTGGATAGGCAGACAATCATGGATCTTTGTCGTCAGTTGTAGCCAGACCTGATGCCTGCCATTTGCCATCCAAATAACATACCACCCATCACTCAAGTCATGGAAGAGTTGCATTTCCTGGCCACAGGGTCCTTCTGAAATACAGTGAACCTATAGGATGGGATGCCCCAGCTTACACTCAGTCTGGTCTTGAAGGATGTACTCTCAGCAATGTTGAAACTCCTGAAATGCCAAGTGATAATGACAGTGATGAGGATGCACGTGGATACATGCGGGCAGATCTCATCAATCACTTCTACACTTGAGTGTAATTATGTCATTTTATGTGATAACTGTGACTGTATAGGGAACTGTAGGGGTCAGGATATGTTCTGTAGGGTATCTCAATTTCTAGAAGACAGGGAATCTCAAACTATGCATTATACAGGCAAGGTTTGCTAGCTAAGTCAGACTTTCACATGTGACTACCTTGATGATCTGATTTGTTTGGCTCCATCTAATTGCATTGTCAGTGGGTCAACTGTATGTATGCCTTTCCCTGCCTGAACTCCTTGTATTTAATTCTTTCTTCCAGCTGTCTTTACCATGCCATCCATGTGGGCAGTTCAGAATTGTGTCATTGACAGGTAGCTGTTGCTGGTCTGACATGTGAAGTGGACATGGATTGATCCAGGTAATGTTGTTCACAGATTTGGGGTGTATGAGTCCTGTGCCCAAGCAGCCTGGACAGTGGGTGTATAGGAATCTGTAATACACAATACACTTGTTTACTGTGGGAAGTTGGTCCAATGGTCTTATGTGTGTGATCATGTGGCCTTGCAACAGGTCATCCTGTGTACTCCATGTATTCTACATTTATACTGTGTTGACATTTATCTTGTAAGATGTTTTTGTGGCTGTCAACGTGTTTCCTCATTGCAGGCCAGTGTGCTTGTGCCACAACACTGACACAGGTTTCTGACATTCCACCAGATGCTTGCTCCTTGTTATGGGATGGACCTAGGGTCATGGAATGTTGACATGCCCTATGTCTGTGCCATGGTGTATGTTAAGGTGGCAGACCTGGTTTTGGTATGTGATTAGCCTCAAGCTGGTGAGAACATCCACTACTCTGTGGATAGCTGGCCTGACTCAATGTAGCTCAGACATTCTTGGCTATGACTGTCCAGACATTTTAACTGCCTATGTTTAGTACAGTGCAATAAAATATTGGTGTGACCAGACACTTGTGCCACTGTGTTGCTAGTCATCCTCAGCATGACACTACCGGTGACATCTCCCTCCTTTGATTACCTTCTTATGTCTTACTCATGTGCTTCACATGTGATTACCATTCGACATTTCAGAAAGTTAAAAGAAGAGGTAGTAGGCAGTATTTTAGAGATAGGTGTGTTTATTTACACATATACAAAATATAATAGTTGTACTGTAAAACAATAAGTAAGGTGAAGGGATCATACATGGTGTGTGTAATCAATGAATTAGACACCACAACATTTGAAGTCCAGTGTCCTACTACCATGGAAAATGGAAATTGGTTAGGGAACAGTCAAGCGAGTGAATCTGTGGCACACAACGGAGTGACATCAGGAAGTGCTCACTTGCTGGCAGTGGTTGGTGTCTTGCCATCCGCAGCTCCTGGAGTTTTGGGTGGATGTCCCCGCTTGTAGGGGGGGTTCAGTAACTACAGAGGCAGCGATGTCTGAGGCAGGTGCTTCCCCTAGCAGGGCCTCTCTTCCAGTGGCTGACACAGATGAAAGGCCTAGTGTAGTTGAGCCAAAGGAAGGGGTGGATTATTGTTATCGATCCCAGCTCAAGGGAGTGCTGATGTCCTTCAGCACCCTTGTTAGGAAGGCCATGTTGGTATTGTGGGACTCCCACTGTTCCCACTGTTCACACATTTCCTGATGGAAGTCCCTCTGCAGCAACGTGATTTCCTGAATTCGGTTAGTGCCTGGCCTATCACGCCTTGGGAATGTTAGTAGGCTCCCAAGACCTGGCTGGGGGAATCACAAGCAGCATCTTGCTGCTGGCCCACACCATCCCTTCCACACCCCTTACCCCCACTTGCCTGGGCCCTTGGGGCAGCCTGCCTGCCTCCACTGATTCCAGGTCCTTCATTGTCGGAGTTGGCTGACTGTGACTCAGGTACCTGGACTGGGGGGCACGAGATGTTTGAAACTGTCCTCGGGATGCAAGTTTGGGGCCAATTGGCTGCCTGAGATGTGGAGGCCACATGGCTCGGAGGAGTCGATGTGGTCAGGCTGAGGCTGAAAGGGGTTGTCTGACCAGGTTGCCCGGATGTGCAAGAACAATCCTCAATGTCCACCAGTCCAGGAGTGGTGTCCTCACTGAGGACTTCATCCATGGGGTTAGTGGCAGCCTCTTCACTGTATTCAGAATTTGCAGTGGCTACTCAACCTGTTGATGTGAGAGATACAATGTCACAGGTTGTATTGTGAAATCTACCTCCAATATTTGACTGTGACATTGGGCTAGGGGCATGTTCACATTGGATTTACTGATTTGCCTTATGTGCCATGTATACATATTATAATTTCTTTTGGCCTGACATTGGAGTTACGTACCAATTCCATTTCAATAAACTAGCCTCAGACTGTCTGGATTTGTTGGCTGTTGAAAGAATGGTAATGGACTCATATATTGCCAGCAATACATGCAAAACAGAGTCTGGGCAGGATGTTATTTGGGTCATCTTGATACCTAGTTGTCTGTTATGAAGCCAGAGGCAGAACCTTGGATTATAAGTGATAGTTGTCATCCTGTGGCAGTGCATTGTGGATTTGACTGCTGCCAATGTCATTCAGATGGCACATCTTGGGGTCTTAGATCTGTCTTGGATGTTCTTTCCAAACATTTTGAGCTGTCCTAGTTGTCCACACTATTTTCATCTTGGCATAGGTGCTCAAGATGGAACTGGGTGTGTTGTCATATCACAGGATGTACCATGACCTGAATCGTTGTCCCTCCCAGGTGTGGTAACTTCATAAGTGAGTTCACGGACAGTGGCACAACGCCATAAGGACACTGGCCTGGTTTTTGAGGTTGCATGGCATGGTCCTCCTGGGATTTACAATGACGTTACTCAAAACACAACTCACAATTTACATTGTTAATCATCTGTGGTGAGTAGGCTTTCATTGCAAGTATACCAACAAGGATATTTAGACATGTGCAAAGTGGGCTGGGGCATTGGATTGGGTAGATGGGGTCTCCTGGTATCAACAGTCATGTGACTCCCTGTGCTACATGCAGCAGTGATGTAATTCCCCCAGGTTTGTGTACCTCATGTGTGAATTCCCAAGAAATGCTATTCTGGCAGGTATACAGTGGACCGTTGCTTAGAGTGAGAGTAAGGAATCCTCCTATGAGTTCTAGTCATTTCACTCCATGTATCCCATACACTGTACAGTTGTCCTCTCAGGTGAGTACAGTTATATGGGTAAGTAGAGGGAAAAAGGTGTTTTGTATCTGGGTACACTGTGTTGGCTGGGGGTTAACACTACTATTGCCCCCTGGCCTTGGCATTCCTGTTGGTGTCTGTCCTACTCCCACACAATGTACAGTTGTCCTCCTCTCAGGTGAGTACGGTTCACCAGGGTTTTGCAGTAAAAGGTCATTTTGAGTGTCGTATACTGTTTTGTTTTTTGTAATAGCAGAACAGTACCTGCTAGGAATTCTGGTGCTGCCATTCCCAGTGCTACACATAGTATACAGAGATGTGGTTCCTCCAGGTGAGTCTAATTCCCATGTGAGATGGCAGACAATGGTCTTTGGACAGGTGGTGTCTGGGCTGGTGAGTGGGGGGACATTGAAGGTGGCCAACGGTGATCAGTGTGCATGCATGACAATACATTTAAGTGACATGTCTTTTATGTTGTGATTTACTCGACTCTACTCCCCCAGGTATTCCTGACAAGCACTCAGGATACAGGCTGGCCAAGACTTTCTCCTCCCATGATGTGAGCTGTAGGGGAGGAGGTGGGGGACCACTGCCAGCCTTCAGGGCCACAAGCTGGTGCCTGGATATCATGGAACGAACCTTCCCCCTGAGGTCATTCCACATCCTCCTGATGTCATCCCTTATGCACGGGGAGGTCCTACAGAATTCACTTGCCAACTATCTTTTGCCACATTTCCATTCTCCTTGAGATCGTAGTTTGCTGGACTTGGTTTCCGAATAGTTGTAGCTCTACTCTAATGATTTCATCCACCATGACTCTAACCTTGTCACCAGTGAAACTGGGATTTTTCTGGGGTTACATGGTGGTGTTGGACAAATACCTATCTTGATGGGTGCTGGGTGCTGAACAGGTGACGGGGAGTGTATAGAAGGGGGAGATGCAACTGGATGTGATGGGTGTCAGCTGAGGATGTGGAATATGTGGTTGTGAATGTTGGAGGGGTGCCTATTCTAAGGTTTGGATTTTCTTTTTGTGGGCTCTATCTTGCTGTGTGTGGCATTGTAGGTGCAGAGGATTTTAGTGTGTAAAGGGATGTGTTTTATAGTGTGCTTTGTAGGTGTGTCGAGTGTGTGAATGTGTGTCAGCTGCAATGTTTTCAAATGCATCCAGTGGATGTAGTGTATTACTGTGGTGACCGCCAACCACTGTGGATTGGACCGCCATGGAAAGACTGCCATTGCAACTTTTGACTTGTAATACGTTGGGTGGTTGGTTGACGGGCTGGTGATACCAGTGGTCAGACCGCCTATTTCCTGCCTCCAGAGTCCTGACGGGGTCGTTTTTTTGTCTGACTTTTGGCAGTTATGCCTATGCTAGTTGTAATACAGCAGTCTGTCTGACCACCAACATGGTGGTCTTTTGGCAGCCGCCACTATGGCAGCCTGGTGGTCCGACCACCAAACTCGTAATGAGGCCCTAATTGATAATCTGGCATAAAGCATTAAACAATACACATACATAGTGATTCTTTTAAATGACAATGAAGGGGAAGGTGGGGAATCTGAAAATTTGAGATATAGGCTACTTAGTTGGGAATTTTAATGAAGAGGAGGATTGGAGTAAGCAGTGGAGGGTCGAGCAGATGAATCACTGCAAATAATGTAGGAATGCCATTCCCAACTTGCAGAGAAGGAAATCTCATCTTTCTTGTCCAGGAGACCAGGAGAACGTCTATGTATGTATGTACAGTAATTGGTGAACCAGGGTTGTTTTTACATTAGTGAGGTTTGAGCCACAGTATGTTGGGAGACTAATTAGTCTGATATGTATCATATGTCTGGGTTTTTTGTGTGTTGAGTTCTCTTTCTTTTATCTGTGAGAGGTGCCCATATCATGGTGTAGACCCCTATCATAGCATGTAGCCCATCTATATGATTTACATAAGAACCTGTTTTGCAAAGCTATGTCTGACTTTGACTACAGGTTGGTGGGCTGACTGGCCTCGAACTACAACTAGAGGGTTGTGCTTACTGCTAATTTTATTGAAGGATGAACGAGTGGGTGTAAGACTGTAGGTGCATAGAGGGCTCCACACCTCTGACTATAAAGGATAAAGAACTGAAGAAGACTGTAGTATATGTACCATACCTGCACCTAAAAGTTTGCTCCTCCAGCACTAGGAGTTTCATCTCAGCTCTCTCTTGTGTATTTTAACTGGAGTGTAATGTCAACTGTGCAGCATTATATACTGGGTACATTTAAGCCTCAGTTCCCATAAACCTTGATCATGCATCTGCAGCAAAAAGGATCAGTTTGAGTCAGTATAGCCCAGGGATATCTTAGTTTGCAGCTCTCTCGTGTTGCTGGTGCAGTAGAAGTAGAAAATAATTCAGTACCGAAGGTGTTGTGCAGTCCTGAGACAACTTCCCTGTGTGTTCCCCATGTCTGCAAAAGAATCGAGGACCTTAACAGATAAGGTCTAACAATCAATTATTTCACTGTCATCACCTTTGTTCCAAATTAGGACTAGAGAATGTATCAGTGGTTTGTATATAATGTTTTGTTATTAGATTGCCATATTGTTATTAAGGAGCATGCCACTGGGTCTAATCGAGGAGACAGTGGAAATTTAGCTCTGTAACTGGGTTCAAATCCTTACTGGGCTACAAAGATGACTTGTGCTTGTTAGTAGTTTACTCCTACATTTTTCTACTTTTGGGTATTCACAAAATCTGAGTGTAAAGCTACTCAGAGTGCAGACGTACACAACTTCACAATCTGAAACCGGGGATGTAGTCTAATTTACAAGTGGCTTTGCTGCTTAAAAACAGAAACAGTAGTAAGTCCAGCACCTCACATGGCTAACCACTGATACTGCATCATCCTCCTGCAGAAAATAATGGATGCAGGTTCTTTGATTAAGACCCCATGGGAAATTATTTCAAATTATATCAAATTATTTCAAATAGGTAAAATATAAATAAATTTAATCCATTGTTAAAAAAGACTAAAAATAAAACACATTTATTGTTTAATTATAACATATGTATCAGCATTTTTGACCTAATAAATTAATGCAATATTATTCATATTAAAAAATAATTAAATTACTTGTGTTAGTTCTATACATCACTTTTGACAATTATTAATGTATAATATATTTTTTTACTTAACAATAATGTATATTTAGATCAATTAAACAGATAGTGCTAGTACTGTAACTTTTTTAGTTAGTTGTACATTTAAAATAATTATTAAATGGATTTACAATATTATTTAACTTAAAAGTATTTTTACTATTTTTACCTACTATTATCAATATTTGTAAAATAATGTTTAGTATAGTGTAATGTGCATTTCACTCATAACTGCTCTGACTGGAGAACTACTTATTTGGTATGGTTTATTGCATGACTTTGGACTCGGGTATTAGCCTAAACCCCCTCCCCTGAGTAGGTCTTGAACTGCTCTGCCTTAGCACCCTGAAAGTGTCATGTGCTATAACAGGATACTAAACCCACAGGAGGGAATGTTGCAGACTTATTACTTATTAAAGGGGTCACATATTTTGCAACTAATAACCAACTTTTGAACATAATGATTAAGTCACATTTTAAACACTGAGTAAGAACTAATTGATAATCATTTGAGTAGCCTTTTCCTAATTGAAGATTGTAACCCCACCAAGCCTAGTAGGGAAAACTCCAGTCAGTTCTACACTGTGAGGGCACATTATTTCCAATACGTAGTGAACGCTTCTTTTATACACTAGCACTCCACCCTATGGGTGTGCAAAACACTCTTTAAAGGTGACTCATGAATTTATAAAAACAGGATTTCCTATATGATAAATGCCTTTATGGCTAACTTTCCATGCCATAGGTGCGCTCAAAACCCCATTTACAATGGACTCATAGGGAAGTTAAATAGAGATTTTAAATGTACAGCACACCTTTTAGTGGGGAAGCACTTTGCAGTTATTGAGCAGTGGTAATGCAGTTGTAAAGTGCACAGATTCATAAGGTTAGCAAAAATAGGGTCTCTAAAAGACACAACTTCAGAATGACCATGCATACAATTCAGGTTAGCTAAAATAATTCGGAATTGCCTTTCTCTTGACATAGTGTTACTGGCTGTACGCATTCCGAGAGCTGACTTTGAGTGGTCTAATCTTATTTTGCATGTGCATCTCAAAAGGTCCTGTACTGGGACCCACAAGGGGTGACCATGAGTGTAGGGTGGTTGGTTGGTAGGTGCAAGTCCCAAACCAGGCTTTTAAAAGCAATCTGTTCATAAAAAAGCCTACTGATTTGGGGAAAAGGGAGTGAACAAACATAGGTGTATCTCAGGAAAGTCTGTCTGGATGGAAACTGTACTGCTCAATGGGAACGGGGTGTACCCGGCACAGGTACTAGCAATAAAAGGTTATAGGACTCAGCCACCTTCTGTGTAGAGACTAGGGTCCTGATTTAGAGGTAGTGTATGCCCCTCCAACCACAACGGAGGCAGGGGCAAAAACCTCTGCTCCCATGTAGGACTTCTGTCGGCCATGTTTAGGGAGCTCCACCGGTCTGGCAGAGATATCTTTACCTCTTAAGGAGCCATGATCCAGGAGATTTCATTATTAAGTGGCCAGTGTTGCAGAGCACTGTTCATTTTCATATCCTTAGATATAGATTTCTGCCATAATCTAGCTGATGTTCTCACTGTGAGTTTACAGTTGATCCTACTAAATCCACTCCCCTCAATCAAGCCAGGTTAAACATTACAGCGTTTAAAATGAAATCCATCTAATGCAGAGGGAAATGTCCTGAAGAAAACCAGTGTTCCATACATTGGTGTTTCATTTGCTATCTGGTTACAGATACATTGGAGACTACTGCTCAACCAAACATTTCAGCGATATCACCTTGGTGCCTTCAAAGATGGCGTTGGTTCCCTGCCAGTGAGCTGTGACAAGCTTTGTCTGTTCAGGCCTCAATATCTTTGAGGCAATTAGTTCTAGATTAAATGTTCCACTTCAGTACTGTTTGCGCATCTCGAGCAAAGCATTTAAAGAACAGTTGTGTGCTTGGGGCTGGGAAGATTCATCTGCAGTTTCTCAGAACGTTAAGTATTAGCCCAAATTAACACTTATTAGACTATATTTGGTGTAGAAATGAGAATAACCTCTTGAAGGTCAAGGCTGGATACCGTACTATGCTTTGAAAATGTATAATTTGCACAGAATTCTCTACCGTGTTGATATCTAAAAAAAGATTTGGACCAATTATCAACCACCTTCAGCATTGTAATTTCCATACTATGGCTTGGGTGGAAGTCTGACTTTCAAAATATTAGCGCTTTTCACGTGATTTTCTGCTGTGGTTGTTATAACGAGTTCCGTAATTTGCTGAAAATGGGGAATACAGCACTTAAATGCCAACACGCCCTTTGGTTTGGAGCAAAGCAGTGGCCAAAAGGGGGGAAGTGTGTGAGAGAGAGAGAGAGTGAGAGAGAGAGAGAGAGAGAGAGAGACCCATTTACAGAGGGAGAGCATTCTGTATCCGTAGCTGTGCCATTCATTAGGGTGATAGCAATGGTAAGGTTATATCACTAGTGTGATCCGTTGTTATTTTTGAAGTCATCTGTTACCTAAAGGGTGAGTTTATAAGTACTGCATTTTTTGTGTATATTATAGTGTGCATGGCACAACTTTGAGCTGTGGTTTGCAAGGCACACATAACTGGGGAACTTCACGTTTTTTTTGCTTTTACTTTGAAACCAAAATTGCACTTTAAACACACACACATACACATATTCACCGCCCCTTTGGCTATGAGCTGACAATAACGAATCTGTACATGAATTATCAATTGGTCTTCTTACTGTTGACTCCTTGAAGAATGAACTTAGAATGGGCTTGAAGCTTGCAGAGAACCAGTCATTACAGACATTCCTGAACACTTACTCTGATGTACTGTCCTGGGATTCTTTCTTACACTCGTGAATGGGAAAATGAGCCTTTATATTTGTTTCCCAAAGCACATCGCTATCAGTGCCGCTGTGTTAGGACCCACGCATACACACCGACTGACCAGGCTCCTTGCCCCTAACAACTGTTATTCTGGTTAGCGCTCGGATACAGCAATTGATTACAGGAGAAATAATTGCATGGTTGTGGGACATATGTCAGTACAGACGTGCACTACTGATTACTGTGACCCCATGTATGCCAGTCACAGTATCACCATTACCAAATTTCGCATCACTTGATATAAGGAAATTAGTTAGTGGAGAAAGGCGACAAGTAGGACGACCAAAACAAAGAATTGTATTGTACATTACAAATGTGAACATTGAACCTTTAAGTGCATTTGTGTTGGTATTGTTTAACGAGAATGGATTTGATGGCTTGATACAAAAACACTACCAGGCAATTCTGAACATCAGGTCATCAATTATTGAAAAATAAAGCGAAGGACCCGATCCATAAAAAAACAAATATATTCACATGTAATTCCCTACATATTTCATTATTGTTATTTCCGTTAAAAAATACAGGGACACAAGTTAAAATGACCCTTTTGCAAAATGTTCGCAAGAACGCCCATTGTACTGCAATACAAAAGACACATTTTTGGTTCTATTTCAAACAGGCCCTTGTGATTAAATGTCGTGCTCGTTCTACTGGGAGAAACACATCAACCAATCAATATCAGAGATACATTCTTCACACCAGCCTATTACGGGCTTTGTACTTCTTTGACAGATGTTTTTGGAAATAGGGTATAAATAGCTGCTCAACTATCGTATGAAATAATTCAATCAATTGATATTAGCAGGTAGCTTACGTCTCTTATGTAACAGTGAAACTTTTAACAAGAAGGGCACGCACATTAATAATGCACGTGTCTGTACAGGAGCGTCTACTGTTAGGAATCCTTTTACAAATGTGGATGATATGCAGTAATAAATCGATACTGTTATCTGAGCAGTTTTTTTTCCTCTGAAATTTCAAACAACTTAGTACCCCAACATGATTTTGAAAGTTCCAAACGTAAACGTAACGATGGTACTTAATTTCGTGAGTAGGCTTCTTTCGAGCTGTTGAACCGTGTTTTGAACAATGTAAGGCTATCACTGCTTAACATTGTAAATTAAGAAAAAACTACCAGTGCAAATGTAAGAAGTTAGGGCCCACAAAGAAAGCCCTCAAGTCTCCATGATGTCTGGGTACTTTCTGCTATTAGCTTTGTACCAACAATTAGATTTGTCTTTTAGCTTGCAAAGGATTAGAACTATCTCTAGGCATCTGTAAAGACAAATGTTTAGAAAAATAAAAAGTGGGTGTGAGTTGAATGCCTCAAGCTTCAAGAAGGTTGATGTTAAAGGAGTGAAAAAGTGTTGTGTTGGGATTGCCACCAGATAATGGAATAGAAAAGAAAAAACAATCTGTGAGCATTTCCTAGTTTCACCTTAAAGAAATATAAACCTTATTCCCTGTGTTTCTTAAATAAACGAATAAAAGCAGCACTAGAGACACTGACAAATAGAATTTTGCTAGTATAATATTTCCTTTAATACAAGCGCATCATATGAAAGAGAAGTATATTTCGTTGTAACAACCTTAATAGTTAACCTCTTCATTCAAAATAAGGTAGCATGTTATGCTTGGCAAAGAGTCCACATTTCGTCATGCTATCGGGGCCTCATATTCAGCAAATACAAAAGAAGGAATTAAAAAATTACTTCTATGCCAAACTATAGGAGACTTTAGCTGTCCAAAAAAACGTCAGGTCAGCACACAAGGCAAAAAACATACTCAACACAATCAACATATATCTGATTCAGAAAGTGACAATGGGTTATCCCTTTTGTCAATGGCCAGTTTGGGTAAGTATCCCTCAGGCATTAGCTCGTTGTGCTTTCCAGCATATTTTGGAACAGCCCGAGGTATGTACATTTTCAGCAGTTCGTATAAGTACCCTCGAAGCTGCTGCGTGCTGTTGTCCTACTATCGAACCCGCAGCAGTCCTCTCCACTCCACCCCTGAAAAGGGCAGTCAGATATTATTTACACTCACTGTGCATATGTTAGTACAATTCCACTGATGCCGAGTCTTGCCAGGAAATTTTAGTTGCCGTCGTGCGCTCCAGTGAAACTCACAGCTCCTGGCGGCTTCAGAAAATCTACAACCCTTCCGATCATTGACATAGTTAACCTACTGGACCTATATCAGGTGCAAGTAAAAATAGTTTACCTTCCCATACACCGTATAGCAGAATTATTGGTGGACATGTACACAAACTAAGGCACAGATTCAGGGTCGGATTGAAGTCAAAAATGGCCCCGGGCACCCCAAAAATTGTGCCCCACATTCCCGGATCGCAGTGTTTCAAGAAATACTGCTAGATGGGCTCATGTGTGCAAATAAGTGTGATCAATTAAGCACTTGAAGCTTATAGGGGGCTGTAAAATTGGTCAAGACAAGTAACACTGCATCTTTCAAATATGAATACATACTTGCAGTCTCAATGCTAAGTATAAGAAGTGAGACACCCTGTCTTAACCAATTATGTCCTGAACTGATTATCAGAGAAATCTAGCCCAAAGCCAAGATTTAAGGGCTTAAGTCAGATTGCATTGGTCAGTCCTCTGGGAATGGAAGTGGGGGTGAAAGCTGAATTTGGTTGTCCTTGTGGTTTGGTGACCTGTCACCCTCCTGGCTTGGCAGAGTTACAACAATCAAAGGGCTAGGAGAGCCTGAGTAGTTTTAGATGAGTGAGTTGTGGCCTGCCTTCTGCCTGGGCCTCAATAACTGGAGTGGGCCAGGCCAGGATTCCTTGACTGGACATAAGGAGTTGAATAAGTGGTCGGAAACACAGTCTTTGAAGCAGGTTCTCCTGTCGTCCTGCAGGGCTGGTTAGCTCTTTCTAGTCCTCCTGCTGCAACATTTCGAGTAGATCCTGCTGGTAATGGGAATTGTAGAATCCAGATGCTTTTATCATTCTTGCCTGGTGAAAGCAGGTGTGGAAATCAGGAGGCAGGAAGGAAATCTTTAATTATCCCTCCCGTTCTCTACAGAAACCCCACTTTGCTGTCTGGATGAGAAAGGAGTCAGGGGAGAGCCTGAATACACAAACCCCCTGCGGGTCTTGTATTTTCAGTGCCATCTTAAGGATTTCTGGAGGACCAGGCAGGATGTATTTTGTGGCACCTGTTCAAAAGAGCTGTGCTATTTAAAATCAGTTTTCAGTTAATGTATGCCCTCACCATGTCATACAACACAAAATTATAGGTTAGGCTTTCAGAAATGGGGGCACACAAAAACAGCCGAAAGCTGGAACGGCCCTGTGTCTGCCAGCCAAACAGTATCAAATTAAAGCTCGAACAAGTATGATAAACCATTTAGACCCAGCTGCAAAAAGAAATGGTTTTGTCATGCAAAAACAATACTTTGGGGCTGATTTATAAAATGTTTGCGCTGCCTTTACATAATTTTTTGATGTAAAAGCAGTGCAAATTTACAAAATATAACTGTAAAAAATGACGCAAAGGTGGTACAAACTTTTCTTAAATCAGGCCCTTTGTGTACAAATCAGTGTCTAATCCAACAGTTTCTCCCACTCCAGGAAAGACACAGTAAGGGTGGCTTACTGAATGCTTAGTGGATCAGTGCAAAATATTAAAACATATGCACATAGTGCTTCAGATTGTAGCTTTGATTGATGAATATCTACAGTCTTACATAAATCTCTCTTCACCACTTTCCCTCTTGCTGCAGTGAGGAAAATCAAACTACTACCCTGAGGATTTGCACTGTTATATTTGGTGAACTAAAATATTTTTCTACTTAATTCTATTCCCCTGCCTTGCCCCTTATTTCTTTCTCTGGTTGGACAGTGAGCTCCTCCTCTGCTTTGTAAGGAAAACCGAAAGGACAGATTGGTAATGCAAGTGCCACTGTAAGATGAAGATGGAGAAGGGAGGTAAAGAAGGAAATGATACAGAGAGATGGGTGAGATGAGGACACACAAATAGGAAGAGAATGATAAGGGGGGGCAGAAAAAAGATATGGAGAGGTAGATAGGAAAAAAGATGTAGAGTGATAGATAAGATTTTGGAGTGTGGTAGAGAGGAAGATACATATAGAAAGAGCTAGGAAAAGTGAAATGTAAGTATGAGAGTGGGGTTCACAGAGAGGTGAAGAAGAGGGAGAGATAATGCAGGAAGAGGGTTGCTGCAGGGGAATCCAGACGAAAACACATGGCAGAAATATGTGGAAATGCAAGATAAAGACAGCTGTGAAGTAGAGAAAGGGGCAGAATTATAATTAAGGTACAGAATGATTGGTTAGGTAAAGTGAGCCCAGAGGTAGAGAGAAAGGTTGGTTGAGAGAGGTGAACATAAGAAAAATAGATTGTTTGTAATAAAACAGTTGAAGTAGGGACAGAGGTAGGGTGGGGAAAAAGAGTAGAAATAGAGACAGATAAGAGTTAAAGTAGGAAGAAGAGCCAAGGAGGTGAAGTAGATGGACATAAAAAGAAAGAGACAACAATGTGAAGAACAGAAGGTGTTTAAAGGTGATCCAGAGAGAAAGGGATGGAAGACAGAGAGAAAAGCATGATACTTTAAAACTAGAGGTAGAGAAAGAATTAGTGATAAAAGAATAAGGGTATGAGAGAAGCAACACAGTGGTATTAGAGCTAGAAAGAAGTGGAGAGGTGAGGTGAGAGGGTGGTAAAAAGTTAAGGGTAATTGAGAGGTTAGGTAGTGGGAGAGAGGGAGAAATGTGTGGGGAGAAAGATGAGGTAGTCTATGAGATGTTAAACAGAAAGAGAGATGAGGGGGAGACATGGGTGAGAAAGGTAGAGAGAGGTGAGACATATAGATAGATTGGTAAAGAAATAGATGAAATAGATGAGGTAGAGGGGGAGCAGGTGAAGGAGAAAGGCAGTGCAGTAACATGGAAAGGGCTGTCAGGGGTTGAGGAAAGGGTAAGGTAAGACAGGGTAGAGAGGCAGTGATGTGGAGTTAGACACAGAGTAGGGAACCGAGAGGTAGAGACAGGTAGGATTCAGAGAGATGTATTTGGAAGAGAGAGGGGCAGGTCAACAGAAATGTGGTTGAAATGGCTGAAATAGAGATTAGGGGTAGGTACATAAAGGCTAGATATCAGTGGAGAGAGATGGGAAGAAATGGTTTCAGGCAGAAGATCAAGGGGAGAGATTTGAAACAGAAAATAGGTGAGGCGGAGAAAGAAAGGGAGAGAGTAATACAAATCTGATAGGGAAGGTAGAGAAAGTGGTAGATTTTTAACAGGGTTTTTTGGTGATTGGTGAGGTAGAAAGAAATGAGGCACACAAAGATAGGTAGAAAGAGAGGAAGTAGTAAAAGGTGAGTGCAAAGAGAAGGTAGAGGTAAAGAAAGGTGAGGGAAATAGAGGGAGGTGAGATGAAGCGTGAGGAGAAGGTGGACAAAAAAGAAAGGAGCTATGTAAAGAAGGAATGATGTCAGTGAGAGATTCTAGAAGAAATGATGGGTGAGAGAAGAAAGAGAGGAAGAGCGAAAGGTAGTAAGTGGTGAGTCATGGATAGGTAGAGAGACACAGTTAGAGACTGATGTAGGGAGAGATAAGTTGTTACACCCCCTCCTGTAATGAAGCTGTACTGGTTCCACACACAGCACTTTCTTTTTCTAATTTCTGCTCTTCCTTTCTTTATTTGCCTCTCCATAGCTCTGTCTCTTCCCCACCTATTCTATTGTTAACCTCCTCTGCCTGTCTATCTCTTCCTCTTCAGCGTGTCCTCTGCCTTATCTTCGCCCCATCATTCATAAACTTCTCCCTTCATGTGCCTATCTGCCTTCCTTCAGGGAGTCCCAATGTCCATAGGCTTTCAGGGAGAAACAACTCTGCACAAAACCCCTATCCTAGTCAGGTAAGTGCATAGAACCTGGTGGGGTAGGGATCAGGGCAGTACAAATCCAATCTCCTACGGGAAGGTGAAGGTGTGAAATGGCCCACCTCACTCAGGATCTAGCAAGGCTGCTCAGGGCCATCCGCCCCTCCACCACAATGCCCATCATGTGGAGCTAGGCAGGGGAGAGGTCACATGAAGAACACTGCCATCTCCTACAGACAGGTAAGCGGTGATAATAGCTCTTCACACATGTGCTCCAGTGACGCAGCTCTTCCTCTCTGCTCTTCTCTCACACAAATTGATCTGCACTCATCAAGTGTGGCCATAACTGGATCAAACCAGCCGTACACACCAAATGGCAGACCCAGAATGGTACGGGTAGGAAAAATGCTGCTGCAGTATTTCAGAGGGTGTGCTTAGACCCCTCTAGAGGAACCACCACGGCAATGCCAGCAACTCAGCTCATCTCAAAACCCTTTAAAATGGACATCATCATTGTACCAAAAAAGAAATTGGCCCACCAGTGGGCCTCAGGCACTGGCCCAATGGTCGCTGCCCAAATGCCTGGTTTGCCAATCAGACCCTGCACAGATTTATCCACATCTTTGTAAATATGGAGCATTTCTGCTCTCTCCCTTTCCAATAATGCAGCACAGCAAGCTGATTTGCTGCACTGCGTTGTGTGAAATTCTAGTAATTCTGGCCTTTAGTGTTTCAAAATCCAGATGACACCACCTGAGGTTTGGAAGATTTTGACATTCTGGAGATTCAGAGATGAGGGCAATGATGTCCATCCAGCACTATATTGCCTTCTGACCTTGTTGCAAGTGGCTGTGAGTATGACTCTTGGCAGATGTTATATGGACAAGTTTCAGGAATATTCAATCTCATCCTTGACTGACACTGATTCTCCATTGGCTTTTCAGTCCAGAGAAAATGTTGGCCTATTAAACAACACAAAAGAGACAAGAGAGTTGTTAGAAATGGGGTCTATGGTTGGCAGTCAGGTTACCCCCTGTCCAAGCAAGAAACCTCACTCTGGTCAGGGCAAAGGAGAATCACACTCAGTTAACCCCTCTCACCCCCATGGTAACAGGCAGGCTTAACTGCAGAGACCAGGTGTAAAGTATTTGTATCAGCACACACAGCAATAGAGTAAAAACACCACAAAATGACTCAACACAGGGTTAGAAAAATAGCCAATATTTATCTAAACAAAACAAGACCAAAATGACAAAAATATGACATACACAATTCAAGTTGTGAATTTTTAAGGTTTCAACTCAGAAATAGTGCTTAGAAACACAAAATGCTTTGATGAGGTGATAACACGGCATCGTGATGGAGTCCTTCCCACAATCTGACGCAAATGGCCCTGGTTACGGGGTCACGCAGACCCCCAGATACAGTACCTTAGTAAAATGTGAAAACAAGCCAGTGCGTGAAGTCGGGAATCATTCTAGTTCTGCGGGATGAAGGAGAAAAGGCGTCATGAAGCGGCGTTTGGTCCTTGCTGTGGAGCAGTGGAGGTGAGGCGGCGTCAGTGCAAAGCATCGAAACCTACTTCTGGCTGAATCGGTCACGATGTGGTGTGGTGACTTCCATGGAGTTGCGGACTTCGGCGGGGCTGCAGCGGTGTCGAGTCTGTGAGGATCGTCGCACTCCAGCAAGGACCACAAAGTCAGTTGCAGGCAGCAACATGGAAATATGCAGCGGCATCGGTCTGGAGTCATTTTAAGTCAGTTTTCTTGTATTTTTACAAGCTTCTCCTTTCAAGAGACCAGGGTCTGGATACGGCACCACTTGACAGGGCAGGACTCTCAGCAGAGAGTCCAGGTACTGGTAGGGGAAGTATTTGATGGCCTGCAACTTCAGAACAGGGGGCAAGCTCAGTCGAAGCCCTTGGAAATTCTTCTCAAGCAGGAATATATCACAAAGTCCAGTCTTTGTCCCCTTTCACAGGCAGAAGCAACAACTGCAGAATAGTCCAACAAGGCACAGTCACAGGCAGGGGTAGCACTTATCCTCAGCTCTTCTCCTTGGCAGAGATTCCTCTTGAATCCAGAAGTGATCTAATTTTCAGGAGGTTTGGGTGCCCTCCTTATACCCCTCTCTGTCTTTGAAGTAGGCCTACTGGAAGTGTCCATCTGGGATGGAAAATGCTGACTTCTCCTTGGCCCCCTCAGTTAAGGCAATCCGCCAATACCCGGACATCAAATCAGTTGTGCTGAGGTATTTGGCAGCTCCCAGCTGATCTATGAGCTTATCAGCTCAGGGTGTGGGGGTGCGCATCAGTTTTAGTGACCGCATTGAGACCCCGGTAGTCCACACAGAACATGAGTTTTGGGGTTGCACCAGGAGCAGCAGCCTATGGGACCAAGACCACAGGGCTGGCCCAAGGACTGCTAGAAAACTCAATCACCCCAGGACTAACATCTTAGACACCTCATCTTTGATTCTTGCCCTGACCCTATCAGTCACCATGTAAACCTTCTGTTTAATGGGTGGACTGTCCCCACTGTCCACATCATGTGTACATAAGTGAATGACCCCTAGGATCATGGAGAACATGGAGGCG
Organism: Pleurodeles waltl; assembly: GCF_031143425.1. NCBI lineage: Eukaryota > Metazoa > Chordata > Amphibia > Caudata > Salamandridae > Pleurodeles > Pleurodeles waltl. Next base: position 544,575,640 of record NC_090437.1, read on the forward strand.
AACTGTCCCAACACCTGGCGACAGTCACTCTGCTGCTCTGCAGTCAGGGAGGGAGACAGGAGGTCAGGAAGAGGCTCACTCTCTTCCTCCACCCCATCATCTGTTGCTAGGAGCAAGGACAATTTAGTCCACTCAAAGTAGGGTTTGAGGCGGTTCACATGTAGAACCCTTAAGCGGTTCCTATGAGTTCGCAAGTCCACCAGGTATGTGACTTCACTCTTGCACTCCAACACCTCAAGTGGACCAGTCCACTTGTTCTGGAGTGCCCTAGGCTCCACTGGCACCATCACCCAAACTTTTTGCTCAGGCTCAAACTCAACCAGAGTGGCATTCTTGTCACACCGCCGTTTCATGTCTGCCTGGCTTGCTTCCAGGTTTCTATAGGCCAGCATGTAACTAAATACATCCTGGGGAGGTTTACTGGGGACTTTCTCTAAGCCCTCCTTCACCAGACTCAAAGGTCCCCTAACAGGGTGGCAATACAGTAACTCAAAAGGACTAACACCAAGTCCTTTTTGAGACACCTCCCTGTAGGCGAACAGAAGGCATGGCAAGAGGTCGTCCTACTTCTGCCTTAAGTGCTCTGACCGGCCCATGATCATGCCTTTCAAGGTGCAGTTGAATCAACCAGACCATTGCTTTGGGGTTGGTAAGGAGTGGTGAACTTATAAGTTACCCCACACTCCTGTCACAGGGATTTCATTTATGTAGATATTAAATTGGCACACCTATCAGATGGCACTTCCTTGGGGAACCCCATGCGGGTAAAAACCCCCATCAATGCACGACCTACCACAGGGGAAGTGATTGTTCTCAGCAAAATGGCTTATGGGTACCGGGTGGCATGTTCCACCAAGACCAGGATGAACCTGTTGCCCATGGCTGTCTTGGGATCCAGAGGCCGCTCAATGTCAATACCGACCCTTTCAAAGGGGGTACTAACTACAGGAAAAGGTTGGAGGGGAGGCTTGTGCTTCCCCCCCACTCTTGCCACTTGCTTGACACATCTGGCAAGACCTGCAATGAGCATCTGAGTGCCTGCACATTATGGGCCAGTAAAGGTGGGTGACAAGCCATTCAAAGGGCTTTTCCTGCCCTAAATGACCAGCTAAAGGCACATCATGAGCCAGACCCTGTAGGAAGGCTCTGAAGCACTGGGGTACCACCAGCACACAGGCTGACCCAGGCTCAGTAACCTTAAGCTCACTATACAGGAGGCTGTTCTCCAAATAGATCTAGTGAGATCCTGGCTCCTTGCAAGCCACCTGGTCTACAGCCTGCTGCCGCAAACCCACTAGAGTAGGGCATGTCCTCTGTGCCTCACAGAGTGCCTCCCTGGTGGGTTCCCCTTCCTGCTGCCACTGTGACAGCTCAGGGACCTCCCCCAGTTCAGCCACCTGTTCCCCTATAGGCTCCCAGGCATCACCCTCAGGCTCCGCCTCCTCCTGGACTGTGGGAACTTCTGGGGCCAGTTTCCCACATCCCCTGCTATTCCTCTTTTTGGCAGTCCCCTGGGCCACTGTTTTAGGCTCCACAGGCTCCTGACCACCCTGCCATTGACTTGGTGGATACGCATATCCAACCAGGCAGACCCGACATCTCCAAGTGTGACCTGTGTTCCACTTCTTTCCAAGGGGAATCCTCCAAGTCATTGCCAAGAAAACAATCCACAGGCATGCTTGCACTCACAACTACCTTCAAGGAACCTGAGACCCCCCCCATTCAAAGGGACTCTGCGCCACTCTCCACAGGTGCTCTGAGTTGTCCACTGCAACTACTTGGTGAAGTACACGGGGATCTATTGGCTCTTCAGACACCAGGTAACTCCTCACTGTAGTCACACTGGCTCCTGTGTCTCTCAGAGGCTCCACCCTCTATCCATTAATGGTCACACATTGCCTATCCTTTTTAGTGTTCTCAGGCACGCAGGTTCTCCGGACCATTTCTCTGTCCCCTAGCGAGACAAGGGTCATCCCAGCTGGCTCCCACCCACCTGAACCAACTCCTCCCCAAGTGCTACATTAGCCAAACCATGGGACTGCGCACCAGTGGGAGGCGGTGTACTCTTGGGGCATTTGGGGTCCCCCCTCACATGACCCAGCTGATCACATGCATAACACTTAAGCAGGGACCTCCTTCCACAGGTCTCCCTTTCGGAGATCCATTGCTTCTTTTCAATGGAGGGCTGGGAATCCTGAACCTGGGAGCTAGGTTGGGGCCCTTTAGAGAACTCCCCTTGTTTACCCTTACCCCCCTTTCTTCTGAGAGGGACCCTGCCCACCCTTGGGGTGGTCTCCCCCATACCTCTTCTGGACCCTGGTGCTATCCCAGCTGGCCGCTTCCTGTGCAAGCTTCCTAGGGTCAGTCAGCTTGCTGTCAATTAGGTGCTGGTGCAGCTCTGGAAAACATAAACTATACAAGTGCTCCCAAGCAATTAAATTGTAAAGCCCCTCATACATTGTTACCTTACTGCCCTTTACCCAACCATACAGTGACCTGCAAAAAAGAATCAACACATTCCAACCATGTTTGGGATTCCTTCTTCTTATATGACCTAAACTTGTCCTTGTACTGCTCAGGGGTGAGACCATACCTTGTGATCAGGCATCATTCATGATAGGCTAGGTGAGGATCCCCTAAGAATGTCAGGGTGTCCGTTCCATCTACCTCAAAGTGCTTCCACAGACCCACCCCCCAATGAGCTTCAGGGACCAGATTCATATGGAGAGCAGACTCATACCCCTTGAATCACAACAGCATGTCATCCTCCCTCTTGTAACCCTTCAAAAGGTCCTTTTGAATGTTTTGGCTACTCCGCATTATGCATGTAACATGGAGTTCGACCATCATGTGGCAGCGTTTTTTCTCTAGCATGGCTTGACAACGGTAAAGTGCAAAGCTAGAGCATGAATTGGCATCCCCTAGCATGATTTTTGGGCACTAGAAGGGCATCCGGTGAGATTTTCCCACAGCGGGTGGTCACAAGTGTTTTCTTTGGGAAAGCTGCCTGTCAAATACAAAATCTACTTGAGCTGCAGTAAAACTAACTTGAGCAGCAGGGCCCTTTGGCATGCTGTGTAGTGCTGTTTGTGCTGATTTTTCAGCACAGGAGAAGCTCTGAACTAAAATTCAGCTGGACTTATCAATTTCCACCTGCTCATAGAATTCCACAGAGTGAAACTCTGTGAGTTCTGCCTGCCTCCAGGGTCAAGCCACTTGATGCCCCTGCAGCACCCAGAAACTCATACCACATTTCCATGGTATCCTTAATAGCATATCACACTGTGGTAACTCTTTGGGTTAATGAACTATCAGTAGTTTATTCTTCTGAAGTACGTGATGCAATCTGTTAATTTATTCGTGTGAAAGTAACACTGGAAATTTACAGAGGTACAAAGATGCAAGACTATATAAGCAAACACGATATGGCACTTTTACAAGTATAATTATATGAAGAATTTATGCCATTAGTAACATCTTAACTTTTCATCTTGTTAATCTGTATTCCTACATCTGCACATTGTGATACTGGAACCAGTAGGCCATGGTGACTGAATAGCATTAAATCTTCATTACAACACTGCATACAGCATGTCTGCTCTGATCTCTATCTGTGTTAATAGGCACGTAATGAAACGACAGTTGATGTCAGGAAAACACATTTTTTTAGATCCCACCAAAACACAGCCTTAGCTGGTCTCAACAAAATACAGCGTTGGCGGTCTATTGGGCTATTGTTTCTAATACATTACCTATATAAAATGGGCTTTGTGTCAGCCTCTTGCTCATGACTGGTTGCCGTTTACGTCTGTCACAGTTCCCTTCTCCTGATTCGATATCTTTCCACCCCATGCTTATGTTCGTCATATCCAGGAGCAAATAGGTTTCACAATGTTTTGCTTAGATGTCTTTCCATTGCAGACCTTCTTTAAATTGCAGTGCATCTGAATGACAATTGCATCACCCTCTTTCTCTGCTCCTCTTCCCATACCTTTTTCACACTATCCCTCATGTTTTCACACTTCACTTTTCCATTCTCTACTCAGTGTCCCCTTGCTTCTCCCAGTCCCCTTTCTAATTTTTGACCTGCAACCATGATATTGGTAGCTGACCATCTTAAAAGAATGACTTTTGCACATTTTAAGATGGCAGTCCGGCTGTGTGCATGAACACGCATGTGTGTCAGTCCTTTATTTATTTTCTAATAAACCCCTTTCAAAAATAGTTGCCAAAGATTTGTACACATCAATAGCGGTTTTCATTGAATGGGACTTATTAAAATAAAAAATGCATTCTATAATGAACACAGCTTATGAGATTTCACCAATCACAGCAACCTTTAAACTGAATTTGTTGACCGCCACAAGTGCACGCACATTCACAACAGCTATCAAAGCCAAAAATAGGCTTTGGAAAAAATAAGTAAGATTCACTGCCAATAACTATTATCTTTCTCAATACTTTTTTTTAAAATTTGGGGACAAGTTGACATGGGACTGAAAGAGCTGAACTACGTACCTCGGAGGAAACTCGATAGAGACACGTGACACACAGGACTGTCTTAGTGCTGGGTAATAGTCAAAGGGTACTACGATACAGGAATGTCGCAGGGCAGGCGGGCAACAGTGTAACGGTATTGTGAGAAAAGAGATGGCAATTAAACTGCCCGAATATACCACCCGTTCTAATAGAGCTCACTAAAAGTGGGCAGTGAAATATTGGGCTTTAGCTGATCTCGCGTGCTCTGCCCTACTCTTCCTGGCATTTTCATTATGCGGCAGTAACAGGAGCTTGTAAGACGGCTGGTTGAGAGCCTATGACTTTTGGGGGCAGCTGTACGTAACGGGCTGATACCGTGTCAGGCTAAACAAGTTGTCTTATCAGTTAGGGTACTCTTTCTTGTTGTTTACACTTGTGTTTTGCTGTGCGTCGAGTTTGCTCCAGGAGCGGCTCCAGGACTGGGAGGTAAAGGCTGTGATGCTGCTATCACGCCTCCTCTTACTCTGCTCATTTCCACTCACTGTGTCCAAGCCATTCAGTTCGGTTCTGCGAGGTGGTGTGGAGTTACTTCAGGTGATAATAACAATACTTGTCAGGGTGAACCCTCACAGTTTCTAAATAAACTGAGCTCAATCCCGTGGTAACTGAGGCACAAAGCAGAAAAGTTTAACAGATACAATATATAAAGTATTTATGCAGTACTCAAACAGTTAGAATGTCAACATGCAAAACAATAAAAATGGCATAAAGAGTTAGAAAATAGAGTCGAATTTTATAAACAAAATGATAGTATAATGACTAGTGGCAACTGGTGATCTTTAAAAGTGGTGGGTGTGCATTTACATTTGACTTGAGAGTGGCCGTGTGTTAAGAATTATCTTCATTGTGCCAGGGCCAGCACTTTGTTATGGGAATGCCCCATATCAATAATTATACACAATATTCCATCACCAGGAAATCTCCATCTATACTGCCCACATACTATGGATGGACCCCATGTAAAATATTACCCCTGGTGTTTCAGAGGCAGCATTTAATCATTATTTTCTTCCCATAAACTGCTCTTTCAGCCCCAGTGTGCCACGGCTGCTATCTCTAAGGCAAAGCATTATTTTCAGTATGCCAGCGCCAGTATTTTGCCATAGGTGTCCTCTTATGTCAAGTGTTTCTTCCAGTAATTCAGGGTCTGCATTTTGCCGTCAGTGCCCTCCCTTAAGCCAAGAATGACATCCACAGTCCCAGAGACAGCATTTTGCCATGGGTGCCCCATGCTAAGAATTTTCTCCAGTATGCAAGTACCAGCTGTCATGAACTCACCTCGTTCCAACTGCAGAGACATTGGTAGATGTCCAGTCCCAGCTGGGGCAGCAATGTGAAACAAGCAGCAATTATCCAGTTTCACAAACTGGCCCAAGGGGAAGGGAAATGGGATTAAACAAGAAAATATGAATTTGTATCACTGGGTCTGCTCTGCTGCCTTGCAACAGTGCCTAGTAGGGTCTGAACTCCCTAGACCTCCTTAATGTTCATGCAGGTCCAGAGCACAAGAAACAACAAAAAGCACTGTTTACCAACAGATATCAACTCATAATGTTTTAGCAGTTCTTTACAAATACTGTATACTTACAGGCTTCATCATTCATATTGGATGAGAGAGCACGGACAATCTGAAAAATAAACCAGTTATCTGACACTCCTAAGAAAGTCATAATGTACAAAGTTCAGATCAAAACTCACATTCTAGTTTGTGCAAGAGAAGCTACCCTAAATACTCAATACAACTAGTCAAGGAATAATGTACAAAAAACCTTCCGTTCAGTTACTATAACGTTCGGACCACTCTCAAGAAAAGAACCCTAGACACTGGGCCACTCTGGGTAGTATGGAACCATAGAATATCTAATTTCAAAGTATGAACTCATGCCTTCAAGAAACTCAGTCTTGGTTTAACTAACTTAACTAAGGATTTGTGTGCACTACCCTGAGGATCAAGTATTTAGCCTTGTCTTAGTTCTTTAACTGGAATCCAAAGGAAGTCAGGAGGCTATGGTGCAAGAAGCCCAAAAAGAGGTGGAACCATAGCCCCTGAACAAAGACACAGGAGGTGTTGAAGGCGACAGGATTACAGGATCAGCAGGAAGACTTGGAAGACTAGAATGCTGATGATTCTGAGCAACTCAGGAGGTGAGTGCAGGGAAGATACTTGCAGAGGACTGGAACAAGGCCTAGTGCTGATTCAGGTTCAGATGGGGTATTTATTATGGAAGGGAGAGACTGTTCTTGAAAGCCATGTGTCTTGCGTGGAAGAGCAGAATCTTCCAAAGAAGACTGGGGAAGAGCATGTGTTACATGAAAACGGTTAAAACCCCTTTCAGGTGGCAGGTCCAAGTCACAGTTGGAAAACATTAACCATAATGAACAGAACTCAAGAGCATTATAGTAAAAGACAACAGGTCAGGGTGGATACCGTTAATTGCCCAGGAAACATGTGGTTCTTCTTGCAGGTGCAAGACTAAACTAGCAACAGTAGAGGTGGTTCAAGGGTGCAGGACTCAGGGAGAGGGATCATGGATTGCACAAACCAGAGTGGTGCCACAAAGGAAGGGTTATATGAGCCCAATTTGTAAATCCCACAGCATATAGGGCACAAGATGGTTCTGTGACACCAGCATTTTTCCCCTGGGGCAATGCCCAGAATTGCTTCTAGTATGCCGGGCCTGCATTTTCCCATGGGCACCCTTTCCTATGGCAAGAATTATCTCCAATATGCCAGATGCAACATGTTGCCTTGTGTGCCACCGTTAAGGCCCACACTTTACTGAGTATGCCATGGCAGTTGAATGCTCAGAATCATAAACATGCAACAAACACACTCTCACTCACTCACACACTCTTTCACTCATACTCACTCCCTCTCACAATCAGTGGCTTCTCCCACTCTCACTGAAACTCACACCCTCTCATTCACACTCACTCCTATTCACAGTTACTCACACACAAACATACTCATACTCACTGTTTTTCACTTTTACTTACAAACACACACTCACCCTTTCAGAGTGCAGCTGCTGAACCATTGATAAACACCTAATGTCTGTCCACAACCTCTCACAATCTCCAATCCCTAACTGTATAACACACTCACACAGCTTCATCCACTCCCTCACACTTATTCATACACTCTCTCACACTCAGAATCCCACTCGCTTTCACTGTAATTGACTCTCTCAAACACATTCAAACACAATCTGACTCAATCTCAGTCACTGTCAATCACTCACAAACACACTCACACATAAACATGCACAGAGAAACAAAATTTTTTGTTATTTGTCTTGCTTCCTTACATGGCAACTGGAAGGCTCCATGGCACTAGCAGATCAACAATCTTGTGCCGGACATTTGAACCAGCAAGCCATGATTCCGAATGCGGAGCCTCACAGAGCAGCAGGCCCTCAGCTTCTTGACATGACTGTAAGCACAGTCTTATAAGAAGCTAGGACAGTGCTTGGGTTCATGCCCCTACTTCACTATGTGGCTCCTCAATGGCTTCAAGGATGCACTGATGGATGCCCTGACAACTACATTTTAGTAGATATACTGTGCTGCCTGATGCATGTGCAGTATGTCTGCTAGATAAAATCAATTATGCCTATGTGAGGAGATCGTAGTTGAACTAAGCTCTCCATACATGCACAATCCAGACATCCAGCTACAGAGGCCCTGATTAAGAGTGGGCCAGTAAATTCCAACCCATGCTTGAACTCTTGTTTATGCATGGATCAGAAATTTGATCGAGGCTGCATTTAATGCATCCCATAATTATCAGATGCATTCAAATACCTCAGGTGTTGTTACATTTTAGCAGGTTAAACCTGCCAAAATTTAACAGGTGAAATTGTATGGTATTTACTGTACAAGGTGGATTTTCATATGTTAAACGCCAACATCCACATATTATTTCCCAAATAATGTGTGATAGGTGTTATTTTTCACACACAATAAATAAGGTACCCCATAGTATCGCTATGTATCATGTGTGATAAATAACACCCAAACTTGTAATTAGGGCCAGAGTGTTTTATTTTGAAACACTACTCTGTAACTGGTTCATGCTATAGCCCCTTCGCCCGTCCTCCTGTCTTCAGAAGCCAGGAGACAAGGCAGAGAGGGATGACCAGAATATTAGCAGTGTTCCTGTGAACATGAAACTCGTGTTTTCATGAGCACTGCTCATTTACATCTTCACCAGCAGAGGCAAGGGGCAGAAAGTGGTGCCTCACAGGAGGCAGGATTAGGCTCATGTAGTAGGGAGGCTGCCCCTGCCGGGGATTCCAACATGGCTGACATTGATAACCTAGAAAGCTTCCGGCTTTCTAGGTCCAGCCTTCATGGGTGACCATCTGAATCTGCCAGGAGCAACTAGAACATTGTGGCTCTACACATCCAGATGTTCACCCATGAAGGCTGGACCTAGAAAGCCGAAAGCTCCTTGGGCAAAGGTCAGAGATCCTACTGCAACAGATGGGCTAGCTGTACAACAGAGGATGTAAGAGACAATGGCAAAAGATTTCCATTGACTTGCTTGAACCACCAAGACAGAGGAAGCCCCCGTGGATGTGAGGGAAGCAGCCCTTCCCACTGGAAAACAAGGAGAGGCCAACAAACTTGTAACAGGGTGTGATGATTTCGGTGTGCTATATGTTACGGCTGGGAAGCCCTACAATGCAGTACACTTGAAAATACCATCATGGGTCCAGCCAGGTATGTTTACTTAACCTTAAGCTCAACCTTGGGTAGCTGTGGCTCTGAGCAGTTAGGTTAGGAAAAGAACAATGTGTAAAACATTTAACAGCACCCAACAACAGAACAAGAAAGTCACACAATGGGAAAGAAAAATGACACCAATTTATAAAAATATAGCTGATTTTTATAAATGTGTAGAGACCTTAATCAAGAAAATTTACCATAGGTCTCCAGAGATACAGATATTAGACATAATATTTAACTTCTGTATCAGCTGCAAACAAGCAGTGCCCAACAAAAAGTTTGGAAACTTTTGAAAAGTTTGTAGAAGCTAGTTAAAGAACTCCAGCCCGACTTGGGCCACGAAGTCTGGCAGGACAGAAGTCTAGAGGGCCGGAAAGAATATGTTTTACAGTTACCTGGCCACCAGATTCTTTTTAGAGCAAGATCCAAACTTTACAGGATAACCCCCTTAGATGTCAGTGGAGAGGTCCTGATGCTGAGGGATGCAGGATAGAGCTCAAGGATGCTTCTAATGCTGTGCAGTCTACAGGGGTGAAGTGTGGTACAATTCTCAGTCCACAGTTGAGTGGGGCTTACTCTGTCCAGGATCTCGGGGCGCCACAAAGCCCTTAATGATTGGTGCAATTCTTTGGTGGGAGTTACTGTCCCTCTTGGTTGATGAATTCAGTCAAAACCAAAAACCACAGGTCCAGCGGACACTGGTGCACCTTTAGGCTATCTCCAAATTGTCCTTTGGTGGGCCTGGTGTCGGGTAGTGGCAACAATTATGTGGTAGCTACGAGAGATGCAATTTGAGCCCTTCAGCTTTAATGTCTCCAGTGTCATTCTGGGGAGTCAGTCAATTAACCACTGGAGCCTCTTCCAGGCATGCCAAACAGGGTCCAAACTCTGCAGCAGGTGCAGCCACTCCAGATTTGCAGTCTTTGTGTGGTTCCAATGGTTGCAGAGTGGTATTCTTCTCGTCCTCTTTCCAAGTCCAGTGAATACTGAGGGTCAACATGCCAGAGGTGCCATATTTATCGCAGGAAAATGCCCCAAGGAGACCACAAAGCCACTAGCTAATGGGCTACTGGGTCACCTCCTAACTAGTGATGAGGTTCCTGTGATGTGTGCAATATAGCTATCCCAGAATTCCACATTCTTGCCCCCTTCAAGACAGCACATCCCGTCCTTGGTCATCAGAAGCAAGGTAGCCCACGCTAGGGGTATGGCTGCCAGAGGGCAACACACCCACAGTAAAACCAGTTTAGAGTGAATTTCCCCTCTCTGGTCCTGTCTCCATGCTGTCTACAGGAAAAAAAGGCATCCTGATCAGGGGTGTGGGGTCAGGCGGCCCATCAAAGGTGCTTCCCCTTTCAAGCATGTCTCTAGGGTAACTCCCCAATTGACCATACTGGCAGAGGAAGTGACACACTGTCTATGTTTCTGTGCCTTTGAGTTGTTCATACACCTCCCCAGGTGGTCAGGAAGCTGTCTGCAACTCCCAGCGCCACAACCCCAGAGGGCCGTGACCTCAAGCAAGGCCTCCTTATGCACTGTATGTCTCTACGGAGGTGGTGGGCAGGGTTACTTACTTTGCTGTGTGGTTTCTTCAAGGGCACCCACTTCACAATGATCCCCATAGGCATTTGGCGGAGGAACCACGGAGCACAGGGAGGAAAACAGAAGGGGAGCCCAGCATAGCAAAGCCTCGATGAAGACCTGGGGAGGAGAAGCCCATGTTTGATGAAAGAGAGAGTTATCTAAGAGAAGTGTGAACAAAAAGTAGTGAATAAAGAAAAGGCTGAAACCCATACTCTCGTAGCTGTTTCTATTTGATGGGGGGAGGAATCACAGCCCCTTACTCCAGATAAGGTGCTGTGGTTGACAATGAGAAACAATCTAATTAGACGAATGGAAGATATGAATTGTTAAAGTTCTAAGTAGGAATAGCAGCAACAAGCAAAAAGTTTAATTGATAGTCAATGGTCACAGGAATTCAGAACCTACGCAATTTGACTTTAAACTCAATGGAGCACTGATTGGATACACTAACCAGATTCGTCCTGGTCAAAGATTTTATCTTAAGACTTTAGTCCTTTCAGTCCCAATCCATGACAGAAGCACACTTCAAGACCCCCCAAGCACCATAGGGGAGGCATTTAGAGACTCACAGGGCGACAGGCAGAAGCCAACAGGAAGGTTCAGTCCAGGTCCAGTACCCAATGGTCACACTGGCAGTTGGAGGAAAAGGGCTCTTCTTGTAGGTTGTCATGTCACTGCAGCTTTAACAGGAGGTCAGTCATATCACACTTGGAGTCCACCTATATGTCCTGGGCACAAGAGGGAGAGCAGGTTCAGTCATCCAGTGCTTTTCTCAAGTTGCAGACAACAGGCTCAGTCCTTTTCTGATCTTACCCAGGTCCAGGTGTGTTCTAAAGTCGGTGCCCCTGGAGTTGCTACATTTACGCCTGGCATGTGAGTGTGGATAGGAATGTAGCTGTGCTACCCGACAGGGATAGTGGCAATCCCTGATAATGTTGTAAATCATATAAAAGTGTCAACCAAATTCTAGAATTGTGCAAATGCAATCCAGGAGCTGTGCCCTTGCCCTGCTGATTTCTGTTCCTAAGCTCATTCTAAATTAGAATTTAATCAGAAGAATGGGTTCAGTTACCTCTACAATACAAGATCACATTTGTCAAATTTATATGAAAGCTTTATTGCAATCTGAACCCTTCATATTTTCACATCATTTTTGTGCTGGTTTGCCATGTGCCCAATGTGAACAAATAAGCATAGAAGAAAATTATGTTGTTCACCCTCCCTCCACCTGAGCCCACTGACTAGTTCACTCTTCTTGATCTCAAAGGCCAGGAGCTGAAAGCCATGGGCTAGCAATGATGTCCTAAGGACAGACTTTCACACAGCTGACGAAATCCTTCTCTAAAATGTCCATCTGTAAAACCAAAGTAAACGGAGACAAACATCACATCTGTAAATAATGAGATAAGAATTATTTTCTGAAGTACTGTAAGCAAAGAGGAGTCTATGTTTAAGTGTAGCCCCACTCCCCAAATGAAGCAGGACCTCCTGATATCTATCACTGAACAGCATTGTAAAAACAACAGAAATTACCATGGAAGAACAGAGGGGTGAAACAGCTCTTTATACTCTCTCGGCCGTTATCAACTCGATTGTTTACCAACTGAGCACAATAAGGCAGACAAGTGTTAGTGAAAGGTATATCATGCAAACTGAAGGCTCTCTGGGGCAGATTTATCAACACTTTCGACTGTTGCAAATTCAAACAAAGTGATGCAAACCACAGCAAAGTGTTAATTTTTGTACTTGCCAGTGCAAAACTTTTTTACGATCTAGAAATTTGCACAACTGTAACACAATGAGTGCTTTGTCCTGATTTGTGTTCCTTTGCAAGAAGATTTTGCCCCGCAGGCAGCACATGGGCATTCTTATGCTACCGCCCATGGTTTTTGATGCACAACCTTATCATTTATGGACAATGTTTTGCCCCAAAAATAGTGCCTCATTGAGGCAGGCATTAGCTTGAAGAAATGTTTTTATTTCTCCAAGTATTTCAAAGTGTGCATGTGTGCGGCAATGTATAGCACGCATACATTGTTTGAAAATATTTGAAGTATGTTTTAGCATTATATTTTTTACTGAAAGTGAACCTTTCCTCCATAAAACTAGATACATGCCCTCTGGTACAAAGGAATGTGCATGAGGTGCTAGGCAGCCTGTTTGTGATCCAGGGATTACACCGTCTAATTCCGTCATTAACACAGCATACCACAGTTTCAATTACTACTTATCTCCCCTGCTACTTTACCCCTCAGCCATAACTTTGCATAACTGAGATGACCCCATGGTGCCACTCATGCAAGAAAGCCACTTAACTGTCTACAATAGCCTCTTCTTTCTCCTTGAACCCTTTTTACTGACCTCCCAGCATATCTGAACAGGATTAAAGATGAAAAAGCAACTGACAATTAAGAGACAAAAAGTCCTGGAGAAATTATTAGTTAGGTATGAAGGATCTTGCAATATTGATAAATATCACAATGCATGAAAAGTTGCTGGAATTTCTTTAAATGTCATATTATGTGATTTTGTGTAATTTATCCATGGGAGCCATGGGAGACTGGTTGTATCACAAAATGTCCTACGTCAATGTTAAAACTATAAACAGGAAGCATTTGATGTTCAACTCAGTCACTTACTGGAATCTCAAGAGAAGTATGTATGCCACTTACACTTATGTCAGTTAGATAGAAATGGTGCATTGTCCTGTTTTTTTAAATGTCATTATTGAGGTAATATGTGGGGTAATTAGCAGTGCTTGGCGAGGGTGCACGTTATAGTTACCTTAGGGTATGAGTTATAGTTACTTGAGTTAGCCATAGATTTCAACAGTATCCTGCAAGTAAAGTGTGAATCTACCTTAAAAGTCCCTGTGAACTTTGCTTTTTAAAGTGAATTTCTATGGTTGTTTTAATTCTATGTCTTAACTATAATGTCTCTGTATCCTTTGTTTATTTTCAGTAACTGTCTGTTTTTTAATATTAAGTATTTTTATTTACTTTACAACCACCAACCACCGCGGTGCATGGCAAGGCCCTGCGGTCAGCCCCTCTAAGCACCAAACCCTGTGCCATGCATTGTATACTGCAGTGCATGGCAGGGGTTTGCCACATGGCCTGTCCTGTGGCCAGGATCTGCTGCCTACCCCCTATAAGCACTCAACCCTGCACCACGCACGGCCTTGGCAAACGTAAAAAAAGGGGTCATGGTAGGAATACCATAACCCCCTAGCCTTGGTGCTGTGGTTCTCCTGGCACCCTGTCAGTGCAAAAAAACCAGAGCTTGTTTTTTTAAACTTTTTGTTGCAAATTAGCAAATCCACTGTGATTTTACTGCACAAAATGTCAAAAAGTGTTTTTTTGCTCTGTCAGAGTCCTAGGAGGATTTCAGCACCAACTTTGGGGTCAAGATATTCCAACCCTGCCCCCTTTTCTCATTATTATGTTTTTTGGGATTCGACTAAAGCCGAGTCCCAAAATTGTTGCCTACACTTCCTGAAGTGTTGCCAGCCAATCAGATATCAGCAAGGAGACAATTGGATTCACGGAGGATCTGCATCTCCAGATATCTATATTTCTTTTCCCTTTAGTATCTCTACATCTACTAAACAGATTTACAAAAAACCATAAAAAGTACACTTTGAGGACCAAAAGCTAGCTTTCTACCAAATGTGGTGTAATTCCGTCCAGCAGTTCGGGCTGTAGTTGTCTTCAATATCCCTTCAGATAAAATGCATTGGAAAAACATGTTTTGAGAACCCCCCCTTTTCTCCACTCCCACTTGATCGATCACCTTGAAGCTTTCAGGACAGCAATTGAACTGACTGTCATATTTGTTTTGAAAATTGAATGAAGATTTGTCAAACAGAGCTAAATTTATTGACAAAACAAAAAGTTATTTTCCTATGGAAACTAGGTACTAACTATATTTACCTACTGGTGACCACCATTAGGTAAAATATATATACACCTGGCTCTGTTAACATGCCTAACTTGACAGAAGTGTGCTCCTAGTCATAGCACTCCCCAATGCAGACACTAGGATGCTTTCTCAACAATAAAGAAATGGGGACATTTCCTAGAGGAGCTGATTTATAAAGCTTAAAGGTCTCAGTTTGTGCCCAATTAACTGCGTAGTGCATGCGTTCTTGGGACGTGCCACATATGACTTAGTCTGGGTGATCACAATGCATGGGGTACATGCACACATTGTTACGTGAGTCAGATGACACAATACTTACAGAAGTGGAGGGACAGAGGTGGGTAGTATCCGTGGATGGTGCTTGCTGGCTGTTCAGTAAAAAACTGAGTAAACTTTATCTGGGCCAATCACAGTTTACTTACACTTTCAATATGTGCAGTTAATAGCAGTACCTCCTGGGTCAAGAGTGGCAGGACAGCACAGAGCACTATGGTTCACCCATGTACATTGCCTGGAGAACTGTAATTTTGTATAGGCTTCTCACTATTGTAACTGTTTGAACATGGATTTGTTGCATTCACATAATTACTTTTGCTTTCTCTTCTCCTGTTCCTTGTGGGTTTGGTATACTACCACTGTTAAAGTTTTATCTTGTTCTTTCTTTGGTTGTCTTTGTTGTCATAACAGCTCTTGTCACCTTTTGCTTTCTAAGGCTCTGGGGATTTGGTTCCTGGCATTTCCCTGGGTTCCTCCCAATTGCACCCTGGAGGCAGTTAGAAAGCAATACAACTGCCCTACTAGCTTGTTAATTAGTTTAATTTTTAGTGAGCACTGGGCGAGAGGGCAGCTGCACAAAGTCAAATACACAGTCCTCTCAAACCCACAGAACCTGTTGAGCCAACAATCCAGTTTTGAGCTATCCAACTCCATAAATTTATTTGGGAGAAGGCTGCGGGAAAGCTCAGGTTCACAGGCTGTAATGTTGAATCTTAAAATACTTCCTCTGTGACTAAGACTTTCAAAGGATGTGAATCTAAAGGTGAGAAGGGAGCATGGACCAGACTAAAAGCACCACATGGGGAGAGGAGTATCTGAGCTACGATGGTGCAATAATCACACCTATTTTGTGAATCCAGTGATTGCTTTCACAAAATTAGTTTCACTGGTTAAGCATTTTAAAACAATTACAAATTTAGTTTTGAATATCAACAGTGACTTGAAAATCTTGCTCTTCAAGTGAAAGGACCAGGTTAAAACTTGGCGCAAGCACTTTTCAGAATTTGTAGATGCCTAACTATATATAAAACCAGTACACAAAATACCACATACTACATATTGAGACCCTTGTAATGTTACAAACTCGGAATCCCTGGTGGTGCACTCTGACATATACCACACTGTGAGATATGTTTATGCCTATCTGGCATTTGTATAGAGTGGCCATGGATATCTGTGCAATGTTTCAATAATATCCACAAATCTTTGATCACAACTTTCACTTGAGTTGAGTGTAATAATGTGAAAAAAGTGGTGTACTCGTAGTGTAATGTATATTAAAAACACTGTGGAAAATCATGCCCTAATGTACTTATAACGCGCACATTCACCATGCACAGTTGTTTTAGGAATATTTTTGCAGCAAATGTTACAGTAATATTATCAATGATGTTATAAAAGTTGTTATGAGTGCTGTAATAGTGCATGGTGAGTATGCAAGATATAGTTACCTTAGGCCACAAGTTGTAGTAAGTTAAAATAACTTTAACTATCACAGGTGATTTTCTATGGTTTTATACATTGAAAATGTGAGCCTAAGTATACCATCCATGTAACCTTTCATTTTTTAAGTGAATTTCTATGTTTTTTAAATTCTATTTCTGAACTATCATGTTCCTGTAACCTTTGTTTTTTTCAGTAAATGTCTATGTTTTTAATGCAAAGTAATTTTAATTTCTACACATTAACTCTACCACTGCAACACACGGCCTTTGGCCATGTGTGGCCAGGGTTGGATGGAGGACCTGGCCTGCAGCCAGGGCTTGCTGCCATCCCCCCATAACCACACAACACACAGCCTTTGGTCATGCGCATCGAACCCCCTATAACCAACCAACCCAGCGCCACACACAGCCTTTGACTGTGCACGGCGGGGGTTGGGTCTCAGCAGGAATAAAGAACTCACTCTGCACAGTCACTACATGAGATATTGCGCTAAAAAGGCAAGGATGCAAACACATCCATCAAGGTTACAGGTAACTTTCCAAGGTGGAAATGCAGAGAAAAACACTTGCTTTACTTTGACCATGAGGAAGAAAGTAGGACGATTATTACTTTACAGAAGTGGACCTTGAACTTGGGCACCTGCTTTGTTTATATCTGTAAGTTTCCGGTTGAGGTTTGATTTCTGTCAAATGAGCATCATGCCATAATGAATCCTGCACTGCATTGACAATGGTGATTAAAAATATTAGCCCCTCAGAGAGTATAGACCAAAATATAATAATTGGCTATAGACAAAATTATTAATTAGCAAGATGTATTTAGAAGATGGTGTAAGAGCGTCGGACCTTAATAAGTAAACGTAAAGGGGATGTGTATAGGTTGATGAACCTTTTGGCTGGTTCAGGATTTTCTTACCATAACTCTAGAACAGAAACAATAATTAATATGAAATAATCAATAATCATTATTCAATCAATAATCGATGGAGTCAGTAATTATCACACACCATGACCTTTCAGCCATGAATAACCACACCTTTAGTAAAAGTTTAGTAAGTTTATTTCCTTTATATTAGCAATGCTAAAGTCATATAAATTAATCTTCAAAACAAATCAAATGCAAATAATAATATCGGTTAACCAAAAAGATGCAAGAAACATAACGTAATCAAAGCTTGAATCACAATGCATTCTAAAGCATCAGTACAAATCATTAGTAAAGTCAGCCTCAATAGTACTTCATAAGCCATATGGTTCAGCAAACTAATTTGTCAACCATTTGTCTCTACAATTTGTTAGTCGTCATGTAGATAACCTCAACTAACCCAAATTAGCATCAGAATGCGGGGCTTCATGCAAAACAATTTAAAACATGAATTTAGAAAACATCTAACTAAGGAAAACTATTACGACAGCGCAGTTGGTACCTAGAAAGAAAAAGCACAAAAATGCAATTCGTTCACACTGTCATATCTACTTATCCATGGTATTGGTAGGCAAACAGAATCAGACTTCGTCCTCAGGTCATCAGTTGATCAGCAAAGCATGAGTCTCTCAGTCAGAGAGTATGAGCCCAATGACAGAATCTCAAATCTCTTCTTCTCCCAATATCACATCACAAATCAGAATAAGTTCTAGAGTATTTTTGCTCTGTCACGTTGTATCAAAGTCACCCAAACTATCCCCTAATTTCCAATTGATCAATTAATCATACATTATTACTCTACCCAGTCACAATTATATACCAAATCTATGAATTCTAATATTTCACACTTCACACTTTGTTGATTGGTTTGCTTTACGAAGTTCTCATCATATGGCTTGTCAGGTAATGAAGTTGTTGCATCTTCTTCACCAGTCACATTTTTCATTGTTCGCGTCCTGGGAAAGAACCACTTGCACATATTACAAACAGCTTGATACATTTTAAGGACACTGTCTCCTGTTAGTTGGTTCTCATGGAAAGCTTCTGCTAAGCATTTTAACAAGACAATGAGCATTTCACAGTTAGTTCACTCTGTCAGCATTTTTATTAAATGCTAAGAAATACAGCTTCTGCATGAGGCCTGGCAAAACTAGGCCAAGACACTTGCTAAGTTAAGGCCTACAATTCATAAACTAAAGCATACTTCACATCCCTTAATATGACATACTACTACAGTAATCTAATACATTTTCAATTTTCATAAGTATTACTCATTAATTAGTACATTTCATGAATACTGAGGGCCATTCTTCGAGGTCACAATTTCAAACGTGCACATTATTTTTCTCTACGTTATTCATTTTCTACATAAGTCATTATTCAAAATACATAAACACTCATTCATTTCTAATTAAGACATCTGCTTTAGCAATGGGATAAATAGTTGCAAGTAAAGAACACAATATGAAAGCCATGATCGTTACTGTCAACATTACAGGTCAAACTTACACTACTGTTTTTCATGGGAATAAAGGTATCACAGAGCCAGGTTCCATCTTTCAGTGAGCACACATTCTTCCACCACTCTATTGAGGTGCTGGAAGAATGTGCTCTCAGGGGTGTGTGAGTGTATTGTTCATAATTATGTTTCTAGAAGAACAAATCAAAGAGAGCTACAAAAATGCTAGACCGAGCATTCAAATAGTGTTTCCAACATTCTAAAAGTGTAGGTAGTCAGAAAAGCAAATGTGATACATTTTCTGACAGGTGGGAGTAGAGAAGTTACTTACTCTATAGAGAAAGCTTTGATTTTCCTGTACAGGGTCGCTTGCATTGAGTCGTGATGCAGCAACACTCATTTCCACCTTTATCTTACAAAGCAGAGAATTGTAATATCGAATACACAAATGGTGACACAACAATGTTGTTCTATTTTCTATTACCAGTGTCCAAGCAAAGACATTGCATACTGGATCTTAAAGGGGTATACTTTTACACTTGCCATGTGTTATCAGTAATAGGCAGGGCCATTGGAATTATGCAGCAGGTGGGGCTTCATTATGTGTCAGGGTTGAGTAAAGTTTGCAACAAAAAAGGGAAATTATGTGGCATAGTGTGGCACATTTTATTATAGCATTATTTATTATTTTGTCTTTTTCACACTTGTTAACACTGTCTTGGCATTGATTGTACCTCTTGAGTACCTACTGCAAAAAGCAACAGAAAGGTGACTAGGCAACTTTGCAAAGAGCCTTCCACTGCGCAACAAAACATGTCACTGTGTTTTGGTAACTTTGAACCATTGGTGCTAGAAGCATTTTTTGGTTAAAGTGTGCATATTTTGCAACAAATGAGGCAGTATGTGGCAAGTGTGGCAAATCTATAATTATGCAAAAATCACCATGGCAGCACAGATTTAGAATTTCAGTGCCTCCTGATGACATGAATATAACATTTTGCATTTGTTTAATGAACTTAAATTGAACTTAGTGGATTTACAGCTTGATTAATAGGGAACACTCCTATTTTGCCTTTAACCCCTTCTGTGCCGAGGACGTAATGGTTACGTCCTGTGGCACAGTGCTGCTGTGCCCAGGACGTAACCATTACGTCCTGGGCACCCAGCCCAGAGGGAGCGCTCTTGCTCCCTCTGAGGGGTTCCCCCCACCCTCCCTGTGACGTCAGCGCGCGAGTGCAAAGCATTTCTCTTTCGATCACGGGGAGGAGGCAGAGAGGCTTCAAAGGGAAGGAAATATATTTCCTTCC
Source organism: Pleurodeles waltl (assembly GCF_031143425.1). Classification (NCBI taxonomy): domain Eukaryota; kingdom Metazoa; phylum Chordata; class Amphibia; order Caudata; family Salamandridae; genus Pleurodeles; species Pleurodeles waltl. The sequence continues at coordinate 544,595,827 of NC_090437.1, forward strand.
CTTTGAAGTCTCTCTCTGCGTTTTGGCAGCCGGATTGTAAAGCAATCAGGCTGTCAAAACGCCCACTAGACACCAGGGATGTCTATTCAAATGTATGTAACTGACAAAAGGGAGCGACCCCTTGGGAAAGGGTCTCTCACAGGGGGGCCATTTTTTTTTAAGGCCTTTTCTGCCCCCCTTGGGGGCAGATCGGCCTACTATTAGGCCGATCTGCCCCCGGGGTGGGGTGGGGTGCAGAAACCTCTAGGCACCAGGGATAAAAAAAAATGTTTTTTTTTTTGTTTAGTTTTAGTTTTTTAGGTGGGGAGCGACCCCTTAGGCAAGGGTCGCTTCCCTGGAGGGGCAAATTGTATTTATGCCATTTCTGCCCCCCTTGGGGGCAGATTGGCCGATTGTAGGTCAATCTGCCCCCAAGGGGGGCAGAAACCACTAGGCACCAGGGATTTTTTTTGTGCTGTCACGCATGCGGAGCGACCTTGTAGGCAAGGGTCGCTCCCCGCGGGGGTGGAGGGACAAATTTATTTTAGGCCATTTCTGCCCCCCCTGGGGGCAGATCGGCCTATTGGTATTAGGCCGATGTGCTCCCAGGGGGGGCAGAAACCTCTAGGCGCCAGGGCAAAATTTTTTTGTGTGTTTTTTTTTTTGTTTGTGTGTTTTTTTAGAGATTGGGAGCGACCCATTAGGCAAGGGTTGCTCCCCTGGGGGGCAAATTGTATTTAGACCATTTCTGCCCCCCTTGGGTGCTGATTGGCCGATTTTAGGTCAATCTGCCCCCAAGGGGGCAGAAACCACTAGGCACTGGGGAGTTTTTTTTTGGCTCCAATGTCACGCAGGGGGAGTGACCCCATAGGCAAGGGTCGCTCCAGGGGGGAGTTGGGGGAGGTGGGGGACAAATTTATTTTAGGACATTTCTGGTCCCCCTGGGGCCGGCTGAGCTAGAGGCCAAAATCCACAGGTAGGCACTGTTTTCAATGAAAAAATGTGATGTGGCCACGTTGTGTTTTGGGCCATTTCCTGTCGTGGGCGCTAGGCCTACCCACACAAGTGAGGTATCATTTTTATCGGGAGACTTGGGGGGACGCTGGGTGGAAGGAAATTTGTGGCTCCTCTCAGATTCCAGAACTTTCTGTCACCGAAATGTGAGGAAAATGTGTTTTTTTTAGCCACATTTTGAGGTTTGCAAAGGATTCTGGGTAACAGAACCTGGTCAGAGCCCCACCAGTCACCCCATCTTGGATTCCCCTAGGTCTCTAGTTTTCAAAAATGCACAGGTTTGGTAGGTTTCCCTAGGTGCCGGCTGAGCTAGAGGCCAAAATCTACAGGTAGGCACTTTGCAAAAAACACCTTTGTTTTCTTTCAAAAAATGTGATGTGTCCACGTTGCGTTTTGGGGCATTTCCTGTCGCGGGCGCTAGGCCTACCCACACAAGTGTGGTATCATTTTTATCGGGAGACTTGGGGGAACACTGGGTGGAAGGCAATTTGTGGCTCCTCTCTGATTCCAGAACTTTCTGTCACCACAATTTGAGGAAAATGTGTTTTTTTTAGCCAAATTATGAGGTTTGCAAACGATTCTGGGTAACAGAACCTGGTCAGAGCCCCACAAGTCAACCCATCTTGGATTCCCCTAGGTCTCTAGTTTTGAAAAATGCACAGGTTTGGTAGGTTTCCCTAGGTGCCGGCTGAGCTAGAGGCCAAAATCTACAGGTAGGCACTTTGCAAAAAACAACTTTGTTTTCTTTCAAAAAATGTGATGTGTCCACGTTGCGTTTTGGGGCATTTCCTGTCGCAGGCGCTAGGCCTACCCACACAAGTGAGGTATCATTTTTATCGGGAGACTTGGGGGAACACTGGGTGGAAGGCAATTTGTGGCTCCTCTCTGATTCCAGAACTTTCTGTAACCACAATTTGGGGAAAATGTGTTTTTTTAGCCAAATTATGAGGTTTGCAAAGGATTCTGGGTAACAGAACCTGGTCAGAGCCCCACAAGTCACCCCATCTTGGATTCCCCTAGGTCTCTAGTTTTCAAAAATGCACAGGTTTGGTAGGTTTCCCTAGGTGCCGGCTGAGCTAGAGGCCAAAATCTACAGGTAGGCACTTTGCAAAAAACACCTTTGTTTTCTTTCAAAAAATGTGATGTGTCCACGTTGCGTTTTGGGGCATTTCCTGTCGCGGGCGCTAGGCCTACCCACACAAGTGAGGTATCAGTTTTATCGGGAGACTTGGGGGAACACTGGGTGGGAGGAAATTTGAGGCTCCTCTCTGATTCCAGAACTTTCTGTCACCAAAATGTGAGGAAAATTAGTTTTTTTAGCCACGTTTTGAGGTTTGCAAAGGATTCTGGGTAACAGAACCTGGCCAGAGCCCCACAAGTCACCCCATCTTGGATTCCCCTAGGTCTCTTGTATTAAAAAATGGACAGGTTTGGTAGGTTTCCCTAGGTGCCGGCTGAGCTAGAGGCCAAAATCTACAGGTAGGCACTTTGCAAAAAACACCTCTGTTTTCTTTCAAAAAATGTGATGTGTCCACGTTGCGTTTTGGGGCATTTCCTGTCGTGGGCACTAGGCCTACCCACACAAGTGAGGTATCATTTTTATCGGGAGACTTGGGGGGACGCTGGGTGGAAGGAAATTTGTGGCTCCTGTCAGATTCCAGAACTTTCTGTCACCGAAATGTGAGGAAAATATGTTTTTTTAGCCAAATTTTGAGGTTTGCAAAGGATTCTGGGTAACAGAACCTGGTCAGAGCCCCACAAGTCACCCCATCTTGGATTCCCCTAGGTCTCTAGTTTTCAAAAATACACAGGATTGGTAGGTTTCCCTAAGTGCCGGCTCAGCTAGAGGCCAAAATCTACAGGTAAGCACTTTGCAAAAAACACCTTTTTTTTCTTTCAAAAAATGTGATGTGTCCACGTTGCGTTTTGGGGCATTTCCTGTCACGGGCGCTAGGCCTACCCACACAAGTGAGGTATCAGTTTTATCGGGAGACTTGGGGGAACGCTGGGTGGAAGGAAATTTGTAGCTCCTCTCTGATTCCTGAACTTTCTGTCACCAAAATGTGAGGAAATGTTTTTTTTATAGCCAAAATTTGAGGTTTGCAAAGGATTCTGGGTAACAGAACCTGGTCAGAGGCCCACAAGTCAAACCATCTTGGATTCCCCTAGGTCTCTAGTTTTCAAAAATGTACAGGTTTGGTAGGTTTCCCTAGGTTCCGGCTGAGCTAGAGGCCAAAATCTACAGGTAGGCACTTTGCAAAAAACACCTTTGTTTTCTTTAAAAAAATGTGATGTGTCGACGTTGCGTTTTGGGGCATTTCCTGTCGCGGGCGCTAGGCCTACCCACAAAAGTGAGGTATCATTTTTATCGGGAGACTTGGGGGAACACTGGGTGGGAGGAAATTTGAGGCTCCTCTCTGATTCCAGAACTTTCTGTCACCAAAATGTGAGGAAAATTAGTTTTTTTAGCCACGTTTTGAGGTTTGCAAAGGATTCTGGGTAACAGAACCTGGCCAGAGCCCCACAAGTCACCCCATCTTGGATTCCCCTAGGTCTCTTGTATTAAAAAATGGACAGGTTTGGTAGGTTTCCCTAGGTGCCGGCTGAGCTAGAGGCCAAAATCTACAGGTAGGCACTTTGCAAAAAACACCTCTGTTTTCTTTAAAAAAATGTGATGTGTCCACGTTGCGTTTTGGGGCATTTCCTTTTCGTGGGCACTAGGCCTACCCACACAAGTGAGGTATCATTTTTATCGGGAGACTTGGGGGGACGCTGGGTGGAAGGAAATTTGTGGCTCCTGTCAGATTCCAGAACTTTCTGTCAGCGAAATGTGAGGAAAATATGTTTTTTTAGCCAAATTTTGAGGTTTGCAAAGGATTCTGGGTAACAGAACCTGGTCAGAGCCCCACAAGTCACCCCATCTTGGATTCCCCTAGGTCTCTAGTTTTAAAAAATACACAGGTTTGGTAGGTTTCCCTAAGTGCCGGCTCAGCTAGAGGCCAAAATCTACAGGTAAGCACTTTGCAAAAAACACCTTTTTTTTCTTTCAAAAAATGTGATGTGTCCACGTTGCGTTTTGGGGCATTTCCTGTCGCGGGCGCTAGGCCTACCCACACAAGTGAGGTATCATTTTTATCGGGAGACTTGGGGGAACGCTGGGTGGAAGGAAATTTGTAGCTCCTCTCTGATTCCAGAACTTTCTGTCATCAAAATGTGAGGAAATGTTTTTTTTTTATCCAAATTTTGAGGTTTGCAAAGGATTCTGGGTAACAGAACCTGGTCAGAGGCCCACAAGTCAAACCATCTTGGATTCCCCTAGGTCTCTAGTTTTCACAAATGCACAGGTTTGGTAGGTTTCCCTAGGTTCCGGCTGAGCTAGAGGCCAAAATCTACAGGTAGGCACTTTGCAAAAAACACCTTTGTTTTCTTTAAAAAAATTTGATGTGTCGACGTTGCGTTTTGGGGCATTTCCTGTCGCGGGCGCTAGGCCTACCCACACAAGTGAGGTATCATTTTTATTGGGAGACTTAGGGGAACACTGGGTGGAAGGAAATTTGTGGCTCCTCTCTGATTCCAGAACTTTCTGTCACCACAATTTGAGGAAAATTTGTTTTTTTAGCCAAGTTTTGAGGTTTGCAAAGGATTCTGGGTAACAGAACCTGGTCAGAGCCCCACAAGTCACCCCATCTTGGATCCCCCTAGGTCTCTAGTTTTAAAAAATGCACAGGTTTGTTAGGTTTCCCTAGGTGCCGGCTGAGCTAGAGGCTAAAATCTACAGGTAAGCACTTTGCAAAAAACACCTCTGTTTTCTTTTAAAAAATGTGATGTGTCCACGTTGCGTTTTGAGGCAATTCCTGTCGCGGGCACTAGGCCTACCCACACAAGTGAGGTACCATTTTTATGGGGAGACTTGGGGGAACGCTGGGTGGAAGGAAATTTGTGGCTCCTCTCTGATTCCAGAACTTTCTGTCACCAAAATGTGAGGAAAATTTATTTTTTTAACAAGTTTTGAGGTTTGCAAAGGATTCTGGGTAACAGAACCTGGTCAGAGCCCCACAAGTCACCCCATCTTGGACTCCCCTAGGTCTCTAGTTTTCAAAAATGCACAGGTTTGGTAGGTTTCCCTAGGTGCCGGCTGAGCTAGAGGCCAAAATCTACAGGTAGGCACTTTGCAAAAAACACCTTTGTTTTCTTTCAAAAAATGTGATGTGTCCACGTTGCGTTTTGGGGCATTTCCTGTCGTGGGCGCTAGGCCTACCCACACAAGTGAGGTATCATTTTTATCGGGAAACTTGGGGGAACACTGGGTGGAACGAAATTTGTGGCTCCTCTCTGATTCCAGAACTTTCTGTCACCAAAATTTGAGGAAAATTTGTTTTTTTAGCCAAATTATGAGGTTTGCAAAGGATTCTGGGTAACAGAACCTGGTCAGAGCCCCACACGTCACCCCATCTTGGATTCCCCTAGGTCTCTAGTTTTCAAAAATGCACAGGTTTGGTAGGTTTCCCTAGGTGCCGGCTGAGCTAGAGGCTAAAATCTAGAGGTAAGCACTTTGCAAAAAACACCTCTGTTTTCTTTTAAAAAATGTCATGTGTCCACGTTGCGTTTTGGGGCATTTCCTGTTGCGGGCGCTAGGCCTACCCACTCAAGTGAGGTACCATTTTTATCGTGAGACTTGGGGGAACGCTGGGTGGAAGGAAATTTGTGGCTCCTCTCTGATTCCAGAACTTTCTGTCACCAAAATGTGAGGAAAATTTGTTTTTTTAGCCAAGTTTTGAGGTTTGCAAAGGATTCTGGGTAACAGAACCTGGTCAGAGCCCCACAAGTCACCGCATCTTGGATTCCCCTAGGTCTCTAGTTTTCAAAAATGTACAGGTTTGGTAGGTTTCCCTAGGTGCCGGCTGAGCTAGAGGCCAAAATCTACAGGTAGGCACTTTGCAAAAAACACCTTTGTTTTCTTTCAAAAAATGTGATGTGTCCACGTTGCGTTTTGGGGCATTTAATGTCGCGGGCGCTAGGCCTACCCACACAAGTGAGGTATCATTGTTATCGGGAGACTTGGGGGAACACTGGGTGGAAGGAAGTTTGTGGCTCCTCTCTGATTCCAGAACTTTCTGTCACCAAAATTTGAGGAAAATGTGTTTTTTTAGCCAAATTATGAGGTTTGCAAAGGATTCTGGGTAACAGAACCTGGTCAGAGCCCCACAAGTCACCCCATCTTGGATTTCCCTAGGTCTCTAGTTTTCAAAAATGCACAGGTTTGGTAGGTTTCCCTAGGTGCCGGCTGAGCTAGAGGCCAAAATCTACAGGTAAGCACTTTGCAAAAAACACCTCTGTTTTCTTTCAAAAAATGTGATGTGTCCACGTTGCGTTTTGGGGCATTTCCTGTCGCAGGCGCTAGGCCTACCCACACAAGTGAGGTATCATTTTTATCGGGAGACTTGGGGGAACGCTGGGTGGGAGGAAATTTGTGGCTCCTCTCTGATTCCAGAACTTTCTGTCACCAAAATGTGAGGAACATTTGTTTTTTTAGCCACGTTTTGAGGTTTGCAAAGGATTCTGGGTAACAGAACCTGGTCAGAGCCCCACAAGTCACCCCATCTTGGATTCCCCTAGGTCTCTAGTTTTCAAAAATGCACAGGTTTGGTAGGTTTCCCTAGGTGCCGGATGAGCTAGAGGCCAAAATCTACAGGTAAGCACTTTGCAAAAAACAATTCTGTTTTCTTTCAAAAAATGTGATGTGTCCATGTTGCGTTTTGGGGCATTTCCTGTCGCAGGCGCTAGGCCTACCCACACAAGTGAGGTATCATTTTTATCGGGAGACTTGGGGGAACGCTGGGTGGGAGGAAATTTGTGGCTCCTCTCTGATTCCAGAACTTTCTGTCACCAAAATGTGAGGAACATTTGTTTTTTTAGCCACGTTTTGAGGTTTGCAAAGGATTCTGGGTAACAGAACCTGGTCAGAGCCCCACAAGTCACCCCATCTTGGATTCCCCTAGGTCTCTAGTTTTCAAAAATGCACAGGTTTGGTAGGTTTCCCTAGGTGCCGGCTGAGCTAGACGCCAAAATCTACAGGTAGGCACTTTGCAAAAAACACCTCTGTTTTCTTTAAAAAAATGTGATGTGTCCACGTTGCGTTTTGGGGCATTTCCTGTCGTGGGCACTAGGCCTACCCACACAAGTGAGGTATCATTTTTATCGGGAGACTTGGGGGGACGCTGGGTGGAAGGAAATTCGTGGCTCCTCTCAGACACCAGAACTTTCTGTCACCGAAATGTGAGGAAAATATGTTTTTTTAGCGAACTTTTGAGGTTTGCAAAGGATTCTGGGTAACAGAACCTGGTCAGAGCCCCACAAGTCACCCCATCTTGGATTCCCCTAGGTCTCTAGTTTTCAAAAATGCACAGGTTTGGTAGGTTTCCCTAGGTGCCGGCTGAGCTAGAGGCCAAAATCTACAGGTAAGCACTTTGCAAAAAACACCTCTGTTTTCTTTCAAAAAATGTGATGTGTCCACGTTGCGTTTTGGGACATTTCCTGTCGCAGGCGCTAGGCCTACCCACACAAGTGAGGTATCATTTTTATCGGGAGACTTGGGGGAACGCTGGGTGGGAGGAAATTCGTGGCTCCTCTCTGATTCCAGAACTTTCTGTCACCAAAATGTGAGGAACATTTTTTTTTTTAGCCACGTTTTGAGGTTTGCAAAGGATTCGGGGTAACAGAACCTGGTCAGAGCCCCACAAGTCACCCCATCTTGGATTCCCCTACGTCTCTAGTTTAAAAAAATGCACAGGTTTGGTAGGTTTCCCTAGGTGCCGGCTGAGCTAGAGGCCAAAATCTACAGGTAGGCACTTTGCAAAAAACACCTTTGTTTTCTTTAAAAAAATGTGATGTGTCCACGTTGCGTTTTGGGGCATTTCCTGTCGTGGGCGCTAGGCCTACCCACACAAGTGAGGTATCATTTTTATCGGGAGACTTGGGGGAACACTGGGTGGAACGAAATTTGTGGCTCCTCTCTGATTCCAGAACTTTCTGTCACCAAAATTTGAGGAAAATGTGTTTTGTTAGCCAAATTATGAGGTTTGCAAAGGATTCTGGGTAACAGAACCTGGTCAGAGTCCCACAAGTCACCCCATCTTGGATTCCCCTAGGTCTCTAGTTTTCAAAAATGCACAGGTTTGGTAGGTTTCCCTAGGTGCCGGCTGAGCTAGAGGCTAAAATCTAGAGGTAAGCACTTTGCAAAAAACACCTCTGTTTTCTTTTAAAAAATGTCATGTGTCCACGTTGCGTTTTGGGGCATTTCCTGTTGCGGGCGCTAGGCCTACCCACACAAGTGAGGTACCATTTTTATCGTGAGACTTGGGGGAACGCTGGGTGGAAGGAAATTTGTGGCTCCTCTCTGATTCCAGAACTTTCTGTCACCACAATTTGAGGAAAATGTGTTTTTTTAGCCAAGTTTTGAGGTTTGCAAAGGATTCTGGGTAACAGAACCTGGTCAGAGCCCCACAAGTCACCCCATCTTGGATTCCCCTAGGTCTCTAGTTTTCAAAAATGCACAGGTTTGGTAGGTTTCCCTAGGTGCCGGCTGAGCTAGAGGCCAAAATCTACAGGTAGGCACTTTGCAAAAAACACCTTTGTTTTCTTTCAAAAAATGTGATGTGTCCACGTTGCGTTTTGGGGCATTTCCTGTCGCGGGCGCTAGGCCTACCCACACAAGTGAGGTATCATTTTTATCGGGATTCTTGGGGGAACGCTGGGTGGAAGGAAATTTGTGGCTCCTCTCTGATTCCAGAACTTTCTGTCACCAAAATGTGAGGAAATGTTTTTTTTCTAGCCAAATTTTGAGGTTTGCAAAGGATTCTGGGTAACAGAACCTGGTCAGAGCCCCACAAGTCACCCCGTCTTGGATTCCCCTAGGTCTCTAGTTTTAAAAAATGCACAGGTTTGGTAGGTTTCCCTAGGTGCTGGCTGAGCTAGAGGCCAAAATCTACAGGTAGGCACTTGCAAAAAACACCTTTGTTTTCTTTAAAAAAATGTGATGTGTCCACGTTGCGTTTTGGGGCATTTCCTGTCGCGGTCGCTAGGCCTACCCACACAAGTGAGGTATCATTTTTATCGGGAGACTTGGGGGAACACTGGGTGGAAGGAAGTTTGTGGCTCCTCTCTGATTCCAGAACTTTCTGTCACCAAAATTTGAGGAAAATGTGTTTTTTTCGCCAAATTATGAGGTTTGCAAAGGATTCTGGGTAACAGAACCTGGTCAGAGCACCACAAGACACCCCATCTTGGATTTCCCTAGGTCTCTAGTTTTCAAAAATGCACAGGTTTGGTAGGTTTCCCTAGGTGCCGGCTGAGCTAGAGGCCAAAATCTACAGGTAGGCACTTTGCAAAGAACACCTTTGTTTTCTTTCAAAAAATGTGATGTGTCTACGTTGCGTTTTGGGGCATTTCCTGTCGCGGGCGCTAGGCCTACGCACACAAGTGAGGTATCATTTTTATCGGGAGACTTGGGGGAACACTGGGTGGAAGGAAATTTGTGGCTCCTCTCTGATTCCAGAACTTTCTGTCACCGCAATTTGAGGAAAATGTGTTTTTTTAGCCAAATTATGAGGTTTGCAAAGGATTCTGGGTAACAGAACCTGGTCAGAGCCCCACAAGTCACCCCATCTTGGATTCCCCTAGGTCTCTAGTTTTCAAAAATGCACAGGTTTGGTAGGTTTCCCTAGGTGCCGGCTGAGCTAGAGGCCAAAATCTACAGGTAAGCACTTTGCAAAAAACACCTCTGTTTTCTTTCAAAAAATGTGATGTGTCCACGTTGCGTTTTGGGGCATTTCCTGTCGCAGGCGCTAGGCCTACCCACACAAGTGAGGTATCATTTTTATCGGGAGACTTGGGGGGACGCTGGGTGGAAGGAAATTTGTGGCTCCTCTCAGATTCCAGAACTTTCTGTCACCGAAATATGAGGAAAATATGTTTTTTTAGCGAAATTTTGAGGTTTGCAAAGGATTCTGGGTAACAGAACCTGGTCAGAGCCCCACAAGTCACCCCATCTTGGATTCCCCTAGGTCTCTAGTTTTAAAAAATGCACAGGTTTGGTAGGTTTCCCTAGGTGCTGGCTGAGCTAGAGGCCAAAATCTACAGGTAGGCACTTGCAAAAAACACCTTTGTTTTCTTTAAAAAAATGTGATGTGTCCACGTTGCGTTTTGGGGCATTTCCTGTCGCGGGCGCTAGGCCTACCCACACAAGTGAGGTATCATTTTTATCGGGAGACTTGGGGGAACACTGGGTGGAAGGAAGTTTGTGGCTCCTCTCTGATTCCAGAACTTTCTGTCACCAAAATTTGAGGAAAATGTGTTTTTTTAGCCAAATTATGAGGTTTGCAAAGGATTCTGGGTAACAGAACCTGGTCAGAGCCCCACAAGTCACCCCATCTTGGATTTCCCTAGGTCTCTAGTTTTCAAAAATGCACAGGTTTGGTAGGTTTCCCTAGGTGCCGGCTGAGCTAGAGGCCAAAATCTACAGGTAGGCACTTTGCAAAGAACACCTTTGTTTTCTTTCAAAAAATGTGATGTGTCTACGTTGCGTTTTGGGGCATTTCCTGTCGCGGGCGCTAGGCCTACGCACACAAGTGAGGTATCATTTTTATCGGGAGACTTGGGGGAACACTGGGTGGAAGGAAATTTGTGGCTCCTCTCTGATTCCAGAACTTTCTGTCACCGCAATTTGAGGAAAATGTGTTTTTTTAGCCAAATTATGAGGTTTGCAAAGGATTCTGGGTAACAGAACCTGGTCAGAGCCCCACAAGTCACCCCATCTTGGATTCCCCTAGGTCTCTAGTTTTCAAAAATGCACAGGTTTGGTAGGTTTCCCTAGGTGCCGGCTGAGCTAGAGGCCAAAATCTACAGGTAAGCACTTTGCAAAAAACACCTCTGTTTTCTTTCAAAAAATGTGATGTGTCCACGTTGCGTTTTGGGGCATTTCCTGTCGCAGGCGCTAGGCCTACCCACACAAGTGAGGTATCATTTTTATCGGGAGACTTGGGGGGACGCTGGGTGGAAGGAAATTTGTGGCTCCTCTCAGATTCCAGAACTTTCTGTCACCGAAATATGAGGAAAATATGTTTTTTTAGCGAAATTTTGAGGTTTGCAAAGGATTCTGGGTAACAGAACCTGGTCAGAGCCCCACAAGTCACCCCATCTTGGATTCCCCTAGGTCTCTAGTTTTCAAAAATGCACAGGTTTGGTAGGTTTCCCTAGGTGCCGGCTGAGCTAGAGGCCAAAATCTACAGGTAGGCACTTTGCAAAAAACACCTTTGTTTTCTTTAAAAAAATGTGATGTGTCCACGTTGCGTTTTGGGGCATTTCCTGTCGCGGGCGCTAGGCCTACCCACACAAGTGAGGTATCATTTTTATCGGAAGACTTGGGGGAACACTGGGTGGAAGGAAATTTGTGGCTCCTCTCTGATTCCAGAACTTTCTGTCACCAAAATTTGAGGAAAATGTGTTTTTTTAGCCAAATTATGAGATTTGCAAAGGATTCTGGGTAACAGAACCTGGTCAGAGCCCCACAAGTCACCCCATCTTGGATTCCCCTAGGTCTCTAGTTTTAAAAAATGCACAGGTTTGGTAGGTTTCCCTAGGTGCCGGCTGAGCTAGAGGCTAAAATCTACAGGTAAGCACTTTGCAAAAAACACCTCTGTTTTCTTTTAAAAAATGTGATGTGTCCACGTTGCGTTTTGGGGCATTTCCTGTCGCGGGCGCTAGGCCTACCCACACAAGTGAGGTACCATTTTTATCGGGAGACTTGGGGGAACGCTGGGTGGAAGGAAATTTGTGGCTCCTCTCTGATTCCAGAACTTTCTGTAACCAAAATGTGAGGAAAATTTGTTTTTTTAACCAAGTTTTGAGGTTTGCAAAGGATTCTGGGTAACAGAACCTGGTCAGAGCCCCACAGGTCACCCCATCTTGGATTCCCCTAGGTCTCTAGTTTTCAAAAATGTACAGGTTTGGTAGGTTTTCCTAGGTGCCGGCTGAGCTAGAGGCCAAAATCTACAGGTAGGCACTTTGCAAAAAACACCTTTGTTTTCTTTCAAAAAATGTGATGTGTCCACGTTGCGTTTTGGGGCATTTCCTGTCGCGGGCGCTAGGCCTACCCACACAAGTGAGGTATCATTTTTATAGGGATTCTTGGGGGAACGCTGGGTGGAAGGAAATTTGTGGCTCCTCTCTGATTCCAGAACTTTCTGTCACCAGAATGTGAGGAAAAGTTTTTTTTCTAGCAAAATTTTGAGGTTTGCAAAGGATTCTGGGTAACAGAACCTGGTCAGAGCCCCACAAGTCACCCCATCTTGGATTCCCCTAGGTCTCTAGTTTTAAAAAATGCACAGGTTTGGTAGGTTTCCCTAGGTGCCGGCTGAGCTAGAGGCCAAAATCTACAGGTAGGCACTTTGCAAAAAACACCTTTGTTTTCTTTCAAAAAATGTGATGTGTCCACGTTGCGTTTTGGGGCATTTCCTGTCGCGGGCGCTAGGCCTACCCACACAAGTGAGGTATCATTTTTATAGGGATTCTTGGGGGAACGCTGGGTGGAAGGAAATTTGTGGCTCCTCTCTGATTCCAGAACTTTCTGTCACCAGAATGTGAGGAAAAGTTTTTTTTCTAGCAAAATTTTGAGGTTTGCAAAGGATTCTGGGTAACAGAACCTGGTCAGAGCCCCACAAGTCACCCCATCTTGGATTCCCCTAGGTCTCTAGTTTAAAAAAATGCACAGGTTTGGTAGGTTTCCCTAGGTGCCGGCTGAGCTAGAGGCCAAAATCTACAGGTAGGCACTTTGCAAAAAACACCTTTGTTTTCTTTCAAAAAATGTGATGTGTCCACGTTGCGTTTTGGGGCATTTCCTGTCGCAGGCGCTAGGCCTACCCACACAAGTGAGGTATCATTTTTATAGGGATTCTTGGGGGAACGCTGGGTGGAAGGAAATTTGTGGCTCCTCTCTGATTCCAGAACTTTCTGTCACCAGAATGTGAGGAAAAGTTTTTTTTCTAGCAAAATTTTGAGGTTTGCAAAGGATTCTGGGTAACAGAACCTGGTCAGAGCCCCACAAGTCACCCCATCTTGGATTCCCCTAGGTCTCTAGTTTAAAAAAATGCACAGGTTTGGTAGGTTTCCCTAGGTGCCGGATGAGCTAGAGGCCAAAATCTACAGGTAGGCACTTTGCAAAAAACACCTTTGTTTTCTTTAAAAAAATGCGATGTGTCCACATTGCGTTTTGGGGCATTTCCTGTAGCGGGCGCTAGGCCTACCCACACAAGTGAGGTATCATTTTTATCGGGAGACTTGGGGGAACACTGGGTGGAAGGAAATTTGTGGCTCCTCTCTAATTCCAGAACTTTCTCTCACCACAATTTGAGGAAAATGTGTTTTTTTAGCCAAGTTTTGAGGTTTGCAAAGGATTCTGGGTAACAGAACCTGGTCAGAGCCCCACAAGTCACCCCATCTTGGATTCCCCTAGGTCTCTAGTTTAAAAAAATGCACAGGTTTGGTAGGTTTCCCTAGGTGCCGGCTGAGCTAGAGGCCAAAATCTACAGGTAGGCACTTTGCAAAAAACACCTTTGTTTTCTTTAAAAAAAAGTGATGTGTCGACGTTGCGTTTTGGGGCATTTCCTGTCGCGGTCGCCAGGCCTACCCACACAAGTGAGGTATCATTTTTATCGTGAGACTTGGGGAAACACTGGGTGGAAGGAAATTTGTGGCTCCTCTCTGATTCCAGAACTTTCTGTCACCACAATTTGAGGAAAATGTGTTTTTTTAGCCAAGTTTTGAGGTTTGCAAAGGATTCTGGGTAACAGAACCTGGTCAGAGCCCCACAAGTCACCCCATCTTGGATTCCCCTAGGTCTCTAGTTTTAAAAAATGGACAGGTTTGGTAGGTTTCCCTAGGTGCCGGCTGAGCTAGAGGCCAAAATCTACAGGTAGGCACTTTGCAAAAAACACCTTTGTTTTCTTTCAAAAAATGTGATGTGTCCACGTTGCGTTTTGGGGCATTTCCTGTCGTGGGCGCTAGGCCTACCCACACAAGTGAGGTATCATTTTTATCGGGAGACTTGGGGGAACACTGGGTGGAAGGAAATTTGTGGCTCCTCTCTGATTCCAGAACTTTCTGTCACCAAAATTTGAGGAAAATGTGTTTTTTTTGCCAAATTATGAGGTTTGCAAAGGATTCTGGGTAACAGAACCTGGTCAGAGCCCCACAAGTCACCCCATCTTGGATTCCCCTAGGTCTCTAGTTTTAAAAAATGGACAGGTTTGGTAGGTTTCCCTAGGTGCCGGCTGAGCTAGAGGCTAAAATCTACAGGTAAGCAGTTTGCAAAAAACACCTCTGTTTTCTATTAAAAAATGTGATGTGTCCACGTTGCATTTTGGGGCATTTCCTGTCGCGGGCGCTAGGCCTACCCACACAAGGGAGGTACCATTTTTATCGGGAGACTTGGAGGAACACTGGGTGGAAGGAAATTTTTGGCTCCTCTCTGATTCCAGAACTTTCTGTCACCCAAATGTGAGGAACATTTGTTTTTTTAGCCACGTTTTGAGGTTTGCAAAGGATTCTGGGTAACAGAACCAGGTCAGAGCCCCACAAGTCACCCCATCTTGGATTCCCCTAGGTCTCTAGTTTTAAAAAATGGACAGGTTTGGTAGGTTTCCCTAGGTGCCGGCTGAGCTAGAGGCCAAAATCTACAGGTAGGCACTTTGCAAAAAACACCTTTGTTTTCTTTCAAAAAATGTGATGTGTCCACGTTGCGTTTTGGGGCATTTCCTGTCGTGGGCGCTAGGCCTACCCACACAAGTGAGGTATCATTTTTATCGGGAGACTTGGGGGAACACTGGGTGGAAGGAAATTTGTGGCTCCTCTCTGATTCCAGAACTTTCTGTCACCAAAATTTGAGGAAAATGTGTTTTTTTTGCCAAATTATGAGGTTTGCAAAGGATTCTGGGTAACAGAACCTGGTCAGAGCCCCACAAGTCACCCCATCTTGGATTCCCCTAGGTCTCTAGTTTTAAAAAATGGACAGGTTTGGTAGGTTTCCCTAGGTGCCGGCTGAGCTAGTGGCCAAAATCTACAGGTAGGCACTTTGCAAAAAACACCTTTGTTTTCTTTCAAAAAATGTGATGTGTCCACGTTGCGTTTTGGGGCATTTCCTGTCGCGGGCGCTAGGCCTACCCACACAAGTGAGGTATCATTTTCATAGTGATTCTTGGGGGAACGCTGGGTGGAAGGAAATTTGTGGCTCCTCTCTGATTCCAGAACTTTCTGTCACCAGAATGTGAGGAAATGTTTTTTTTCTAGCCAAATTTTGAGGTTTGCAAAGGATTCTGGGTAACAGAACCTGGTCAGAGCCCCACAAGTCACCCCATCTTGGATTCCCCTAGGTCTCTAGTTTAAAAAAATGCACAGGTTTGGTAGGTTTCCCTAGGTGCCGGCTGAGCTAGAGGCCAAAATCTACAGGTAGGCACTTTGCAAAAAACACCTTTGTTTTCTTTAAAAAAATGTGATGTTTCGACGTTGCGTTTTGGGGCATTTCCTGTCGCGGGCGCTAGGCCTACCCACACAAGTGAGGTATCATTTTTATCGTGAGACTTGGGGGAACACTGGGTGGAAGGAAATTTGTGGCTCCTCTCTGATTCCAGAACTTTCTGTCACCACAATTTGAGGAAAATGTGTTTTTTTTGCCAAGTTTTGAGGTTTGCAAAGGATTCTGGGTAACAGAACCTGGTCAGAGCCCCACAAGTCACCCCATCTTGGATTCCCCTAGGTCTCTAATTTTAAAAAATGCACAGGTTTGGTAGGTTTCCCTAGGTGCCGGCTGAGCTAGAGGCCAAAATCTACAGGTAGGCACTTTGCAAAAAACACCTTTGTTTTCTTTCAAAAAATGTTATGTGTCCACGTTGCGTTTTGGGGCATTTCCTGTTGTGGGCGCTAGGCCTACCCACACAAGTGAGGTATCTTTTTTATCGGGAGACTTGGGGGAACACTGGGTGGAAGGAAATTTGTGGCTCCTCTCTGATTCCAGAACTTTCAGTCACCAAAATTTGAGGAAAATGTGTTTTTTTAGCCAAATTATGAGGTTTGCAAAGGATTCTGGGTAACAGAACCTGGTCAGAGCCCCACAAGTCACCCCATCTTGGATTCCCCTAGGTCTCTAGTTTTCAAAAATGCACAGGTTTGGTAGGTTTCCCTAGGTGCCGGCTGAGCTAGAGGCTAAAATCTACAGGTAAGTAGTTTGCAAAAAACACCTCTGTTTTCTTTTAAAAAATGTGATGTGTCCACGTTGCGTTTTGGGGCATTTCCTGTCGCGGGCGCTAGGCCTACCCACACAAGTGAGGTACCATTTTTATCGGGAGACTTGGGGGAACACTGGGTGGAAGGAAATTTGTGGCTCCTCTCTGATTCCAGAACTTTCTGTCACCACAATTTGAGGAAAATGTGTTTTTTTAGCCAAATTATGAGGTTTGCAAAGGATTCTGGGTAACAGAACCTGGTCAGAGCCCCACAAGTCACCCCATCTTGGATTCCCCTAGGTCTCTAGTTTTCAAAAATGCACAGGTTTGGTAGGTTTCCCTAGGTGCCGGCTGAGCTAGAGGCCAAAATCTACAGGTAAGCACTTTGCAAAAAACACCTCTGTTTTCTTTCAAAAAATGTGATGTGTCCACGTTGCGTTTTGGGGCATTTCCTGTCGCAGGCGCTAGGCCTACCCACACAAGTGAGGTATCATTTTTATCGGGAGACGTGGGGGAACGCTGGGTGGGAGGAAATTTGTGGCTCCTCTCTGATTCCAGAACTTTCTGTCGCCAAAATGTGAGGAACATTTGTTTTTTTAGCCACGTTTTGAGGTTTGCAAAGGATTCTGGGTAACAGAACCAGGTCAGAGCCCCACAAGTCACCCCATCTTGGATTCCCCTAGGTCTCTAGTTTTAAAAAAGGGACAGGTTTGGTAGGTTTCCCTAGGTGCCGGCTGAGCTAGAGGCCAAAATCTACAGGTAGGCACTTTGCAAAAAACACCTTTGTTTTCTTTCAAAAAATGTGATGTGTCCACGTTGCGTTTTGGGGCATTTCCTGTCGCGGGCGCTAGGCCTACCCACACAAGTGAGGTATCAGTTTTATCGGGAGACTTGGGGGAACGCTGGGTGGAAGGGAATTTGTAGCTCCTCTCTGATTCCTGAACTTTCTGTCACCAAAATGTGAGGAAATGTTTTTTTTTTAGCCAAAATTTGAGGTTTGCAAAGGATTCTGGGTAACAGAACCTGGTCAGAGGCCCACAAGTCAAACCATCTTGGATTCCCCTAGGTCTCTAGTTTTCAAAAATGTACAGGTTTGGTAGGTTTCCCTAGGTTCCGGCTGAACTAGAGGCCAAAATCTACAGGTAGGCACTTTGCAAAAAACACCTTTGTTTTCTTTCAAAAAATGTGATGTGTCCACGTTGCGTTTTGGGGCATTTCCTGTTGTGGGCGCTAGGCCTACCCACACAAGTGAGGTATCATTTTTATCGGGAGACTTGGGGGAACACTGGGTGGAAGGAAATTTGTGGCTCCTCTCTGATTCCAGAACTTTCAGTCACCAAAATTTGAGGAAAATGTGTTTTTTTAGCCAAATTATGAGGTTTGCAAAGGATTCTGGGTAACAGAACCTGGTCAGAGCCCCACAAGTCACCCCATCTTGGATTCCCCTAGGTCTCTAGTTTTCAAAAATGCACAGGTTTGGTAGGTTTCCCTAGGTGCCGGCTGAGCTAGAGGCTAAAATCTACAGGTAAGCAGTTTGCAAAAAACACCTCTGTTTTCTTTTAAAAAATGTGATGTGTCCACGTTGCGTTTTGGGGCATTTCCTGTCGCGGGCGCTAGGCCTACCCACACAAGTGAGGTACCATTTTTATCGGGAGACTTGGGGGAACACTGGGTGGAAGGAAATTTGTGGCTCCTCTCTGATTCCAGAACTTTCTGTCACCACAATTTGAGGAAAATGTGTTTTTTTAGCCAAATTATGAGGTTTGCAAAGGATTCTGGGTAACAGAACCTGGTCAGAGCCCCACAAGTCACCCCATCTTGGATTCCCCTAGGTCTCTAGTTTTCAAAAATGCACAGGTTTGGTAGGTTTCCCTAGGTGCCGGCTGAGCTAGAGGCCAAAATCTACAGGTAAGCACTTTGCAAAAAACACCTCTGTTTTCTTTCAAAAAATGTGATGTGTCCACGTTGCGTTTTGGGGCATTTCCTGTCGCAGGCGCTAGGCCTACCCACACAAGTGAGGTATCATTTTTATCGGGAGACGTGGGGGAACGCTGGGTGGGAGGAAATTTGTGGCTCCTCTCTGATTCCAGAACTTTCTGTCGCCAAAATGTGAGGAACATTTGTTTTTTTAGCCACGTTTTGAGGTTTGCAAAGGATTCTGGGTAACAGAACCAGGTCAGAGCCCCACAAGTCACCCCATCTTGGATTCCCCTAGGTCTCTAGTTTTAAAAAAGGGACAGGTTTGGTAGGTTTCCCTAGGTGCCGGCTGAGCTAGAGGCCAAAATCTACAAGTAGGCACTTTGCAAAAAACACCTTTGTTTTCTTTCAAAAAATGTGATGTGTCCACGTTGCGTTTTGGGGCATTTCCTGTCGCGGGCGCTAGGCCTACCCACACAAGTGAGGTATCAGTTTTATCAGGAGACTTGGGGGAACGCTGGGTGGAAGGGAATTTGTAGCTCCTCTCTGATTCCTGAACTTTCTGTCACCAAAATGTGAGGAAATGTTTTTTTTTTAGCCAAAATTTGAGGTTTGCAAAGGATTCTGGGTAACAGAACCTGGTCAGAGGCCCACAAGTCAAACCATCTTGGATTCCCCTAGGTCTCTAGTTTTCAAAAATGTACAGGTTTGGTAGGTTTCCCTAGGTTCCGGCTGAGCTAGAGGCCAAAATCTACAGGTAGGCACTTTGCAAAAAACACCTTTGTTTTCTTTAAAAAAATGTGATGTGTCGACGTTGCGTTTTGGGGCATTTCCTGTCGCGGGCGCTAGGCCTACCCACACAAGTGAGGTATCATTTTTATCGGGAGACTTGGGGGAACACTGGGTGGGAGGAAATTTGAGGCTCCTCTCTGATTCCAGAAATTTCTGTCACCAAAATGTGAGGAAAATTAGTTTTTTTAGCCACGTTTTGAGGTTTGCAAAGGATGCTGGGTAACAGAACCTGGCCAGAGCCCCACAAGTCACCCCATCTTGGATTCCCCTAGGTCTCTTATATTAAAAAATGGACAGGTTTGGTAGGTTTCCCTAGGTGCCGACTGAGCTAGAGGCCAAAATCTACAGGTAGGCACTTTGCAAAAAACACCTCTGTTTTCTTTCAAAAAATGTGATGTGTCCACGTTGCGTTTTGGGGCATTTCCTGTCGTGGGCACTAGGCCTACCCACACAAGTGAGGTATCATTTTTATCGGGAGACTTGGGGGGACGCTGGGTGGAAGGAAATTTGTGGCTCCTGTCAGATTCCAGAACTTTCTGTCACCGAAATGTGAGGAAAATATGTTTTTTTAGCCAAATTTTGAGGTTTGCAAAGGATTCTGGGTAACAGAACCTGGTCAGAGCCCCACAAGTCACCCCATCTTGGATTCCCCTAGGTCTCTAGTTTTCAAAAATACACAGGTTTGGTAGGTTTCCCTAGGTGCCGGCTCAGCTAGAGGCCAAAATCTACAGGTAAGCACTTTGCAAAAAACACCTTTTTTTTCTTTCAAAAAATGTGATGTGTCCGCGTTGCGTTTTGTGGCATTTCCTGTCACGGGCGCTAGGCCTACCCACACAAGTGAGGTATCATTTTTATCGGGAGACTTGGGGGAACACTGGGTGGAAGGAAATTTGTGGCTCCTCTCTAATTCCAGAACTTTCTCTCACCACAATTTGAGGAAAATGTGTTTTTTTAGCCAAGTTTTGAGGTTTGCAAAGGATTCTGGGTAACAGAACCTGGTCAGAGCCCCACAAGTCACCCCATCTTGGATTCCCCTAGGTCTCTAGTTTTAAAAAAGGGACAGGTTTGGTAGGTTTCCCTAGGTGCCGGCTGAGCTAGAGGCCAAAATCTACAGGTAGGCACTTTGCAAAAAACACCTTTGTTTTCTTTCAAAAAATGTGATGTGTCCACGTTGCGTTTTGGGGCATTTCCTGTCGTGGGCGCTAGGCCTACCCACACTTGTGAGGTATCATTTTTATCGGGAGACTTGGGGGAACACTGGGTGGAAGGAAATTTGTGGCTCCTCTCTGATTCCAGAACTTTCTGTCACCAAAATTTGAGGAAAATGTGTTTTTTTTGCCAAATTATGAGGTTTGCAAAGGATTCTGGGTAACAGAACCTGGTCAGAGCCCCACAAGTCACCCCATCTTGGATTCCCCTAGGTCTCTAGTTTTAAAAAATGGACAGGTTTGGTAGGTTTCCCTAGGTGCCGGCTGAGCTAGAGGCTAAAATCTACAGGTAAGCAGTTTGCAAAAAACACCTCTGTTTTCTATTAAAAAATGTGATGTGTCCACGTTGCATTTTGGGGCATTTCCTGTCGCGGGCGCTAGGCCTACCCACACAAGTGAGGTACCATTTTTATCGGGAGACTTGGAGGAACACTGGGTGGAAGGAAATTTTTGGCTCCTCTCTGATTCCAGAACTTTCTGTCACCCAAATGTGAGGAACATTTGTTTTTTTAGCCTCGTTTTGAGGTTTGCAAAGGATTCTGGGTAACAGAACCAGGTCAGAGCCCCACATGTCACCCCATCTTGGATTCCCCTAGGTCTCTAGTTTTAAAAAATGGACAGGTTTGGTAGGTTTCCCTAGGTGCCGGCTGAGCTAGAGGCCAAAATCTACAGGTAGGCACTTTGCAAAAAACACCTTTGTTTTCTTTCAAAAAATGTAATGTGTCCACGTTGCGTTTTGGGGCATTTCCTGTCGTGGGCGCTAGGCCTACCCACACAAGTGAGGTATCATTTTTATCGGGAGACTTGGGGGAACACTGGGTGGAAGGAAATTTGTGGCTCCTCTCTGATTCCAGAACTTTCTGTCACCAAAATTTGAGGAAAATGTGTTTTTTTTGCCAAATTATGAGGTTTGTAAAGGATTCTGGGTAACAGAACCTGGTCAGAGCCCCACAAGTCACCCCATCTTGGATTCCCCTAGGTCTCTAGTTTTAAAAAATGGACAGGTTTGGTAGGTTTCCCTAGGTGCCGGCTGAGCTAGTGGCCAAAATCTACAGGTAGGCACTTTGCAAAAAACACCTTTGTTTTCTTTCAAAAAATGTGATGTGTCCACGTTGCGTTTTGGGGCATTTCCTGTCGCGGGCGCTAGGCCTACCCACACAAGTGAGGTATCATTTTCATAGTGATTCTTGGGGGAACGCTGGGTGGAAGGAAATTTGTGGCTCCTCTCTGATTCCAGAACTTTCTGTCACCAGAATGTGAGGAAATGTTTTTTTTCTAGCCAAATTTTGAGGTTTGCAAAGGATTCTGGGTAACAGAACCTGGTCAGAGCCCCACAAGTCACCCCATCTTGGATTCCCCTAGGTCTCTAGTTTAAAAAAATGCACAGGTTTGGTAGGTTTCCCTAGGTGCCGGCTGAGCTAGAGGCCAAAATCTACAGGTAGGCACTTTGCAAAAAACACCTTTGTTTTCTTTAAAAAAATGTGATGTGTCCACGTTGCGTTTTGAGGCATTTCCTGTCGCGGGCGCAAGGCCTACCCACACAAGTGAGGTATCATTTTTATCGGGAGACTTGGGGGAACACTGGGTGGAAGGAAATTTGTGGCTCCTCTCTGATTTCAGAACTTTCTCTCACCACAATTTGAGGAAAATGTGTTTTTTTAGCCAAGTTTTGAGGTTTGCAAAGGATTCTGGGTAACAGAACCTGGTCAGAGCCCCACAAGTCACCCCATCTTGGATTCCCCTAGGTCTCTAGTTTTAAAAAATGCACAGGTTTGGTAGGTTTCCCTAGGTGCCGGCTGAGCTAGAGGCCAAAATCTACAGGTAGGCACTTTGCAAAAAACACCTTTGTTTTCTTTAAAAAAATGTGATGTTTCGACGTTGCGTTTTGGGGCATTTCCTGTCGCGGGCGCTAGGCCTACCCACACAAGTGAGGTATCATTTTTATCGTGAGACTTGGGGGAACACTGGGTGGAAGGAAATTTGTGGCTCCTCTCTGATTCCAGAACTTTCTGTCACCACAATTTGAGGAAAATGTGTTTTTTTTGCCAAGTTTTGAGGTTTGCAAAGGATTCTGGGTAACAGAACCTGGTCAGAGCCCCACAAGTCACCCCATCTTGGATTCCCCTAGGTCTCTAATTTTAAAAAATGCACAGGTTTGGTAGGTTTCCCTAGGTGCCGGCTGAGCTAGAGGCCAAAATCTACAGGTAGGCACTTTGCAAAAAACACCTTTGTTTTCTTTCAAAAAATGTTATGTGTCCACGTTGCGTTTTGGGGCATTTCCTGTTGTGGGCGCTAGGCCTACCCACACAAGTGAGGTATCATTTTTATCGGGAGACTTGGGGGAACACTGGGTGGAAGGAAATTTGTGGCTCCTCTCTGATTCCAGAACTTTCAGTCACCAAAATTTGAGGAAAATGTGTTTTTTTAGCCAAATTATGAGGTTTGCAAAGGATTCTGGGTAACAGAACCTGGTCAGAGCCCCACAAGTCACCCCATCTTGGATTCCCCTAGGTCTCTAGTTTTCAAAAATGCACAGGTTTGGTAGGTTTCCCTAGGTGCCGGCTGAGCTAGAGGCTAAAATCTACAGGTAAGTAGTTTGCAAAAAACACCTCTGTTTTCTTTTAAAAAATGTGATGTGTCCACGTTGCGTTTTGGGGCATTTCCTGTCGCGGGCGCTAGGCCTACCCACACAAGTGAGGTACCATTTTTATCGGGAGACTTGGGGGAACACTGGGTGGAAGGAAATTTGTGGCTCCTCTCTGATTCCAGAACTTTCTGTCACCACAATTTGAGGAAAATGTGTTTTTTTAGCCAAATTATGAGGTTTGCAAAGGATTCTGGGTAACAGAACCTGGTCAGAGCCCCACAAGTCACCCCATCTTGGATTCCCCTAGGTCTCTAGTTTTCAAAAATGCACAGGTTTGGTAGGTTTCCCTAGGTGCCGGCTGAGCTAGAGGCCAAAATCTACAGGTAAGCACTTTGCAAAAAACACCTCTGTTTTCTTTCAAAAAATGTGATGTGTCCACGTTGCGTTTTGGGGCATTTCCTGTCGCAGGCGCTAGGCCTACCCACACAAGTGAGGTATCATTTTTATCGGGAGACGTGGGGGAACGCTGGGTGGGAGGAAATTTGTGGCTCCTCTCTGATTCCAGAACTTTCTGTCGCCAAAATGTGAGGAACATTTGTTTTTTTAGCCACGTTTTGAGGTTTGCAAAGGATTCTGGGTAACAGAACCAGGTCAGAGCCCCACAAGTCACCCCATCTTGGATTCCCCTAGGTCTCTAGTTTTAAAAAAGGGACAGGTTTGGTAGGTTTCCCTAGGTGCCGGCTGAGCTAGAGGCCAAAATCTACAGGTAGGCACTTTGCAAAAAACACCTTTGTTTTCTTTCAAAAAATGTGATGTGTCCACGTTGCGTTTTGGGGCATTTCCTGTCGCGGGCGCTAGGCCTACCCACACAAGTGAGGTATCAGTTTTATCGGGAGACTTGGGGGAACGCTGGGTGGAAGGAAATTTGTGGCTCCTCTCTGATTCCAGAACTTTCAGTCACCAAAATTTGAGGGAAATGTTTTTTTTTTAGCCAAAATTTGAGGTTTGCAAAGGATTCTGGGTAACAGAACCTGGTCAGAGCCCCACAAGTCACCCCATCTTGGATTCCCCTAGGTCTCTAGTTTTCAAAAATGCACAGGTTTGGTAGGTTTCCCTAGGTGCCGGCTGAGCTAGAGGCTAAAATCTACAGGTAAGCAGTTTGCAAAAAACACCTCTGTTTTCTTTTAAAAAATGTGATGTGTCCACGTTGCGTTTTGGGGCATTTCCTGTCGCGGGCGCTAGGCCTACCCACACAAGTGAGGTACCATTTTTATCGGGAGACTTGGGGGAACACTGGGTGGAAGGAAATTTGTGGCTCCTCTCTGATTCCAGAACTTTCTGTCACCACAATTTGAGGAAAATGTGTTTTTTTAGCCAAATTATGAGGTTTGCAAAGGATTCTGGGTAACAGAACCTGGTCAGAGCCCCACAAGTCACCCCATCTTGGATTCCCCTAGGTCTCTAGTTTTCAAAAATGCACAGGTTTGGTAGGTTTCCCTAGGTGCCGGCTGAGCTAGAGGCCAAAATCTACAGGTAAGCACTTTGCAAAAAACACCTCTGTTTTCTTTCAAAAAATGTGATGTGTCCACGTTGCGTTTTGGGGCATTTCCTGTCGCAGGCGCTAGGCCTACCCACACAAGTGAGGTATCATTTTTATCGGGAGACGTGGGGGAACGCTGGGTGGGAGGAAATTTGTGGCTCCTCTCTGATTCCAGAACTTTCTGTCGCCAAAATGTGAGGAACATTTGTTTTTTTAGCCACGTTTTGAGGTTTGCAAAGGATTCTGGGTAACAGAACCAGGTCAGAGCCCCACAAGTCACCCCATCTTGGATTCCCCTAGGTCTCTAGTTTTAAAAAAGGGACAGGTTTGGTAGGTTTCCCTAGGTGCCGGCTGAGCTAGAGGCCAAAATCTACAAGTAGGCACTTTGCAAAAAACACCTTTGTTTTC
This sequence comes from Pleurodeles waltl, assembly GCF_031143425.1. Taxonomy (NCBI): domain Eukaryota; kingdom Metazoa; phylum Chordata; class Amphibia; order Caudata; family Salamandridae; genus Pleurodeles; species Pleurodeles waltl. The sequence continues at coordinate 544,620,544 of NC_090437.1, forward strand.
TTTCAAAAAATGTGATGTGTCCACGTTGCGTTTTGGGGCATTTCCTGTCGCGGGCGCTAGGCCTACCCACACAAGTGAGGTATCAGTTTTATCGGGAGACTTGGGGGAACGCTGGGTGGAAGGGAATTTGTAGCTCCTCTCTGATTCCTGAACTTTCTGTCACCAAAATGTGAGGAAATGTTTTTTTTTTAGCCAAAATTTGAGGTTTGCAAAGGATTCTGGGTAACAGAACCTGGTCAGAGGCCCACAAGTCAAACCATCTTGGATTCCCCTAGGTCTCTAGTTTTCAAAAATGTACAGGTTTGGTAGGTTTCCCTAGGTTCCGGCTGAGCTAGAGGCCAAAATCTACAGGTAGGCACTTTGCAAAAAACACCTTTGTTTTCTTTAAAAAAATGTGATGTGTCCACGTTGCGTTTTGGGGCATTTCCTGTTGTGGGCGCTAAGCCTACCCACACAAGTGAGGTATCATTTTTATCGGGAGACTTGGGGGAACACTGGGTGGAAGGAAATTTGTGGCTCCTCTCTGATTCCAGAACTTTCAGTCACCAAAATTTGAGGAAAATGTGTTTTTTTAGCCAAATTATGAGGTTTGCAAAGGATTCTGGGTAACAGAACCTGGTCAGAGCCCCACAAGTCACCCCATCTTGGATTCCCCTAGGTCTCTAGTTTTAAAAAATGGACAGGTTTGGTAGGTTTCCCTAGGTGCCGGCTGAGCTAGAGGCTAAAATCTACAGGTAAGCAGTTTGCAAAAAACACCTCTGTTTTCTATTAAAAAATGTGATGTGTCCACGTTGCATTTTGGGGCATTTCCTGTCGCGGGCGCTAGGCCTACCCACACAAGTGAGGTACCATTTTTATCGGGAGACTTGGAGGAACACTGGGTGGAAGGACATTTTTGGCTCCTCTCTGATTCCAGAACTTTCTGTCACCCAAATGTGAGGAACATTTGTTTTTTTAGCCACGTTTTGAGGTTTGCAAAGGATTCTGGGTAACAGAACCAGGTCAGAGCCCCACAAGTCACCCCATCTTGGATTCCCCTAGGTCTCTAGTTTTAAAAAATGGACAGGTTTGGTAGGTTTCCCTAGGTGCCGGCTGAGCTAGAGGCCAAAATCTACAGGTAGGCACTTTGCAAAAAACACCTTTGTTTTCTTTCAAAAAATGTGATGTGTCCACGTTGCGTTTTGGGGCATTTCCTGTCGTGGGCGCAAGGCCTACCCACACAAGTGAGGTATCATTTTTATCGGGAGACTTGGGGGAACACTGGGTGGAAGGAAATTTGTGGCTCCTCTCTGATTCCAGAACTTTCTGTCACCAAAATTTGAGGAAAATGTGTTTTTTTTGCCAAATTATGAGGTTTGCAAAGGATTCTGGGTAACAGAACCTGGTCAGAGCCCCACAAGTCACCCCATCTTGGATTCCCCTAGGTCTCTAGTTTTCAAAAATGGACAGGTTTGGTAGGTTTCCCTAGGTGCCGGCTGAGCTAGTGGCCAAAATCTACAGGTAGGCACTTTGCAAAAAACACCTTTGTTTTCTTTCAAAAAATGTGATGTGTCCACGTTGCGTTTTGGGGCATTTCCTGTCGCGGGCGCTAGGCCTACCCACACAAGTGAGGTATCATTTTCATAGTGATTCTTGGGGGAACGCTGGGTGGAAGGAAATTTGTGGCTCCTCTCTGATTCCAGAACTTTCTGTCACCAGAATGTGAGGAAATGTTTTTTTTCTAGCCAAATTTTGAGGTTTGCAAAGGATTCTGGGTAACAGAACCTGGTCAGAGCCCCACAAGTCACCCCATCTTGGATTCCCCTAGGTCTCTAGTTTAAAAAAATGCACAGGTTTGGTAGGTTTCCCTAGGTGCCGGCTGAGCTAGAGGCCAAAATCTACAGGTAGGCACTTTGCAAAAAACACCTTTGTTTTCTTTAAAAAAATGTGATGTGTCCACGTTGCGTTTTGGGGCATTTCCTGTCGCGGGCGCAAGGCCTACCCACACAAGTGAGGTATCATTTTTATCGGGAGACTTGGGGGAACACTGGGTGGAAGGAAATTTGTGGCTCCTCTCTGATTTCAGAACTTTCTCTCACCACAATTTGAGGAAAATGTGTTTTTTTAGCCAAGTTTTGAGGTTTGCAAAGGATTCTGGGTAACAGAACCTGGTCAGAGCCCCACAAGTCACCCCATCTTGGATTCCCCTAGGTCTCTAGTTTTAAAAAATGCACAGGTTTGGTAGGTTTCCCTAGGTGCCGGCTGAGCTAGAGGCCAAAATCTACAGGTAGGCACTTTGCAAAAAACACCTTTGTTTTCTTTAAAAAAATGTGATGTTTCGACGTTGCGTTTTGGGGCATTTCCTGTCGCGGGCGCTGGGCCTACCCACACAAGTGAGGTATCATTTTTATCGTGAGACTTGGGGGAACACTGGGTGGAAGGAAATTTGTGGCTCCTCTCTGATTCCAGAACTTTCTGTCACCACAATTTGAGGAAAATGTGTTTTTTTAGCCAAGTTTTGAGGTTTGCAAAGGATTCTGGGTAACAGAACCTGGTCAGAGCCCCACAAGTCACCCCATCTTGGATTCCCCTAGGTCTCTAATTTTAAAAAATGCACAGGTTTGGTAGGTTTCCCTAGGTGCCGGCTGAGCTAGAGGCCAAAATCTACAGGTAGGCACTTTGCAAAAAACACCTTTGTTTTCTTTCAAAAAATGTGATGTGTCCACGTTGCGTTTTGGGGCATTTCCTGTTGTGGGCGCTAGGCCTACCCACACAAGTGAGGTATCATTTTTATCGGGAGACTTGGGGGAACACTGGGTGGAAGGAAATTTGTGGCTCCTCTCTGATTCCAGAACTTTCAGTCACCAAAATTTGAGGAAAATGTGTTTTTTTAGCCAAATTATGAGGTTTGCAAAGGATTCTGGGTAACAGAACCTGGTCAGAGCCCCACAAGTCACCCCATCTTGGATTCCCCTAGGTCTCTAGTTTTCAAAAATGCACAGGTTTGGTAGGTTTCCCTAGGTGCCGGCTGAGCTAGAGGCTAAAATCTACAGGTAAGCAGTTTGCAAAAAACACCTCTGTTTTCTTTTAAAAAATGTGATGTGTCCACGTTGCGTTTTGGGGCATTTCCTGTCGCGGGCGCTAGGCCTACCCACACAAGTGAGGTACCATTTTTATCGGGAGACTTGGGGGAACACTGGGTGGAAGGAAATTTGTGGCTCCTCTCTGATTCCAGAACTTTCTGTCACCACAATTTGAGGAAAATGTGTTTTTTTAGCCAAATTATGAGGTTTGCAAAGGATTCTGGGTAACAGAACCTGGTCAGAGCCCCACAAGTCACCCCATCTTGGATTCCCCTAGGTCTCTAGTTTTCAAAAATGCACAGGTTTGGTAGGTTTCCCTAGGTGCCGGCTGAGCTAGAGGCCAAAATCTACAGGTAAGCACTTTGCAAAAAACACCTCTGTTTTCTTTCAAAAAATGTGATGTGTCCACGTTGCGTTTTGGGGCATTTCCTGTCGCAGGCGCTAGGCCTACCCACACAAGTGAGGTATCATTTTTATCGGGAGACGTGGGGGAACGCTGGGTGGGAGGAAATATGTGGCTCCTCTCTGATTCCAGAACTTTCTGTCGCCAAAATGTGAGGAACATTTGTTTTTTTAGCCACGTTTTGAGGTTTGCAAAGGATTCTGGGTAACAGAACCAGGTCAGAGCCCCACAAGTCACCCCATCTTGGATTCCCCTAGGTCTCTAGTTTTAAAAAAGGGACAGGTTTGGTAGGTTTCCCTAGGTGCCGGCTGAGCTAGAGGCCAAAATCTACAGGTAGGCACTTTGCAAAAAACACCTTTGTTTTCTTTCAAAAAATGTGATGTGTCCACGTTGCGTTTTGGGGCGTTTCTTGTCGTGGGCGCTAGGCCTACCCACACAAGTGAGGTATCATTTTTATCGGGAGACTTGGGGGAACACTGGGTGGAAGGAAATTTTTGGCTCCTCTCTGATTCCAGAACTTTCTGTCACCAAAATGTGAGGAACATTTGTTTTTTTAGCCACGTTTTGAGGTTTGCAAAGGATTCTGGGTAACAGAACCAGGTCAGAGCCCCACAAGTCACCCCATCTTGGATTCCCCTAGGTCTCTAGTTTTAAAAAATGGACAGGTTTGGTAGGTTTCCCTAGGTGCCGGCTGAGCTAGAGGCCAAAATCTACAGGTAAGCACTTTGCAAAAAACACCTTTGTTTTCTTTCAAAAAATGTGATGTGTCCACGTTGCGTTTTGGGGCATTTCCTGTCGCGGGCGCTAGGCCTACCCACACAAGTGAGGTATCAGTTTTATCGGGAGACTTGGGGGAACGCTGGGTGGAAGGGAATTTGTAGCTCCTCTCTGATTCCTGAACTTTCTGTCACCAAAATGTGAGGAAATGTTTTTTTTTTAGCCAAAATTTGAGGTTTGCAAAGGATTCTGGGTAACAGAACCTGGTCAGAGGCCCACAAGTCAAACCATCTTGGATTCCCCTAGGTCTCTAGTTTTCAAAAATGTACAGGTTTGGTAGGTTTCCCTAGGTTCCGGCTGAGCTAGAGGCCAAAATCTACAGGTAGGCACTTTGCAAAAAACACCTTTGTTTTCTTTCAAAAAATGTGATGTGTCCACGTTGCGTTTTGGGGCATTTCCTGTTGTGGGCGCTAAGCCTACCCACACAAGTGAGGTATCATTTTTATCGGGAGACTTGGGGGAACACTGGGTGGAAGGAAATTTGTGGCTCCTCTCTGATTCCAGAACTTTCAGTCACCAAAATTTGAGGAAAATGTGTTTTTTTAGCCAAATTATGAGGTTTGCAAAGGATTCTGGGTAACAGAACCTGGTCAGAGCCCCACAAGTCACCCCATCTTGGATTCCCCTAGGTCTCTAGTTTTCAAAAATGCACAGGTTTGGTAGGTTTCCCTAGGTGCCGGCTGAGCTAGAGGCTAAAATCTACAGGTAAGCAGTTTGCAAAAAACACCTCTGTTTTCTTTTAAAAAATGTGATGTGTCCACGTTGCGTTTTGGGGCATTTCCTGTCGCGGGCGCTAGGCCTACCCACACAAGTGAGGTACCATTTTTATCGGGAGACTTGGGGGAACACTGGGTGGAAGGAAATTTGTGGCTCCTCTCTGATTCCAGAACTTTCTGTCACCACAATTTGAGGAAAATGTGTTTTTTTAGCCAAATTATGAGGTTTGCAAAGGATTCTGGGTAACAGAACCTGGTCAGAGCCCCACAAGTCACCCCATCTTGGATTCCCCTAGGTCTCTAGTTTTCAAAAATGCACAGGTTTGGTAGGTTTCCCTAGGTGCCGGCTGAGCTAGAGGCCAAAATCTACAGGTAAGCACTTTGCAAAAAACACCTCTGTTTTCTTTCAAAAAATGTGATGTGTCCACGTTGCGTTTTGGGGCATTTCCTGTCGCAGGCGCTAGGCCTACCCACACAAGTGAGGTATCATTTTTATCGGGAGACGTGGGGGAATGCTGGGTGGGAGGAAATTTGTGGCTCCTCTCTGATTCCAGAACTTTCTGTCACCAAAATGTGAGGAACATTTGTTTTTTTAGCCACGTTTTGAGGTTTGCAAAGGATTCTGGGTAACAGAACCAGGTCAGAGCCCCACAAGTCACCCCATCTTGGATTCCCCTAGGTCTCTAGTTTTAAAAAAGGGACAGGTTTGGTAGGTTTCCCTAGGTGCCGGCTGAGCTAGAGGCCAAAATCTACAAGTAGGCACTTTGCAAAAAACACCTTTGTTTTCTTTCAAAAAATGTGATGTGTCCACGTTGCGTTTTGGGGCATTTCCTGTCGCGGGCGCTAGGCCTACCCACACAAGTGAGGTATCAGTTTTATCGGGAGACTTGGGGGAACGCTGGGTGGAAGGGAATTTGTAGCTCCTCTCTGATTCCTGAACTTTCTGTCACCAAAATGTGAGGAAATGTTTTTTTTTTAGCCAAAATTTGAGGTTTGCAAAGGATTCTGGGTAACAGAACCTGGTCAGAGGCCCACAAGTCAAACCATCTTGGATTCCCCTAGGTCTCTAGTTTTCAAAAATGTACAGGTTTGGTAGGTTTCCCTAGGTTCCGGCTGAGCTAGAGGCCAAAATCTACAGGTAGGCACTTTGCAAAAAACACCTTTGTTTTCTTTAAAAAAATGTGATGTGTCGACGTTGCGTTTTGGGGCATTTCCTGTTGCGGGCGCTAGGCCTACCCACACAAGTGAGGTATCATTTTTATCGGGAGACTTGGGGGAACACTGGGTGGGAGGAAATTTGAGGCTCCTCTCTGATTCCAGAACTTTCTGTCACCAAAATGTGAGGAAAATTAGTTTTTTTAGCCACGTTTTGAGGTTTGCAAAGGATTCTGGGTAACAGAACCTGGCCAGAGCCCCACAAGTCACCCCATCTTGGATTCCCCTAGGTCTCTTGTATTAAAAAATGGACAGGTTTGGTAGGTTTCCCTAGGTGCCGGCTGAGCTAGAGGCCAAAATCTACAGGTAGGCACTTTGCAAAAAACACCTCTGTTTTCTTTCAAAAAATGTGATGTGTCCACGTTGCGTTTTGGGGCATTTCCTGTCGTGGGCACTAGGCCTACCCACACAAGTGAGGTATCATTTTTATCGGGAGACTTGGGGGGACGCTGGGTGTAAGGAAATTTGTGGCTCCTGTCAGATTCCAGAACTTTCTGTCACCGAAATGTGAGGAAAATATGTTTTTTTAGCCAAATTTTGAGGTTTGCAAAGGATTCTGGGTAACAGAACCTGGCCAGAGCCCCACAAGTCACCCCATCTTGGATTCCCCTAGGTCTCTAGTTTTCAAAAATACACAGGTTTGGTAGGTTTCCCTAGGTGCCGGCTCAGCTAGAGGCCAAAATCTACAGGTAAGCACTTTGCAAAAAACACCTCTGTTTTCTTTTAAAAAATGTGATGTGTCCACGTTGCGTTTTGAGGCAATTCCTGTCGCGGGCGCTAGGCCTACCCACACAAGTGCGGTACCATTTTTATGGGGAGACTTGGGGGAACGCTGGGTGGAAGGAAATTTGTGGCTCCTCTCTGATTCCAGAACTTTCTGTCACCAAAATGTGAGGAAAATTTATTTTTTTAACAAGTTTTGAGGTTTGCAAAGGATTCTGGGTAACAGAACCTGGTCAGAGCCCCACAAGTCACCCCATCTTGGACTCCCCTAGGTCTCTAGTTTTCAAAAATGCACAGGTTTGGTAGGTTTCCCTAGGTGCCGCCTGAGCTAGAGGCCAAAATCTACAGGTAGGCACTTTGCAAAAAACACCTTTGTTTTCTTTCAAAAAATGTGATGTGTCCACGTTGCGTTTTGGGGCATTTCCTGTCGTGGGCGCTAGCCCTACCCACACAAGTGAGGTATCATTTTTATCGGGAGACTTGGGGGAACACTGGGTGGAACGAAATTTGTGGCTCCTCTCTGATTCCAGAACTTTCTGTCACCAAAATTTGAGGAAAATGTGTTTTTTTAGCCAAATTATGAGGTTTGCAAAGGATTCTGGGTAACAGAACCTGGTCAGAGCCCCACAAGTCACCCCATCTTGGATTCCCCTAGGTCTCTAGTTTTCAAAAATGCACAGGTTTGGTAGGTTTCCCTAGGTGCCGGCTGAGCTAGAGGCTAAAATCTAGAGGTAAGCACTTTGCAAAAAACACCTCTGTTTTCTTTTAAAAAATGTCATGTGTCCACGTTGCGTTTTGGGGCATTTCCTGTTGCGGGCGCTAGGCCTACCCACACAAGTGAGGTACCATTTTTATCGTGAGACTTGGGGGAACGCTGGGTGGAAGGAAATTTGTGGCTCCTCTCTGATTCCAGAACTTTCTGTCACCAAAATGTGAGGAAAATTTGTTTTTTTAGCCAAGTTTTGAGGTTTGCAAAGGATTCTGGGTAACAGAACCTGGTCAGAGCCCCACAAGTCACCGCATCTTGGATTCCCCTAGGTCTCTAGTTTTCAAAAATGTACAGGTTTGGTAGGTTTCCCTAGGTGCCGGCTGAGCTAGAGGCCAAAATCTACAGGTAGGCACTTTGCAAAAAACACCTTTGTTTTCTTTCAAAAAATGTGATGTGTCCACGTTGCGTTTTGGGGCATTTCTTGTCGCGGGCGCTAGGCCTACCCACACAAGTGAGGTATCATTTATATCGGGATTCTTGGGGGAACGCTGGGTGGAAGGAAATTTGTGGCTCCTCTCTGATTCCAGAACTTTCTGTCACCAAAATGTGAGGAAATGTTTTTTTTCTAGCCAAATTTTGAGGTTTGCAAAGGATTCTGGGTAACAGACCCTGGTCAGAGCCCCACAAGTCACCCCGTCTTGGATTCCCCTAGGTCTCTAGTTTTAAAAAATGCACAGGTTTGGTAGGTTTCCCTAGGTGCTGGCTGAGCTAGAGGCCAAAATCTACAGGTAGGCACTTTGCAAAAAACACCTTTGTTTTCTTTAAAAAAATGTGATGTGTCGACGTTGCGTTTTGGGGCATTTCCTGTCGCGGGCGCTAGGCCTACCCACACAAGTGAGGTATCATTTTTATCGGGAGACTTGGGGGAACACTGGGTGGGAGGAAATTTGAGGCTCCTCTCTGATTCCAGAACTTTCTGTCACCAAAATGTGAGGAAAATTAGTTTTTTTAGCCACGTTTTGAGGTTTGCAAAGGATTCTGGGTAACAGAACCTGGCCAGAGCCCCACAAGTCACCCCATCTTGGATTCCCCTAGGTCTCTTGTATTAAAAAATGGACAGGTTTGGTAGGTTTCCCTAGGTGCCGGCTGAGCTAGAGGCCAAAATCTACAGGTAGGCACTTTGCAAAAAACACCTCTGTTTTCTTTCAAAAAATGTGATGTGTCCACGTTGCGTTTTGGGGCATTTCCTGTCGTGGGCACTAGGCCTACCCACACAAGTGAGGTATCATTTTTATCGGGAGACTTGGGGGGACGCTGGGTGGAAGGAAATTTGTGGCTCCTGTCAGATTCCAGAACTTTCTGTCACCGAAATGTGAGGAAAATATGTTTTTTTAGCCAAATTTTGAGGTTTGCAAAGGATTCTGGGTAACAGAACCTGGTCAGAGCCCCACAAGTCACCCCATCTTGGATTCCCCTAGGTCTCTAGTTTTCAAAAATACACAGGTTTGGTAGGTTTCCCTAGGTGCCGGCTGAGCTAGAGGCTAAAATCTAGAGGTAAGCACTTTGCAAAAAACACCTCTGTTTTCTTTTAAAAAATGTCATGTGTCCACGTTGCGTTTTGGGGCATTTCCTGTTGCGGGCGCTAGGCCTACCCACACAAGTGAGGTACCATTTTTATCGTGAGACTTGGGGGAACGCTGGGTGGAAGGAAATTTGTGGCTCCTCTCTGATTCCAGAACTTTCTGTCACCAAAATGTGAGGAAAATTTGTTTTTTTAGCCAAGTTTTGATGTTTGCAAAGGATTCTGGGTAACAGAACCTGGTCAGAGCCCCACAAGTCACCGCATCTTGGATTCCCCTAGGTCTCTAGTTTTCAAAAATGTACAGGTTTGGTAGGTTTCCCTAGGTGCCGGCTGAGCTAGAGGCCAAAATCTACAGGTAGGCACTTTGCAAAAAACACCTTTGTTTTCTTTCAAAAAATGTGATGTGTCCACGTTGCGTTTTGGGGCATTTCCTGTCGCGGGCGCTAGGCCTACCCACACAAGTGAGGTATCATTTTTATCGGAAGACTTGGGGGAACACTTGGTGGAAGGAAATTTGTGGCTCCTCTCTGATTCCAGAACTTTCTGTCACCAAAATTTGAGGAAAATGTGTTTTTTTAGCCAAATTATGAGGTTTGCAAAGGATTCTGGGTAACAGAACCTGGTCAGAGCCCCACAAGTCACCCCATCTTGGATTCCCCTACGTCTCTAGTTTAAAAAAATGCACAGGTTTGGTAGGTTTCCCTAGGTGCCGGCTGAGCTAGAGGCCAAAATCTACAGGTAGGCACTTTGCAAAAAACACCTTTGTTTTCTTTCAAAAAATGTGATGTGTCCACGTTGCGTTTTGGGGCATTTCCTGTCGCGGGCGCTAGGCCTACCCACACAAGAGAGGTATCATTTTTATCGGGAGACTTGGGGGAACACTGGGGGGAAGGAAGTTTGTGGCTCCTCTCTGATTCCAGAACTTTCTGTCACCAAAATTTGAGGAAAATGTGTTTTTTTAGCCAAATTATGAGGTTTGCAAAGGATTCTGGGTAACAGAACCTGGTCAGAGCCCCACAAGTCACCCCATCTTGGATTTCCCTAGGTCTCTAGTTTTCAAAAATGCACAGGTTTGGTAGGTTTCCCTTCGTGCCGGCTGAGCTAGAGGCCAAAATCTACAGGTAGGCACTTTGCAAAAAACACCTCTGTTTTCTTTTAAAAAATGTGATGTGTCCACGTTGCGTTTTGGGGCATTTCCTGTCGCGGGCGCTAGGCCTACCCACACAAGTGAGGTACCATTTTTATCGGGAGACTTGGGGGAACGCTGGGTGGAAGGAAATTTGTGGCTCCTCTCTGATTCCAGAACTTTCTGTCACCAAAATGTGAGGAACATTTGTTTTTTTAGCCACGTTTTGAGGTTTGCAAAGGATTCTGGGTAACAGAACCAGGTCAGAGCCCCACAAGTCACCCCATCTTGGATTCCCCTAGGTCTCTAGTTTTAAAAAAGGGACAGGTTTGGTAGGTTTCCCTAGGTGCCGGCTGAGCTAGAGGCCAAAATCTACAAGTAGGCACTTTGCAAAAAACACCTTTGTTTTCTTTCAAAAAATGTGATGTGTCCACGTTGCGTTTTGGGGCATTTCCTGTCGCGGGCGCTAGGCCTACCCACACAAGTGAGGTATCAGTTTTATCGGGAGACTTGGGGGAACGCTGGGTGGAAGGGAATTTGTAGCTCCTCTCTGATTCCTGAACTTTCTGTCACCAAAATGTGAGGAAATGTTTTTTTTTTAGCCAAAATTTGAGGTTTGCAAAGGATTCTGGGTAACAGAACCTGGTCAGAGGCCCACAAGTCAAACCATCTTGGATTCCCCTAGGTCTCTAGTTTTCAAAAATGTACAGGTTTGGTAGGTTTCCCTAGGTTCCGGCTGAGCTAGAGGCCAAAATCTACAGGTAGGCACTTTGCAAAAAACACCTTTGTTTTCTTTAAAAAAATGTGATGTGTCGACGTTGCGTTTTGGGGCATTTCCTGTCGCGGGCGCTAGGCCTACCCACACAAGTGAGGTATCATTTTTATCGGGAGACTTGGGGGAACACTGGGTGGGAGGAAATTTGAGGCTCCTCTCTGATTCCAGAACTTTCTGTCACCAAAATGTGAGGAAAATTAGTTTTTTTAGCCACGTTTTGAGGTTTGCAAAGGATTCTGGGTAACAGAACCTGGCCAGAGCCCCACAAGTCACCCCATCTTGGATTCCCCTAGGTCTCTTGTATTAAAAAATGGACAGGTTTGGTAGGTTTCCCTAGGTGCCGGCTGAGCTAGAGGCCAAAATCTACAGGTAGGCACTTTGCAAAAAACACCTCTGTTTTCTTTCAAAAAATGTGATGTGTCCACGTTGCGTTTTGGGGCATTTCCTGTCGTGGGCACTAGGCCTACCCACACAAGTGAGGTATCATTTTTATCGGGAGACTTGGGGGGACGCTGGGTGTAAGGAAATTTGTGGCTCCTGTCAGATTCCAGAACTTTCTGTCACCGAAATGTGAGGAAAATATGTTTTTTTAGCCAAATTTTGAGGTTTGCAAAGGATTCTGGGTAACAGAACCTGGCCAGAGCCCCACAAGTCACCCCATCTTGGATTCCCCTAGGTCTCTAGTTTTCAAAAATACACAGGTTTGGTAGGTTTCCCTAGGTGCCGGCTCAGCTAGAGGCCAAAATCTACAGGTAAGCACTTTGCAAAAAACACCTCTGTTTTCTTTTAAAAAATGTGATGTGTCCACGTTGCGTTTTGAGGCAATTCCTGTCGCGGGCGCTAGGCCTACCCACACAAGTGCGGTACCATTTTTATGGGGAGACTTGGGGGAACGCTGGGTGGAAGGAAATTTGTGGCTCCTCTCTGATTCCAGAACTTTCTGTCACCAAAATGTGAGGAAAATTTATTTTTTTAACAAGTTTTGAGGTTTGCAAAGGATTCTGGGTAACAGAACCTGGTCAGAGCCCCACAAGTCACCCCATCTTGGACTCCCCTAGGTCTCTAGTTTTCAAAAATGCACAGGTTTGGTAGGTTTCCCTAGGTGCCGCCTGAGCTAGAGGCCAAAATCTACAGGTAGGCACTTTGCAAAAAACACCTTTGTTTTCTTTCAAAAAATGTGATGTGTCCACGTTGCGTTTTGGGGCATTTCCTGTCGTGGGCGCTAGCCCTACCCACACAAGTGAGGTATCATTTTTATCGGGAGACTTGGGGGAACACTGGGTGGAACGAAATTTGTGGCTCCTCTCTGATTCCAGAACTTTCTGTCACCAAAATTTGAGGAAAATGTGTTTTTTTAGCCAAATTATGAGGTTTGCAAAGGATTCTGGGTAACAGAACCTGGTCAGAGCCCCACAAGTCACCCCATCTTGGATTCCCCTAGGTCTCTAGTTTTCAAAAATGCACAGGTTTGGTAGGTTTCCCTAGGTGCCGGCTGAGCTAGAGGCTAAAATCTAGAGGTAAGCACTTTGCAAAAAACACCTCTGTTTTCTTTTAAAAAATGTCATGTGTCCACGTTGCGTTTTGGGGCATTTCCTGTTGCGGGCGCTAGGCCTACCCACACAAGTGAGGTACCATTTTTATCGTGAGACTTGGGGGAACGCTGGGTGGAAGGAAATTTGTGGCTCCTCTCTGATTCCAGAACTTTCTGTCACCAAAATGTGAGGAAAATTTGTTTTTTTAGCCAAGTTTTGAGGTTTGCAAAGGATTCTGGGTAACAGAACCTGGTCAGAGCCCCACAAGTCACCGCATCTTGGATTCCCCTAGGTCTCTAGTTTTCAAAAATGTACAGGTTTGGTAGGTTTCCCTAGGTGCCGGCTGAGCTAGAGGCCAAAATCTACAGGTAGGCACTTTGCAAAAAACACCTTTGTTTTCTTTCAAAAAATGTGATGTGTCCACGTTGCGTTTTGGGGCATTTCCTGTCGCGGGCGCTAGGCCTACCCACACAAGTGAGGTATCATTTATATCGGGATTCTTGGGGGAACGCTGGGTGGAAGGAAATTTGTGGCTCCTCTCTGATTCCAGAACTTTCTGTCACCAAAATGTGAGGAAATGTTTTTTTTCTAGCCAAATTTTGAGGTTTGCAAAGGATTCTGGGTAACAGACCCTGGTCAGAGCCCCACAAGTCACCCCGTCTTGGATTCCCCTAGGTCTCTAGTTTTAAAAAATGCACAGGTTTGGTAGGTTTCCCTAGGTGCTGGCTGAGCTAGAGGCCAAAATCTACAGGTAGGCACTTTGCAAAAAACACCTTTGTTTTCTTTAAAAAAATGTGATGTGTCGACGTTGCGTTTTGGGGCATTTCCTGTCGCGGGCGCTAGGCCTACCCACACAAGTGAGGTATCATTTTTATCGGGAGACTTGGGGGAACACTGGGTGGGAGGAAATTTGAGGCTCCTCTCTGATTCCAGAACTTTCTGTCACCAAAATGTGAGGAAAATTAGTTTTTTTAGCCACGTTTTGAGGTTTGCAAAGGATTCTGGGTAACAGAACCTGGCCAGAGCCCCACAAGTCACCCCATCTTGGATTCCCCTAGGTCTCTTGTATTAAAAAATGGACAGGTTTGGTAGGTTTCCCTAGGTGCCGGCTGAGCTAGAGGCCAAAATCTACAGGTAGGCACTTTGCAAAAAACACCTCTGTTTTCTTTCAAAAAATGTGATGTGTCCACGTTGCGTTTTGGGGCATTTCCTGTCGTGGGCACTAGGCCTACCCACACAAGTGAGGTATCATTTTTATCGGGAGACTTGGGGGGACGCTGGGTGGAAGGAAATTTGTGGCTCCTGTCAGATTCCAGAACTTTCTGTCACCGAAATGTGAGGAAAATATGTTTTTTTAGCCAAATTTTGAGGTTTGCAAAGGATTCTGGGTAACAGAACCTGGTCAGAGCCCCACAAGTCACCCCATCTTGGATTCCCCTAGGTCTCTAGTTTTCAAAAATACACAGGTTTGGTAGGTTTCCCTAGGTGCCGGCTGAGCTAGAGGCTAAAATCTAGAGGTAAGCACTTTGCAAAAAACACCTCTGTTTTCTTTTAAAAAATGTCATGTGTCCACGTTGCGTTTTGGGGCATTTCCTGTTGCGGGCGCTAGGCCTACCCACACAAGTGAGGTACCATTTTTATCGTGAGACTTGGGGGAACGCTGGGTGGAAGGAAATTTGTGGCTCCTCTCTGATTCCAGAACTTTCTGTCACCAAAATGTGAGGAAAATTTGTTTTTTTAGCCAAGTTTTGATGTTTGCAAAGGATTCTGGGTAACAGAACCTGGTCAGAGCCCCACAAGTCACCGCATCTTGGATTCCCCTAGGTCTCTAGTTTTCAAAAATGTACAGGTTTGGTAGGTTTCCCTAGGTGCCGGCTGAGCTAGAGGCCAAAATCTACAGGTAGGCACTTTGCAAAAAACACCTTTGTTTTCTTTCAAAAAATGTGATGTGTCCACGTTGCGTTTTGGGGCATTTCCTGTCGCGGGCGCTAGGCCTACCCACACAAGTGAGGTATCATTTTTATCGGAAGACTTGGGGGAACACTTGGTGGAAGGAAATTTGTGGCTCCTCTCTGATTCCAGAACTTTCTGTCACCAAAATTTGAGGAAAATGGGTTTTTTTAGCCAAATTATGAGGTTTGCAAAGGATTCTGGGTAACAGAACCTGGTCAGAGCCCCACAAGTCACCCCATCTTGGATTCCCCTACGTCTCTAGTTTAAAAAAATGCACAGGTTTGGTAGGTTTCCCTAGGTGCCGGCTGAGCTAGAGGCCAAAATCTACAGGTAGGCACTTTGCAAAAAACACCTTTGTTTTCTTTCAAAAAATGTGATGTGTCCACGTTGCGTTTTGGGGCATTTCCTGTCGCGGGCGCTAGGCCTACCCACACAAGAGAGGTATCATTTTTATCGGGAGACTTGGGGGAACACTGGGTGGAAGGAAGTTTGTGGCTCCTCTCTGATTCCAGAACTTTCTGTCACCAAAATTTGAGGAAAATGTGTTTTTTTAGCCAAATTATGAGGTTTGCAAAGGATTCTGGGTAACAGAACCTGGTCAGAGCCCCACAAGTCACCCCATCTTGGATTTCCCTAGGTCTCTAGTTTTCAAAAATGCACAGGTTTGGTAGGTTTCCCTTCGTGCCGGCTGAGCTAGAGGCCAAAATCTACAGGTAGGCACTTTGCAAAAAACACCTCTGTTTTCTTTTAAAAAATGTGATGTGTCCACGTTGCGTTTTGGGGCATTTCCTGTCGCGGGCGCTAGGCCTACCCACACAAGTGAGGTACCATTTTTATCGGGAGACTTGGGGGAACGCTGGGTGGAAGGAAATTTGTGGCTCCTCTCTGATTCCAGAACTTTCTGTAACCAAAATGTGAGGAAAATTTGTTTTTTTAGCCAAGTTTTGAGGTTTGCAAAGGATTCTGGGTAACAGAACCTGGTCAGAGCCCCACAGGTCACCCCATCTTGGATTCCCCTAGGTCTCTAGTTTTCAAAAATGTACAGGTTTGGTAGGTTTTCCTAGGTGCCGGCTGAGCTAGAGGCCAAAATCTACAGGTAGGCACTTTGCAAAAAACACCTTTGTTTTCTTTCAAAAAATGTGATGTGTCCACGTTGCGTTTTGGGGCATTTCCTGTCGCGGGCGCTAGGCCTACCCACACAAGTGAGGTATCATTTTTATAGGGATTCTTGGGGGAACGCTGGGTGGAAGGAAATTTGTGGCTCCTCTCTGATTCCAGAACTTTCTGTCACCAGAATGTGAGGAAAAGTTTTTTTTCTAGCAAAATTTTGAGGTTTGCAAAGGATTCTGGGTAACAGAACCTGGTCAGAGCCCCACAAGTCACCCCATCTTGGATTCCCCTAGGTCTCTAGTTTTAAAAAATGCACAGGTTTGGTAGGTTTCCCTAGGTGCCGGCTGAGCTAGAGGCCAAAATCTACAGGTAGGCACTTTGCAAAAAACACCTTTGTTTTCTTTCAAAAAATGTGATGTGTCCACGTTGCGTTTTGGGGCATTTCCTGTTGCGGGCGCTAGGCCTACCCACACAAGTGAGGTATCATTTTTATAGGGATTCTTGGGGGAACGCTGGGTGGAAGGAAATTTGTGGCTCCTCTCTGATTCCAGAACTTTCTGTCACCAGAATGTGAGGAAAAGTTTTTTTTCTAGCAAAATTTTGAGGTTTGCAAAGGATTCTGGGTAACAGAACCTGGTCAGAGCCCCACAAGTCACCCCATCTTGGATTCCCCTAGGTCTCTAGTTTTAAAAAATGCACAGGTTTGGTAGGTTTCCCTAGGTGCCGGCTGAGCTAGAGGCCAAAATCTACAGGTAGGCACTTTGCAAAAAACACCTTTGTTTTCTTTAAAAAAATGCGATGTGTCCACGTTGCGTTTTGGGGCATTTCCTCTAGCGGGCGCTAGGCCTACCCACACAAGTGAGGTATCATTTTTATCGGGAGACTTGGGGGAACACTGGGTGGAAGGAAATTTGTGGCTCCTCTCTGATTCCAGAACTTTCTCTCACCACAATTTGAGGAAAATGTGTTTTTTTAGCCAAGTTTTGAGGTTTGCAAAGGATTCTGGGTAACAGAACCTGGTCAGAGCCCCACAAGTCACCCCATCTTGGATTCCCCTAGGTCTCTAGTTTAAAAAAATGCACAGGTTTGGTAGGTTTCCCTAGGTGCCGGCTGAGCTAGAGGCCAAAATCTACAGGTAGGCACTTTGCAAAAAACACCTTTGTTTTCTTTAAAAAAAAGTGATGTGTCGACGTTGCGTTTTGGGGCATTTCCTGTCGCGGTCGCCAGGCCTACCCACACAAGTGAGGTATCATTTTTATCGTGAGACTTGGGGGAACACTGGGTGGAAGGAAATTTGTGGCTCCTCTCTGATTCCAGAACTTTCTGTCACCACAATTTGAGGAAAATGTGTTTTTTTAGCCAAGTTTTGAGGTTTGTAAAGGATTCTGGGTAACAGAACCTGGTCAGAGCCCCACAAGTCACCCCATCTTGGATTCCCCTAGGTCTCTAGTTTTAAAAAATGGACAGGTTTGGTAGGTTTCCCTAGGTGCCGGCTGAGCTAGAGGCCAAAATCTACAGGTAGGCACTTTGCAAAAAACACCTTTGTTTTCTTTCAAAAAATGTGATGTGTCCACGTTGCGTTTTGGGGCATTTCTTGTCGTGGGCGCTAGGCCTACCCACACAAGTGAGGTATCATTTTTATCGGGAGACTTGGGGGAACACTGGGTGGAAGGAAATTTTTGGCTCCTCTCTGATTCCAGAACTTTCTGTCACCAAAATGTGAGGAACATTTGTTTTTTTAGCCACGTTTTGAGGTTTGCAAAGGATTCTGGGTAACAGAACCAGGTCAGAGCCCCACAAGTCACCCCATCTTGGATTCCCCTAGGTCTCTAGTTTTAAAAAATGGACAGGTTTGGTAGGTTTCCCTAGGTGCCGGCTGAGCTAGAGGCCAAAATCTACAGGTAGGCACTTTGCAAAAAACACCTTTGTTTTCTTTCAAAAAATGTGATGTGTCCTCGTTGCGTTTTGGGGCATTTCCTGTCGTGGGCGCTAGGCCTACCCACACAAGTGAGGTATCATTTTTATCGGGAGACTTGGGGGAACACTGGGTGGAAGGAAATTTGTGGCTCCTCTCTGATTCCAGAACTTTCTGTCACCAAAATTAGAGGAAAATTTGTTTTTTTTGCCAAATTATGAGGTTTGCAAAGGATTCTGGGTAACAGAACCTGGTCAGAGTCCCACAAGTCACCCCATCTTGGATTCCCCTAGGTCTCTAGTTTTAAAAAATGGACAGGTTTGGTAGGTTTCCCTAGGTGCCGGCTGAGCTAGTGGCCAAAATCTACAGGTAGGCACTTTGCAAAAAACACCTTTGTTTTCTTTCAAAAAATGTGATGTGTCCACGTTGCGTTTTGGGGCATTTCCTGTCGCGGGCGCTAGGCCTACCCACACAAGTGAGGTATCATTTTCATAGTGATTCCTGGGGGAACGCTGGGTGGAAGGAAATTTGTGGCTCCTCTCTGATTCCAGAACTTTCTGTCACCAGAATGTGAGGAAATGTTTTTTTTCTAGCCAAATTTTGAGGTTTGCAAAGGATTCTGGGTAACAGAACCTGGTCAGAGCCCCACAAGTCACCCCATCTTGGATTCCCCTAGGTCTCTAGTTTAAAAAAATGCACAGGTTTGGTAGGTTTCCCTAGGTGCCGGCTGAGCTAGAGGCCAAAATCTACAGGTAGGCACTTAGCAAAAAACACCTTTGTTTTCTTTAAAAAAATGTGATGTGTCCACGTTGCGTTTTGGGGCATTTCCTGTCGCGGGCGCAAGGCCTACCCACACAAGTGAGGTATCATTTTTATCGGGAGACTTGGGGGAACACTGGGTGGAAGGAAATTTGTGGCTCCTCTCTGATTTCAAAACTTTCTCTCACCACAATTTGAGGAAAATGTGTTTTTTTAGCCAAGTTTTGAGGTTTGCAAAGGATTCTGGGTAACAGAACCTGGTCAGAGCCCCACAAGTCACCCCATCATGGATTCCCCTAGGTCTCTAGTTTTAAAAAATGCACAGGTTTGGTAGGTTTCCCTAGGTGCCGGCTGAGCTAGAGGCCAAAATCTACAGGTAGGCACTTTGCAAAAAACACCTTTGTTTTCTTTAAAAAAATGTGATGTTTCGACGTTGCGTTTTGGGGCATTTCCTGTCGCGGGCGCTAGGCCTACCCACACAAGTGAGGTATCATTTTTATCGGGAGACTTGGGGGAACACTGGGTGGAAGGACATTTGTGGCTCCTCTCTGATTCCAGAACTTTCTGTCACCACAATTTGAGGAAAATGTGTTTTTTTAGCCAAGTTTTGAGGTTTGCAAAGGATTCTGGGTAACAGAACCTGGTCAGAGCCCCACAAGTCACCCCATCTTGGATTCCCCTAGGTCTCTAATTTTAAAAAATGCACAGGTTTGGTAGGTTTCCCTAGGTGCCGGCTGAGCTAGAGGCCAAAATCTACAGGTAAGCACTTTGCAAAAAACACCTTTGTTTTCTTTCAAAAAATGTGATGTGTCCACGTTGCGTTTTGGGGCATTTCCTGTTGTGGGCGCTAGGCCTACCCACACAAGTGAGGTATCATTTTTATCGGGAGACTTGGGGGAACACTGGGTGGAAGGAAATTTGTGGCTCCTCTCTGATTCCAGAACTTTCAGTCACCAAAATTTGAGGAAAATGTGTTTTTTTAGCCAAATTATGAGGTTTGCAAAGGATTCTGGGTAACAGAACCTGGTCAGAGCCCCACAAGTCACCCCATCTTGGATTCCCCTAGGTCTCTAGTTTTCAAAAATGCACAGGTTTGGTAGGTTTCCCTAGGTGCCGGCTGAGCTAGAGGCTAAAATCTACAGGTAAGCAGTTTGCAAAAAACACCTCTGTTTTCTTTTAAAAAATGTGATGTGTCCATGTTGCGTTTTGGGGCATTTCCTGTCGCGGGCGCTAGGCCTACCCACACAAGTGAGGTACCATTTTTATCGGGAGACTTGGGGGAACACTGGGTGGAAGGAAATTTGTGGCTCCTCTCTGATTCCAGAACTTTCTGTCACCACAATTTGAGGAAAATGTGTTTTTTTAGCCAAATTATGAGGTTTGCAAAGGATTCTGGGTAACAGAACCTGGTCAGAGCCCCACAAGTCACCCCATCTTGGATTCCCCTAGGTCTCTAGTTTTCAAAAATGCACAGGTTTGGTAGGTTTCCCTAGGTGCCGGCTGAGCTAGAGGCCAAAATCTACAGGTAAGCACTTTGCAAAAAACACCTCTGTTTTCTTTCAAAAAATGTGATGTGTCCACGTTGCGTTTTGGGGCATTTCCTGTCGCAGGCTCTAGGCCTACCCACACAAGTGAGGTATCATTTTTATCGGGAGACTTGGGGGAACGCTGGGTGGGAGGAAATTTGTGGCTCCTCTCTGATTCCAGAACTTTCTGTCACCAAAATGTGAGGAACATTTGTTTTTTTAGCCACGTTTTGAGGTTTGCAAAGGATTCTGGGTAACAGAACCAGGTCAGAGCCCCACAAGTCACCCCATCTTGGATTCCCCTAGGTCTCTAGTTTTAAAAAAGGGACAGGTTTGGTAGGTTTCCCTAGGTGCCGGCTGAGCTAGAGGCCAAAATCTACAGGTAGGCACTTTGCAAAAAACACCTTTGTTTTCTTTCAAAAAATGTGATGTGTCCACGTTGCGTTTTGGGGCATTTCCTGTCGCGGGCGCTAGGCCTACCCACACAAGTGAGGTATCAGTTTTATCGGGAGACTTGGGGGAACGCTGGGTGGAAGGAAATTTGTAGCTCCTCTCTGATTCCTGAACTTTCTGTCACCAAAATGTGAGGAAATGTTTTTTTTTTAGCCAAAATTTGAGGTTTGCAAAGGATTCTGGGTAACAGAACCTGGTCAGAGGCCCACAAGTCAAACTATCTTGGATTCCCCTAGGTCTCTAGTTTTCAAAAATGTACAGGTTTGGTAGGTTTCCCTAGGTTCCGGCTGAGCTAGAGGCCAAAATCTACAGGTAGGCACTTTGCAAAAAACACCTTTGTTTTCTTTAAAAAAATGTGATGTGTCGACGTTGCGTTTTGGGGCATTTCCTGTCGCGGGCGCTAGGCCTACCCACACAAGTGAGGTATCATTTTTATCGGGAGACTTGGGGGAACACTGGGTGGGAGGAAATTTGAGGCTCCTCTCTGATTCCAGAACTTTCTGTCACCAAAATGTGAGGAAAATTAGTTTTTTTAGCCACGTTTTGAGGTTTGCAAAGGATTCTGGGTAACATAACCTGGCCAGAGCCCCACAAGTCACCCCATCTTGGATTCCCCTAGGTCTCTTGTATTAAAAAATGGACAGGTTTGGTAGGTTTCCCTAGGTGCCGGCTGAGCTAGAGGCCAAAATCTACAGGTAGGCACTTTGCAAAAAACACCTCTGTTTTCTTTCAAAAAATGTGATGTGTCCACGTTGCGTTTTGGGGCATTTCCTGTCGTGGGCACTAGGCCTACCCACACAAGTGAGGTATCATTTTTATCGGGAGACTTGGGGGGACGCTGGGTGTAAGGAAATTTGTGGCTCCTGTCAGATTCCAGAACTTTCTGTCACCGAAATGTGAGGAAAATATGTTTTTTTAGCCAAATTTTGAGGTTTGCAAAGGATTCTGGGTAACAGAACCTGGCCAGAGCCCCACAAGTCACCCCATCTTGGATTCCCCTAGGTCTCTAGTTTTCAAAAATACACAGGTTTGGTAGGTTTCCCTAGGTGCCGGCTCAGCTAGAGGCCAAAATCTACAGGTAAGCACTTTGCAAAAAACACCTTTTTTTTCTTTCAAAAAATGTGATGTGTCCACGTTGCGTTTTGTGGCATTTCCTGTCGCGGGCGCTAGGCCTACCCACACAAGTGAGGTATCATTTTTATCGGGAGACTTGGGGGAACGCTGGGTGGAAGGAAATTTGTAGCTCCTCTCTGATTCCAGAACTTTCTGTCATCAAAATGTGAGGAAATGTTTTTTTTTTATCCAAATTTTGAGGTTTGCAAAGGATTCTGGGTAACAGAACCTGGTCAGAGGCCCACAAGTCAAACCATCTTGGATTCCCCTAGGTCTCTAGTTTTAAAAAATGCACAGGTTTGTTAGGTTTCCCTAGGTGCCGGCTGAGCTAGAGGCTAAAATCTACAGGTAAGCACTTTGCAAAAAACACCTCTGTTTTCTTTTAAAAAATGTGATGTGTCCACGTTGCGTTTTGAGGCAATTCCTGTCGCGGGCGCTAGGCCTACCCACACAAGTGCGGTACCATTTTTATGGGGAGACTTGGGGGAACGCTGGGTGGAAGGAAATTTGTGGCTCCTCTCTGATTCCAGAACTTTCTGTCACCAAAATGTGAGGAAAATTTATTTTTTTAACAAGTTTTGAGGTTTGCAAAGGATTCTGGGTAACAGAACCTGGTCAGAGCCCCACAAGTCACCCCATCTTGGACTCCCCTAGGTCTCTAGTTTTCAAAAATGCACAGGTTTGGTAGGTTTCCCTAGGTGCCGGCTGAGCTAGAGGCCAAAATCTACAGGTAGGCACTTTGCAAAAAACACCTTTGTTTTCTTTCAAAAAATGTGATGTGTCCACGTTGCGTTTTGGGGCATTTCCTGTCGTGGGCGCTAGGCCTACCCACACAAGTGAGGTATCATTTTTATCGGGAGACTTGGGGGAACACTGGGTGGAACGAAATTTGTGGCTCCTCTCTGATTCCAGAACTTTCTGTCACCAAAATTTGAGGAAAATGTGTTTTTTTAGCCAAATTATGAGGTTTGCAAAGGATTCTGGGTAACAGAACCTGGTCAGAGCCCCACAAGTCACCCCATCTTGGATTCCCCTAGGTCTCTAGTTTTCAAAAATGCACAGGTTTGGTAGGTTTCCCTAGGTGCCGGCTGAGCTAGAGGCTAAAATCTAGAGGTAAGCACTTTGCAAAAAACACCTCTGTTTTCTTTTAAAAAATGTCATGTGTCCACGTTGCGTTTTGGGGCATTTCCTGTTGCGGGCGCTAGGCCTACCCACACAAGTGAGGTACCATTTTTATCGTGAGACTTGGGGGAACGCTGGGTGGAAGGAAATTTGTGGCTCCTCTCTGATTCCAGAACTTTCTGTCACCAAAATGTGAGGAAAATTTGTTTTTTTTAGCCAAGTTTTGAGGTTTGCAAAGGATTCTGGGTAACAGAACCTGGTCAGAGCCCCACAAGTCACCGCATCTTGGATTCCCCTAGGTCTCTAGTTTTCAAAAATGTACAGGTTTGGTAGGTTTCCCTAGGTGCCGGCTGAGCTAGAGGCCAAAATCTACAGGTAGGCACTTTGCAAAAAACACCTTTGTTTTCTTTCAAAAAATGTGATGTGTCCACGTTGCGTTTTGGGGCATTTCCTGTCGTGGGCGCTAGGCCTACCCACACAAGTGAGGTATCATTTTTATCGGGATTCTTGGGGGAACGCTGGGTGGAAGGAAATTTGTGGCTCCTCTCTGATTCCAGAACTTTCTGTCACCAAAATGTGAGGAAATGTTTTTTTTCTAGCCAAATTTTGAGGTTTGCAAAGGATTCTGGGTAACAGACCCTGGTCAGAGCCCCACAAGTCACCCCGTCTTGGATTCCCCTAGGTCTCTAGTTTTAAAAAATGCACAGGTTTGGTAGGTTTCCCTAGGTGCTGGCTGAGCTAGAGGCCAAAATCTACAGGTAGGCACTTTGCAAAAAACACCTTTGTTTTCTTTAAAAAAATGTGATGTGTCGACGTTGCGTTTTGGGGCATTTCCTGTCGCGGGCGCTAGGCCTACCCACACAAGTGAGGTATCATTTTTATCGGGAGACTTGGGGGAACACTGGGTGGGAGGAAATTTGAGGCTCCTCTCTGATTCCAGAACTTTCTGTCACCAAAATGTGAGGAAAATTAGTTTTTTTAGCCACGTTTTGAGGTTTGCAAAGGATTCTGGGTAACAGAACCTGGCCAGAGCCCCACAAGTCACCCCATCTTGGATTCCCCTAGGTCTCTTGTATTAAAAAATGGACAGGTTTGGTAGGTTTCCCTAGGTGCCGGCTGAGCTAGAGGCCAAAATCTACAGGTAGGCACTTTGCAAAAAACACCTCTGTTTTCTTTCAAAAAATGTGATGTGTCCACGTTGCGTTTTGGGGCATTTCCTGTCGTGGGCACTAGGCCTACCCACACAAGTGAGGTATCATTTTTATCGGGAGACTTGGGGGGACGCTGGGTGGAAGGAAATTCGTGGCTCCTGTCAGATTCCAGAACTTTCTGTCACCGAAATGTGAGGAAAATATGTTTTTTTAGCCAAATTTTGAGGTTTGCAAAGGATTCTGGGTAACAGAACCTGGTCAGAGCCCCACAAGTCACCCCATCTTGGATTCCCCTAGGTCTCTAGTTTTCAAAAATGCACAGGTTTGGTAGGTTTCCCTAGGTGCCGGCTGAGCTAGAGGCTAAAATCTAGAGGTAAGCACTTTGCAAAAAACACCTCTGTTTTCTTTTAAAAAATGTCATGTGTCCACGTTGCGTTTTGGGGCATTTCCTGTTGCGGGCGCTAGGCCTACCCACACAAGTGAGGTACCATTTTTATCGTGAGACTTGGGGGAACGCTGGGTGGAAGGAAATTTGTGGCTCCTCTCTGATTCCAGAACTTTCTGTCACCAAAATGTGAGGAAAATTTGTTTTTTTAGCCAAGTTTTGAGGTTTGCAAAGGATTCTGGGTAACAGAACCTGGTCAGAGCCCCACAAGTCACCGCATCTTGGATTCCCCTAGGTCTCTAGTTTTCAAAAATGTACAGGTTTGGTAGGTTTCCCTAGGTGCCGGCTGAGCTAGAGGCCAAAATCTACAGGTAGGCACTTTGCAAAAAACACCTTTGTTTTCTTTCAAAAAATGTGATGTGTCCACGTTGCGTTTTGGGGCATTTCCTGTCGCGGGCGCTAGGCCTACCCACACAAGTGAGGTATCATTTTTATCGGGATTGTTGGGGGAACGCTGGGTGGAAGGAAATTTGTGGCTCCTCTCTGATTCCAGAACTTTCTGTCACCAAAATGTGAGGAAATGTTTTTTTTCTAGCCAAATTTTGAGGTTTGCAAAGGATTCTGGGTAACAGAACCTGGTCAGAGCCCCACAAGTCACCCCGTCTTGGATTCCCCTAGGTCTCTAGTTTTAAAAAATGCAAAGGTTTGGTAGGTTTCCCTAGGTGCTGGCTGAGCTAGAGGCCAAAATCTACAGGTAGGCACTTGCAAAAAACACCTTTGTTTTCTTTAAAAAAATGTGATGTGTCCACGTTGCGTTTTGGGGCATTTCCTGTCGCGGGCGCTAGGCCTACCCACACAAGTGAGGTATCATTTTTATCGGAAGACTTGGGGGAACACTTGGTGGAAGGAAATTTGTGGCTCCTCTCTGATTCCAGAACTTTCTGTCACCAAAATTTGAGGAAAATGTGTTTTTTTAGCCAAATTATGAGGTTTGCAAAGGATTCTGGGTAACAGAACCTTGTCAGAGCCCCACAAGTCACCCCATCTTGGATTCCCCTACGTCTCTAGTTTAAAAAAATGCACAGGTTTGGTAGGTTTCCCTAGGTGCCGGCTGAGCTAGAGGCCAAAATCTACAGGTAGGCACTTTGCAAAAAACACCTTTGTTTTCTTTCAAAAAATGTGATGTGTCCACGTTGCGTTTTGGGGCATTTCATGTCGCGGGCGCTAGGCCTACCCACACAAGAGAGGTATCATTTTTATCGGGAGACTTGGGGGAACACTGGGTGGAAGGAAGTTTGTGGCTCCTCTCTGATTCCAGAACTTTCTGTCACCAAAATTTGAGGAAAATGTGTTTTTTTAGCCAAATTATGAGGTTTGCAAAGGATTCTGGGTAACAGAACCTGGTCAGAGCCCCACAAGTCACCCCATCTTGGATTTCCTTAGGTCTCTAGTTTTCAAAAATGCACAGGTTTGGTAGGTTTCCCTTGGTGCCGGCTGAGCTAGAGGCCAAAATCTACAGGTAGGCACTTTGCAAAAAACACCTTTGTTTTCTTTCAAAAAATGTGATGTGTCTACGTTGCGTTTTGGGGCATTTCCTGTCGCGGGCGCTAGGCCTACGCACACAAGTGAGGTATCATTGTTATCGGGAGACTTGGGGGAACACTGGGTGGAAGGAAATTTGTGGCTCCTCTCTGATTCCAGAACTTTCTGTCACCACAATTTGAGGAAAATGTTTTTTTTTAGCCAAATTATGAGGTTTGCAAAGGATTCTGGGTAACAGAACCTGGTCAGAGCCCCACAAGTCACCCCATCTTGGATTCCCCTAGGTCTCTAGTTTTCAAAAATGCACAGGTTTGGTAGGTTTCCCTAGGTGCCGGCTGAGCTAGAGGCCAAAATCTACAGGTAAGCACTTTGCAAAAAACACCTCTGTTTTCTTTCAAAAAATGTGATGTGTCCACGTTGCGTTTTGGGGCATTTCCTGTCGCAGGCGCTAGGCCTACCCACACAAGTGAGGTATCATTTTTATCGGGAGACTTGGGGGAACGCTGGGTGGGAGGAAATTTGTGGCTCCTCTCTGATTCCAGAACTTTCTGTCACCAAAATGTGAGGAACATTTGTTTTTTTAGCCACGTTTTGAGGTTTGCAAAGGATTCTGGGTAACAGAACCTGGTCAGCGCCCCACAAGTCACCCCATCTTGGATTCCCCTAGGTCTCTAGTTTTAAAAAATGGACAGGTTTGGTAGGTTTCCCTAGGTGCCGGCTGAGCTAGAGGCCAAAATCTACAGGTAGGCACTTTGCAAAAAACACCTCTGTTTTCTTTAAAAAAATGTGATGTGTCCACGTTGCGTTTTGGGGCATTTCCTGTCGTGGGCACTAGGCCTACCCACACAAGTGAGGTATCATTTTTATCGGGAGACTTGGGGGGACACTGGGTGGAAGGAAATTCGTGGCTCCTCTCAGACACCAGAACTTTCTGTCACCGAAATGTGAGGAAAATATGTTTTTTTAGCGAAATTTTGAGGTTTGCAAAGGATTCTGGGTAACAGACCCTGGTCAGAGCCCCACAAGTCACCCCATCTTGGATTCCCCTAGGTCTCTAGTTTTCAAAAATGCACAGGTTTGGTAGGTTTCCCTAGGTGCCGGCTGAGCTAGAGGCCAAAATCTACAGGTAAGCACTTTGCAAAAAACACCTCTGTTTTCTTTCAAAAAATGTGATGTGTCCACGTTGCGTTTTGGGGCATTTCCTGTCGCAGGCGCTAGGCCTACCCACACAAGTGAGGTATCATTTTTATCGGGAGACTTGGGGGAACGCTGGGTGGGAGGAAATTCGTGGCTCCTCTCTGATTCCAGAACTTTCTGTCACCAAAATGTGAGGAAAATTTTTTTTTTTAGCCACGTTTTGAGGTTTGCAAAGGATTCTGGGTAACAGAACCTGGTCAGAGCCCCACAAGTCACCCCATCTTGGATTCCCCTAGGTCTCTAATTTTAAAAAATGGACAGGTTTGGTAGGTTTCCCTAGGTGCCGGCTGAGCTAGACGCCAAAATCTACAGGTAGGCACTTTGCAAAAAACACCTCTGTTTTCTTTAAAAAAATGTGATGTGTCCACGTTGCGTTTTGGGGCATTTCCTGTTGTGGGCACTAGGCCTACCCACACAAGTGAGGTATCATTTTTATCGGGAGACTTGGGGGGACGCTGGGTGGAAGGAAATTTGTGGCTCCTCTCAGATTCCAGAACTTTCTGTCACCGAAATATGAGGAAAATATGTTTTTTTAGCGAAATTTTGAGGTTTGCAAAGGATTCTGGGTAACAGAACCTGGTCAGAGCCCCACAAGTCACCCCATCTTGGATTCCCCTAGGTCTCTAGTTTTCAAAAATGCACAGGTTTGGTAGGTTTCCCTAGGTGCCGGCTGAGCTAGAGGCAAAATCTACAGGTAGATACTTTGCAAAAAACACCTTTGTTTTCTTTAAAAAAATGTGATGTGTCCACGTTGCGTTTTGGGGCATTTCCTGTTGTGGGCGCTAGGCCTACCCACACAAGTGAGGTATCATTTTTATCGGGAGACTTGGGGGAACACTGGGTGGAAGGAAATTTGTGGCTCCTCTCTGATTCCAGAACTTTCAGTCACCAAAATTTGAGGAAAATGTGTTTTTTTAGCCAAATTATGAGGTTTGCAAAGGATTCTGGGTAACAGAACCTGGTCAGAGCCCCACAAGTCACCCCATCTTGGATTCCCCTAGGTCTCTAGTTTTCAAAAATGCACAGGTTTGGTAGGTTTCCCTAGGTGCCGGCTGAGCTAGAGGCTAAAATCTACAGGTAAGCAGTTTGCAAAAAACACCTCTGTTTTCTTTTAAAAAATGTGATGTGTCCATGTTGCGTTTTGGGGCATTTCCTGTCGCGGGCGCTAGGCCTACCCACACAAGTGAGGTACCATTTTTATCGGGAGACTTGGGGGAACACTGGGTGGAAGGAAATTTGTGGCTCCTCTCTGATTCCAGAACTTTCTGTCACCACAATTTGAGGAAAATGTGTTTTTTTAGCCAAATTATGAGGTTTGCAAAGGATTCTGGGTAACAGAACCTGGTCAGAGCCCCACAAGTCACCCCATCTTGGATTCCCCTAGGTCTCTAGTTTTCAAAAATGCACAGGTTTGGTAGGTTTCCCTAGGTGCCGGCTGAGCTAGAGGCCAAAATCTACAGGTAAGCACTTTGCAAAAAACACCTCTGTTTTCTTTCAAAAAATGTGATGTGTCCACGTTGCGTTTTGGGGCATTTCCTGTCGCAGGCTCTAGGCCTACCCACACAAGTGAGGTATCATTTTTATCGGGAGACTTGGGGGAACGCTGGGTGGGAGGAAATTTGTGGCTCCTCTCTGATTCCAGAACTTTCTGTCACCAAAATGTGAGGAACATTTGTTTTTTTAGCCACGTTTTGAGGTTTGCAAAGGATTCTGGGTAACAGAACCAGGTCAGAGCCCCACAAGTCACCCCATCTTGGATTCCCCTAGGTCTCTAGTTTTAAAAAAGGGACAGGTTTGGTAGGTTTCCCTAGGTGCCGGCTGAGCTAGAGGCCAAAATCTACAGGTAGGCACTTTGCAAAAAACACCTTTGTTTTCTTTCAAAAAATGTGATGTGTCCACGTTGCGTTTTGGGGCATTTCCTGTCGCGGGCGCTAGGCCTACCCACACAAGTGAGGTATCAGTTTTATCGGGAGACTTGGGGGAACGCTGGGTGGAAGGAAATTTGTAGCTCCTCTCTGATTCCTGAACTTTCTGTCACCAAAATGTGAGGAAATGTTTTTTTTTTAGCCAAAATTTGAGGTTTGCAAAGGATTCTGGGTAACAGAACCTGGTCAGAGGCCCACAAGTCAAACTATCTTGGATTCCCCTAGGTCTCTAGTTTTCAAAAATGTACAGGTTTGGTAGGTTTCCCTAGGTTCCGGCTGAGCTAGAGGCCAAAATCTACAGGTAGGCACTTTGCAAAAAACACCTTTGTTTTCTTTAAAAAAATGTGATGTGTCGACGTTGCGTTTTGGGGCATTTCCTGTCGCGGGCGCTAGGCCTACCCACACAAGTGAGGTATCATTTTTATCGGGAGACTTGGGGGAACACTGGGTGGGAGGAAATTTGAGGCTCCTCTCTGATTCCAGAACTTTCTGTCACCAAAATGTGAGGAAAATTAGTTTTTTTAGCCACGTTTTGAGGTTTGCAAAGGATTCTGGGTAACATAACCTGGCCAGAGCCCCACAAGTCACCCCATCTTGGATTCCCCTAGGTCTCTTGTATTAAAAAATGGACAGGTTTGGTAGGTTTCCCTAGGTGCCGGCTGAGCTAGAGGCCAAAATCTACAGGTAGGCACTTTGCAAAAAACACCTCTGTTTTCTTTCAAAAAATGTGATGTGTCCACGTTGCGTTTTGGGGCATTTCCTGTCGTGGGCACTAGGCCTACCCACACAAGTGAGGTATCATTTTTATCGGGAGACTTGGGGGGACGCTGGGTGTAAGGAAATTTGTGGCTCCTGTCAGATTCCAGAACTTTCTGTCACCGAAATGTGAGGAAAATATGTTTTTTTAGCCAAATTTTGAGGTTTGCAAAGGATTCTGGGTAACAGAACCTGGCCAGAGCCCCACAAGTCACCCCATCTTGGATTCCCCTAGGTCTCTAGTTTTCAAAAATACACAGGTTTGGTAGGTTTCCCTAGGTGCCGGCTCAGCTAGAGGCCAAAATCTACAGGTAAGCACTTTGCAAAAAACACCTTTTTTTTCTTTCAAAAAATGTGATGTGTCCACGTTGCGTTTTGTGGCATTTCCTGTCGCGGGCGCTAGGCCTACCCACACAAGTGAGGTATCATTTTTATCGGGAGACTTGGGGGAACGCTGGGTGGAAGGAAATTTGTAGCTCCTCTCTGATTCCAGAACTTTCTGTCATCAAAATGTGAGGAAATGTTTTTTTTTTATCCAAATTTTGAGGTTTGCAAAGGATTCTGGGTAACAGAACCTGGTCAGAGGCCCACAAGTCAAACCATCTTGGATTCCCCTAGGTCTCTAGTTTTAAAAAATGCACAGGTTTGTTAGGTTTCCCTAGGTGCCGGCTGAGCTAGAGGCTAAAATCTACAGGTAAGCACTTTGCAAAAAACACCTCTGTTTTCTTTTAAAAAATGTGATGTGTCCACGTTGCGTTTTGAGGCAATTCCTGTCGCGGGCGCTAGGCCTACCCACACAAGTGCGGTACCATTTTTATGGGGAGACTTGGGGGAACGCTGGGTGGAAGGAAATTTGTGGCTCCTCTCTGATTCCAGAACTTTCTGTCACCAAAATGTGAGGAAAATTTATTTTTTTAACAAGTTTTGAGGTTTGCAAAGGATTCTGGGTAACAGAACCTGGTCAGAGCCCCACAAGTCACCCCATCTTGGACTCCCCTAGGTCTCTAGTTTTCAAAAATGCACAGGTTTGGTAGGTTTCCCTAGGTGCCGGCTGAGCTAGAGGCCAAAATCTACAGGTAGGCACTTTGCAAAAAACACCTTTGTTTTCTTTCAAAAAATGTGATGTGTCCACGTTGCGTTTTGGGGCATTTCCTGTCGTGGGCGCTAGGCCTACCCACACAAGTGAGGTATCATTTTTATCGGGAGACTTGGGGGAACACTGGGTGGAACGAAATTTGTGGCTCCTCTCTGATTCCAGAACTTTCTGTCACCAAAATTTGAGGAAAATGTGTTTTTTTAGCCAAATTATGAGGTTTGCAAAGGATTCTGGGTAACAGAACCTGGTCAGAGCCCCACAAGTCACCCCATCTTGGATTCCCCTAGGTCTCTAGTTTTCAAAAATGCACAGGTTTGGTAGGTTTCCCTAGGTGCCGGCTGAGCTAGAGGCTAAAATCTAGAGGTAAGCACTTTGCAAAAAACACCTCTGTTTTCTTTTAAAAAATGTCATGTGTCCACGTTGCGTTTTGGGGCATTTCCTGTTGCGGGCGCTAGGCCTACCCACACAAGTGAGGTACCATTTTTATCGTGAGACTTGGGGGAACGCTGGGTGGAAGGAAATTTGTGGCTCCTCTCTGATTCCAGAACTTTCTGTCACCAAAATGTGAGGAAAATTTGTTTTTTTTAGCCAAGTTTTGAGGTTTGCAAAGGATTCTGGGTAACAGAACCTGGTCAGAGCCCCACAAGTCACCGCATCTTGGATTCCCCTAGGTCTCTAGTTTTCAAAAATGTACAGGTTTGGTAGGTTTCCCTAGGTGCCGGCTGAGCTAGAGGCCAAAATCTACAGGTAGGCACTTTGCAAAAAACACCTTTGTTTTCTTTCAAAAAATGTGATGTGTCCACGTTGCGTTTTGGGGCATTTCCTGTCGTGGGCGCTAGGCCTACCCACACAAGTGAGGTATCATTTTTATCGGGATTCTTGGGGGAACGCTGGGTGGAAGGAAATTTGTGGCTCCTCTCTGATTCCAGAACTTTCTGTCACCAAAATGTGAGGAAATGTTTTTTTTCTAGCCAAATTTTGAGGTTTGCAAAGGATTCTGGGTAACAGACCCTGGTCAGAGCCCCACAAGTCACCCCGTCTTGGATTCCCCTAGGTCTCTAGTTTTAAAAAATGCACAGGTTTGGTAGGTTTCCCTAGGTGCTGGCTGAGCTAGAGGCCAAAATCTACAGGTAGGCACTTTGCAAAAAACACCTTTGTTTTCTTTAAAAAAATGTGATGTGTCGACGTTGCGTTTTGGGGCATTTCCTGTCGCGGGCGCTAGGCCTACCCACACAAGTGAGGTATCATTTTTATCGGGAGACTTGGGGGAACACTGGGTGGGAGGAAATTTGAGGCTCCTCTCTGATTCCAGAACTTTCTGTCACCAAAATGTGAGGAAAATTAGTTTTTTTAGCCACGTTTTGAGGTTTGCAAAGGATTCTGGGTAACAGAACCTGGCCAGAGCCCCACAAGTCACCCCATCTTGGATTCCCCTAGGTCTCTTGTATTAAAAAATGGACAGGTTTGGTAGGTTTCCCTAGGTGCCGGCTGAGCTAGAGGCCAAAATCTACAGGTAGGCACTTTGCAAAAAACACCTCTGTTTTCTTTCAAAAAATGTGATGTGTCCACGTTGCGTTTTGGGGCATTTCCTGTCGTGGGCACTAGGCCTACCCACACAAGTGAGGTATCATTTTTATCGGGAGACTTGGGGGGACGCTGGGTGGAAGGAAATTCGTGGCTCCTGTCAGATTCCAGAACTTTCTGTCACCGAAATGTGAGGAAAATATGTTTTTTTAGCCAAATTTTGAGGTTTGCAAAGGATTCTGGGTAACAGAACCTGGTCAGAGCCCCACAAGTCACCCCATCTTGGATTCCCCTAGGTCTCTAGTTTTCAAAAATGCACAGGTTTGGTAGGTTTCCCTAGGTGCCGGCTGAGCTAGAGGCTAAAATCTAGAGGTAAGCACTTTGCAAAAAACACCTCTGTTTTCTTTTAAAAAATGTCATGTGTCCACGTTGCGTTTTGGGGCATTTCCTGTTGCGGGCGCTAGGCCTACCCACACAAGTGAGGTACCATTTTTATCGTGAGACTTGGGGGAACGCTGGGTGGAAGGAAATTTGTGGCTCCTCTCTGATTCCAGAACTTTCTGTCACCAAAATGTGAGGAAAATTTGTTTTTTTAGCCAAGTTTTGAGGTTTGCAAAGGATTCTGGGTAACAGAACCTGGTCAGAGCCCCACAAGTCACCGCATCTTGGATTCCCCTAGGTCTCTAGTTTTCAAAAATGTACAGGTTTGGTAGGTTTCCCTAGGTGCCGGCTGAGCTAGAGGCCAAAATCTACAGGTAGGCACTTTGCAAAAAACACCTTTGTTTTCTTTCAAAAAATGTGATGTGTCCACGTTGCGTTTTGGGGCATTTCCTGTCGCGGGCGCTAGGCCTACCCACACAAGTGAGGTATCATTTTTATCGGGATTGTTGGGGGAACGCTGGGTGGAAGGAAATTTGTGGCTCCTCTCTGATTCCAGAACTTTCTGTCACCAAAATGTGAGGAAATGTTTTTTTTCTAGCCAAATTTTGAGGTTTGCAAAGGATTCTGGGTAACAGAACCTGGTCAGAGCCCCACAAGTCACCCCGTCTTGGATTCCCCTAGGTCTCTAGTTTTAAAAAATGCAAAGGTTTGGTAGGTTTCCCTAGGTGCTGGCTGAGCTAGAGGCCAAAATCTACAGGTAGGCACTTGCAAAAAACACCTTTGTTTTCTTTAAAAAAATGTGATGTGTCCACGTTGCGTTTTGGGGCATTTCCTGTCGCGGGCGCTAGGCCTACCCACACAAGTGAGGTATCATTTTTATCGGAAGACTTGGGGGAACACTTGGTGGAAGGAAATTTGTGGCTCCTCTCTGATTCCAGAACTTTCTGTCACCAAAATTTGAGGAAAATGTGTTTTTTTAGCCAAATTATGAGGTTTGCAAAGGATTCTGGGTAACAGAACCTTGTCAGAGCCCCACAAGTCACCCCATCTTGGATTCCCCTACGTCTCTAGTTTAAAAAAATGCACAGGTTTGGTAGGTTTCCCTAGGTGCCGGCTGAGCTAGAGGCCAAAATCTACAGGTAGGCACTTTGCAAAAAACACCTTTGTTTTCTTTCAAAAAATGTGATGTGTCCACGTTGCGTTTTGGGGCATTTCATGTCGCGGGCGCTAGGCCTACCCACACAAGAGAGGTATCATTTTTATCGGGAGACTTGGGGGAACACTGGGTGGAAGGAAGTTTGTGGCTCCTCTCTGATTCCAGAACTTTCTGTCACCAAAATTTGAGGAAAATGTGTTTTTTTAGCCAAATTATGAGGTTTGCAAAGGATTCTGGGTAACAGAACCTGGTCAGAGCCCCACAAGTCACCCCATCTTGGATTTCCTTAGGTCTCTAGTTTTCAAAAATGCACAGGTTTGGTAGGTTTCCCTTGGTGCCGGCTGAGCTAGAGGCCAAAATCTACAGGTAGGCACTTTGCAAAAAACACCTTTGTTTTCTTTCAAAAAATGTGATGTGTCTACGTTGCGTTTTGGGGCATTTCCTGTCGCGGGCGCTAGGCCTACGCACACAAGTGAGGTATCATTGTTATCGGGAGACTTGGGGGAACACTGGGTGGAAGGAAATTTGTGGCTCCTCTCTGATTCCAGAACTTTCTGTCACCACAATTTGAGGAAAATGTTTTTTTTTAGCCAAATTATGAGGTTTGCAAAGGATTCTGGGTAACAGAACCTGGTCAGAGCCCCACAAGTCACCCCATCTTGGATTCCCCTAGGTCTCTAGTTTTCAAAAATGCACAGGTTTGGTAGGTTTCCCTAGGTGCCGGCTGAGCTAGAGGCCAAAATCTACAGGTAAGCACTTTGCAAAAAACACCTCTGTTTTCTTTCAAAAAATGTGATGTGTCCACGTTGCGTTTTGGGGCATTTCCTGTCGCAGGCGCTAGGCCTACCCACACAAGTGAGGTATCATTTTTATCGGGAGACTTGGGGGAACGCTGGGTGGGAGGAAATTTGTGGCTCCTCTCTGATTCCAGAACTTTCTGTCACCAAAATGTGAGGAACATTTGTTTTTTTAGCCACGTTTTGAGGTTTGCAAAGGATTCTGGGTAACAGAACCTGGTCAGCGCCCCACAAGTCACCCCATCTTGGATTCCCCTAGGTCTCTAGTTTTAAAAAATGGACAGGTTTGGTAGGTTTCCCTAGGTGCCGGCTGAGCTAGAGGCCAAAATCTACAGGTAGGCACTTTGCAAAAAACACCTCTGTTTTCTTTAAAAAAATGTGATGTGTCCACGTTGCGTTTTGGGGCATTTCCTGTCGTGGGCACTAGGCCTACCCACACAAGTGAGGTATCATTTTTATCGGGAGACTTGGGGGGACACTGGGTGGAAGGAAATTCGTGGCTCCTCTCAGACACCAGAACTTTCTGTCACCGAAATGTGAGGAAAATATGTTTTTTTAGCGAAATTTTGAGGTTTGCAAAGGATTCTGGGTAACAGACCCTGGT
The DNA here is from genome assembly GCF_031143425.1 of Pleurodeles waltl. NCBI lineage: Eukaryota > Metazoa > Chordata > Amphibia > Caudata > Salamandridae > Pleurodeles > Pleurodeles waltl. The sequence continues at coordinate 544,655,629 of NC_090437.1, forward strand.
CAGAGCCCCACAAGTCACCCCATCTTGGATTCCCCTAGGTCTCTAGTTTTCAAAAATGCACAGGTTTGGTAGGTTTCCCTAGGTGCCGGCTGAGCTAGAGGCCAAAATCTACAGGTAAGCACTTTGCAAAAAACACCTCTGTTTTCTTTCAAAAAATGTGATGTGTCCACGTTGCGTTTTGGGGCATTTCCTGTCGCAGGCGCTAGGCCTACCCACACAAGTGAGGTATCATTTTTATCGGGAGACTTGGGGGAACGCTGGGTGGGAGGAAATTCGTGGCTCCTCTCTGATTCCAGAACTTTCTGTCACCAAAATGTGAGGAAAATTTTTTTTTTTAGCCACGTTTTGAGGTTTGCAAAGGATTCTGGGTAACAGAACCTGGACAGAGCCCCACAAGTCACCCCATCTTGGATTCCCCTAGGTCTCTAATTTTAAAAAATGGACAGGTTTGGTAGGTTTCCCTAGGTGCCGGCTGAGCTAGACGCCAAAATCTACAGGTAGGCACTTTGCAAAAAACACCTCTGTTTTCTTTAAAAAAATGTGATGTGTCCACGTTGCGTTTTGGGGCATTTCCTGTTGTGGGCACTAGGCCTACCCACACAAGTGAGGTATCATTTTTATCGGGAGACTTGGGGGGACGCTGGGTGGAAGGAAATTTGTGGCTCCTCTCAGATTCCAGAACTTTCTGTCACCGAAATATGAGGAAAATATGTTTTTTTAGCGAAATTTTGAGGTTTGCAAAGGATTCTGGGTAACAGAACCTGGTCAGAGCCCCACAAGTCACCCCATCTTGGATTCCCCTAGGTCTCTAGTTTTCAAAAATGCACAGGTTTGGTAGGTTTCCCTAGGTGCCGGCTGAGCTAGAGGCAAAATCTACAGGTAGATACTTTGCAAAAAACACCTTTGTTTTCTTTAAAAAAATGTGATGTGTCCACGTTGCGTTTTGGGGCATTTCCTGTCGCGGGCGCTAGGCCTACCCACACAAGTGAGGTATCATTTTTATCGGGAGACTTGGGGGAACACTGGGTGGAAGGAAATTTGTGGCTCCTCTCTGATTCCAGAACTTTCAGTCACCAAAATTTGAGGAAAATGTGTTTTTTTAGCCAAATTATGAGGTTTGCAAAGGATTCTGGGTAACAGAACCTGGTCAGAGCCCCACAAGTCACCCCATCTTGGATTCCCCTAGGTCTCTAGTTTTCAAAAATGCACAGGTTTGGTAGGTTTCCCTAGGTGCCGGCTGAGCTAGAGGCTAAAATCTACAGGTAAGCAGTTTGCAAAAAACACCTCTGTTTTCTTTTAAAAAATGTGATGTGTCCATGTTGCGTTTTGGGGCATTTCCTGTCGCGGGCGCTAGGCCTACCCACACAAGTGAGGTACCATTTTTATCGGGAGACTTGGGGGAACACTGGGTGGAAGGAAATTTGTGGCTCCTCTCTGATTCCAGAACTTTCTGTCACCACAATTTGAGGAAAATGTGTTTTTTTAGCCAAATTATGAGGTTTGCAAAGGATTCTGGGTAACAGAACCTGGTCAGAGCCCCACAAGTCACCCCATCTTGGATTCCCCTAGGTCTCTAGTTTTCAAAAATGCACAGTTTTGGTAGGTTTCCCTAGGTGCCGGCTGAGCTAGAGGCCAAAATCTACAGGTAAGCACTTTGCAAAAAACACCTCTGTTTTCTTTCAAAAAATGTGATGTGTCCACGTTGCGTTTTGGGGCATTTCCTGTCGCAGGCTCTAGGCCTACCCACACAAGTGAGGTATCATTTTTATCGGGAGACTTGGGGGAACGCTGGGTGGGAGGAAATTTGTGGCTCCTCTCTGATTCCAGAACTTTCTGTCACCAAAATGTGAGGAACATTTGTTTTTTTAGCCACGTTTTGAGGTTTGCAAAGGATTCTGGGTAACAGAACCAGGTCAGAGCCCCACAAGTCACCCCATCTTGGATTCCCCTAGGTCTCTAGTTTTAAAAAAGGGACAGGTTTGGTAGGTTTCCCTAGGTGCCGGCTGAGCTAGAGGCCAAAATCTACAGGTAGGCACTTTGCAAAAAACACCTTTGTTTTCTTTCAAAAAATGTGATGTGTCCACGTTGCGTTTTGGGGCATTTCCTGTCGCGGGCGCTAGGCCTACCCACACAAGTGAGGTATCAGTTTTATCGGGAGACTTGGGGGAACGCTGGGTGGAAGGAAATTTGTAGCTCCTCTCTGATTCCTGAACTTTCTGTCACCAAAATGTGAGGAAATGTTTTTTTTTTAGCCAAAATTTGAGGTTTGCAAAGGATTCTGGGTAACAGAACCTGGTCAGAGGCCCACAAGTCAAACTATCTTGGATTCCCCTAGGTCTCTAGTTTTCAAAAATGTACAGGTTTGGTAGGTTTCCCTAGGTTCCGGCTGAGCTAGAGGCCAAAATCTACAGGTAGGCACTTTGCAAAAAACACCTTTGTTTTCTTTAAAAAAATGTGATGTGTCGACGTTGCGTTTTGGGGCATTTCCTGTCGCGGGCGCTAGGCCTACCCACACAAGTGAGGTATCATTTTTATCGGGAGACTTGGGGGAACACTGGGTGGGAGGAAATTTGAGGCTCCTCTCTGATTCCAGAACTTTCTGTCACCAAAATGTGAGGAAAATTAGTTTTTTTAGCCACGTTTTGAGGTTTGCAAAGGATTCTGGGTAACATAACCTGGCCAGAGCCCCACAAGTCACCCCATCTTGGATTCCCCTAGGTCTCTAGTTTTAAAAAATGGACAGGTTTGGTAGGTTTCCCTAGGTGCCGGCTGAGCTAGACGCCAAAATCTACAGGTAGGCACTTTGCAAAAAACACCTCTGTTTTCTTTAAAAAAATGTGATGTGTCCACGTTGCGTTTTGGGGCATTTCCTGTCGTGGGCACTAGGCCTACCCACACAAGTGAGGTATCATTTTTATCGGGAGACTTGGGGGGACGCTGGGTGGAAGGAAATTTGTGGCTCCTCTCAGATTCCAGAACTTTCTGTCACCGAAATATGAGGAAAATATGTTTTTTTAGCGAAATTTTGAGGTTTGCAATGGATTCTGGGTAACAGAACCTGGTCAGAGCCCCACAAGTCACCCCATCTTGGATTCCCCTAGGTCTCTAGTTTTCAAAAATGCACAGGTTTGGTAGGTTTCCCTAGGTGCCGGCTGAGCTAGAGGCCAAAATCTACAGGTAGATACTTTGCAAAAAACACCTTTGTTTTCTTTAAAAAAATGTGATGTGTCCACGTTGCGTTTTGGGGCATTTCCTGTCGCGGGCGCTAGGCCTACCCACACAAGTGAGGTATCATTTTTATCGGAAGACTTGGGGGAACACTGGGTGGAAGGAAATTTGTGGCTCCTCTCTCATTCCAGAACTTTCTGTCACCAAAATTTGAGGAAAATTTGTTTTTTTAGCCAAATTATGAGGTTTGCAAAGGATTCTGGGTAACAGAACCTGGTCAGAGCCCCACAAGTCACCCCATCTTGGATTCCCCTAGGTCTCTAGTTTTCAAAAATGTACAGGTTTGGTAGGTTTTCCTAGGTGCCGGCTGAGCTAGAGGCCAAAATCTACAGGTAGGCACTTTGCAAAAAACACCTTTGTTTTCTTTCAAAAAATGTGATGTGTCCACGTTGCGTTTTGGGGCATTTCCTGTCGCGGGCGCTAGGCCTACCCACACAAGTGAGGTATCATTTTTATCGGGAGACTTGGGGGAACACTGGGTGGAAGGAAATTTGTGGCTCCTCTCTGATTCCAGAACTTTCTCTCACCACAATTTGGGGAAAATGTGTTTTTTTAGCCAAGTTTTGAGGTTTGCAAAGGATTCTGGGTAACAGAACCTGGTCAGAGCCCCACAAGTCACCCCATCTTGGATTCCCCTAGGTCTCTAGTTTTCAAAAATACACAGGTTTGGTAGGTTTCCCTAGGTGCCGGCTCAGCTAGAGGCCAAAATCTACAGGTAAGCACTTTGCAAAAAACACCTCTGTTTTCTTTCAAAAAATGTGATGTGTCCACGTTGCGTTTTGGGGCATTTCCTGTCGCAGGCGCTAGGCCTACCCACACAAGTGAGGTATCATTTTTATCGGGAGACTTGGGGGAACGCTGGGTGGGAGGAAATTTGTGGCTCCTCTCTGATTCCAGAACTTTCTGTCACCAAAATGTGAGGAACATTTGTTTTTTTAGCCACGTTTTGAGGTTTGCAAAGGATTCTGGGTAACAGAACCTGGTCAGAGCCCCACAAGTCACCCCATCTTGGATTCCCCTAGGTCTCTAGTTTTAAAAAATGGACAGGTTTGGTAGGTTTCCCTAGGTGCCGGCTGAGCTAGAGGCCAAAATCTACAGGTAGGCACTTTGCAAAAAACACCTCTGTTTTCTTTAAAAAAATGTGATGTGTCCACGTTGCGTTTTGGGGCATTTCCTGTCGTGGGCACTAGGCCTACCCACACAAGTGAGGTATCATTTTTATCGGGAGACTTGGGGGGACACTGGGTGGAAGGAAATTCGTGGCTCCTCTCAGACACCAGAACTTTCTGTCACCGAAATGTGAGGAAAATATGTTTTTTTAGCGAAATTTTGAGGTTTGCAAAGGATTCTGGGTAACAGAACCTGGTCAGAGCCCCACAAGTCACCCCATCTTGGATTCCCCTAGGTCTCTAGTTTTCAAAAATGCACAGGTTTGGTAGGTTTCCCTAGGTGCCGGCTGAGCTAGAGGCCAAAATCTACAGGTAAGCACTTTGCAAAAAACACCTCTGTTTTCTTTCAAAAAATGTGATGTGTCCACGTTGCGTTTTGGGGCATTTCCTGTCGCAGGCGCTAGGCCTACCCACACAAGTGAGGTATCATTTTTATCGGGAGACTTGGGGGAAAGCTGGGTGGGAGGAAATTCGTGGCTCCTCTCTGATTCCAGAACTTTCTGTCACCAAAATGTGAGGAACATTTTTTTTTTTAGCCACGTTTTGAGGTTTGCAAAGGATTCTGGGTAACAGAACCTGGTCAGAGCCCCACAAGTCACCCCATCTTGGATTCCCCTAGGACTCTAATTTTAAAAAATGGACAGGTTTGGTAGGTTTCCCTAGGTGCCGGCTGAGCTAGACGCCAAAATCTACAGGTAGGCACTTTGCAAAAAACACCTCTGTTTTCTTTAAAAAAATGTGATGTGTCCACGTTGCGTTTTGGGGCATTTCCTGTCGTGGGCACTAGGCCTACCCACACAAGTGAGGTGTCATTTTTATCGGGAGACTTGGGGGGACGCTGGGTGGAAGGAAATTTGTGGCTCCTCTCAGATTCCAGAACTTTCTGTCACCGAAATATGAGGAAAATATGTTTTTTTAGCGAAATTTTGAGGTTTGCAAAGGATTCTGGGTAACAGAACCTGGTCAGAGCCCCACAAGTCACCCCATCTTGGATTCCCCTAGGTCTCTAGTTTTCAAAAATGCACAGGTTTGGTAGGTTTCCCTAGGTGCCGGCTGAGCTAGAGGCCAAAATCTACAGGTAGATACTTTGCAAAAAACACCTTTGTTTTCTTTAAAAAAATGTGATGTGTCCACGTTGCGTTTTGGGGCATTTCCTGTCGCGGGCGCTAGGCCTACCCACACAAGTGAGGTATCATTTTTATCGGAAGACTTGGGGGAACACTGGGTGGAAGGAAATTTGTGGCTCCTCTCTGATTCCAGAACTTTCTGTCACCAAAATTTGAGGAAAATGTGTTTTTTTAGCCAAATTATGAGATTTGCAAAGGATTCTGGGTAACAGAACCTGGTCAGAGCCCCACAAGTCACCCCATCTTGGATTCCCCTAGGTCTCTAGTTTTCAAAAATGCACAGGTTTGGTAGGTTTCCCTAGGTGCCGGCTGAGCTAGAGGCTAAAATCTACAGGTAAGCACTTTGCAAAAAACACCTCTGTTTTCTTTTAAAAAATGTGATGTGTCCACGTTGCGTTTTGGGGCATTTCCTGTCGCGGGCGCTAGGCCTACCCACACAAGTGAGGTACCATTTTTATCGGGAGACTTGGGGGAACGCTGGGTGGAAGGAAATTTGTGGCTCCTCTCTGATTCCAGAACTTTCTGTAACCAAAATGTGAGGAAAATTTGTTTTTTTAGCCAAGTTTTGAGGTTTGCAAAGGATTCTGGGTAACAGAACCTGGTCAGAGCCCCACAGGTCACCCCATCTTGGATTCCCCTAGGTCTCTAGTTTTCAAAAATGTACAGGTTTGGTAGGTTTTCCTAGGTGCCGGCTGAGCTAGAGGCCAAAATCTACAGGTAGGCACTTTGCAAAAAACACCTTTGTTTTCTTTCAAAAAATGTGATGTGTCCACGTTGCGTTTTGGGGCATTTCCTGTCGCGGGCGCTAGGCCTACCCACACAAGTGAGGTATCATTTTTATCGGGAGACTTGGGGGAACACTGGGTGGAAGGAAATTTGTGGCTCCTCTCTGATTCCAGAACTTTCTCTCACCACAATTTGAGGAAAATGTGTTTTTTTAGCCAAGTTTTGAGGTTTGCAAAGGATTCTGGGTAACAGAACCTGGTCAGAGCCCCACAAGTCACCCCATCTTGGATTCCCCTAGGTCTCTAGTTTAAAAAAATGCACAGGTTTGGTAGGTTTCCCTAGTTCCCGGCTGAGCTAGAGGCCAAAATCTACAGGTAGGCACTTTGCAAAAAACACCTTTGTTTTCTTTAAAAAAAAGTGATGTGTCGACGTTGCGTTTTGGGGCATTTCCTGTCGCGGTCGCCAGGCCTACCCACACAAGTGAGGTATCATTTTTATCGTGAGACTTGGGGGAACACTGGGTGGAAGGAAATTTGTGGCTCCTCTCTGATTCCAGAACTTTCTGTCACCACAATTTGAGGAAAATGTGTTTTTTTAGCCAAGTTTTGAGGTTTGCAAAGGATTCTGGGTAACAGAACCTGGTCAGAGCCCCACAAGTCACCCCATCTTGGATTCCCCTAGGTCTCTAGTTTTAAAAAATGGACAGGTTTGGTAGGTTTCCCTAGGTGCCGGCTGAGCTAGAGGCCAAAATCTACAGGTAGGCACTTTGCAAAAAACACCTTTGTTTTCTTTCAAAAAATGTGATGTGTCCACGTTGCGTTTTGGGGCATTTCCTGTCGTGGGCGCTAGGCCTACCCACACAAGTGAGGTATCATTTTTATCGGGAGACTTGGGGGAACACTGGGTGGAAGGAAATTTGTGGCTCCTCTCTGATTCCAGAACTTTCTCTCACCACAATTTGAGGAAAATGTGTTTTTTTAGCCAAGTTTTGAGGTTTGCAAAGGATTCTGGGTAACAGAACCTGGTCAGAGCCCCACAAGTCACCCCATCTTGGATTCCCCTAGGTCTCTAGTTTAAAAAAATGCACAGGTTTGGTAGGTTTCCCTAGGTGCCGGCTGAGCTAGAGGCCAAAATCTACAGGTAGGCACTTTGCAAAAAACACCTTTGTTTTCGTTAAAAAAAAGTGATGTGTCGACGTTGCGTTTTGGGGCATTTCCTGTCGCGGTCGCCAGGCCTACCCACACAAGTGAGGTATCATTTTTATCGTGAGACTTGGGGGAACACTGGGTGGAAGGAAATTTGTGGCTCCTCTCTGATTCCAGAATTTTCTGTCACCACAATTTGAGGAAAATGTGTTTTTTTAGCCAAGTTTTGAGGTTTGCAAAGGATTCTGGGTAACAGAACCTGGTCAGAGCCCCACAAGTCACCCCATCTTGGATTCCCCTAGGTCTCTAGTTTTAAAAAATGTACAGGTTTGGTAGGTTTCCCTAGGTGCCGGCTGAGCTAGAGGCCAAAATCTACAGGTAGGCACTTTGCAAAAAACACCTTTGTTTTCTTTAAAAAAATGTGATGTGTCCACGTTGCGTTTTGGGGCATTTCCTGTAGTGGGCGCTAGGCCTACCCACACAAGTGAGGTATCATTTTTATCGGGAGACTTGGGGGAACACTGGGTGGAAGGAAATTTGTGGCTCCTCTCTGATTCCAGAACTTTCTGTCACCAAAATTTGAGGAAAATGTGTTTTTTTTTGCCAAATTATGAGGTTTGCAAAGGATTCTGGGTAACAGAACCTGGTCAGAGCCCCACAAGTCACCCCATCTTGGATTCCCCTAGGTCTCTAGTTTTAAAAAATGGACAGGTTTGGTAGGTTTCCCTAGGTGCCGGCTGAGCTAGAGGCTAAAATCTACAGGTAAGCAGTTTGCAAAAAACACCTCTGTTTTCTTTTAAAAAATGTGATGTGTCCACGTTGCATTTTGGGGCATTTCCTGTCGCGGGCGCTAGGCCTACCCACACAAGTGAGGTACCATTTTTATCGGGAGACTTGGAGGAACACTGGGTGGAAGGAAATTGTTGGCTCCTCTCTGATTCCAGAACTTTCTGTCACCAAAATGTGAGGAACATTTGTTTTTTTAGCCACGTTTTGAGGTTTGCAAAGGATTCTGGGTAACAGAACCTGGTCAGAGCCCCACAAGTCACCCCATCTTGGATTCCCCTAGGTCTCTAGTTTTCAAAAATGCACAGGTTTGGTAGGTTTCCCTAGGTGCCGGCTGAGCTAGAGGCTAAAATCTACAGGTAAGCAGTTTGCAAAAAACACCTCTGTTTTCTTTTAAAAAATGTGATGTGTCCACGTTGCGTTTTGGGGCATTTCCTGTCGCGGGCGCTAGGCCTACCCACACAAGTGAAGTACCATTTTTATCGGGAGACTTGGGGGAACACTGGGTGGAAGGAAATTTGTGGCTCCTCTCTGATTCCAGAACTTTCTGTCACCACAATTTGAGGAAAATGTGTTTTTTTAGCCAAATTATGAGGTTTGCAAAGGATTCTGGGTAACAGAACCTGGTCAGAGCCCCACAAGTCACCCCATCTTGGATTCCCCTAGGTCTCTAGTTTTCAAAAATGCACAGGTTTGGTAGGTTTCCCTAGGTGCCGGCTGAGCTAGAGGCCAAAATCTACAGGTAAGCACTTTGCAAAAAACACCTCTGTTTTCTTTCAAAAAATGTGATGTGTCCACGTTGCGTTTTGGGGCATTTCCTGTCGCAGGCGCTAGGCCTACCCACACAAGTGAGGTATCATTTTTATCGGGAGACTTGGGGGAACGCTGGGTGGGAGGAAATTTGTGGCTCCTCTCTGATTCCAGAACTTTCTGTCACCAAAATGTGAGGAACATTTGTTTTTTTAGCCACGTTTTGAGGTTTGCAAAGGATTCTGGGTAACAGAACCAGGTCAGAGCCCCACAAGTCACCCCATCTTGGATTCCCCTAGGTCTTTAGTTTTAAAAAATGGACAGGTTTGGTAGGTTTCCCTAGGTGCCGGCTGAGCTAGAGGCCAAAATCTACAGGTAGGCACTTTGCAAAAAACACCTTTGTTTTCTTTAAAAAAATGTGATGTTTCGACGTTGCGTTTTGGGGCATTTCCTGTCGCGGGCGCTAGGCCTACCCACACAAGTGAGGTATAATTTTTATCGTGAGACTTGGGGGAACACTGGGTGGAAGGAAATTTGTGGCTCCTCTCTGATTCCAGAACTTTCTGTCACCACAATTTGAGGAAAATGTGTTTTTTTAGCCAAGTTTTGAGGTTTGCAAAGGATTCTGGGTAACAGAACCTGGTCAGAGCCCCACAAGTCACCCCATCTTGGATTCCCCTAGGTCTCTAGTTTTAAAAAATGCACAGGTTTGGTAGGTTTCCCTAGGTGCCGGCTGAGCTAGAGGCCAAAATCTACAGGTAGGCACTTTGCAAAAAACACCTTTGTTTTCTTTCAAAAAATGTGATGGGTCCACGTTGCGTTGTGTGGCATTTCCTGTCGTGGGCGCTAGGCCTACCCACACAAGTGAGGTATCATTTTTATCGGGAGACTTGGGGGAACACTGGGTAAAAGGAAATTTGTGGCTCCTCTCTGATTCCAGAACTTTCAGTCACCAAAAATTGAGTAAAATGTGTTTTTTTAGCCAAATTATGAGGTTTGCAAAGGATTCTGGGTAACAGAACCTGGTCAGAGCCCCACAAGTCACCCCATCTTGGATTCCCCTAGGTCTCTAGTTTTCAAAAATGCACAGGTTTGGTAGGTTTCCCTAGGTGCCGGCTGAGCTAGAGGCTAAAATCTACAGGTAAGCAGTTTGCAAAAAACACCTCTGTTTTCTTTTAAAAAATGTGATGTGTCCACGTTGCGTTTTGGGGCATTTCCTGTCGCGGGCGCTAGGCCTACCCACACAAGTGAGGTACCATTTTTATCGGGAGACTTGGGGGAACACTGGGTGGAAGGAAATTTGTGGCTCCTCTCTGATTCCAGAACTTTCTGTCACCAAAATGTGAGGAACATTTGTTTTTTTAGCCACGTTTTGAGGTTTGCAAAGGATTCTGGGTAACAGAACCAGGTCAGAGCCCCACAAGTCACCCCATCTTGGATTCCCCTAGGTCTCTAGTTTTAAAAAATGGACAGGTTTGGTAGGTTTCCCTAGGTGCCGGCTGAGCTAGAGGCCAAAATCTACAGGTAAGCACTTTGCAAAAAACACCTCTGTTTTCTTTCAAAAAATGTGATGTGTCCACGTTGCGTTTTGGGGCATTTCCTGTCGCAGGCGCTAGGCCTACCCACACAAGTGAGGTATCATTTTTATCGGGAGACTTGGGGGAACGCTGGGTGGGAGGAAATTTGTGGCTCCTCTCTGATTCCAGAACTTTCTGTCACCAAAATGTGAGGAACATTTGTTTTTTTAGCCACGTTTTGAGGTTTGCAAAGGATTCTGGGTAACAGAACCAGGTCAGAGCCCCACAAGTCACCCCATCTTGGATTCCCCTAGGTCTCTAGTTTTAAAAAATGGACAGGTTTGGTAGGTTTCCCTAGGTGCCGGCTGAGCTAGAGGCCAAAATCTACAGGTAGGCACTTTGCAAAAAACACCTCTGTTTTCTTTAAAAAAATGTGATGTGTCCATGTTGCATTATGTGGGGCATTTCCTGTCGTGGGCACTAGGCCTACCCACACAAGTGAGGTATCATTTTTATCGGGAGGCTTGGGGGGACGCTGGGTGGAAGGAAATTTGTGGCTCCTCTCAGATTCCAGAACTTTCTGTCACCGAAATGTGAGGAAAATATGTTTTTTTAGCGAAATTTTGAGGTTTGCAAAGGATTCTGGGTAACAGAACCTGGTCAGAGCCCCACAAGTCACCCCATCTTGGATTCCCCTAGGTCTCTAGTTTTCAAAAATGCACAGGTTTGGTAGTTTTCCCTAGGTGCCGGCTGAGCTAGAGGCCAAAATCTACAGGTAGGCACTTTGCAAAAAACACCTTTGTTTTCTTTAAAAAAATGTGATGTGTCCACGTTGCGTTTTGGGGCATTTCCTGTCGCGGGCGCTAGGCCTACCCACACAAGTGAGGTATCATTTTTATCGGAAGACTTGGGGGAACACTGGTTGGAAGGAAATTTGTGGCTCCTCTCTGATTCCAGAACTTTCTGTAACCAAAATGTGAGGAAAATGTGTTTTTTTAGCCAAGTTTTGAGGTTTGCAAAGGATTCTGGGTAACAGAACCTGGTCAGAGCCCCACAAGTCACCCCATCTTGGATTCCCCTAGGTCTCTAGTTTTAAAAAATGCACAGGTTTGGTAGGTTTCCCTAGGTGCCGGCTGAGCTAGAGGCCAAAATCTACAGGTAGGCACTTTGCAAAAAACACCTTTGTTTTCTTTAAAAAAATGTGATGTGTCAACGTTGCGTTTTGGGGCATTTCCTGTCGCGGGCGCTAGGCCTACCCACACAAGTGAGGTATCATTTTTATCGGGAGACTTGGGGGAACACTGGGTGGAAGGAAATTTGTGGCTCCTCTCTGATTCTAGAACTTTCTGTCACCACAATTTGAGGAAAATGTGTTTTTTTAGCCAAGTTTTGAGGTTTGCAAAGGATTCTGGGTAACAGAACCTGGTCAGAGCCCCACAAGTCACCCCATCTTGGATTCCCCTAGGTCTCTAGTTTTCAAAAATGCACAGGTTTGGTAGGTTTCCCTAGGTGCCGGCTGAGCTAGAGGCCAAAATCTACAGGTAGGCACTTTGCAAAAAACACCTTTGTTTTCTTTAAAAAAATGAGATGTGTCCACGTTGCGTTTTGGGGCATTTCCTGTCGCGGGCGCTAGGCCTACCCACACAAGTGAGGTATCATTTTTATCGGAAGACTTAGGGGAACACTGGGTGGAAGGAAATTTGTGGCTCCTCTCTGATTCCAGAACTTTCTGTCACCAAAATTTGAGGAAAATGTGTTTTTTTAGCCAAATTATGAGGTTTGCAAAGGATTCTGGGTAACAGAACCTGGTCAGAGCCCCACAAGTCACCCCATCTTGGATTCCCCTAGGTCTCTAGTTTTCAAGAATGCACAGGTTTGGTAGGTTTCCCTAGGTGCCGGCTGAGCTAGAGGCTAAAATCTACAGGTAAGCAGTTTGCAAAAAACACCTCTGTTTTCTTTTAAAAAATGTGATGTGTCCACGTTGCGTTTTGGGGCATTTCCTGTCGCGGGCGCTAGGCCTACCCACACAAGTGAGGTACCATTTTTATCGGAAGACTTGGGGGAACGCTGGGTGGAAGGAAATTTGTGGCTCCTCTCTGATTCCAGAACTTTCTGTAACCAAAATGTGAGGAAAATTTGTTTTTTTAGCCAAGTTTTGAGGTTTGCAAAGGATTCTGGGTAACGGAACCTGGTCAGAGCCCCACAAGTCACCCCATCTTGGATTCCCCTAGGTCTCTAGTTTTCAAAAATGTACAGGTTTGGTAGGTTTTCCTAGGTGCCGGATGAGCTAGAGGCCAAAATCTACAGGTAGGCACTTTGCAAAAAACACCTTTGTTTTCTTTCAAAGAATGTGATGTGTCCACGTTGCGTTTTGGGGCATTTCCTGTTGCGGGCGCTAGGCCTACCCACACAAGTGAGGTATCATTTTTATAGGGATTCTTGGGGGAACGCTGGGTGGAAGGAAATTTGTGGCTCCTCTCTGATTCCAGAACTTTCTGTCACCAAAATGTGAGGAAATGTTTTTTTTCTAGCCAAATTTTGAGGTTTGCAAAGGATTCTGGGTAACAGAACCTGGTCAGAGCCCCACAAGTCACCCCATCTTGGATTCCCCTAGGTCTCTAGTTTTAAAAAATGGACAGGTTTGGTAGGTTTCCCTAGGTGCCGGCTGAGCTAGAGGCCAAAATCTACAGGTAGGCACTTTGCAAAAAACACCTTTGTTTTCTTTCAAAAAATGTGATGTGTCCACGTTGCGTTTTGGGGCATTTCCTGTCGCGGGCGCTAGGCCTACCCACACAAGTGAGGTATCATTTTTATCGGGAGACTTGGGGGAACACTGGGTGGAAGGAAATTTGTGGCTCCTCTCTGATTCCAGAACTTTCTCTCACCACAATTTGAGGAAAATGTGTTTTTTTAGCCAAGTTTTGAGGTTTGCAAAGGATTCTGGGTAACAGAACCTGGTCAGAGCCCCACAAGTCACCCCATCTTGGATTCCCCTAGGTCTCTAGTTTAAAAAAATGCACAGGTTTGGTAGGTTTCCCTAGGTGCCGGCTGAGCTAGAGGCCAAAATCTACAGGTAGGCACTTTGCAAAAAACACCTTTGTTTTCTTTAAAAAAAAGTGATGTGTCGACGTTGCGTTTTGGGGCATTTCCTGTGGCGGTCGCCAGGCCTACCCACACAAGTGAGGTATCATTTTTATCGTGAGACTTGGGGGAACACTGGGTGGAAGGAAATTTGTGGCTCCTCTCTGATTCCAGAACTTTCTGTCACCACAATTTGAGGAAAATGTGTTTTTTTAGCCAAGTTTTGAGGTTTGCAAAGGATTCTGGGTAACAGAACCTGGTCAGAGCCCCACAAGTCACCCCATCTTGGATTCCCCTAGGTCTCTAGTTTTAAAAAATGGACAGGTTTGGTAGGTTTCCCTAGGTGCCGGCTGAGCTAGAGGCCAAAATCTACAGGTAGGCACTTTGCAAAAAACACCTTTGTTTTCTTTCAAAAAATGTGATGTGTCCACGTTGCGTTTTGGGGCATTTCCTGTCGTGGGCGCTAGGCCTACCCACACAAGTGAGGTATCATTTTTATCGGGAGACTTGGGGGAACACTGGGTGGAAGGAAATTTGTGGCTCCTCTCTGATTCCAGAACTTTCTCTCACCACAATTTGAGGAAAATGTGTTTTTTTAGCCAAGTTTTGAGGTTTGCAAAGGATTCTGGGTAACAGAACCTGGTCAGAGCCCCACAAGTCACCCCATCTTGGATTCCCCTAGGTCTCTAGTTTAAAAAAATGCACAGGTTTGGTAGGTTTCCCTAGGTGCCGGCTGAGCTAGAGGCCAAAATCTACAGGTAGGCACTTTGCAAAAAACACCTTTGTTTTCTTTAAAAAAAAGTGATGTGTCGACGTTGCGTTTTGGGGCATTTCCTGTCGCGGTCGCCAGGCCTACCCACACAAGTGAGGTATCATTTTTATCGTGAGACTTGGGGGAACACTGGGTGGAAGGAAATTTGTGGCTCCTCTCTGATTCCAGAACTTTCTGTCACCACAATTTGAGGAAAATGTGTTTTTTTAGCCAAGTTTTGAGGTTTGCAAAGGATTCTGGGTAACAGAACCTGGTCAGAGCCCCACAAGTCACCCCATCTTGGATTCCCCTAGGTCTCTAGTTTTAAAAAATGGACAGGTTTGGTAGGTTTCCCTAGGTGCCGGCTGAGCTAGAGGCCAAAATCTACAGGTAGGCACTTTGCAAAAAACACCTTTGTTTTCTTTAAAAAAATGTGATGTGTCCACGTTGCGTTTTGGGGCATTTCCTGTAGTGGGCGCTAGGCCTACCCACACAAGTGAGGTATCATTTTTATCGGGAGACTTGGGGGAACACTGGGTGGAAGGAAATTTGTGGCTCCTCTCTGATTCCAGAACTTTCTGTCACCAAAATTTGAGGAAAATGTGTTTTTTTTGCCAAATTATGAGGTTTGCAAAGGATTCTGGGTAACAGAACCTGGTCAGAGCCCCACAAGTCACCCCATCTTGGATTCCCCTAGGTCTCTAGTTTTAAAAAATGGACAGGTTTGGTAGGTTTCCCTAGGTGCCGGCTGAGCTAGAGGCTAAAATCTACAGGTAAGCAGTTTGCAAAAAACACCTCTGTTTTCTTTTAAAAAATGTGATGTGTCCACGTTGCATTTTGGGGCATTTCCTGTTGCGGGCGCTAGGCCTACCCACACAAGTGAGGTACCATTTTTATCGGGAGACTTGGAGGAACACTGGGTGGAAGGAAATTGTTGGCTCCTCTCTGATTCCAGAACTTTCTGTCACCAAAATGTGAGGAACATTTGTTTTTTTAGCCACGTTTTGAGGTTTGCAAAGGATTCTGGGTAACAGAACCTGGTCAGAGCCCCACAAGTCACCCCATCTTGGATTCCCCTAGGTCTCTAGTTTTCAAAAATGCACAGGTTTGGTAGGTTTCCCTAGGTGCCGGCTGAGCTAGAGGCTAAAATCTACAGGTAAGCAGTTTGCAAAAAACACCTCTGTTTTCTTTTAAAAAATGTGATGTGTCCACGTTGCGTTTTGGGGCATTTCCTGTCGCGGGCGCTAGGCCTACCCACACAAGTGAAGTACCATTTTTATCGGGAGACTTGGGGGAACACTGGGTGGAAGGAAATTTGTGGCTCCTCTCTGATTCCAGAACTTTCTGTCACCACAATTTGAGGAAAATGTGTTTTTTTAGCCAAATTATGAGGTTTGCAAAGGATTCTGGGTAACAGAACCTGGTCAGAGCCCCACAAGTCACCCCATCTTGGATTCCCCTAGGTCTCTAGTTTTCAAAAATGCACAGGTTTGGTAGGTTTCCCTAGGTGCCGGCTGAGCTAGAGGCCAAAATCTACAGGTAAGCACTTTGCAAAAAACACCTCTGTTTTCTTTAAAAAAATGTGATGTGTCCACGTTGCGTTTTGGGGCATTTCCTGTCGCAGGCGCTAGGCCTACCCACACAAGTGAGGTATCATTTTTATCGGGAGACTTGGGGGAACGCTGGGTGGGAGGAAATTTGTGGCTCCTCTCTGATTCCAGAACTTTCTGTCACCAAAATGTGAGGAACATTTGTTTTTTTAGCCACGTTTTGAGGTTTGCAAAGGATTCTGGGTAACAGAACCAGGTCAGAGCCCCACAAGTCACCCCATCTTGGATTCCCCTAGGTCTTTAGTTTTAAAAAATGGACAGGTTTGGTAGGTTTCCCTAGGTGCCGGCTGAGCTAGAGGCCAAAATCTACAGGTAGGCACTTTGCAAAAAACACCTTTGTTTTCTTTAAAAAAATGTGATGTTTCGACGTTGCGTTTTGGGGCATTTCCTGTCGCGGGCGCTAGGCCTACCCACACAAGTGAGGTATAATTTTTATCGTGAGACTTGGGGGAACACTGGGTGGAAGGAAATTTGTGGCTCCTCTCTGATTCCAGAACTTTCTGTCACCACAATTTGAGGAAAATGTGTTTTTTTAGCCAAGTTTTGAGGTTTGCAAAGGATTCTGGGTAACAGAACCTGGTCAGAGCCCCACAAGTCACCCCATCTTGGATTCCCCTAGGTCTCTAGTTTTAAAAAATGCACAGGTTTGGTAGGTTTCCCTAGGTGCCGGCTGAGCTAGAGGCCAAAATCTACAGGTAGGCACTTTGCAAAAAACACCTTTGTTTTCTTTCAAAAAATGTGATGGGTCCACGTTGCGTTGTGGGGCATTTCCTGTCGTGGGCGCTAGGCCTACCCACACAAGTAAGGTATCATTTTTATCGGGAGACTTGGGGGAACACTGGGTAAAAGGAAATTTGTGGCTCCTCTCTGATTCCAGAACTTTCAGTCACCAAAAATTGAGTAAAATGTGTTTTTTTAGCCAAATTATGAGGTTTGCAAAGGATTCTGGGTAACAGAACCTGGTCAGAGCCCCACAAGTCACCCCATCTTGGATTCCCCTAGGTCTCTAGTTTTCAAAAATGCACAGGTTTGGTAGGTTTCCCTAGGTGCCGGCTGAGCTAGAGGCTAAAATCTACAGGTAAGCAGTTTGCAAAAAACACCTCTGTTTTCTTTTAAAAAATGTGATGTGTCCACGTTGCGTTTTGGGGCATTTCCTGTCGCGGGCGCTAGGCCTACCCACACAAGTGAGGTACCATTTTTATCGGGAGACTTGGGGGAACACTGGGTGGAAGGAAATTTGTGGCTCCTCTCTGATTCCAGAACTTTCTGTCACCACAATTTGAGGAAAATGTGTTTTTTTAGCCAAATTATGAGGTTTGCAAAGGATTCTGGGTAACAGAACCTGGTCAGAGCCCCACAAGTCACCCCATCTTGGATTCCCCTAGGTCTCTAGTTTTCAAAAATGCACAGGTTTGGTAGGTTTCCCTAGGTGCCGGCTGAGCTAGAGGCCAAAATCTACAGGTAAGCACTTTGCAAAAAACACCTCTGTTTTCTTTCAAAAAATGTGATGTGTCCACGTTGCGTTTTGGGGCATTTCCTGTCGCAGGCGCTAGGCCTACCCACACAAGTGAGGTATCATTTTTATCGGGAGACTTGGGGGAACGCTGGGTGGGAGGAAATTTGTGGCTCCTCTCTGATTCCAGAACTTTCTGTCACCAAAATGTGAGGAACATTTGTTTTTTTAGCCACGTTTTGAGGTTTGCAAAGGATTCTGGGTAACAGAACCAGGTCAGAGCCCCACAAGTCACCCCATCTTGGATTCCCCTAGGTCTCTAGTTTTAAAAAATGGACAGGTTTGGTAGGTTTCCCTAGGTGCCGGCTGAGCTAGAGGCCAAAATCTACAGGTAGGCACTTTGCAAAAAACACCTCTGTTTTCTTTAAAAAAATGTGATGTGTCCATGTTGCATTATGTGGGGCATTTCCTGTCGTGGGCACTAGGCCTACCCACACAAGTGAGGTATCATTTTTATCGGGAGGCTTGGGGGGACGCTGGGTGGAAGGAAATTTGTGGCTCCTCTCAGATTCCAGAACTTTCTGTCACCGAAATGTGAGGAAAATATGTTTTTTTAGCGAAATTTTGAGGTTTGCAAAGGATTCTGGGTAACAGAACCTGGTCAGAGCCCCACAAGTCACCCCATCTTGGATTCCCCTAGGTCTCTAGTTTTCAAAAATGCACAGGTTTGGTAGTTTTCCCTAGGTGCCGGCTGAGCTAGAGGCCAAAATCTACAGGTAGGCACTTTGCAAAAAACACCTTTGTTTTCTTTAAAAAAATGTGATGTGTCCACGTTGCGTTTTGGGGCATTTCCTGTCGCGGGCGCTAGGCCTACCCACACAAGTGAGGTATCATTTTTATCGGAAGACTTGGGGGAACACTGGTTGGAAGGAAATTTGTGGCTCCTCTCTGATTCCAGAACTTTCTGTAACCAAAATGTGAGGAAAATGTGTTTTTTTAGCCAAGTTTTGAGGTTTGCAAAGGATTCTGGGTAACAGAACCTGGTCAGAGCCCCACAAGTCACCCCATCTTGGATTCCCCTAGGTCTCTAGTTTTAAAAAATGCACAGGTTTGGTAGGTTTCCCTAGGTGCCGGCTGAGCTAGAGGCCAAAATCTACAGGTAGGCACTTTGCAAAAAACACCTTTGTTTTCTTTAAAAAAATGTGATGTGTCAACGTTGCGTTTTGGGGCATTTCCTGTCGCGGGCGCTAGGCCTACCCACACAAGTGAGGTATCATTTTTATCGGGAGACTTGGGGGAACACTGGGTGGAAGGAAATTTGTGGCTCCTCTCTGATTCTAGAACTTTCTGTCACCACAATTTGAGGAAAATGTATTTTTTTAGCCAAGTTTTGAGGTTTGCAAAGGATTCTGGGTAACAGAACCTGGTCAGAGCCCCACAAGTCACCCCATCTTGGATTCCCCTAGGTCTCTAGTTTTCAAAAATGCACAGGTTTGGTAGGTTTCCCTAGGTGCCGGCTGAGCTAGAGGCCAAAATCTACAGGTAGGCACTTTGCAAAAAACACCTTTGTTTTCTTTAAAAAAATGTGATGTGTCCACGTTGCGTTTTGGGGCATTTCCTGTCGCGGGCGCTAGGCCTACCCACACAAGTGAGGTATCATTTTTATCGGAAGACTTGGGGGAACACTGGGTGGAAGGAAATTTGTGGCTCCTCTCTGATTCTAGAACTTTCTGTCACCAAAATTTGAGGAAAATGTGTTTTTTTAGCCAAATTATGAGGTTTGCAAAGGATTCTGGGTAACAGAACCTGGTCAGAGCCCCACAAGTCACCCCATCTTGGATTCCCCTAGGTCTCTAGTTTTCAAAAATGCACAGGTTTGGTAGGTTTCCCTAGGTGCCGGCTGAGCTAGAGGCTAAAATCTACAGGTAAGCAGTTTGCAAAAAACACCTCTGTTTTCTTTTAAAAAATGTGATGTGTCCACGTTGCGTTTTGGGGCATTTCCTGTCGCGGGCGCTAGGCCTACCCACACAAGTGAGGTACCATTTTTATCGGAAGACTTGGGGGAACGCTGGGTGGAAGGAAATTTGTGGCTCCTCTCTGATTCCAGAACTTTCTGTAACCAAAATGTGAGGAAAATTTGTTTTTTTAGCCAAGTTTTGAGGTTTGCAAAGGATTCTGGGTAACGGAACCTGGTCAGAGCCCCACAAGTCACCCCATCTTGGATTCCCCTAGGTCTCTAGTTTTCAAAAATGTACAGGTTTGGTAGGTTTTCCTAGGTGCCGGATGAGCTAGAGGCCAAAATCTACAGGTAGGCACTTTGCAAAAAACACCTTTGTTTTCTTTCAAAAAATGTGATGTGTCCACGTTGCGTTTTGGGGCATTTCCTGTTGCGGGCGCTAGGCCTACCCACACAAGTGAGGTATCATTTTTATAGGGATTCTTGGGGGAACGCTGGTTGGAAGGAAATTTGTGGCTCCTCTCTGATTCCAGAACTTTCTGTCACCAAAATGTGAGGAAATGTTTTTTTTCTAGCCAAATTTTGAGGTTTACAAAGGATTCTGGGTAACAGAACCTGGTCAGAGCCCCACAAGTCACCCCATCTTGGATTCCCCTAGGTCTCTAGTTTTAAAAAATGGACAGGTTTGGTAGGTTTCCCTAGGTGCCGGCTGAGCTAGAGGCCAAAATCTACAGGTAGGCACTTTGCAAAAAACACCTTTGTTTTCTTTCAAAAAATGTGATGTGTCCACGTTGCGTTTTGGGGCATTTTCTGTCGCGGGCGCTAGGCCTACCCACACAAGTGAGGTATCATTTTTATCGGGAGACTTGGGGGAACACTGGGTGGAAGGAAATTTGTGGCTCCTCTCTGATTCCAGAACTTTCTCTCACCACAATTTGAGGAAAATGTGTTTTTTTAGCCAAGTTTTGAGGTTTGCAAAGGATTCTGGGTAACAGAACCTGGTCAGAGCCCCACAAGTCACCCCATCTTGGATTCCCCTAGGTCTCTAGTTTAAAAAAATGCACAGGTTTGGTAGGTTTCCCTAGGTGCCGGCTGAGCTAGAGGCCAAAATCTACAGGTAGGCACTTTGCAAAAAACACCTTTGTTTTCTTTAAAAAAAAGTGATGTGTCGACGTTGCGTTTTGGGGCATTTCCTGTGGCAGTCGCCAGGCCTACCCACACAAGTGAGGTATCATTTTTATCGTGAGACTTGGGGGAACACTGGGTGGAAGGAAATTTGTGGCTCCTCTCTGATTCCAGAACTTTCTGTCACCACAATTTGAGGAAAATGTGTTTTTTTAGCCAAGTTTTGAGGTTTGCAAAGGATTCTGGGTAACAGAACCTGGTCAGAGCCCCACAAGTCACCCCATCTTGGATTCCCCTAGGTCTCTAGTTTTAAAAAATGGACAGGTTTGGTAGGTTTCCCTAGGTGCCGGCTGAGCTAGAGGCCAAAATCTACAGGTAGGCACTTTGCAAAAAACACCTTTGTTTTCTTTCAAAAAATGTGATGTGTCCACGTTGCGTTTTGGGGCATTTCCTGTCGTGGGCGCTAGGCCTACCCACACAAGTGAGGTATCATTTTTATCGGGAGACTTGGGGGAACACTGGGTGGAAGGAAATTTGTGGCTCCTCTCTGATTCCAGAACTTTCTCTCACCACAATTTGAGGAAAATGTGTTTTTTTAGCCAAGTTTTGAGGTTTGCAAAGGATTCTGGGTAACAGAACCTGGTCAGAGCCCCACAAGTCACCCCATCTTGGATTCCCCTAGGTCTCTAGTTTAAAAAAATGCACAGGTTTGGTAGGTTTCCCTAGGTGCCGGCTGAGCTAGAGGCCAAAATCTACAGGTAGGCACTTTGCAAAAAACACCTTTGTTTTCTTTAAAAAAAGTGATGTGTCGACGTTGCGTTTTGGGGCATTTCCTGTCGCGGTCGCCAGGCCTACCCACACAAGTGAGGTATCATTTTTATCGTGAGACTTGGGGGAACACTGGGTGGAAGGAAATTTGTGGCTCCTCTCTGATTCCAGAACTTTCTGTCACCACAATTTGAGGAAAATGTGTTTTTTTAGCCAAGTTTTGAGGTTTGCAAAGGATTCTGGGTAACAGAACCTGGTCAGAGCCCCACAAGTCACCCCATCTTGGATTCCCCTAGGTCTCTAGTTTTAAAAAATGGACAGGTTTGGTAGGTTTCCCTAGGTGCCGGCTGAGCTAGAGGCCAAAATCTACAGGTAGGCACTTTGCAAAAAACACCTTTGTTTTCTTTAAAAAAATGTGATGTGTCCACGTTGCGTTTTGGGGCATTTCCTGTAGTGGGCGCTAGGCCTACCCACACAAGTGAGGTATCATTTTTATCGGGAGACTTGGGGGAACACTGGGTGGAAGGAAATTTGTGGCTCCTCTCTGATTCCAGAACTTTCTGTCACCAAAATCTGAGGAAAATGTGTTTTTTTTGCCAAATTATGAGGTTTGCAAAGGATTCTGGGTAACAGAACCTGGTCAGAGCCCCACAAGTCACCCCATCTTGGATTCCCCTAGGTCTCTAGTTTTAAAAAATGGACAGGTTTGGTAGGTTTCCCTAGGTGCCGGCTGAGCTAGAGGCTAAAATCTACAGGTAAGCAGTTTGCAAAAAACACCTCTGTTTTCTTTTAAAAAATGTGATGTGTCCACGTTGCATTTTGGGGCATTTCCTGTTGCGGGCGCTAGGCCTACCCACACAAGTGAGGTACCATTTTTATCGGGAGACTTGGAGGAACACTGGGTGGAAGGAAATTGTTGGCTCCTCTCTGATTCCAGAACTTTCTGTCACCAAAATGTGAGGAACATTTGTTTTTTTAGCCACGTTTTGAGGTTTGCAAAGGATTCTGGGTAACAGAACCTGGTCAGAGCCCCACAAGTCACCCCATCTTGGATTCCCCTAGGTCTCTAGTTTTCAAAAATGCACAGGTTTGGTAGGTTTCCCTAGGTGCCGGCTGAGCTAGAGGCTAAAATCTACAGGTAAGCAGTTTGCAAAAAACACCTCTGTTTTCTTTTAAAAAATGTGATGTGTCCACGTTGCGTTTTGGGGCATTTCCTGTCGCGGGCGCTAGGCCTACCCACACAAGTGAAGTACCATTTTTATCGGGAGACTTGGGGGAACACTGGGTGGAAGGAAATTTGTGGCTCCTCTCTGATTCCAGAACTTTCTGTCACCACAATTTGAGGAAAATGTGTTTTTTTAGCCAAATTATGAGGTTTGCAAAGGATTCTGGGTAACAGAACCTGGTCAGAGCCCCACAAGTCACCCCATCTTGGATTCCCCTAGGTCTCTAGTTTTCAAAAATGCACAGGTTTGGTAGGTTTCCCTAGGTGCCGGCTGAGCTAGAGGCCAAAATCTACAGGTAAGCACTTTGCAAAAAACACCTCTGTTTTCTTTCAAAAAATGTGATGTGTCCACGTTGCGTTTTGGGGCATTTCCTGTCGCAGGCGCTAGGCCTACCCACACAAGTGAGGTATCATTTTTATCGGGAGACTTGGGGGAACGCTGGGTGTGAGGAAATTTGTGGCTCCTCTCTGATTCCAGAACTTTCTGTCACCAAAATGTGAGGAACATTTGTTTTTTTAGCCACGTTTTGAGGTTTGCAAAGGATTCTGGGTAACAGAACCAGGTCAGAGCCCCACAAGTCACCCCATCTTGGATTCCCCTAGGTCTTTAGTTTTAAAAAATGGACAGGTTTGGTAGGTTTCCCTAGGTGCCGGCTGAGCTAGAGGCCAAAATCTACAGGTAGGCACTTTGCAAAAAACACCTTTGTTTTCTTTAAAAAAATGTGATGTTTCAACGTTGCGTTTTGGGGCATTTCCTGTCGCGGGCGCTAGGCCTACCCACACAAGTGAGGTATAATTTTTATCGTGAGACTTGGGGGAACACTGGGTGGAAGGAAATTTGTGGCTCCTCTCTGATTCCAGAACTTTCTGTCACCACAATTTGAGGAAAATGTGTTTTTTTAGCCAAGTTTTGAGGTTTGCAAAGGATTCTGGGTAACAGAACCTGGTCAGAGCCCCACAAGTCACCCCATCTTGAATTCCCCTAGGTCTCTAGTTTTAGAAAATGCACAGGTTTGGTAGGTTTCCCTAGGTGCCGGCTGAGCTAGAGGCCAAAATCTACAGGTAGGCACTTTGCAAAAAACACCTTTGTTTTCTTTCAAAAAATGTTATGGGTCCACGTTGCGTTGTGGGGCATTTCCTGTCGTGGGCGCTAGGCCTACCCACACAAGTGAGGTATCATTTTTATCGGGAGACTTGGGGGAACACTGGGTAAAAGGAAATTTGTGGCTCCTCTCTGATTCCAGAACTTTCAGTCACCAAAAATTGAGTAAAATGTGTTTTTTTAGCCAAATTATGAGGTTTGCAAAGGATTCTGGGTAACAGAACCTGGTCAGAGCCCCACAAGTCACCCCATCTTGGATTCCCCTAGGTCTCTAGTTTTAAAAAATGCACAGGTTTGGTAGGTTTCCCTAGGTGCCGGCTGAGCTAGAGGCTAAAATCTACAGGTAAGCAGTTTGCAAAAAACACCTCTGTTTTCTTTTAAAAAATGTGATGTGTCCACGTTACGTTTTGGGGCATTTCCTGTCGCGGGCGCTAGGCCTACCCACACAAGTGAGGTACCATTTTTATCGGGAGACTTGGGGGAACACTGGGTGGAAGGAAATTTGTGGCTCCTCTCTGATTCCAGAACTTTCTGTCACCACAATTTGAGGAAAATGTGTTTTTTTAGCCAAATTATGAGGTTTGCAAAGGATTCTGGGTAACAGAACCTGGTCAGAGCCCCACAAGTCACCCCATCTTAGATTCCCCTAGGTCTCTAGTTTTCAAAAATGCACAGGTTTGGTAGGTTTCCCTAGGTGCCGGCTGAGCTAGAGGCCAAAATCTACAGGTAAGCACTTTGCAAAAAACACCTCTGTTTTCTTTCAAAAAATGTGATGTGTCCACGTTGCGTTTTGGGGCATTTCCTGTCGCAGGCGCTAGGCCTACCCACACAAGTGAGGTATCATTTTTATCGGGAGACTTGGGGGAACGCTGGGTGTGAGGAAATTTGTGGCTCCTCTCTGATTCCAGAACTTTCTGTCACCAAAATGTGAGGAACATTTGTTTTTTTAGCCACGTTTTGAGGTTTGCAAAGGATTCTGGGTAACAGAACCAGGTCAGAGCCCCACAAGTCACCCCATCTTGGATTCCCCTAGGTCTTTAGTTTTAAAAAATGGACAGGTTTGGTAGGTTTCCCTAGGTGCCGGCTGAGCTAGAGGCCAAAATCTACAGGTAGGCACTTTGCAAAAAACACCTTTGTTTTCTTTAAAAAAATGTGATGTTTCAACGTTGCGTTTTGGGGCATTTCCTGTCGCGGGCGCTAGGCCTACCCACACAAGTGAGGTATAATTTTTATCGTGAGACTTGGGGGAACACTGGGTGGAAGGAAATTTGTGGCTCCTCTCTGATTCCAGAACTTTCTGTCACCACAATTTGAGGAAAATGTGTTTTTTTAGCCAAGTTTTGAGGTTTGCAAAGGATTCTGGGTAACAGAACCTGGTCAGAGCCCCACAAGTCACCCCATCTTGAATTCCCCTAGGTCTCTAGTTTTAGAAAATGCACAGGTTTGGTAGGTTTCCCTAGGTGCCGGCTGAGCTAGAGGCCAAAATCTACAGGTAGGCACTTTGCAAAAAACACCTTTGTTTTCTTTCAAAAAATGTTATGGGTCCACGTTGCGTTGTGGGGCATTTCCTGTCGTGGGCGCTAGGCCTACCCACACAAGTGAGGTATCATTTTTATCGGGAGACTTGGGGGAACACTGGGTAAAAGGAAATTTGTGGCTCCTCTCTGATTCCAGAACTTTCAGTCACCAAAAATTGAGTAAAATGTGTTTTTTTAGCCAAATTATGAGGTTTGCAAAGGATTCTGGGTAACAGAACCTGGTCAGAGCCCCACAAGTCACCCCATCTTGGATTCCCCTAG
The DNA here is from genome assembly GCF_031143425.1 of Pleurodeles waltl. NCBI lineage: Eukaryota > Metazoa > Chordata > Amphibia > Caudata > Salamandridae > Pleurodeles > Pleurodeles waltl. The sequence continues at coordinate 544,680,948 of NC_090437.1, forward strand.
GTCTCTAGTTTTAAAAAATGCACAGGTTTGGTAGGTTTCCCTAGGTGCCGGCTGAGCTAGAGGCTAAAATCTACAGGTAAGCAGTTTGCAAAAAACACCTCTGTTTTCTTTTAAAAAATGTGATGTGTCCACGTTACGTTTTGGGGCATTTCCTGTCGCGGGCGCTAGGCCTACCCACACAAGTGAGGTACCATTTTTATCGGGAGACTTGGGGGAACACTGGGTGGAAGGAAATTTGTGGCTCCTCTCTGATTCCAGAACTTTCTGTCACCACAATTTGAGGAAAATGTGTTTTTTTAGCCAAATTATGAGGTTTGCAAAGGATTCTGGGTAACAGAACCTGGTCAGAGCCCCACAAGTCACCCCATCTTAGATTCCCCTAGGTCTCTAGTTTTCAAAAATGCACAGGTTTGGTAGGTTTCCCTAGGTGCCGGCTGAGCTAGAGGCCAAAATCTACAGGTAAGCACTTTGCAAAAAACACCTCTGTTTTCTTTCAAAAAATGTGATGTGTCCACGTTGCGTTTTGGGGCATTTCCTGTCGCAGGCGCTAGGCCTACCCACACAAGTGAGGTATCATTTTTATCGGTAGACTTGGGGGAACGCTGGGTGGGAGGAAATTTGTGGCTCCTCTCTGATTCCAGAACTTTCTGTCACCAAAATGTGAGGAACATTTGTTTTTTTAGCCACGTTTTGAGGTTTGCAAAGGATTCTGGGTAACAGAACCAGGTCAGAGCCCCACAAGTCACCCCATCTTGGATTCCCCTAGGTCTCTAGTTTTAAAAAATGGACAGGTTTGGTAGGTTTCCCTAGGTGCCGGCTGAGCTAGAGGCCAAAATCTACAGGTAGGCACTTTGCAAAAAACACCTTTGTTTTCTTTCAAAAAATGTGATGTGTCCACGTTGCGTTTTGGGGCATTTCCTGTCGCGGGCGCTAGGCCTACCCACACAAGTGAGGTATCATTTTTATCGGGAGACTTGGGGGAACACTGGGTGGAAGGAAATTTGTGGCTCCTCTCTGATTCCAGAACTTTCTCTCACCACAATTTGAGGAAAATGTGTTTTTTTAGCCAAGTTTTGAGGTTTGCAAAGGATTCTGGGTAACAGAACCTGGTCAGAGCCCCACAAGTCACCCCATCTTGGATTCCCCTAGGTCTCTAGTTTAAAAAAATGCACAGGTTTGGTAGGTTTCCCTAGGTGCCGGCTGAGCTAGAGGCCAAAATCTACAGGTAGGCACTTTGCAAAAAACACCTTTGTTTTCTTTAAAAAAAAGTGATGTGTCGACGTTGCGTTTTGGGGCATTTCCTGTGGCGGTCGCCAGGCCTACCCACACAAGTGAGGTATCATTTTTATCGTGAGACTTGGGGGAACACTGGGTGGAAGGAAATTTGTGGCTCCTCTCTGATTCCAGAACTTTCTGTCACAACAATTTGAGGAAAATGTGTTTTTTTAGCCAAGTTTTGAGGTTTGCAAAGGATTCTGGGTAACAGAACCTGGTCAGAGCCCCACAAGTCACCCCATCTTGGATTCCCCTAGGTCTCTAGTTTTAAAAAATGGACAGGTTTGGTAGGTTTCCCTAGGTGCCGGCTGAGCTAGAGGCCAAAATCTACAGGTAGGCACTTTGCAAAAAACACCTTTGTTTTCTTTCAAAAAATGTGATGTGTCCACGTTGCGTTTTGGGGCATTTCCTGTCGTGGGCGCTAGGCCTACCCACACAAGTGAGGTATCATTTTTATCGGGAGACTTGGGGGAACACTGGGTGGAAGGAAATTTGTGGCTCCTCTCTGATTCCAGAACTTTCTCTCACCACAATTTGAGGAAAATTTGTTTTTTTAGCCAAGTTTTGAGGTTTGCAAAGGATTCTGGGTAACAGAACCTGGTCAGAGCCCCACAAGTCACCCCATCTTGGATTCCCCTAGGTCTCTAGTTTAAAAAAATGCACAGGTTTGGTAGGTTTCCCTAGGTGCCGGCTGAGCTAGAGGCCAAAATCTACAGGTAGGCACTTTGCAAAAAACACCTTTGTTTTCTTTAAAAAAAAGTGATGTGTCGACGTTGCGTTTTGGGGCATTTCCTGTCGCGGTCGCCAGGCCTACCCACACAAGTGAGGTATCATTTTTATCGTGAGACTTGGGGGAACACTGGGTGGAAGGAAATTTGTGGCTCCTCTCTGATTCCAGAACTTTCTGTCACCACAATTTGAGGAAAATGTGTTTTTTTAGCCAAGTTTTGAGGTTTGCAAAGGATTCTGGGTAACAGAACCTGGTCAGAGCCCCACAAGTCACCCCATCTTGGATTCCCCTAGGTCTCTAGTTTTAAAAAATGGACAGGTTTGGTAGGTTTCCCTAGGTGCCGGCTGAGCTAGAGGCCAAAATCTACAGGTAGGCACTTTGCAAAAAACACCTTTGTTTTCTTTAAAAAAATGTGATGTGTCCACGTTGCGTTTTGGGGCATTTCCTGTAGTGGGCGCTAGGCCTACCCACACAAGTGAGGTATCATTTTTATCGGGAGACTTGGGGGAACACTGGGTGGAAGGAAATTTGTGGCTCCTCTCTGATTCCAGAACTTTCTGTCACCAAAATTTGAGGAAAATGTGTTTTTTTTGCCAAATTATGAGGTTTGCAAAGGATTCTGGGTAACAGAACCTGGTCAGAGCCCCACAAGTCACCCCATCTTGGATTCCCCTAGGTCTCTAGTTTTAAAAAATGGACAGGTTTGGTAGGTTTCCCTAGGTGCCGGCTGAGCTAGAGGCTAAAATCTACAGGTAAGCAGTTTGCAAAAAACACCTCTGTTTTCTTTTAAAAAATGTGATGTGTCCACGTTGCATTTTGGGGCATTTCCTGTTGCGGGCGCTAGGCCTACCCACACAAGTGAGGTACCATTTTTATCGGGAGACTTGGAGGAACACTGGGTGGAAGGAAATTGTTGGCTCCTCTCTGATTCCAGAACTTTCTGTCACCAAAATGTGAGGAACATTTGTTTTTTTAGCCACGTTTTGAGGTTTGCAAAGGATTCTGGGTAACAGAACCTGGTCAGAGCCCCACAAGTCACCCCATCTTGGATTCCCCTAGGTCTCTAGTTTTCAAAAATGCACAGGTTTGGTAGGTTTCCCTAGGTGCCGGCTGAGCTAGAGGCTAAAATCTACAGGTAAGCAGTTTGCAAAAAACACCTCTGTTTTCTTTTAAAAAATGTGATGTGTCCACGTTGCGTTTTGGGGCATTTCCTGTCGCGGGCGCTAGGCCTACCCACACAAGTGAAGTACCATTTTTATCGGGAGACTTGGGGGAACACTGGGTGGAAGGAAATTTGTGGCTCCTCTCTGATTCCAGAACTTTCTGTCACCACAATTTGAGGAAAATGTGTTTTTTTAGCCAAATTATGAGGTTTGCAAAGGATTCTGGGTAACAGAACCTGGTCAGAGCCCCACAAGTCACCCCATCTTGGATTCCCCTAGGTCTCTAGTTTTCAAAAATGCACAGGTTTGGTAGGTTTCCCTAGGTGCCGGCTGAGCTAGAGGCCAAAATCTACAGGTAAGCACTTTGCAAAAAACACCTCTGTTTTCTTTAAAAAAATGTGATGTGTCCACGTTGCGTTTTGGGGCATTTCCTGTCGCAGGCGCTAGGCCTACCCACACAAGTGAGGTATCATTTTTATCGGGAGACTTGGGGGAACGCTGGGTGGGAGGAAATTTGTGGCTCCTCTCTGATTCCAGAACTTTCTGTCACCAAAATGTGAGGAACATTTGTTTTTTTAGCCACTTTTTGAGGTTTGCAAAGGATTCTGGGTAACAGAACCAGGTCAGAGCCCCACAAGTCACCCCATCTTGGATTCCCCTAGGTCTTTAGTTTTAAAAAATGGACAGGTTTGGTAGGTTTCCCTAGGTGCCGGCTGAGCTAGAGGCCAAAATCTACAGGTAGGCACTTTGCAAAAAACACCTTTGTTTTCTTTAAAAAAATGTGATGTTTCGACGTTGCGTTTTGGGGCATTTCCTGTCGCGGGCGCTAGGCCTACCCACACAAGTGAGGTATAATTTTTATCGTGAGACTTGGGGGAACACTGGGTGGAAGGAAATTTGTGGCTCCTCTCTGATTCCAGAACTTTCTGTCACCACAATTTGAGGAAAATGTGTTTTTTTAGCCAAGTTTTGAGGTTTGCAAAGGATTCTGGGTAACAGAACCTGGTCAGAGCCCCACAAGTCACCCCATCTTGGATTCCCCTAGGTCTCTAGTTTTAAAAAATGCACAGGTTTGGTAGGTTTCCCTAGGTGCCGGCTGAGCTAGAGGCCAAAATCTACAGGTAGGCACTTTGCAAAAAACACCTTTGTTTTCTTTCAAAAAATGTGATGGGTCCACGTTGCGTTGTGGGGCATTTCCTGTCGTGGGCGCTAGGCCTACCCACACAAGTGAGGTATCATTTTTATCGGGAGACTTGGGGGAACACTGGGTAAAAGGAAATTTGTGGCTCCTCTCTGATTCCAGAACTTTCAGTCACCAAAAATTGAGTAAAATGTGTTTTTTTAGCCAAATTATGAGGTTTGCAAAGGATTCTGGGTAACAGAACCTGGTCAGAGCCCCACAAGTCACCCCATCTTGGATTCCCCTAGGTCTCTAGTTTTCAAAAATGCACAGGTTTGGTAGGTTTCCCTAGGTGCCGGCTGAGCTAGAGGCTAAAATCTACAGGTAAGCAGTTTGCAAAAAACACCTCTGTTTTCTTTTAAAAAATGTGATGTGTCCACGTTGCGTTTTGGGGCATTTCCTGTCGCGGGCGCTAGGCCTACCCACACAAGTGAGGTACCATTTTTATCGGGAGACTTGGGGGAACACTGGGTGGAAGGAAATTTGTGGCTCCTCTCTGATTCCAGAACTTTCTGTCACCACAATTTGAGGAAAATGTGTTTTTTTAGCCAAATTATGAGGTTTGCAAAGGATTCTGGGTAACAGAACCTGGTCAGAGCCCCACAAGTCACCCCATCTTGGATTCCCCTAGGTCTCTAGTTTTCAAAAATGCACAGGTTTGGTAGGTTTCCCTAGGTGCCGGCTGAGCTAGAGGCCAAAATCTACAGGTAAGCACTTTGCAAAAAACACCTCTGTTTTCTTTAAAAAAATGTGATGTGTCCACGTTGCGTTTTGGGGCATTTCCTGTCGCAGGCGCTAGGCCTACCCACACAAGTGAGGTATCATTTTTATCGGGAGACTTGGGGGAACGCTGGGTGGGAGGAAATTTGTGGCTCCTCTCTGATTCCAGAACTTTCTGTCACCAAAATGTGAGGAACATTTGTTTTTTTAGCCACGTTTTGAGGTTTGCAAAGGATTCTGGGTAACAGAACCAGGTCAGAGCCCCACAAGTCACCCCATCTTGGATTCCCCTAGGTCTCTAGTTTTAAAAAATGGACAGGTTTGGTAGGTTTCCCTAGGTGCCGGCTGAGCTAGAGGCCAAAATCTACAGGTAGGCACTTTGCAAAAAACACCTCTGTTTTCTTTAAAAAAATGTGATGTGTCCATGTTGCATTATGTGGGGCATTTCCTGTCGTGGGCACTAGGCCTACCCACACAAGTGAGGTATCATTTTTATCGGGAGGCTTGGGGGGACGCTGGGTGGAAGGAAATTTGTGGCTCCTCTCAGATTCCAGAACTTTCTGTCACCGAAATGTGAGGAAAATATGTTTTTTTAGCGAAATTTTGAGGTTTGCAAAGGATTCTGGGTAACAGAACCTGGTCAGAGCCCCACAAGTCACCCCATCTTGGATTCCCCTAGGTCTCTAGTTTTCAAAAATGCACAGGTTTGGTAGTTTTCCCTAGGTGCCGGCTGAGCTAGAGGCCAAAATCTACAGGTAGGCACTTTGCAAAAAACACCTTTGTTTTCTTTAAAAAAATGTGATGTGTCCACGTTGCGTTTTGGGGCATTTCCTGTCGCGGGCGCTAGGCCTACCCACACAAGTGAGGTATCATTTTTATCGGAAGACTTGGGGGAACACTGGTTGGAAGGAAATTTGTGGCTCCTCTCTGATTCCAGAACTTTCTGTAACCAAAATGTGAGGAAAATGTGTTTTTTTAGCCAAGTTTTGAGGTTTGCAAAGGATTCTGGGTAACAGAACCTGGTCAGAGCCCCACAAGTCACCCCATCTTGGATTCCCCTAGGTCTCTAGTTTTAAAAAATGCACAGGTTTGGTAGGTTTCCCTAGGTGCCGGCTGAGCTAGAGGCCAAAATCTACAGGTAGGCACTTTGCAAAAAACACCTTTGTTTTCTTTAAAAAAATGTGATGTGTCAACGTTGCGTTTTGGGGCATTTCCTGTCGCGGGCGCTAGGCCTACCCACACAAGTGAGGTATCATTTTTATCGGGAGACTTGGGGGAACACTGGGTGGAAGGAAATTTGTGGCTCCTCTCTGATTCTAGAACTTTCTGTCACCACAATTTGAGGAAAATGTATTTTTTTAGCCAAGTTTTGAGGTTTGCAAAGGATTCTGGGTAACAGAACCTGGTCAGAGCCCCACAAGTCACCCCATCTTGGATTCCCCTAGGTCTCTAGTTTTCAAAAATGCACAGGTTTGGTAGGTTTCCCTAGGTGCCGGCTGAGCTAGAGGCCAAAATCTACAGGTAGGCACTTTGCAAAAAACACCTTTGTTTTCTTTAAAAAAATGTGATGTGTCCACGTTGCGTTTTGGGGCATTTCCTGTCGCGGGCGCTAGGCCTACCCACACAAGTGAGGTATCATTTTTATCGGAAGACTTGGGGGAACACTGGGTGGAAGGAAATTTGTGGCTCCTCTCTGATTCCAGAACTTTCTGTCACCAAAATTTGAGGAAAATGTGTTTTTTTAGCCAAATTATGAGGTTTGCAAAGGATTCTGGGTAACAGAACCTGGTCAGAGCCCCACAAGTCACCCCATCTTGGATTCCCCTAGGTCTCTAGTTTTCAAAAATGCACAGGTTTGGTAGGTTTCCCTAGGTGCCGGCTGAGCTAGAGGCTAAAATCTACAGGTAAGCAGTTTGCAAAAAACACCTCTGTTTTCTTTTAAAAAATGTGATGTGTCCACGTTGCGTTTTGGGGCATTTCCTGTCGCGGGCGCTAGGCCTACCCACACAAGTGAGGTACCATTTTTATCGGAAGACTTGGGGGAACGCTGGGTGGAAGGAAATTTGTGGCTCCTCTCTGATTCCAGAACTTTCTGTAACCAAAATGTGAGGAAAATTTGTTTTTTTAGCCAAGTTTTGAGGTTTGCAAAGGATTCTGGGTAACGGAACCTGGTCAGAGCCCCACAAGTCACCCCATCTTGGATTCCCCTAGGTCTCTAGTTTTCAAAAATGTACAGGTTTGGTAGGTTTTCCTAGGTGCCGGATGAGCTAGAGGCCAAAATCTACAGGTAGGCACTTTGCAAAAAACACCTTTGTTTTCTTTCAAAAAATGTGATGTGTCCACGTTGCGTTTTGGGGCATTTCCTGTTGCGGGCGCTAGGCCTACCCACACAAGTGAGGGATCATTTTTATAGGGATTCTTGGGGGAACGCTGGTTGGAAGGAAATTTGTGGCTCCTCTCTGATTCCAGAACTTTCTGTCACCAAAATGTGAGGAAATGTTTTTTTTCTAGCCAAATTTTGAGGTTTGCAAAGGATTCTGGGTAACAGAACCTGGTCAGAGCCCCACAAGTCACCCCATCTTGGATTCCCCTAGGTCTCTAGTTTTAAAAAATGGACAGGTTTGGTAGGTTTCCCTAGGTGCCGGCTGAGCTAGAGGCCAAAATCTACAGGTAGGCACTTTGCAAAAAACACCTTTGTTTTCTTTCAAAAAATGTGATGTGTCCACGTTGCGTTTTGGGGCATTTCCTGTCGCGGGCGCTAGGCCTACCCACACAAGTGAGGTATCATTTTTATCGGGAGACTTGGGGGAACACTGGGTGGAAGGAAATTTGTGGCTCCTCTCTGATTCCAGAACTTTCTCTCACCACAATTTGAGGAAAATGTGTTTTTTTAGCCAAGTTTTGAGGTTTGCAAAGGATTCTGGGTAACAGAACCTGGTCAGAGCCCCACAAGTCACCCCATCTTGGATTCCCCTAGGTCTCTAGTTTAAAAAAATGCACAGGTTTGGTAGGTTTCCCTAGGTGCCGGCTGAGCTAGAGGCCAAAATCTACAGGTAGGCACTTTGCAAAAAACACCTTTGTTTTCTTTAAAAAAAAGTGATGTGTCGACGTTGCGTTTTGGGGCATTTCCTGTGGCAGTCGCCAGGCCTACCCACACAAGTGAGGTATCATTTTTATCGTGAGACTTGGGGGAACACTGGGTGGAAGGAAATTTGTGGCTCCTCTCTGATTCCAGAACTTTCTGTCACCACAATTTGAGGAAAATGTGTTTTTTTAGCCAAGTTTTGAGGTTTGCAAAGGATTCTGGGTAACAGAACCTGGTCAGAGCCCCACAAGTCACCCCATCTTGGATTCCCCTAGGTCTCTAGTTTTAAAAAATGGACAGGTTTGGTAGGTTTCCCTAGGTGCCGGCTGAGCTAGAGGCCAAAATCTACAGGTAGGCACTTTGCAAAAAACACCTTTGTTTTCTTTCAAAAAATGTGATGTGTCCACGTTGCGTTTTGGGGCATTTCCTGTCGTGGGCGCTAGGCCTACCCACACAAGTGAGGTATCATTTTTATCGGGAGACTTGGGGGAACACTGGGTGGAAGGAAATTTGTGGCTCCTCTCTGATTCCAGAACTTTCTCTCACCACAATTTGAGGAAAATGTGTTTTTTTAGCCAAGTTTTGAGGTTTGCAAAGGATTCTGGGTAACAGAACCTGGTCAGAGCCCCACAAGTCACCCCATCTTGGATTCCCCTAGGTCTCTAGTTTAAAAAAATGCACAGGTTTGGTAGGTTTCCCTAGGTGCCGGCTGAGCTAGAGGCCAAAATCTACAGGTAGGCACTTTGCAAAAAACACCTTTGTTTTCTTTAAAAAAAAGTGATGTGTCGACGTTGCGTTTTGGGGCATTTCCTGTCGCGGTCGCCAGGCCTACCCACACAAGTGAGGTATCATTTTTATCGTGAGACTTGGGGGAACACTGGGTGGAAGGAAATTTGTGGCTCCTCTCTGATTCCAGAACTTTCTGTCACCACAATTTGAGGAAAATGTGTTTTTTTAGCCAAGTTTTGAGGTTTGCAAAGGATTCTGGGTAACAGAACCTGGTCAGAGCCCCACAAGTCACCCCATCTTGGATTCCCCTAGGTCTCTAGTTTTAAAAAATGGACAGGTTTGGTAGGTTTCCCTAGGTGCCGGCTGAGCTAGAGGCCAAAATCTACAGGTAGGCACTTTGCAAAAAACACCTTTGTTTTCTTTAAAAAAATGTGATGTGTCCACGTTGCGTTTTGGGGCATTTCCTGTAGTGGGCGCTAGGCCTACCCACACAAGTGAGGTATCATTTTTATCGGGAGACTTGGGGGAACACTGGGTGGAAGGAAATTTGTGGCTCCTCTCTGATTCCAGAACTTTCTGTCACCAAAATCTGAGGAAAATGTGTTTTTTTTGCCAAATTATGAGGTTTGCAAAGGATTCTGGGTAACAGAACCTGGTCAGAGCCCCACAAGTCACCCCATCTTGGATTCCCCTAGGTCTCTAGTTTTAAAAAATGGACAGGTTTGGTAGGTTTCCCTAGGTGCCGGCTGAGCTAGAGGCTAAAATCTACAGGTAAGCAGTTTGCAAAAAACACCTCTGTTTTCTTTTAAAAAATGTGATGTGTCCACGTTGCATTTTGGGGCATTTCCTGTTGCGGGCGCTAGGCCTACCCACACAAGTGAGGTACCATTTTTATCGGGAGACTTGGAGGAACACTGGGTGGAAGGAAATTGTTGGCTCCTCTCTGATTCCAGAACTTTCTGTCACCAAAATGTGAGGAACATTTGTTTTTTTAGCCACGTTTTGAGGTTTGCAAAGGATTCTGGGTAACAGAACCTGGTCAGAGCCCCACAAGTCACCCCATCTTGGATTCCCCTAGGTCTCTAGTTTTCAAAAATGCACAGGTTTGGTAGGTTTCCCTAGGTGCCGGCTGAGCTAGAGGCTAAAATCTACAGGTAAGCAGTTTGCAAAAAACACCTCTGTTTTCTTTTAAAAAATGTGATGTGTCCACGTTGCGTTTTGGGGCATTTCCTGGCGCGGGCGCTAGGCCTACCCACACAAGTGAAGTACCATTTTTATCGGGAGACTTGGGGGAACACTGGGTGGAAGGAAATTTGTGGCTCCTCTCTGATTCCAGAACTTTCTGTCACCACAATTTGAGGAAAATGTGTTTTTTTAGCCAAATTATGAGGTTTGCAAAGGATTCTGGGTAACAGAACCTGGTCAGAGCCCCACAAGTCACCCCATCTTGGATTCCCCTAGGTCTCTAGTTTTCAAAAATGCACAGGTTTGGTAGGTTTCCCTAGGTGCCGGCTGAGCTAGAGGCCAAAATCTACAGGTAAGCACTTTGCAAAAAACACCTCTGTTTTCTTTCAAAAAATGTGATGTGTCCACGTTGCGTTTTGGGGCATTTCCTGTCGCAGGCGCTAGGCCTACCCACACAAGTGAGGTATCATTTTTATCGGGAGACTTGGGGGAACGCTGGGTGGGAGGAAATTTGTGGCTCCTCTCTGATTCCAGAACTTTCTGTCACCAAAATGTGAGGAACATTTGTTTTTTTAGCCACGTTTTGAGGTTTGCAAAGGATTCTGGGTAACAGAACCAGGTCAGAGCCCCACAAGTCACCCCATCTTGGATTCCCCTAGGTCTTTAGTTTTAAAAAATGGACAGGTTTGGTAGGTTTCCCTAGGTGCCGGCTGAGCTAGAGGCCAAAATCTACAGGTAGGCACTTTGCAAAAAACACCTTTGTTTTCTTTAAAAAAATGTGATGTTTCAACGTTGCGTTTTGGGGCATTTCCTGTCGCGGGCGCTAGGCCTACCCACACAAGTGAGGTATAATTTTTATCGTGAGACTTGGGGGAACACTGGGTGGAAGGAAATTTGTGGCTCCTCTCTGATTCCAGAACTTTCTGTCACCACAATTTGAGGAAAATGTGTTTTTTTAGCCAAGTTTTGAGGTTTGCAAAGGATTCTGGGTAACAGAACCTGGTCAGAGCCCCACAAGTCACCCCATCTTGGATTCCCCTAGGTCTCTAGTTTTAGAAAATGCACAGGTTTGGTAGGTTTCCCTAGGTGCCGGCTGAGCTAGAGGCCAAAATCTACAGGTAGGCACTTTTCAAAAAACACCTTTGTTTTCTTTCAAAAAATGTGATGGGTCCACGTTGCGTTGTGGGGCATTTCCTGTCGTGGGCGCTAGGCCTACCCACACAAGTGAGGTATCATTTTTATCGGGAGACTTGGGGGAACACTGGGTAAAAGGAAATTTGTGGCTCCTCTCTGATTCCAGAACTTTCAGTCACCAAAAATTGAGTAAAATGTGTTTTTTTAGCCAAATTATGAGGTTTGCAAAGGATTCTGGGTAACAGAACCTGGTCAGAGCCCCACAAGTCACCCCATCTTGGATTCCCCTAGGTCTCTAGTTTTAAAAAATGCACAGGTTTGGTAGGTTTCCCTAGGTGCCGGCTGAGCTAGAGGCTAAAATCTACAGGTAAGCAGTTTGCAAAAAACACCTCTGTTTTCTTTTAAAAAATGTGATGTGTCCACGTTACGTTTTGGGGCATTTCCTGTCGCGGGCGCTAGGCCTACCCACACAAGTGAGGTACCATTTTTATCGGGAGACTTGGGGGAACACTGGGTGGAAGGAAATTTGTGGCTCCTCTCTGATTCCAGAACTTTCTGTCACTTCAATTTGAGCAAAATGTGTTTTTTTAGCCAAATTATGAGGTTTGCAAAGGATTCTGGGTAACAGAACCTGGTCAGAGCCCCACAAGTCACCCCATCTTAGATTCCCCTAGGTCTCTAGTTTTCAAAAATGCACAGGTTTGGTAGGTTTCCCTAGGTGCCGGCTGAGCTAGAGGCCAAAATCTACAGGTAAGCACTTTGCAAAAAACACCTCTGTTTTCTTTCAAAAAATGTGATGTGTCCACGTTGCGTTTTGGGGCATTTCCTGTTGCAGGCGCTAGGCCTACCCACACAAGTGAGGTATCATTTTTATCGGTAGACTTGGGGGAACGCTGGGTGGGAGGAAATTTGTGGCTCCTCTCTGATTCCAGAACTTTCTGTCACCAAAATGTGAGGAACATTTGTTTTTTTAGCCACGTTTTGAGGTTTGCAAAGGATTCTGGGTAACAGAACCAGGTCAGAGCCCCACAAGTCACCCCATCTTGGATTCCCCTAGGTCTCTAGTTTTAAAAAATGGACAGGTTTGGTAGGTTTCCCTAGGTGCCGGCTGAGCTAGAGGCCAAAATCTACAGGTAGGCACTTTGCAAAAAACACCTCTGTTTTCTTTAAAAAAATGTGATGTGTCCATGTTGCGTTTTGGGGCATTTCCTGTCGTGGGCACTAGGCCTACCCACACAAGTGAGGTATCATTTTTATCGGGAGGCTTGGGGGGACGCTGGGTGGAAGGAAATTTGTGGCTCCTCTCAGATTCCAGAACTTTCTGTCACCGAAATGTGAGGAAAATATGTTTTTTTTGCGAAATTTTGAGGTTTGCAAAGGATTCTGGGTAACAGAACCTGGTCAGAGCCCCACAAGTCACCCCATCTTGGATTCCCCTAGGTCTCTAGTTTTCAAAAATGCACAGGTTTGGTAGTTTTCCCTAGGTGCCGGCTGAGCTAGAGGCCAAAATCTACAGGTAGGCACTTTGCAAAAAACACCTTTGTTTTCTTTAAAAAAATGTGATGTGTCCACGTTGCGTTTTGGGGCATTTCCTGTCGCGGGCGCTAGGCCTACCCACACAAGTGAGGTATCATTTTTATCGGAAGACTTGGGGGAACACTGGTTGGAAGGAAATTTGTGGCTCCTCTCTGATTCCAGAACTTTCTGTAACCAAAATGTGAGGAAAATGTGTTTTTTTAGCCAAGTTTTGAGGTTTGCAAAGGATTCTGGGTAACAGAACCTGGTCAGAGCCCCACAAGTCACCCCATCTTGGATTCCCCTAGGTCTCTAGTTTTAAAAAATGCACAGGTTTGGTAGGTTTCCCTAGGTGCCGGCTGAGCTAGAGGCCAAAATCTACAGGTAGGCACTTTGCAAAAAACACCTTTGTTTTCTTTAAAAAAATGTGATGTGTCAACGTTGCGTTTTGGGGCATTTCCTGTCGCGGGCGCTAGGCCTACCCACACAAGTGAGGTATCATTTTTATCGGGAGACTTGGGGGAACACTGGGTGGAAGGAAATTTGTGGCTCCTCTCTGATTCTAGAACTTTCTGTCACCACAATTTGAGGAAAATGTGTTTTTTTAGCCAAGTTTTGAGGTTTGCAAAGGATTCTGGGTAACAGAACCTGGTCAGAGCCCCACAAGTCACCCCATCTTGGATTCCCCTAGGTCTCTAGTTTTCAAAAATGCACAGGTTTGGTAGGTTTCCCTAGGTGCCGGCTGAGCTAGAGGCCAAAATCTACAGGTAGGCACTTTGCAAAAAACACCTTTGTTTTCTTTAAAAAAATGTGATGTGTCCACGTTGCGTTTTGGGGCATTTCCTGTCGCGGGCGCTAGGCCTACCCACACAAGTGAGGTATCATTTTTATCGGAAGACTTGGGGGAACACTGGGTGGAAGGAAATTTGTGGCTCCTCTCTGATTCCAGAACTTTCTGTCACCAAAATGTGAGGAACATTTGTTTTTTTAGCCACGTTTTGAGGTTTGCAAAGGATTCTGGGTAACAGAACCAGGTCAGAGCCCCACAAGTCACCCCATCTTGGATTCCCCTAGGTCTCTAGTTTTAAAAAATGGACAGGTTTGGTAGGTTTCCCTAGGTGCCGGCTGAGCTAGAGGCCAAAATCTACAGGTAGGCACTTTGCAAAAAACACCTCTGTTTTCTTTAAAAAAATGTGATGTGTCCATGTTGCGTTTTGGGGCATTTCCTGTCGTGGGCACTAGGCCTACCCACACAAGTGAGGTATCATTTTTATCGGGAGGCTTGGGGGGACGCTGGGTGGAAGGAAATTTGTGGCTCCTCTCAGATTCCAGAACTTTCTGTCACCGAAATGTGAGGAAAATATGTTTTTTTTGCGAAATTTTGAGGTTTGCAAAGGATTCTGGGTAACAGAACCTGGTCAGAGCCCCACAAGTCACCCCATCTTGGATTCCCCTAGGTCTCTAGTTTTCAAAAATGCACAGGTTTGGTAGTTTTCCCTAGGTGCCGGCTGAGCTAGAGGCCAAAATCTACAGGTAGGCACTTTGCAAAAAACACCTTTGTTTTCTTTAAAAAAATGTGATGTGTCCACGTTGCGTTTTGGGGCATTTCCTGTCGCGGGCGCTAGGCCTACCCACACAAGTGAGGTATCATTTTTATCGGAAGACTTGGGGGAACACTGGTTGGAAGGAAATTTGTGGCTCCTCTCTGATTCCAGAACTTTCTGTAACCAAAATGTGAGGAAAATGTGTTTTTTTAGCCAAGTTTTGAGGTTTGCAAAGGATTCTGGGTAACAGAACCTGGTCAGAGCCCCACAAGTCACCCCATCTTGGATTCCCCTAGGTCTCTAGTTTTAAAAAATGCACAGGTTTGGTAGGTTTCCCTAGGTGCCGGCTGAGCTAGAGGCCAAAATCTACAGGTAGGCACTTTGCAAAAAACACCTTTGTTTTCTTTAAAAAAATGTGATGTGTCAACGTTGCGTTTTGGGGCATTTCCTGTCGCGGGCGCTAGGCCTACCCACACAAGTGAGGTATCATTTTTATCGGGAGACTTGGGGGAACACTGGGTGGAAGGAAATTTGTGGCTCCTCTCTGATTCTAGAACTTTCTGTCACCACAATTTGAGGAAAATGTGTTTTTTTAGCCAAGTTTTGAGGTTTGCAAAGGATTCTGGGTAACAGAACCTGGTCAGAGCCCCACAAGTCACCCCATCTTGGATTCCCCTAGGTCTCTAGTTTTCAAAAATGCACAGGTTTGGTAGGTTTCCCTAGGTGCCGGCTGAGCTAGAGGCCAAAATCTACAGGTAGGCACTTTGCAAAAAACACCTTTGTTTTCTTTAAAAAAATGTGATGTGTCCACGTTGCGTTTTGGGGCATTTCCTGTCGCGGGCGCTAGGCCTACCCACACAAGTGAGGTATCATTTTTATCGGAAGACTTGGGGGAACACTGGGTGGAAGGAAATTTGTGGCTCCTCTCTGATTCCAGAACTTTCTGTCACCAAAATTTGAGGAAAATGTGTTTTTTTAGCCAAATTATGAGGTTTGCAAAGGATTCTGGGTAACAGAACCTGGTCAGAGCCCCACAAGTCACCCCATCTTGGATTCCCCTAGGTCTCTAGTTTTCAAAAATGCACAGGTTTGGTAGGTTTCCCTAGGTGCCGGCTGAGCTAGAGGCTAAAATCTACAGGTAAGCAGTTTGCAAAAAACACCTCTGTTTTCTTTTAAAAAATGTGATGTGTCCACGTTGCGTTTTGGGGCATTTTCTGTCGCGGGCGCTAGGCCTACCCACACAAGTGAGGTACCATTTTTATCGGAAGACTTGGGGGAACGCTGGGTGGAAGGAAATTTGTGGCTCCTCTCTGATTCCAGAACTTTCTGTAACCAAAATGTGAGGAAAATTTGTTTTTTTAGCCAAGTTTTGAGGTTTGCAAAGGATTCTGGGTAACGGAACCTGGTCAGAGCCCCACAAGTCACCCCATCTTGGATTCCCCTAGGTCTCTAGTTTTCAAAAATGTACAGGTTTGGTAGGTTTTCCTAGGTGCCGGATGAGCTAGAGGCCAAAATCTACAGGTAGGCACTTTGCAAAAAACACCTTTGTTTTCTTTCAAAAAATGTGATGTGTCCACGTTGCGTTTTGGGGCATTTCCTGTCGCGGGCGCTAGGCCTACCCACACAAGTGAGGTATAATTTTTATAGGGATTCTTGGGGGAACGCTGGGTGGAAGGAAATTTGTGGCTCCTCTCTGATTCCAGAACTTTCTGTCACCAAAATGTGAGGAAATGTTTTTTTTCTAGCCAAATTTTGAGGTTTGCAAAGGATTCTGGGTAACAGAACCTGGTCAGAGCCCCACAAGTCACCCCATCTTGGATTCCCCTAGGTCTCTAGTTTTAAAAAATGCACAGGTTTGGTAGGTTTCCCTAGGTGCCGGCTGAGCTAGAGGCCAAAATCTACAGGTAGGCAATTTGCAAAAAACACCTTTGTTTTCTTAAAAAAAAATGTGATGTGTCGACGTTGCGTTTTGGGGCATTTCCTGTCGCGGGCGCTAGGCCTACCCACACAAGTGAGGTATCATTTTTAGCGGGAGACTTGGGGGAACACTGGGTGGAAGGAAGTTTGTGGCTCCTCTCTGATTCCAGAACTTTCTGTCACCAAAATTTGAGGAAAATTTGTTTTTTTAGCCAAGTTTTGAGGTTTGCAAAGGATTCTGGGTAACAGAACCTGGTCAGAGCCCCACAAGTCACCCCATCTTGGATTCCCCTAGGTCTCTAGTTTTCAAAAATGCACAGGTTTGGTAGGTTTCCCTAGGTGCCGGCTGAGCTAGAGGCCAAAATCTACAGGTAAGCACTTTGCAAAAAACACCTCTGTTTTCTTTCAAAAAATGTGATGTGTCCACGTTGCGTTTTGGGGCATTTCCTGTCGCAGGCGCTAGGCCTACCCACACAAGTGAGGTATCATTTTTATCGGGAGACTTGGGGGAACGCTGGGTGGGAGGAAATTTGTGGCTCCTCTCTGATTCCAGAACTTTCTGTCACCAAAATGTGAGGAACATTTTTTTTTTTAGCCACGTTTTGAGGTTTGCAAAGGATTCTGGGTAACAGAACCTGGTCAGAGCCCCACAAGTCACCCCATCTTGGATTCCCCTAGGTCTCTAGTTTAAAAAAATGGACAGGTTTGGTAGGTTTCCCTAGGTGCCGGCTGAGCTAGACGCCAAAATCTACAGGTAGGCACTTTGCAAAAAACACCTCTGTTTTCTTTAAAAAAATGTGATGTGTCCACGTTGCGTTTGGGGCATTTCCTGTCGTGGGCACTAGGCCTACCCACACAAGTGAGGTATCATTTTTATCGGGAGACTTGGGGGGACGCTGGGTGGAAGGAAATTTGTGGCTCCTCTCAGATTCCAGAACTTTCTGTCACCGAAATATGAGGAAAATATGTTTTTTTAGCGAAATTTTGAGGTTTGCAAAGGATTCTGGGTAACAGAACCTGGTCAGAGCCCCACAAGTCACCCCATCTTGGATTCCCCTAGGTCTCTAGTTTTAAAAAATGCACAGGTTTGGTAGGTTTCCCTAGGTGCCGGCTGAGCTAGAGGCCAAAATCTACAGGTAGGCACTTTGCAAAAAACACCTTTGTTTTCTTTAAAAAAATGTGATGTGTCCACGTTGCGTTTTGGGGCATTTCCTGTCGCGGGCGCTAGGCCTACCCACACAAGTGAGGTATCATTTTTATCGGGAGACTTGGGGGAACGCTGGGTGGGAGGAAATTTGTGGCTCCTCTCTGATTCCAGAACTTTCTGTCACCGAAATGTGAGGAAAATATGTTTTTTTAGCGAAATTTTGAGGTTTGCAAAGGATTCTGGGTAACAGAACCTGGTCAGAGCCCCACAAGTCACCCCATCTTGGATTCCCCTAGGTCTCTAGTTTTCAAAAATGCACAGGTTTGGTAGGTTTCCCTAGGTGCCGGCTGAGCTAGAGGCCAAAATCTACAGGTAAGCACTTTGCAAAAAACACCTCTGTTTTCTTTCAAAAAATGTGATGTGTCCACGTTGCGTTTTGGGGCATTTCCTGTCGCAGGCGCTAGGCCTACCCACACAAGTGAGGTATCATTTTTATCGGGAGACTTGGGGGAACGCTGGGTGGGAGGAAATTTGTGGCTCCTCTCTGATTCCAGAACTTTCTGTCACCAAAATGTGAGGAACATTTTTTTTTTTAGCCACGTTTTGAGGTTTGCAAAGGATTCTGGGTAACAGAACCTGGTCAGAGCCCCACAAGTCACCCCATCTTGGATTCCCCTAGGTCTCTAGTTTAAAAAAATGGACAGGTTTGGTAGGTTTCCCTAGGTGCCGGCTGAGCTAGACGCCAAAATCTACAGGTAGGCACTTTGCAAAAAACACCTCTGTTTTCTTTAAAAAAATGTGATGTGTCCACGTTGCGTTTGGGGCATTTCCTGTCGTGGGCGCTAGGCCTACCCACACAAGTGAGGTATCATTTTTATCGGGAGACTTGGGGGGACGCTGGGTGGAAGGAAATTTGTGGCTCCTCTCAGATTCCAGAACTTTCTGTCACCGAAATATGAGGAAAATATGTTTTTTTAGCGAAATTTTGAGGTTTGCAAAGGATTCTGGGTAACAGAACCTGGTCAGAGCCCCACAAGTCACCCCATCTTGGATTCCCCTAGGTCTCTAGTTTTGAAAAATGCACAGGTTTGGTAGGTTTCCCTAGGTGCCGGCTCAGCTAGAGGCCAAAATCTACAGGTAAGCACTTTGCAAAAAACACCTTTGTTTTCTTTAAAAAAATGTGATGTGTCCACGTTGCGTTTTGGGGCATTTCCTGTCGCGGGCGCTAGGCCTACCCACACAAGTGAGGTATCATTTTTATCGGAAGACTTGGGGGAACACTGGGTGGAAGGAAATTTGTGTCTCCTCTCTGATTCCAGAACTTTCTGTCACCAAAATTTGAGGAAAATGTGTTTTTTTAGCCAAATTATGAGATTTGCAAAGGATTCTGGGTAACAGAACCTGGTCAGAGCCCCACAAGTCACCCCATCTTGGATTCCCCTAGGTCTCTAGTTTTCAAAAATGCACAGGTTTGGTAGGTTTCCCTAGGTGCCGGCTGAGCTAGAGGCTAAAATCTACAGGTAAGCACTTTGCAAAAAACACCTCTGTTTTCTTTTAAAAAATGTGATGTGTCCACGTTGCGTTTTGGGGCATTTCCTGTCACGGGCGCTAGGCCTACCCACACAAGTGAGGTACCATTTTTATCGGGAGACTTGGGGGAACGCTGGGTGGAAGGAAATTTGTGGCTCCTCTCTGATTCCAGAACTTTCTGTAACCAAAATGTGAGGAAAATTTGTTTTTTTAGCCAAGTTTTGAGGTTTGCAAAGGATTCTGGGTAACAGCACCTGGTCAGAGCCCCACAGGTCACCCCATCTTGGATTCCCCTAGGTCTCTAGTTTTCAAAAATGTACAGGTTTGGTAGGTTTTCCTAGGTGCCGGCTGAGCTAGAGGCCAAAATCTACAGGTAGGCACTTTGCAAAAAACACCTTTGTTTTCTTTCAAAAAATGTGATGTGTCCACGTTGCGTTTTGGGGCATTTCCTGTCGCGGGCGCTAGGCCTACCCCCACAAGTGAGGTATCATTTTTATAGGGATTCTTGGGGAAACGCTGGGTGGAAGGAAATTTGTGGCTCCTCTCTGATTCCAGAACTTTCTGTCACCAGAATGTGAGGAAAAGTTTTTTTTCTAGCAAAATTTTGAGGTTTGCAAAGGATTCTGGGTAACAGAACCTGGTCAGAGCCCCACAAGTCACCCCATCTTGGATTCCCCTAGGTCTCTAGTTTTAAAAAATGCACAGGTTTGGTAGGTTTCCCTAGGTGCCGGCTGAGCTAGAGGCCAAAATCTACAGGTAGGCACTTTGCAAAAAACACCTTTGTTTTCTTTAAAAAAATGTGATGTGTCCACGTTGCGTTTTGAGGCATTTCCTGTCGCGGGCGCTAGGCATACCCACACAAGTGAGGTATCATTTTTATCGGGAGACTTGGGGGAACACTGGGTGGAAGGAAATTTGTGGCTCCTCTCTGATTCCAGAACTTTCTCTCACCACAATTTGAGGAAAATGTGTTTTTTTAGCCAAGTTTTGAGGTTTGCAAAGGATTCTGGGTAACAGAACCTGGTCAGAGCCCCACAAGTCACCCCATCTTGGATTCCCCTAGGTCTCTAGTTTAAAAAAATGCACAGGTTTGGTAGGTTTCCCTAGGTGCCGGCTGAGCTAGAGGCCAAAATCTACAGGTAGGCACTTTGCAAAAAACACCTTTGTTTTCTTTAAAAAAAAGTGATGTGTCGACGTTGCGTTTTGGGGCATTTCCTGTCGCGGGCGCTAGGCCTACCCACACAAGTGAGGTATCATTTTTATCGGGAGACTTGGGGGAACACTGGGTGGAAGGAAATTTGTGGCTCCTCTCTGATTCCAGAACTTTCTGTCACCACAATTTGAGGAAAATGTGTTTTTTTAGCCAAGTTTTGAGGTTTGCAAAGGATTCTGGGTAACAGAACCTGGTCAGAGCCCCACAAGTCACCCCATCTTGGATTCCCCTAGGTCTCTAGTTTTAAAAAATGGACAGGTTTGGTAGGTTTCCCTAGGTGCCGGCTGAGCTAGAGGCCAAAATCTACAGGTAGGCACTTTGCAAAAAACACCTTTGTTTTCTTTCAAAAAATGTGATGTGTCCACGTTGCGTTTTGGGGCATTTCCTGTCGTGGGCGCTAGGCCTACCCACACAAGTGAGGTATCATTTTTATCGGGAGACTTGGGGGAACACTGGGTGGAAGGAAATTTGTGGCTCCTCTCTGATTCCAGAACTTTCTGTCACCAAAATTTGAGGAAAAATGTGGTTTTTTTGCCAAATTATGAGGTTTGCAAAGGATTCTGGGTAACAGAACCTGGTCAGAGCCCCACAAGTCACCCCATCTTGGATTCCCCTAGGTCTCTAGTTTTAAAAAATGGACAGGTTTGGTAGGTTTCCCTAGGTGCCGGCTGAGCTAGAGGCTAAAATCTACAGGTAAGCAGTTTGCAAAAAACACCTCTGTTTTCTTTTAAAAAATGTGATGTGTCCACGTTGCATTTTGGGGCATTTCCTGTCGCGGGCGCTAGGCCTACCCACACAAGTGAGGTACCATTTTTATCGGGAGACTTGGGGGAACACTGGGTGGAAGGAAATTTGTGGCTCCTCTCTGATTCCAGAACTTTCTGTCACCACAATTTGAGGAAAATGTGTTTTTTTAGCCAAGTTTTGAGGTTTGCAAAGGATTCTGGGTAACAGAACCTGGTCAGAGCCCCACAAGTCACCCCATCTTGGATTCCCCTCGGTCTCTAGTTTTAGAAAATGCACAGGTTTGGTAGGTTTCCCTAGGTGCCGGCTGAGCTAGAGGCCAAAATCTACAGGTAGGCACTTTGCAAAAAACACCTTTGTTTTCTTTCAAAAAATGTGATGGGTCCACGTTGCGTTGTGGGGCATTTCCTGTCGTGGGCGCTAGGCCTACCCACACAAGTGAGGTATCATTTTTATCGGGAGACTTGGGGGAACACTGGGTAAAAGGAAATTTGTGGCTCCTCTCTGATTCCAGAACTTTCAGTCACCAAAAATTGAGTAAAATGTGTTTTTTTAGCCAAATTATGAGGTTTGCAAAGGATTCTGGGTAACAGAACCTGGTCAGAGCCCCACAAGTCACCCCATCTTGGATTCCCCTAGGTCTCTAGTTTTAAAAAATGCACAGGTTTGGTAGGTTTCCCTAGGTGCCGGCTGAGCTAGAGGCTAAAATCTACAGGTAAGCAGTTTGCAAAAAACACCTCTGTTTTCTTTTAAAAAATGTGATGTGTCCACGTTACGTTTTGGGGCATTTCCTGTCGCGGGCGCTAGGCCTACCCACACAAGTGAGGTACCATTTTTATCGGGAGACTTGGGGGAACACTGGGTGGAAGGAAATTTGTGGCTCCTCTCTGATTCCAGAACTTTCTGTCACCACAATTTGAGGAAAATGTGTTTTTTTAGCCAAATTATGAGGTTTGCAAAGGATTCTGGGTAACAGAACCTGGTCAGAGCCCCACAAGTCACCCCATCTTGGATTCCCCTAGGTCTCTAGTTTTCAAAAATGCACAGGTTTGGTAGGTTTCCCTAGGTGCCGGCTGAGCTAGAGGCCAAAATCTACAGGTAAGCACTTTGCAAAAAACACCTCTGTTTTCTTTCAAAAAATGTGATGTGTCCACGTTGCGTTTTGGGGCATTTCCTGTCGCAGGCGCTAGGCCTACCCACACAAGTGAGGTATCATTTTTATCGGTAGACTTGGGGGAACGCTGGGTGGGAGGAAATTTGTGGCTCCTCTCTGATTCCAGAACTTTCTGTCACCAAAATGTGAGGATCATTTGTTTTTTTAGCCACGTTTTGAGGTTTGCAAAGGATTCTGGGTAACAGAACCAGGTCAGAGCCCCACAAGTCACCCCATCTTGGATTCCCCTAGGTCTCTAGTTTTAAAAAATGGACAGGTTTGGTAGGTTTCCCTAGGTGCCGGCTGAGCTAGAGGCCAAAATCTACAGGTAGGCACTTTGCAAAAAACACCTCTGTTTTCTTTAAAAAAATGTGATGTGTCCATGTTGCGTTTTGGGGCATTTCCTGTCGTGGGCACTAGGCCTACCCACACAAGTGAGGTATCATTTTTATCGGGAGGCTTGGGGGGACGCTGGGTGGAAGGAAATTTGTGGCTCCTCTCAGATTCCAGAACTTTCTGTCACCGAAATGTGAGGAAAATATGTTTTTTTAGCGAAATTTTGAGGTTTGCAAAGGATTCTGGGTAACAGAACCTGGTCAGAGCCCCACAAGTCACCCCATCTTGGATTCCCCTAGGTCTCTAGTTTTCAAAAATGCACAGGTTTGGTAGTTTTCCCTAGGTGCCGGCTGAGCTAGAGGCCAAAATCTACAGGTAGGCACTTTGCAAAAAACACCTTTGTTTTCTTTAAAAAAATGTGATGTGTCCACGTTGCGTTTTGGGGCATTTCCTGTCGCGGGCGCTAGGCCTACCCACACAAGTGAGGTATCATTTTTATCGGAAGACTTGGGGGAACACTGGTTGGAAGGAAATTTGTGGCTCCTCTCTGATTCCAGAACTTTCTGTAACCAAAATGTGAGGAAAATGTGTTTTTTTAGCCAAGTTTTGAGGTTTGCAAAGGATTCTGGGTAACAGAACCTGGTCAGAGCCCCACAAGTCACCCCATCTTGGATTCCCCTAGGTCTCTAGTTTTAAAAAATGCACAGGTTTGGTAGGTTTCCCTAGGTGCCGGCTGAGCTAGAGGCCAAAATCTACAGGTAGGCACTTTGCAAAAAACACCTTTGTTTTCTTTAAAAAAATGTGATGTGTCAACGTTGCGTTTTGGGGCATTTCCTGTCGCGGGCGCTAGGCCTACCCACACAAGTGAGGTATCATTTTTATCGGGAGACTTGGGGGAACACTGGGTGGAAGGAAATTTGTGGCTCCTCTCTGATTCTAGAACTTTCTGTCACCACAATTTGAGGAAAATGTGTTTTTTTAGCCAAGTTTTGAGGTTTGCAAAGGATTCTGGGTAACAGAACCTGGTCAGAGCCCCACAAGTCACCCCATCTTGGATTCCCCTAGGTCTCTAGTTTTCAAAAATGCACAGGTTTGGTAGGTTTCCCTAGGTGCCGGCTGAGCTAGAGGCCAAAATCTACAGGTAGGCACTTTGCAAAAAACACCTTTGTTTTCTTTAAAAAAATGTGATGTGTCCACGTTGCGTTTTGGGGCATTTCCTGTCGCGGGCGCTAGGCCTACCCACACAAGTGAGGTATCATTTTTATCGGAAGACTTGGGGGAACACTGGGTGGAAGGAAATTTGTGGCTCCTCTCTGATTCCAGAACTTTCTGTCACCAAAATTTGAGGAAAATGTGTTTTTTTAGCCAAATTATGAGGTTTGCAAAGGATTCTGGGTAACAGAACCTGGTCAGAGCCCCACAAGTCACCCCATCTTGGATTCCCCTAGGTCTCTAGTTTTCAAAAATGCACAGGTTTGGTAGGTTTCCCTAGGTGCCGGCTGAGCTAGAGGCTAAAATCTACAGGTAAGCAGTTTGCAAAAAACACCTCTGTTTTCTTTTAAAAAATGTGATGTGTCCACGTTGCGTTTTGGGGCATTTCCTGTCGCGGGCGCTAGGCCTACCCACACAAGTGAGGTATCATTTTTATCGGAAGACTTGGGGGAACGCTGGGTGGAAGGAAATTTGTGGCTCCTCTCTGATTCCAGAACTTTCTGTAACCAAAATGTGAGGAAAATTTGTTTTTTTAGCCAAGTTTTGAGGTTTGCAAAGGATTCTGGGTAACGGAACCTGGTCAGAGCCCCACAAGTCACCCCATCTTGGATTCCCCTAGGTCTCTAGTTTTCAAAAATGTACAGGTTTGGTAGGTTTTCCTAGGTGCCGGATGAGCTAGAGGCCAAAATCTACAGGTAGGCACTTTGCAAAAAACACCTTTGTTTTCTTTCAAAAAATGTGACGTGTCCACGTTGCGTTTTGGGGCATTTCCTGTCGCGGGCGCTAGGCCTACCCACACAAGTGAGGTATCATTTTTATAGGGATTCTTGGGGGAACGCTGGGTGGAAGGAAATTTGTGGCTCCTCTCTGATTCCAGAACTTTCTGTCACCAAAATGTGAGGAAATGTTTTTTTTCTAGCCAAATTTTGAGGTTTGCAAAGGATTCTGGGTAACAGAACCTGGTCAGAGCCCCACAAGTCACCCCATCTTGGATTCCCCTAGGTCTCTAGTTTTAAAAAATGCACAGGTTTGGTAGGTTTCCCTAGGTGCCGGCTGAGCTAGAGGCCAAAATCTACAGGTAGGCAATTTGCAAAAAACACCTTTGTTTTCTTAAAAAAAAATGTGATGTGTCGACGTTGCGTTTTGGGGCATTTCCTGTCGCGGGCGCTAGGCCTACCCACACAAGTGAGGTATCATTTTTATCGGGAGACTTGGGGGAACACTGGGTGGAAGGAAGTTTGTGGCTCCTCTCTGATTCCAGAACTTTCTGTCACCAAAATGTGAGGAAAATTTGTTTTTTTAGCCAAGTTTTGAGGTTTGCAAAGGATTCTGGGTAACAGAACCTGGTCAGAGCCCCACAAGTCACCCCATCTTGGATTCCCCTAGGTCTCTAGTTTTCAAAAATGCACAGGTTTGGTAGGTTTCCCTAGGTGCCGGCTGAGCTAGAGGCCAAAATCTACAGGTAAGCACTTTGCAAAAAACACCTCTGTTTTCTTTCAAAAAATGTGATGTGTCCACGTTGCGTTTTGGGGCATTTCCTGTCGCAGGCGCTAGGCCTACCCACACAAGTGAGGTATCATTTTTATCGGGAGACTTGGGGGAACGCTGGGTGGGAGGAAATTTGTGGCTCCTCTCTGATTCCAGAACTTTCTGTCACCAAAATGTGAGGAACATTTTTTTTTTTAGCCACGTTTTGAGGTTTGCAAAGGATTCTGGGTAACAGAACCTGGTCAGAGCCCCACAAGTCACCCCATCTTGGATTCCCCTAGGTCTCTAGTTTAAAAAAATGGACAGGTTTGGTAGGTTTCCCTAGGTGCCGGCTGAGCTAGACGCCAAAATCTACAGGTAGGCACTTTGCAAAAAACACCTCTGTTTTCTTTAAAAAAATGTGATGTGTCCACGTTGCGTTTGGGGCATTTCCTGTCGTGGGTACTAGGCCTACCCACACAAGTGAGGTATCATTTTT
This sequence comes from Pleurodeles waltl, assembly GCF_031143425.1. Classification (NCBI taxonomy): domain Eukaryota; kingdom Metazoa; phylum Chordata; class Amphibia; order Caudata; family Salamandridae; genus Pleurodeles; species Pleurodeles waltl. The sequence continues at coordinate 544,706,426 of NC_090437.1, forward strand.
ATCGGGAGACTTGGGGGGACGCTGGGTGGAAGGAAATTTGTGGCTCCTCTCAGATTCCAGAACTTTCTGTCACCGAAATATGAGGAAAATATGTTTTTTTAGCGAAATTTTGAGGTTTGCAAAGGATTCTGGGTAACAGAACCTGGTCAGAGCCCCACAAGTCACCCCATCTTGGATTCCCCTAGGTCTCTAGTTTTCAAAAATGCACAGGTTTGGTAGGTTTCCCTAGGTGCCGGCTGAGCTAGAGGCCAAAATCTACAGGTAGGCACTTTGCAAAAAACACCTTTGTTTTCTTTAAAAAAATGTGATGTGTCCACGTTGCGTTTTGGGGCATTTCCTGTCGCGGGCGCTAGGCCTACCCACACAAGTGAGGTATCATTTTTATCGGGAGACTTGGGGGAACGCTGGGTGGGAGGAAATTTGTGGCTCCTCTCTGATTCCAGAACTTTCTGTCACCGAAATGTGAGGAAAATATGTTTTTTTAGCGAAATTTTGAGGTTTGCAAAGGATTCTGGGTAACAGAACCTGGTCAGAGCCCCACAAGTCACCCCATCTTGGATTCCCCTAGGTCTCTAGTTTTCAAAAATGCACAGGTTTGGTAGGTTTCCCTAGGTGCCGGCTGAGCTAGAGGCCAAAATCTACAGGTAAGCACTTTGCAAAAAACACCTCTGTTTTCTTTCAAAAAATGTGATGTGTCCACGTTGCGTTTTGGGGCATTTCCTGTCGCAGGCGCTAGGCCTACCCACACAAGTGAGGTATCATTTTTATCGGGAGACTTGGGGGAACGCTGGGTGGGAGGAAATTTGTGGCTCCTCTCTGATTCCAGAACTTTCTGTCACCAAAATGTGAGGAACATTTTTTTTTTTAGCCACGTTTTGAGGTTTGCAAAGGATTCTGGGTAACAGAACCTGGTCAGAGCCCCACAAGTCACCCCATCTTGGATTCCCCTAGGTCTCTAGTTTAAAAAAATGGACAGGTTTGGTAGGTTTCCCTAGGTGCCGGCTGAGCTAGAGGCCAAAATCTACAGGTAAGCACTTTGCAAAAAACACCTTTGTTTTCTTTAAAAAAATGTGATGTGTCCACGTTGCGTTTTGGGGCATTTCCTGTCGCGGGCGCTAGGCCTACCCACACAAGTGAGGTATCATTTTTATCGGAAGACTTGGGGGAACACTGGGTGGAAGGAAATTTGTGGCTCCTCTCTGATTCCAGAACTTTCTGTCACCAAAATTTGAGGAAAATGTGTTTTTTTAGCCAAATTATGAGATTTGCAAAGGATTCTGGGTAACAGAACCTGGTCAGAGCCCCACAAGTCACCCCATCTTGGATTCCCCTAGGTCTCTAGTTTTCAAAAATGCACAGGTTTGGTAGGTTTCCCTAGGTGCCGGCTGAGCTAGAGGCTAAAATCTACAGGTAAGCACTTTGCAAAAAACACCTCTGTTTTCTTTTAAAAAATGTGATGTGTCCACGTTGCGTTTTGGGGCATTTCCTGTCACGGGCGCTAGGCCTACCCACACAAGTGAGGTACCATTTTTATCGGGAGACTTGGGGGAACGCTGGGTGGAAGGAAATTTGTGGCTCCTCTCTGATTCCAGAACTTTCTGTAACCAAAATGTGAGGAAAATTTGTTTTTTTAGCCAAGTTTTGAGGTTTGCAAAGGATTCTGGGTAACAGAACCTGGTCAGAGCCCCACAGGTCACCCCATCTTGGATTCCCCTAGGTCTCTAGTTTTCAAAAATGTACAGGTTTGGTAGGTTTTCCTAGGTGCCGGCTGAGCTAGAGGCCAAAATCTACAGGTAGGCACTTTGCAAAAAACACCTTTGTTTTCTTTCAAAAAATGTGATGTGTCCACGTTGCGTTTTGGGGCATTTCCTGTCGCGGGCGCTAGGCCTACCCCCACAAGTGAGGTATCATTTTTATAGGGATTCTTGGGGAAACGCTGGGTGGAAGGAAATTTGTGGCTCCTCTCTGATTCCAGAACTTTCTGTCACCAGAATGTGAGGAAAAGTTTTTTTTCTAGCAAAATTTTGAGGTTTGCAAAGGATTCTGGGTAACAGAACCTGGTCAGAGCCCCACAAGTCACCCCATCTTGGATTCCCCTAGGTCTCTAGTTTTAAAAAATGCACAGGTTTGGTAGGTTTCCCTAGGTGCCGGCTGAGCTAGAGGCCAAGATCTACAGGTAGGCACTTTGCAAAAAACACCTTTGTTTTCTTTAAAAAAATGTGATGTGTCCACGTTGCGTTTTGAGGCATTTCCTGTCGCGGGCGCTAGGCATACCCACACAAGTGAGGTATCATTTTTATCGGGAGACTTGGGGGAACACTGGGTGGAAGGAAATTTGTGGCTCCTCTCTGATTCCAGAACTTTCTCTCACCACAATTTGAGGAAAATGTGTTTTTTTAGCCAAGTTTTGAGGTTTGCAAAGGATTCTGGGTAACAGAACCTGGTCAGAGCCCCACAAGTCACCCCATCTTGGATTCCCCTAGGTCTCTAGTTTAAAAAAATGCACAGGTTTGGTAGGTTTCCCTAGGTGCCGGCTGAGCTAGAGGCCAAAATCTACAGGTAGGCACTTTGCAAAAAACACCTTTGTTTTCTTTAAAAAAAAGTGATGTGTCGACGTTGCGTTTTGGGGCATTTCCTGTCGCGGGCGCTAGGCCTACCCACACAAGTGAGGTATCATTTTTATCGGGAGACTTGGGGGAACACTGGGTGGAAGGAAATTTGTGGCTCCTCTCTGATTCCAGAACTTTCTGTCACCACAATTTGAGGAAAATGTGTTTTTTTAGCCAAGTTTTGAGGTTTGCAAAGGATTCTGGGTAACAGAACCTGGTCAGAGCCCCACAAGTCACCCCATCTTGGATTCCCCTAGGTCTCTAGTTTTAAAAAATGGACAGGTTTGGTAGGTTTCCCTAGGTGCCGGCTGAGCTAGAGGCCAAAATCTACAGGTAGGCACTTTGCAAAAAACACCTTTGTTTTCTTTCAAAAAATGTGATGTGTCCACGTTGCGTTTTGGGGCATTTCCTGTCGTGGGCGCTAGGCCTACCCACACAAGTGAGGTATCATTTTTATCGGGAGACTTGGGGGAACACTGGGTGGAAGGAAATTTGTGGCTCCTCTCTGATTCCAGAACTTTCTGTCACCAAAATTTGAGGAAAAATGTGGTTTTTTTGCCAAATTATGAGGTTTGCAAAGGATTCTGGGTAACAGAACCTGGTCAGAGCCCCACAAGTCACCCCATCTTGGATTCCCCTAGGTCTCTAGTTTTAAAAAATGGACAGGTTTGGTAGGTTTCCCTAGGTGCCGGCTGAGCTAGAGGCTAAAATCTACAGGTAAGCAGTTTGCAAAAAACACCTCTGTTTTCTTTTAAAAAATGTGATGTGTCCACGTTGCATTTTGGGGCATTTCCTGTCGCGGGCGCTAGGCCTACCCACACAAGTGAGGTACCATTTTTATCGGGAGACTTGGAGGAACACTGGGTGGAAGGAAATTTTTGGCTCCTCTCTGATTCCAGAACTTTCTGTCACCAAAATGTGAGGAACATTTGTTTTTTTAGCCACGTTTTGAGGTTTGCAAAGGATTCTGGGTAACAGAACCAGGTCAGAGCCCCACAAGTCACCCCATCTTGGATTCCCCTAGGTCTCTAGTTTTAAAAAATGGACAGGTTTGGTAGGTTTCCCTAGGTGCCGGCTGAGCTAGTGGCCAAAATCTACAGGTATGCACTTTGCAAAAAACACCTTTGTTTTCTTTAAAAAAATGTGATGAGTCCACGTTGCGTTTTGGGGCATTTCCTGTCGCGGGCGCTAGGCCTACCCCCACAAGTGAGGTATCATTTTTATAGGGATTCTTGGGGGAACGCTGGGTGGAAGGAAATTTGTGGCTCCTCTCTGATTCCAGAACTTTCTGTCACCAGAATGTGAGGAAATGTTTTTTTTCTAGCCAAATTTTGAGGTTTGCAAAGGATTCTGGGTAACAGAACCTGGTCAGAGCCCCACAAGTCACCCCATCTTGGATTCCCCTAGGTCTCTAGTTTAAAAAAATGCACAGGTTTGGTAGGTTTCCCTAGGTGCCGGCTGAGCTAGAGGCCAAAATCTACAGGTAGGCACTTTGCAAAAAACACCTTTGTTTTCTTTCAAAAAATGTGATGTGTCCACGTTGCGTTTTGGGGCATTTCCTGTCGTGGGCGCTAGGCCTACCCACACAAGTGAGGTATCATTTTTATCGGGAGACTTGGGGGAACACTGGGTGGAAGGAAATTTGTGGCTCCTCTCAGATTCCAGAACTTTCAGTCACCAAAATTTGAGAAAAATGTGTTTTTTTAGCCAAATTATGAGGTTTGCAAAGGATTCTGGGTAACAGAACCTGGTCAGAGCCCCACAAGTCACCCCATCTTGGATTCCCCTAGGTCTCTAGTTTTCAAAAATGCACAGGTTTGGTAGGTTTCCCTAGGTGCCGGCTGAGCTAGAGGCTAAAATCTACAGGTAAGCAGTTTGCAAAAAACACCTCTGTTTTCTTTTAAAAAATGTGATGTGTCCACGTTGCGTTTTGGGGCATTTCATGTCGCGGGCGCTAGGCCTACCCACACAAGTGAGGTACCATTTTTATCGGGAGACTTGGGGGAACACTGGGTGGAAGGAAATTTGTGGCTCCTCTGATTCCAGAACTTTCTGTCACCACAATTTGAGGAAAATGTGTTTTTTTAGCCAAATTATGAGGTTTGCAAAGGATTCTGGGTAACAGAACCTGGTCAGAGCCCCACAAGTCACCCCATCTTGGATTCCCCTAGGTCTCTAGTTTTCAAAAATGTACAGGTTTGGTAGGTTTTCCTAGGTGCCGGCTGAGCTAGAGGCCAAAATCTACAGGTAGGCACTTTGCAAAAAACACCTTTGTTTTCTTTCAAAAAATGTGATGTGTCCACGTTGCGTTTTGGGGCATTTCCTGTCGCGGGCGCTAGGCCTACCCCCACAAGTGAGGTATCATTTTTATAGGGATTCTTGGGGAAACGCTGGGTGGAAGGAAATTTGTGGCTCCTCTCTGATTCCAGAACTTTCTGTCACCAGAATGTGAGGAAAAGTTTTTTTTCTAGCAAAATTTTGAGGTTTGCAAAGGATTCTGGGTAACAGAACCTGGTCAGAGCCCCACAAGTCACCCCATCTTGGATTCCCCTAGGTCTCTAGTTTTAAAAAATGCACAGGTTTGGTAGGTTTCCCTAGGTGCCGGCTGAGCTAGAGGCCAAAATCTACAGGTAGGCACTTTGCAAAAAACACCTTTGTTTTCTTTAAAAAAATGTGATGTGTCCACGTTGCGTTTTGAGGCATTTCCTGTCGCGGGCGCTAGGCATACCCACACAAGTGAGGTATCATTTTTATCGGGAGACTTGGGGGAACACTGGGTGGAAGGAAATTTGTGGCTCCTCTCTGATTCCAGAACTTTCTCTCACCACAATTTGAGGAAAATGTGTTTTTTTAGCCAAGTTTTGAGGTTTGCAAAGGATTCTGGGTAACAGAACCTGGTCAGAGCCCCACAAGTCACCCCATCTTGGATTCCCCTAGGTCTCTAGTTTAAAAAAATGCACAGGTTTGGTAGGTTTCCCTTGGTGCCGGCTGAGCTAGAGGCCAAAATCTACAGGTAGGCACTTTGCAAAAAACACCTTTGTTTTCTTTAAAAAAAAGTGATGTGTCGACGTTGCGTTTTGGGGCATTTCCTGTCGCGGGCGCTAGGCCTACCCACACAAGTGAGGTATCATTTTTATCGGGAGACTTGGGGGAACACTGGGTGGAAGGAAATTTGTGGCTCCTCTCTGATTCCAGAACTTTCTGTCACCACAATTTGAGGAAAATGTGTTTTTTTAGCCAAGTTTTGAGGTTTGCAAAGGATTCTGGGTAACAGAACCTGGTCAGAGCCCCACAAGTCACCCCATCTTGGATTCCCCTAGGTCTCTAGTTTTAAAAAATGGACAGGTTTGGTAGGTTTCCCTAGGTGCCGGCTGAGCTAGAGGCCAAAATCTACAGGTAGGCACTTTGCAAAAAACACCTTTGTTTTCTTTCAAAAAATGTGATGTGTCCACGTTGCGTTTTGGGGCATTTCCTGTCGTGGGCGCTAGGCCTACCCACACAAGTGAGGTATCATTTTTATCGGGAGACTTGGGGGAACACTGGGTGGAAGGAAATTTGTGGCTCCTCTCTGATTCCAGAACTTTCTGTCACCAAAATTTGAGGAAAAATGTGGTTTTTTTGCCAAATTATGAGGTTTGCAAAGGATTCTGGGTAACAGAACCTGGTCAGAGCCCCACAAGTCACCCCATCTTGGATTCCCCTAGGTCTCTAGTTTTAAAAAATGGACAGGTTTGGTAGGTTTCCCTAGGTGCCGGCTGAGCTAGAGGCTAAAATCTACAGGTAAGCAGTTTGCAAAAAACACCTCTGTTTTCTTTTAAAAAATGTGATGTGTCCACGTTGCATTTTGGGGCATTTCCTGTCGCGGGCGCTAGGCCTACCCACACAAGTGAGGTACCATTTTTATCGGGAGACTTGGAGGAACACTGGGTGGAAGGAAATTTTTGGCTCCTCTCTGATTCCAGAACTTTCTGTCACCAAAATGTGAGGAACATTTGTTTTTTTAGCCACGTTTTGAGGTTTGCAAAGGATTCTGGGTAACAGAACCAGGTCAGAGCCCCACAAGTCACACCATCTTGGATTCCCCTAGGTCTCTAGTTTTAAAAAATGGACAGGTTTGGTAGGTTTCCCTAGGTGCCGGCTGAGCTAGTGGCCAAAATCTACAGGTAGGCACTTTGCAAAAAACACCTTTGTTTTCTTTAAAAAAATGTGATGTGTCCACGTTGCGTTTTGGGGCATTTCCTGTCGCGGGCGCTAGGCCTACCCCCACAAGTGAGGTATCATTTTTATAGGGATTCTTGGGGGAACGCTGGGTGGAAGGAAATTTGTGGCTCCTCTCTGATTCCAGAACTTTCTGTCACCAGAATGTGAGGAAATGTTTTTTTTCTAGCCAAATTTTGAGGTTTGCAAAGGATTCTGGGTAACAGAACCTGGTCAGAGCCCCACAAGTCACCCCATCTTGGATTCCCCTAGGTCTCTAGTTTAAAAAAATGCACAGGTTTGGTAGGTTTCCCTAGGTGCCGGCTGAGCTAGAGGCCAAAATCTACAGGTAGGCACTTTGCAAAAAACACCTTTGTTTTCTTTAAAAAAATGTGATGTGTCCACGTTGCGTTTTGGGGCATTTCCTGTCGTGGGCGCTAGGCCTACCCACACAAGTGAGGTATCATTTTTATCGGGAGACTTGGGGGAACACTGGGTGGAAGGAAATTTGTGGCTCCTCTCAGATTCCAGAACTTTCAGTCACCAAAATTTGAGAAAAATGTGTTTTTTTAGCCAAATTATGAGGTTTGCAAAGGATTCTGGGTAACAGAACCTGGTCAGAGCCCCACAAGTCACCCCATCTTGGATTCCCCTAGGTCTCTAGTTTTCAAAAATGCACAGGTTTGGTAGGTTTCCCTAGGTGCCGGCTGAGCTAGAGGCTAAAATCTACAGGTAAGCAGTTTGCAAAAAACACCTCTGTTTTCTTTTAAAAAATGTGATGTGTCCACGTTGCGTTTTGGGGCATTTCCTGTCGCGGGCGCTAGGCCTACCCACACAAGTGAGGTACCATTTTTATCGGGAGACTTGGGGGAACACTGGGTGGAAGGAAATTTGTGGCTCCTCTGATTCCAGAACTTTCTGTCACCACAATTTGAGGAAAATGTGTTTTTTTAGCCAAATTATGAGGTTTGCAAAGGATTCTGGGTAACAGAACCTGGTCAGAGCCCCACAAGTCACCCCATCTTGGATTCCCCTAGGTCTCTAGTTTTCAAAAATGCACAGGTTTGGTAGGTTTCCCTAGGTGCCGGCTGAGCTAGAGGCCAAAATCTACAGGTAGGCACTTTGCAAAAAACACCTCTGTTTTCTTTAAAAAAATGTGATGTGTCCACGTTGCGTTTTGGGGCATTTCCTGTCGTGGGCACTAGGCCTACCCACACAAGTGAGGTATCATTTTTATCGGGAGACTTGGGGGGACGCTGGGTGGAAGGAAATTCGTGGCTCCTCTCAGACACCAGAACTTTCTGTCACCGAAATGTGAGGAAAATATGTTTTTTTAGTGAAATTTTGAGGTTTGCAAAGGATTCTGGGTAACAGAACCTGGTCAGAGCCCCACAAGTCACCCCATCTTGGATTCCCCTAGGTCTCTAGTTTTAAAAAATGCACAGGTTTGGTAGGTTTCCCTAGGTGCCGGCTGAGCTAGAGGCCAAAATCTACAGGTAGGCACTTTGCAAAAAACACCTTTGTTTTCTTTAAAAAAAAGTGATGTGTCGACGTTGCGTTTTGGGGCATTTCCTGTCGCGGGCGCTAGGCCTACCCCCACAAGTGAGGTATCATTTTTATCGTGAGACTTGGGGGAACACTGGGTGGAAGGAAATTTGTGGCTCCTCTCTGATTCCAGAACTTTCTGTCACCACAATTTGAGGAAAATGTGTTTTTTTAGCCAAGTTTTGAGGTTTGCAAAGGATTCTGGGTAACAGAACCTGGTCAGTGCCCCACAAGTCACCCCATCTTGGATTCCCCTAGGTCTCTAGTTTTAAAAAATGGACAGGTTTGGTAGGTTTCCCTAGGTGCCGGCTGAGCTAGAGGCCAAAATCTACAGGTAGGCACTTTGCAAAAAACACCTTTGTTTTCTTTAAAAAAATGTGATGTGTCCACGTTGCGTTTTGGGTCATTTCCTGTCGTGGGCGCTAGGCCTACCCACACAAGTGAGGTATCATTTTTATCGGGAGACTTGGGGGAACACTGGGTGGAAGGAAATTTGTGGCTCCTCTCTGATTCCAGAACTTTCCGTCACCAAAATTGGAGGAAAATGTGGTTTTTTTGCCAAATTATGAGGTTTGCAAAGGATTCTGGGTAACAGAACCTGGTCAGAGCCCCACAAGTCACCCCATCTTGGATTCCCCTAGGTCTCTAGTTTTAAAAAATGGACAGGTTTGGTAGGTTTCCCTAGGTGCCGGCTGAGCTAGAGGCTAAAATCTACAGGTAAGCAGTTTGCAAAAAACACCTCTGTTTTCTTTTAAAAAATGTGATGTGTCCACGTTGCATTTTGGGGCATTTCCTGTTGCGGGCGCTAGTTCTACCCACACAAGTGAGGTACCATTTTTATCGGGAGACTTGGAGGAACACTGGGTGGAAGGAAATTTTTGGCTCCTATCTGATTCCAGAACTTTCTGTCACCAAAATGTGAGGAACATTTGTTTTTTTAGCCACGTTTTGAGGTTTGCAAAGGATTCTGGGTAACAGAACCAGGTCAGAGCCCCACAAGTCACACCATCTTGGATTCCCCTAGGTCTCTAGTTTTAAAAAATGGACAGGTTTGGTAGGTTTCCCTAGGTGCCGGCTGAGCTAGTGGCCAAAATCTACAGGTAGGCACTTTGCAAAAAACACCTTTGTTTTCTTTAAAAAAATGTGATGTGTCCACGTTGCGTTTTGGGGCATTTCCTGTCGCGGGCGCTAGGCCTACCCACACAAGTGAGGTATCATTTTTATAGGGATTCTTGGGGGAACGCTGGGTGGAAGGAAATTTGTGGCTCCTCTCTGATTCCAGAACTTTCTGTCACCAGAATGTGAGGAAATTTTTTTTTCTAGCCAAATTTTGAGGTTTGCAAAGGATTCTGGGTAACAGAACCTGGTCAGAGCCCCACAAGTCACCCCATCTTGGATTCCCCTAGGTCTCTAGTTTAAAAAAATGCACAGGTTTGGTAGGTTTCCCTAGGTGCCGGCTGAGCTAGAGGCCAAAATCTACAGGTAGGCACTTTGCAAAAAACACCTTTGTTTTCTTTCAAAAAATGTGATGTGTCCACGTTGCGTTTTGGGGCATTTCCTGTCGTGGGCGCTAGGCCTACCCACACAAGTGAGGTATCATTTTTATCGGGAGACTTGGGGGAACACTGGGTGGAAGGAAATTTGTGGCTCCTCTCTGATTCCAGAACTTTCAGTCACCAAAATTTGAGGAAAATGTGTTTTTTTAGCCAAATTATGAGGTTTGCAAAGGATTCTGGGTAACAGAACCTGGTCAGAGCCCCACAAGTCACCCCATCTTGGATTCCCCTAGGTCTCTAGTTTTCAAAAATGCACAGGTTTGGTAGGTTTCCCTAGGTGCCGGCTGAGCTAGAGGCTAAAATCTACAGGTAAGCAGTTTGCAAAAAACACCTCTGTTTTCTTTTAAAAAATGTGATGTGTCCACGTTGCGTTTTGGGGCATTTCCTGTCGCGGGCGCTAGGCCTACCCACACAAGTGAGGTACCATTTTTATCGGGAGACTTGGGGGAACACTGGGTGGAAGGAAATTTGTGGCTCCTCTCTGATTCCAGAACTTTCTGTCACCACAATTTGAGGAAAATGTGTTTTTTTAGCCAAATTATGAGGTTTGCAAAGGATTCTGGGTAACAGAACCTGGTCAGAGCCCCACAAGTCACCCCATCTTGGATTCCCCTAGGTCTCTAGTTTTCAAAAATGCACAGGTTTGGTAGGTTTCCCTAGGTGCCGGCTGAGCTAGAGGCCAAAATCTACAGGTAAGCACTTTGCAAAAAACACCTCTGTTTTCTTTCAAAAAATGTGATGTGTCCACGTTGCGTTTTGGGGCATTTCCTGTCGCAGGCGCTAGGCCTACCCACACAAGTGAGGTATCATTTTTATCGGGAGACTTGGGGGAACGCTGGGTGGGAGGAAATTTGTGGCTCCTCTCTGATTCCAGAACTTTCTGTCACCAAAATGTGAGGAACATTTTTTTTTTTAGCCACGTTTTGAGGTTTGCAAAGGATTCTGGGTAACAGAACCTGGTCAGAGCCCCACAAGTCACCCCATCTTGGATTCCCCTAGGTCTCTAGTTTAAAAAAATGGACAGGTTTGGTAGGTTTCCCTAGGTGCCGGCTGAGCTAGACGCCAAAATCTACAGGTAGGCACTTTGCAAAAAACACCTCTGTTTTCTTTAAAAAAATGTGATGTGTCCACGTTGCGTTTGGGGCATTTCCTGTCGTGGGCACTAGGCCTACCCACACAAGTGAGGTATCATTTTTATCGGGAGACTTGGGGGGACGCTGGGTGGAAGGAAATTTGTGGCTCCTCTCAGATTCCAGAACTTTCTGTCACCGAAATATGAGGAAAATATGTTTTTTTAGCGAAATTTTGAGGTTTGCAAAGGATTCTGGGTAACAGAACCTGGTCAGAGCCCCACAAGTCACCCCATCTTGGATTCCCCTAGGTCTCTAGTTTTCAAAAATGCACAGGTTTGGTAGGTTTCCCTAGGTGCCGGCTGAGCTAGAGGCCAAAATCTACAGGTAAGCACTTTGCAAAAAACACCTCTGTTTTCTTTCAAAAAATGTGATGTGTCCACGTTGCGTTTTGGGGCATTTCCTGTCGCAGGCGCTAGGCCTACCCACACAAGTGAGGTATCATTTTTATCGGGAGACTTGGGGGAACGCTGGGTGGGAGGAAATTTGTGGCTCCTCTCTGATTCCAGAACTTTCTGTCACCAAAATGTGAGGAACATTTTTTTTTTTAGCCACGTTTTGAGGTTTGCAAAGGATTCTGGGTAACAGAACCTGGTCAGAGCCCCACAAGTCACCCCATCTTGGATTCCCCTAGGTCTCTAGTTTAAAAAAATGGACAGGTTTGGTAGGTTTCCCTAGGTGCCGGCTGAGCTAGACGCCAAAATCTACAGGTAGGCACTTTGCAAAAAACACCTCTGTTTTCTTTAAAAAAATGTGATGTGTCCACGTTGCGTTTGGGGCATTTCCTGTCGTGGGCACTAGGCCTACCCACACAAGTGAGGTATCATTTTTATCGGGAGACTTGGGGGGACGCTGGGTGGAAGGAAATTTGTGGCTCCTCTCAGATTCCAGAACTTTCTGTCACCGAAATATGAGGAAAATATGTTTTTTTAGCGAAATTTTGAGGTTTGCAAAGGATTCTGGGTAACAGAACCTGGTCAGAGCCCCACAAGTCACCCCATCTTGGATTCCCCTAGGTCTCTAGTTTTCAAAAATGCACAGGTTTGGTAGGTTTCCCTAGGTGCCGGCTGAGCTAGAGGCCAAAATCTACAGGTAAGCACTTTGCAAAAAACACCTTTGTTTTCTTTAAAAAAATGTGATGTGTCCACGTTGCGTTTTGGGGCATTTCCTGTCGCGGGCGCTAGGCCTACCCACACAAGTGAGGTATCATTTTTATCGGAAGACTTGGGGGAACACTGGGTGGAAGGAAATTTGTGGCTCCTCTCTGATTCCAGAACTTTCTGTCACCAAAATTTGAGGAAAATGTGTTTTTTTAGCCAAATTATGAGATTTGCAAAGGATTCTGGGTAACAGAACCTGGTCAGAGCCCCACAAGTCACCCCATCTTGGATTCCCCTAGGTCTCTAGTTTTCAAAAATGCACAGGTTTGGTAGGTTTCCCTAGGTGCCGGCTGAGCTAGAGGCTAAAATCTACAGGTAAGCACTTTGCAAAAAACACCTCTGTTTTCTTTTAAAAAATGTGATGTGTCCACGTTGCGTTTTGGGGCATTTCCTGTCGCGGGCGCTAGGCCTACCCACACAAGTGAGGTACCATTTTTATCGGGAGACTTGGGGGAACGCTGGGTGGAAGGAAATTTGTGGCTCCTCTCTGATTCCAGAACTTTCTGTAACCAAAATGTGAGGAAAATTTGTTTTTTTAGCCAAGTTTTGAGGTTTGCAAAGGATTCTGGGTAACAGAACCTGGTCAGAGCCCCACAGGTCACCCCATCTTGGATTCCCCTAGGTCTCTAGTTTTCAAAAATGTACAGGTTTGGTAGGTTTTCCTAGGTGCCGGCTGAGCTAGAGGCCAAAATCTACAGGTAGGCACTTTGCAAAAAACACCTTTGTTTTCTTTCAAAAAATGTGATGTGTCCACGTTGCGTTTTGGGGCATTTCCTGTCGCGGGCGCTAGGCCTACCCCCACAAGTGAGGTATCATTTTTATAGGGATTCTTGGGGAAACGCTGGGTGGAAGGAAATTTGTGGCTCCTCTCTGATTCCAGAACTTTCTGTCACCAGAATGTGAGGAAAAGTTTTTTTTCTAGCAAAATTTTGAGGTTTGCAAAGGATTCTGGGTAACAGAACCTGGTCAGAGCCCCACAAGTCACCCCATCTTGGATTCCCCTAGGTCTCTAGTTTTAAAAAATGCACAGGTTTGGTAGGTTTCCCTAGGTGCCGGCTGAGCTAGAGGCCAAAATCTACAGGTAGGCACTTTGCAAAAAACACCTTTGTTTTCTTTAAAAAAATGTGATGTGTCCACGTTGCGTTTTGAGGCATTTCCTGTCGCGGGCGCTAGGCATACCCACACAAGTGAGGTATCATTTTTATAGGGATTCTTGGGGAAACGCTGGGTGGAAGGAAATTTGTGGCTCCTCTCTGATTCCAGAACTTTCTGTCACCAGAATGTGAGGAAAAGTTTTTTTTCTAGCAAAATTTTGAGGTTTGCAAAGGATTCTGGGTAACAGAACCTGGTCAGAGCCCCACAAGTCACCCCATCTTGGATTCCCCTAGGTCTCTAGTTTTAAAAAATGCACAGGTTTGGTAGGTTTCCCTAGGTGCCGGCTGAGCTAGAGGCCAAAATCTACAGGTAGGCACTTTGCAAAAAACACCTTTGTTTTCTTTAAAAAAATGTGATGTGTCCACGTTGCGTTTTGAGGCATTTCCTGTCGCGGGCGCTAGGCATACCCACACAAGTGAGGTATCATTTTTATCGGGAGACTTGGGGGAACACTGGGTGGAAGGAAATTTGTGGCTCCTCTCTGATTCCAGAACTTTCTCTCACCACAATTTGAGGAAAATGTGTTTTTTTAGCCAAGTTTTGAGGTTTGCAAAGGATTCTGGGTAACAGAACCTGGTCAGAGCCCCACAAGTCACCCCATCTTGGATTCCCCTAGGTCTCTAGTTTAAAAAAATGCACAGGTTTGGTAGGTTTCCCTAGGTGCCGGCTGAGCTAGAGGCCAAAATCTACAGGTAGGCACTTTGCAAAAAACACCTTTGTTTTCTTTAAAAAAAAGTGATGTGTCGACGTTGCGTTTTGGGGCATTTCCTGTCGCGGGCGCTAGGCCTACCCACACAAGTGAGGTATCATTTTTATCGGGAGACTTGGGGGAACACTGGGTGGAAGGAAATTTGTGGCTCCTCTCTGATTCCAGAACTTTCTGTCACCACAATTTGAGGAAAATGTGTTTTTTTAGCCAAGTTTTGAGGTTTGCAAAGGATTCTGGGTAACAGAACCTGGTCAGAGCCCCACAAGTCACCCCATCTTGGATTCCCCTAGGTCTCTAGTTTTAAAAAATGGACAGGTTTGGTAGGTTTCCCTAGGTGCCGGCTGAGCTAGAGGCCAAAATCTACAGGTAGGCACTTTGCAAAAAACACCTTTGTTTTCTTTCAAAAAATGTGATGTGTCCACGTTGCGTTTTGGGGCATTTCCTGTCGTGGGCGCTAGGCCTACCCACACAAGTGAGGTATCATTTTTATCGGGAGACTTGGGGGAACACTGGGTGGAAGGAAATTTGTGGCTCCTCTCTGATTCCAGAACTTTCTGTCACCAAAATTTGAGGAAAAATGTGTTTTTTTTGCCAAATTATGAGGTTTGCAAAGGATTCTGGGTAACAGAACCTGGTCAGAGCCCCACAAGTCACCCCATCTTGGATTCCCCTAGGTCTCTAGTTTTAAAAAATGGACAGGTTTGGTAGGTTTCCCTAGGTGCCGGCTGAGCTAGAGGCTAAAATCTACAGGTAAGCAGTTTGCAAAAAACACCTCTGTTTTCTTTTAAAAAATGTGATGTGTCCACGTTGCATTTTGGGGCATTTCCTGTCGCGGGCGCTAGGCCTACCCACACAAGTGAGGTACCATTTTTATCGGGAGACTTGGAGGAACACTGGGTGGAAGGAAATTTTTGGCTCCTCTCTGATTCCAGAACTTTCTGTCACCAAAATGTGAGGAACATTTGTTTTTTTAGCCACGTTTTGAGGTTTGCAAAGGATTCTGGGTAACAGAACCAGGTCAGAGCCCCACAAGTCACCCCATCTTGGATTCCCCTAGGTCTCTAGTTTTAAAAAATGGACAGGTTTGGTAGGTTTCCCTAGGTGCCGGCTGAGCTAGTGGCCAAAATCTACAGGTAGGCACTTTGCAAAAAACACCTTTGTTTTCTTTAAAAAAATGTGATGTGTCCACGTTGCGTTTTGGGGCATTTCCTGTCGCGGGCGCTAGGCCTACCC
The DNA here is from genome assembly GCF_031143425.1 of Pleurodeles waltl. Classification (NCBI taxonomy): domain Eukaryota; kingdom Metazoa; phylum Chordata; class Amphibia; order Caudata; family Salamandridae; genus Pleurodeles; species Pleurodeles waltl. Next base: position 544,721,720 of record NC_090437.1, read on the forward strand.
CCACAAGTGAGGTATCATTTTTATAGGGATTCTTGGGGGAACGCTGGGTGGAAGGAAATTTGTGGCTCCTCTCTGATTCCAGAACTTTCTGTCACCAGAATGTGAGGAAATGTTTTTTTTCTAGCCAAATTTTGAGGTTTGCAAAGGATTCTGGGTAACAGAACCTGGTCAGAGCCCCACAAGTCACCCCATCTTGGATTCCCCTAGGTCTCTAGTTTAAAAAAATGCACAGGTTTGGTAGGTTTCCCTAGGTGCCGGCTGAGCTAGAGGCCAAAATCTACAGGTAGGCACTTTGCAAAAAACACCTTTGTTTTCTTTCAAAAAATGTGATGTGTCGACGTTGCGTTTTGGGGCATTTCCTGTCGTGGGCGCTAGGCCTACCCACACAAGTGAGGTATCATTTTTATCGGGAGACTTGGGGGAACACTGGGTGGAAGGAAATTTGTGGCTCCTCTCAGATTCCAGAACTTTCAGTCACCAAAATTTGAGAAAAATGTGTTTTTTTAGCCAAATTATGAGGTTTGCAAAGGATTCTGGGTAACAGAACCTGGTCAGAGCCCCACAAGTCACCCCATCTTGGATTCCCCTAGGTCTCTAGTTTTCAAAAATGCACAGGTTTGGTAGGTTTCCCTAGGTGCCGGCTGAGCTAGAGGCTAAAATCTACAGGTAAGCAGTTTGCAAAAAACACCTCTGTTTTCTTTTAAAAAATGTGATGTGTCCACGTTGCGTTTTGGGGCATTTCCTGTCGCGGGCGCTAGGCCTACCCACACAAGTGAGGTACCATTTTTATCGGGAGACTTGGGGGAACACTGGGTGGAAGGAAATTTGTGGCTCCTCTGATTCCAGAACTTTCTGTCACCACAATTTGAGGAAAATGTGTTTTTTTAGCCAAATTATGAGGTTTGCAAAGGATTCTGGGTAACAGAACCTGGTCAGAGCCCCACAAGTCACCCCATCTTGGATTCCCCTAGGTCTCTAGTTTTCAAAAATGCACAGGTTTGGTAGGTTTCCCTAGGTGCCGGCTGAGCTAGAGTCCAAAATCTACAGGTAGGCACTTTGCAAAAAACACCTCTGTTTTCTTTAAAAAAATGTGATGTGTCCACGTTGCGTTTTGGGGCATTTCCTGTCGTGGGCACTAGGCCTACCCACACAAGTGAGGTATCATTTTTATCGGGAGACTTGGGGGGACGCTGGGTGGAAGGAAATTCGTGGCTCCTCTCAGACACCAGAACTTTCTGTCACCGAAATGTGAGGAAAATATGTTTTTTTAGTGAAATTTTGAGGTTTGCAAAGGATTCTGGGTAACAGAACCTGGTCAGAGCCCCACAAGTCACCCCATCTTGGATTCCCCTAGGTCTCTAGTTTTAAAAAATGCACAGGTTTGGTAGGTTTCCCTAGGTGCCAGCTGAGCTAGAGGCCAAAATCTACAGGTAGGCACTTTGCAAAAAACACCTTTGTTTTCTTTAAAAAAAAGTGATGTGTCGACGTTGCGTTTTGGGGCATTTCCTGTCGCGGGCGCTAGGCCTACCCACACAAGTGAGGTATCATTTTTATCGTGAGACTTGGGGGAACACTGGGTGGAAGGAAATTTGTGGCTCCTCTCTGATTCCAGAACTTTCTGTCACCACAATTTGAGGAAAATGTGTTTTTTTAGCCAAGTTTTGAGGTTTGCAAAGGATTCTGGGTAACAGAACCTGGTCAGAGCCCCACAAGTCACCCCATCTTGGATTCCCCTAGGTCTCTAGTTTTAAAAAATGGACAGGTTTGGTAGGTTTCCCTAGGTGCCGGCTGAGCTAGAGGCCAAAATCTACAGGTAGGCACTTTGCAAAAAACACCTTTGTTTTCTTTAAAAAAATGTGATGTGTCCACGTTGCGTTTTGGGGCATTTCCTGTCGTGGGCGCTAGGCCTACCCACACAAGTGAGGTATCATTTTTATCGGGAGACTTGGGGGAACACTGGGTGGAAGGAAATTTGTGGCTCCTCTCTGATTCCAGAACTTTCTGTCACCAAAATTGGAGGAAAATGTGGTTTTTTTGCCAAATTATGAGGTTTGCAAAGGATTCTGGGTAACAGAACCTGGTCAGAGCCCCACAAGTCACCCCATCTTGGATTCCCCTAGGTCTCTAGTTTTAAAAAATGGACAGGTTTGGTAGGTTTCCCTAGGTGCCGGCTGAGCTAGAGGCTAAAATCTACAGGTAAGCAGTTTGCAAAAAACACCTCTGTTTTCTTTTAAAAAATGTGATGTGTCCACGTTGCATTTTGGGGCATTTCCTGTTGCGGGCGCTAGTTCTACCCACACAAGTGAGGTACCATTTTTATCGGGAGACTTGGAGGAACACTGGGTGGAAGGAAATTTTTGGCTCCTATCTGATTCCAGAACTTTCTGTCACCAAAATGTGAGGAACATTTGTTTTTTTAGCCACGTTTTGAGGTTTGCAAAGGATTCTGGGTAACAGAACCAGGTCAGAGCCCCACAAGTCACCCCATCTTGGATTCCCCTAGGTCTCTAGTTTTAAAAAATGGACAGGTTTGGTAGGTTTCCCTAGGTGCCGGCTGAGCTAGTGGCCAAAATCTACAGGTAGGCACTTTGCAAAAAACACCTTTGTTTTCTTTAAAAAAATGTGATGTGTCCACGTTGCATTTTGGGGCATTTCCTGTCGCGGGCGCTAGGCCTACCCACACAAGTGAGGTATCATTTTTATAGGGATTCTTGGGGGAACGCTGGGTGGAAGGAAATTTGTGGCTCCTCTCTGATTCCAGAACTTTCTGTCACCAGAATGTGAGGAAATTTTTTTTTCTAGCCAAATTTTGAGGTTTGCAAAGGATTCTGGGTAACAGAACCTGGTCAGAGCCCCACAAGTCACCCCATCTTGGATTCCCCTAGGTCTCTAGTTTAAAAAAATGCACAGGTTTGGTAGGTTTCCCTAGGTGCCGGCTGAGCTAGAGGCCAAAATCTACAGGTAGGCACTTTGCAAAAAACACCTTTGTTTTCTTTCAAAAAATGTGATGTGTCCACGTTGCGTTTTGGGGCATTTCCTGTCGTGGGCGCTAGGCCTACCCACACAAGTGAGGTATCATTTTTATCGGGAGACTTGGGGGAACACTGGGTGGAAGGAAATTTGTGGCTCCTCTCTGATTCCAGAACTTTCAGTCACCAAAATTTGAGGAAAATGTGTTTTTTTAGCCAAATTATGAGGTTTGCAAAGGATTCTGGGTAACAGAACCTGGTCAGAGCCCCACAAGTCACCCCATCTTGGATTCCCCTAGGTCTCTAGTTTTCAAAAATGCACAGGTTTGGTAGGTTTCCCTAGGTGCCGGCTGAGCTAGAGGCTAAAATCTACAGGTAAGCAGTTTGCAAAAAACACCTCTGTTTTCTTTTAAAAAATGTGATGTGTCCACGTTGCGTTTTGGGGCATTTCCTGTCGCGGGCGCTAGGCCTACCCACACAAGTGAGGTACCATTTTTATCGGGAGACTTGGGGGAACACTGGGTGGAAGGAAATTTGTGGCTCCTCTCTGATTCCAGAACTTTCTGTCACCACAATTTGAGGAAAATGTGTTTTTTTAGCCAAATTATGAGGTTTGCAAAGGATTCTGGGTAACAGAACCTGGTCAGAGCCCCACAAGTCACCCCATCTTGGATTCCCCTAGGTCTCTAGTTTTCAAAAATGCACAGGTTTGGTAGGTTTCCCTAGGTGCCGGCTGAGCTAGAGGCCAAAATCTACAGGTAAGCACTTTGCAAAAAACACCTCTGTTTTCTTTAAAAAAATGTGATGTGTCCACGTTGCGTTTTGGGGCATTTCCTGTCGCAGGCGCTAGGCCTACCCACACAAGTGAGGTATCATTTTTATCGGGAGACTTGGGGGAACGCTGGGTGGGAGGAAATTTGTGGCTCCTCTCTGATTCCAGAACTTTCTGTCACCAAAATGTGAGGAACATTTGTTTTTTTAGCCACGTTTTGAGGTTTGCAAAGGATTCTGGGTAACAGAACCTGGTCAGAGCCCCACAAGTCACCCCATCTTGGATTCCCCTAGGTCTCTAGTTTTAAAAAATGGACAGGTTTGGTAGGTTTCCCTAGGTGCCGGCTGAGCTGGAGGCCAAAATCTACAGGTAGGCACTTTGCAAAAAACACCTCTGTTTTCTTTAAAAAAATGTGATGTGTCCACGTTGCGTTTTGGGGCATTTCCTGTCATGGGCACTAGGCCTACCCACACAAGTGAGGTATCATTTTTATCGGGAGACTTGGGGGGACGCTGGGTGGAAGGAAATTCGTGGCTCCTCTCAGACACCAGAACTTTCTGTCACCGAAATGTGAGGAAAATATGTTTTTTTAGCGAAATTTTGAGGTTTGCAAAGGATTCTGGGTAACAGAACCTGGTCATAGCCCCACAAGTCACCCCATCTTGGATTCCCCTAGGTCTCTAGTTTTCAAAAATGCACAGGTTTGGTAGGTTTCCCTAGGTGCCGGCTGAGCTAGAGGCCAAAATCTACAGGTAAGCACTTTGCAAAAAACACCTCTGTTTTCTTTCAAAAAATGTGATGTGTCCACGTTGCGTTTTGGGGCATTTCCTGTCGCAGGCGCTAGGCCTACCCACACAAGTGAGGTATCATTTTTATCGGGAGACTTGGGGGGACGCTGGGTGGAAGGAAATTTGTGGCTCCTCTCAGATTCCAGAACTTTCTGTCACCGAAATATGAGGAAAATATGTTTTTTTAGCGAAATTTTGAGGTTTGCAAAGGATTCTGGGTAACAGAACCTGGTCAGAGCCCCACAAGTCACCCCATCTTGGATTCCCCTAGGTCTCTAGTTTTCAAAAATGCACAGGTTTGGTAGGTTTCCCTAGGTGCCGGCTGAGCTAGAGGCTAAAATCTACAGGTAAGCACTTTGCAAAAAACACCTCTGTTTTCTTTTAAAAAATGTGATGTGTCCACGTTGCGTTTTGGGGCATTTCCTGTCGCGGGCGCTAGGCCTACCCACACAAGTGAGGTACCATTTTTATCGGGAGACTTGGGGGAACGCTGGGTGGAAGGAAATTTGTGGCTCCTCTCTGATTCCAGAACTTTCTGTAACCAAAATGTGAGGAAAATTTGTTTTTTTAGCCAAGTTTTGAGGTTTGCAAAGGATTCTGGGTAACAGAACCTGGTCAGAGCCCCACAGGTCACCCCATCTTGGATTCCCCTAGGTCTCTAGTTTTAAAAAATGTACAGGTTTGGTAGGTTTTCCTAGGTGCCGGCTGAGCTAGAGGCCAAAATCTACAGGTAGGCACTTTGCAAAAAACACCTTTGTTTTCTTTCAAAAAATGTGATGTGTCCACGTTGCGTTTTGGGGCATTTCCTGTCGCGGGCGCTAGGCCTACCCACACAAGTGAGGTATCATTTTTATAGGGATTCTTGGGGGAACGCTGGGTGGAAGGAAATTTGTGGCTCCTCTCTGATTCCAGAACTTTCTGTCACCAGAATGAGAGGAAAAGTTTTTTTTCTAGCAAAATTTTGAGGTTTGCAAAGGATTCTGGGTAACAGAACCTGGTCAGAGCCCCACAAGTCACCCCATCTTGGATTCCCCTAGGTCTCTAGTTTTAAAAAATGCACAGGTTTGGTAGGTTTCCCTAGGTGCCGGCTGAGCTAGAGGCCAAAATCTACAGGTAGGCACTTTGCAAAAAACACCTTTGTTTTCTTTAAAAAAATGTGATGTGTCCACGTTGCGTTTTGGGGCATTTCCTGTCGCGGGCGCTAGGCCTACCCACACAAGTGAGGTATCATTTTTATCGGGAGACTTGGGGGAACACTGGGTGGAAGGAAATTTGTGGCTCCTCTCTGATTCCAGAACTTTCTCTCACCACAATTTGAGGAAAATGTGTTTTTTTAGCCAAGTTTTGAGGTTTGCAAAGGATTCTGGGTAACAGAACCTGGTCAGAGCCCCACAAGTCACCCCATCTTGGATTCTCCTAGGTCTCTAGTTTAAAAAAATGCACAGGTTTGGTAGGTTTCCCTAGGTGCCGGCTGAGCTAGAGGCCAAAATCTACAGGTAGGCACTTTGCAAAAAACACCTTTGTTTTCTTTAAAAAAAAGTGATGAGTCGACGTTGTGTTTTGGGGTATTTCCTGTCGCGGGCGCTAGGCCTACCCACACAAGTGAGGTATCATTTTTATCGTGAGACTTGGGGGAACACTGGGTGGAAGGAAATTCGTGGCTCCTCTCAGACACCAGAACTTTCTGTCACCGAAATGTGAGGAACATATGTTTTTTTAGCGAAATTTTGAGGTTTGCAAAGGATTCTGGGTAACAGAACCTGGTCAGAGCCCCACAAGTCACCCCATCTTGGATTCCCCTAGGTCTCTAGTTTTCAAAAATGCACAGGTTTGGTAGGTTTCCCTAGGTGCCGGCTGAGCTAGAGGCCAAAATCTACAGGTAAGCACTTTGCAAAAAACACCTCTGTTTTCTTTCAAAAAATGTGATGTGTCCACGTTGCGTTTTGGGGCATTTCCTGTCGCAGGCGCTAGGCCTACCCACACAAGTGAGGTATCATTTTTATCGGGAGACTTGGGGGGACGCTGGGTGGAAGGAAATTTGTGGCTCCTCTCAGATTCCAGAACTTTCTGTCACCGAAATATGAGGAAAATATGTTTTTTTAGCGAAATTTTGAGGTTTGCAAAGGATTCTGGGTAACAGAACCTGGTCAGAGCCCCACAAGTCACCCCATCTTGGATTCCCCTAGGTCTCTAGTTTTCAAAAATGCACAGGTTTGGTAGGTTTCCCTAGGTGCCGGCTGAGCTAGAGGCTAAAATCTACAGGTAAGCACTTTGCAAAAAACACCTCTGTTTTCTTTTAAAAAATGTGATGTGTCCACGTTGCGTTTTGGGGCATTTCCTGTCGCGGGCGCTAGGCCTACCCACACAAGTGAGGTACCATTTTTATCGGGAGACTTGGGGGAACGCTGGGTGGAAGGAAATTTGTGGCTCCTCTCTGATTCCAGAACTTTCTGTAACCAAAATGTGAGGAAAATTTGATTTTTTAGCCAAGTTTTGAGGTTTGCAAAGGATTCTGGGTAACAGAACCTGGTCAGAGCCCCACAGGTCACCCCATCTTGGATTCCCCTAGGTCTCTAGTTTTCAAAAATGTACAGGTTTGGTAGGTTTTCCTAGGTGCCGGCTGAGCTAGAGGCCAAAATCTACAGGTAGGCACTTTGCAAAAAACACCTTTGTTTTCTTTCAAAAAATGTGATGTGTCCACGTTGCGTTTTGGGGCATTTCCTGTCGCGGGCGCTAGGCCTACCCACACAAGTGAGGTATCATTTTTATAGGGATTCTTGGGGGAACGCTGGGTGGAAGGAAATTTGTGGCTCCTCTCTGATTCCAGAACTTTCTGTCACCAGAATGTGAGGAAAAGTTTTTTTTCTAGCAAAATTTTGAGGTTTGCAAAGGATTCTGGGTAACAGAACCTGGTCAGAGCCCCACAAGTCACCCCATCTTGGATTAACCTCGGTCTCTAGTTTTAAAAAATGGACAGGTTTGGTAGGTTTCCCTAGGTGCCGGCTGAGCTAGAGGCTAAAATCTATAGGTCAGCAGTTTGCAAAAAACACCTCTGTTTTCTTTTAAAAAATGTGATGTGTCCACGTTGCATTTTGGGGCATTTCCTGTCGCGGGCGCTAGGCCTACCCACACAAGTGAGGTACCATTTTTATCGGGAGACTTGGAGGAACACTGGGTGGAAGGACATTTTTGGCTCCTCTCTGATTCCAGAACTTTCTGTCACCAAAATGTGAGGAACATTTGTTTTTTTAGCCACGTTTTGAGGTTTGCAAAGGATTCTGGGTAAGAGAACCAGGTCAGAGCCCCACAAGTCACCCCATCTTGGATTCCCCTAGGTCTCTAGTTTTAAAAAATGGACAGGTTTGGTAGGTTTCCCTAGGTGCCGGCTGAGCTAGTGGCCAAAATCTACAGGTAGGCACTTTGCAAAAAACACCTTTGTTTTCTTTCAAAAAATGTGATGTGTCCACGTTGCGTTTTGGGGCATTTCCTGTCGCGGGCGCTAGGCCTACCCACACAAGTGAGGTATCATTTTTATAGGGATTCTTGGGGGAACGCTGGGTGGAAGGAAATTTGTGGCTCCTCTCTGATTCCAGAACTTTCTGTCACCAGAATGTGAGGAAATGTTTTTTTTCTAGCCAAATTTTGAGGTTTGCAAAGGATTCTGGGTAACAGAACCTGGTCAGAGCCCCACAAGTCACCCCATCTTGGATTCCCCTAGGTCTCTAGTTTAAAAACATGCACAGGTTTGGTAGGTTTCCCTAGGTGCCGGCTGAGCTAGAGGCCAAAATCTACAGGTAGGCACTTTGCAAAAAACACCTTTGTTTTCTTTAAAAAAATGTGATGTGTCCACGTTGCGTTTTGGGGCGTTTCCTGTCGCGGGCGCAAGGCCTACCCACACAAGTGAGGTATCATTTTTATCGGGAGACTTGGGGGAACACTGGGTGGAAGGAAATTTGTGGCTCCTCTCTGATTTCAGAACTTTCTGTCACCACAATTTGAGGAAAATGTGTTTTTTTAGCCAAGTTTTGAGGTTTGCAAAGGATTCTGGGTAACAGAACCTGGTCAGAGCCCCACAAGTCACCCCATCTTGGATTCCCCTAGGTCTCTAGTTTTAAAAAATGCACAGGTTTGGTAGGTTTCCCTAGGTGCCGGCTGAGCTAGAGGCCAAAATCTACAGGTAGGCACTTTGCAAAAAACACCTTTGTTTTCTTTCAAAAAATGTGATGTGTCCACGTTGCGTTTTGGGGCATTTCCTGTCGTGGGCGCTAGGCCTACCCACACAAGTGAGGTATCATTTTTATCGGGAGACTTGGGGGAACACTGGGTGGAAGGAAATTTGTGGCTCCTCTCTGATTCCAGAACTTTCAGTCACCAAAATTTGACGAAAATGTGTTTTTTTAGCCAAATTATGAGGTTTGCAAAGGATTCTGGGTAACAGAACCTGGTCAGAGCCCCACAAGTCACCCCATCTTGGATTCCCCTAGGTCTCTAGTTTTCAAAAATGCACAGGTTTGGTAGGTTTCCCTAGGTGCCGGCTGAGCTAGAGGCTAAAATCTACAGGTAAGCAGTTTGCAAAAAACACCTCTGTTTTCTTTTAAAAAATGTGATGTGTCCACGTTGCGTTTTGGGGCATTTCCTGTCGCGGGCGCTAGGCCTACCCACACAAGTGAGGTACCATTTTTATCGGGAGACTTGGGGGAACACTGGGTGGAAGGAAATTTGTGGCTCCTCTCTGATTCCAGAACTTTCTGTCACCACAATTTGAGGAAAATGTGTTTTTTTAGCCAAATTATGAGGTTTGCAAAGGATTCTGGGTAACAGAACCTGGTCAGAGCCCCACAAGTCACCCCATCTTGGATTCCCCTAGGTCTCTAGTTTTCAAAAATGCACAGGTTTGGTTGGTTTCCCTAGGTGCCGGCTGAGCTAGAGGCCAAAATCTACAGGTAAGCACTTTGCAAAAAACACCTCTGTTTTCTTTCAAAAAATGTGATGTGTCCACGTTGCGTTTTGGGGCATTTCCTGTCGCAGGCGCTAGGCCTACCCACACAAGTGAGGTATCATTTTTATCGGAAGACTTGGGGGAACGCTGGGTGGGAGGAAATTTGTGGCTCCTCTCTGATTCCAGAACATTCTGTCACCAAAATGTGAGGAACATTTGTTTTTTTAGCCACGTTTTGAGGTTTGCAAAGGATTCTGGGTAACAGAACCTGGTCAGAGCCCCACAAGTCACCCCATCTTGGATTCCCCTAGGTCTCTAGTTTTCAAAAATGCACAGGTTTGGTAGGTTTCCCTAGGTGCCGGCTGAGCTAGAGGCCAAAATCTACAGGTAAGCACTTTGCAAAAAACACCTCTGTTTTCTTTAAAAAAATGTGATGTGTCCACGTTGCGTTTTGGGGCATTTCCTGTCGCAGGCGCTAGGCCTACCCACACAAGTGAGGTATCATTTTTATCGGGAGACTTGGGTTTTGTGGCTCCTCTCTGATTCCAGAACTTTCTGTCACCAAAATGTGAGGAACATTTGTTTTTTTAGCCACGTTTTGAGTTTTGCAAAGGATTCTGGGTAACAGAACCAGGTCAGAGCCCCACAAGTCACCCCATCTTGGATTCCCCTAGGTCTCTAGTTTTAAAAAATGGACAGGTTTGGTAGGTTTCCCTAGGTGCCGGCTGAGCTAGAGGCCAAAATCTACAGGTAGGCACTTTGCAAAAAACACCTCTGTTTTCTTTAAAAAAATGTGATGTGTCCATGTTGCTTTTTGGGGCATTTCCTGTCGTGGGCACTAGGCCTACCCACACAAGTGAGGTATCATTTTTATCGGGAGGCTTGGGGGGACGCTGGGTGGAAGGAAATTTGTGGCTCCTCTCAGATTCCAGAACTTTCTGTCACCGAAATGTGAGGAAAATATGTTTTTTTAGCGAAATTTTGAGGTTTGCAAAGGATTCTGGGTAACAGAACCTGGTCAGAGCCCCACAAGTCACCCCATCTTGGATTCCCCTAGGTCTCTAGTTTTCAAAAATGCACAGGTTTGATAGTTTTCCCTAGGTGCTGGCTGAGCTAGAGGCCAAAATCTACAGGTAGGCACTTTGCAAAAAACACCTTTGTTTTCTTTAAAAAAATGTGATGTGTCCACGTTGCGTTTTGGGGTATTTCCTGTCGCGGGCGCTAGGCCTACCCACACAAGTGAGGTATCATTTTTATCGGAAGACTTGGGGGAACACTGGGTGGAAGGAAATTTGTGGCTCCTCTCTGATTCCAGAACTTTCTCTCACCACAATTTGAGGAAAATGTGTTTTTTTAGCCAAGTTTTGAGGTTTGCAAAGGATTCTAGGTAACAGAACCTGGTCAGAGCCCCACAAGTCACCCCATCTTGGATTCCCCTAGGTCTCTAGTTTTCAAAAATGCACAGGTTTGGTAGGTTTCCCTAGGTGCCGGCTGAGCTAGAGGCCAAAATCTACAGGTAGGCACTTTGCAAAAAACACCTTTGTTTTCTTTAAAAAAATGTGATGTGTCCACGTTGCTTTTTGGGGCATTTCCTGTCGCGGGCGCTAGGCCTACCCACACAAGTGAGGTATCATTTTTATCGGGAGACTTGGGGGAACACTGGGTGGAAGGAAATTTGTGGCTCCTCTCTGATTCTAGAACTTTCTGTCACCACAATTTGAGGAAAATGTGTTTTTTTAGCGAAATTTTGAGGTTTGCAAAGGATTCTGGGTAACAGAACCTGGTCAGAGCCCCACAAGTCACCCCATCTTGGATTCCCCTAGGTCTCTAGTTTTCAAAAATGCACAGGTTTGGTAGGTTTCCCTAGGTGCCGGCTGAGCTAGAGGCCAAAATCTATAGGTAGGCACTTTGCAAAAAACACCTTTGTTTCATTTAAAAAAATGTGATGTGTCCACGTTGCGTTTTGGGGCATTTCCTGTCGCGGGCGCTAGGCCTACCCACACAAGTGAGGTACCATTTTTATCGGAAGACTTGGGGGAACGCTGGGTGGAAGGACATTTGTGGCTCCTCTCTGATTCCAGAACTTTCTGTAACCAAAATGTGAGGAAAATTTGTTTTTTTAGCCAAGTTTTGAGGTTTGCAAAGGATTCTGGGTAACAGAACCTGGTCAGAGCCCCACAAGTCACCCCATCTTGGATTCCCCTAGGTCTCTAGTTTTCAAAAATGTACAGGTTTGGTAGGTTTTCCTAGGTGCCGGCTGAGCTAGAGGCCAAAATCTACAGGTAGGCACTTTGCAAAAAACACCTTTGTTTTCTTTAAAAAAATGTGATGTGTCCACGTTGCGTTTTGGGGCATTTCCTGTCGCGGGCGCTAGGCCTACCCACACAAGTGAGGTATCATTTTTATAGGGATTCTTGGGGGAACGCTGGGTGGAAGGAAATTTGTGGCTCCTCTCTGATTCCAGAACTTTCTGTCACCAAAATGTGAGGAAATGTTTTTTTTCTAGCCAAATTTTGAGGTTTGCAAAGGATTCTGGTTAACAGAACCTGGTCAGAGCCCCACAAGTCACCCCATCTTGGATTCCCCTAGGTCTCTAGTTTTAAAAAATGCACAGGTTTGGTAGGTTTCCCTAGGTGCCGGCTGAGCTAGAGGCCAAAATCTACAGGTAGGCAATTTGCAAAAAACACCTTTGTTTTCTTTAAAAAAATGTGATGTGTCGACGTTGCGTTTTGGGGCATTTCCTGTTGCGGGCGCTAGGCCTACCCACACAAGTGAGGTATCATTTTTATCGGGAGACTTGGGGGAACACTGGGTGGAAGGAAATTTGTGGCTCCTCTCTGATTCCAGAACTTTCTGTCACCACAATTTGAGGAAAATTTGTTTTTTTAGCCAAGTTTTGAGGTTTGCAAAGGATTCTGGGTAACAGAACCTGGTCAGAGCCCCACAAGTCACCCCATCTTGGATTCCCCTAGGTCTCTAGTTTTAAAAAATGCACTGGTTTGGTAGGTTTCCCTAGGTCCCGGCTGAGCTAGAGGCCAAAATCTACAGGTAGGCACTTTGCAAAAAACACCTTTGTTTTCTTTCAAAAAATGTGATGTGTCCACATTGCGTTTTGGGGCATTTCCTGTCGTGGGCGCTAGGCCTACCCACACAAGTGAGGTATCATTTTTATCGGGAGACTTGGGGGAACACTGGGTGGAAGGAAATTTGTGGCTCCTCTCTGATTCCAGAACTTTCTGTCACCAAAATTTGAGGAAAATGTGTTTTTTTAGCCAAATTATGAGGTTTGCAAAGGATTCTGGGTAACAGAACCTGGTCAGAGCCCCACAAGTCACCCCATCTTGGATTCACCTAGGTCTCTAGTTTTCAAAAATGCACAGGTTTCCCTAGGTGCCGGCTGAGCTAGAGGCTAAAATCTACAGGTAAGCAGTTTGCAAAAAACACCTCTGTCTTCTTTTAAAAAATGTCATGTGTCCACGTTGCGTTTTGGGGCATTTCCTGTCGCAGGCGCTAGGCCTACCCACACAAGTGAGGTACCATTTTTATCGGGAGACTTGGGGGAACACTGGGTGGAAGGAAATTTGTGGCTCCTCTCTGATTCCAGAACTTTCTGTCACCACAATTTGAGGAAAATGTGTTTTTTTAGCCAAATTATGAGGTTTGCAAAGGATTCTGGGTAACAGAACCTGGTCAGAGCCCCACAAGTCATCCCATCTTGGATTCCCCTAGGTCTCTAGTTTTCAAAAATGCACAGGTTTGGTAGGGTTCCCTAGGTGCCGGCTGAGCTAGAGGCCAAAATCTACAGGTAAGCACTTTGTAAAAAACACCTCTGTTTTCTTTCAAAAAATGTGATGTGTCCACGTTGCATTTTGGGGCATTTCCTGTCGCAGGCGCTAGGCCTACCCACACAAGTGAGGTATCATTTTTATCGGGAGACTTGGGGGACCGCTGGGTGGGAGGAAATTTGTGGCTCCTCTCTGATTCCAGAACTTTCTGTCACCAAAATGTGAGGAACATTTGTTTTTTTAGCCACGTTTTGAGGTTTGCAAAGGATTCTGGGTAACAGAACCTGGTCAGAGCCCCACAAGTCACCCCATCTTGGATTCCCCTAGGTCTCTAGTTTTAAAAAATGGACAGGTTTGGTAGGTTTCCCTAGGTGCCGGCTGAGCTAGAGGCCAAAATCTACAGGTAGGCACTTTGCAAAAAACACCTTTGTTTTCTTTCAAAAAATGTGATGTGTCCACGTTGCGTTTTGGGGCATTTCCTGTCGCGGGCGCTAGGCCTACCCACACAAGTGAGGTATCATTTTTATCGGGATTCTTGGGGGAACGCTGGGTGGAAGGAAATTTGTGGCTCCTCTCTGATTCCAGAACTTTCTGTCACCAGAATGTGAGGAAATGTTTTTTTTCTAGCCAAATTTGGAGGTTTGCAAAGGATTCTGGGTAACAGAACCTGGTCAGAGCCCCACAAGTCACCCCATCTTGGATTCCCCTAGGTCTCTAGTTTTAAAAAATGCACAGGTTTGGTAGGTTTCCCTAGGTGCCGGCTGAGCTAGAGGCCAAAATCTACAGGTAGGCACTTTGCAAAAAACACCTTTGTTTTCTTTAAAAAAATGTGATGTGTCCACGTTGCGTTTTGGGGCATTTCCTGTCGCGGGCGCTAGGCCTACCCACACAAGTGAGGTATCATTTTTATCGGGAGACTTGGGGGAACACTGGGTGGAAGGAAATTTGTGGCTCCTCTCTGATTCCAGAACTTTCTCTCACCACAATTTGAGGAAAATGTGTTTTTTTAGCCAAGTTTTGAGGTTTGCAAAGGATTCTGGGTAACAGAACCTGGTCAGAGCCCCACAAGTCACCCCATCTTGGATTCCCCTAGGTCTCTAGTTTTAAAAAATGCTCAGGTTTGGTAGGTTTCTCTAGGTGCCGGCTGAGCTAGAGGCCAAAATCTACAGGTAGGCACTTTGCAAAAAACACCTTTGTTTTCTTTAAAAAAATGTGATGTGTCGACGTTGCGTTTTGGGGCATTTCCTGTCGCGGGCGCTAGGCCTACCCACACAAGTGAGGTATCATTTTTATCGTGAGACTTGGGGGAACACTGGGTGGAAGGAAATTTGTGGCTCCTCTCTGATTCCAGAACTTTCTGTCTCCACAATTTGAGGAAAATGTGTTTTTTTAGCCAAGTTTTGAGGTTTGCAAAGGATTCTGGGTAACAGAACCTGGTCAGAGCCCCACAAGTCACCCCATCTTGGATTCCCCTAGGTCTCTAGTTTTAAAAAATGCACAGGTTTGGTAGGTTTCCCTAGGTGCCGGCTGAGCTAGAGGCCAAAATCTACAGGTAGGCACTTTGCAAAAAACACCTTTGTTTTCTTTCAAAAAATGTGATGTGTCCACGTTGCGTTTTGGGCCATTTCCTGTCGTGGGCGCTAGGCCTACCCACACAAGTGAGGTATCATTTTTATCGGGAGACTTGGGGGAACACTGGGTGGAAGGAATTTTGTGGCTCCTCTCTGATTCCAGAACTTTCTGTCACCAAAATTTGAGGAAAATGTGTTTTTTTAGCCAAATTATGAGGTTTGCAAAGGATTCTGGGTAACAGTACCTGGTCAGAGCCCCACAAGTCACCCCATCTTGGATTCCCCTAGGTCTCTAGTTTTCAAAAATGCACAGGTTTGGTAGGTTTCCCTAGGTGCCGGCTGAGCTAGAGGCTAAAATCTACAGGTAAGCAGTTTGCAAAAAACACCTCTGTTTTCTTTTAAAAAATGTGATGTGTCCACGTTGCATTTTGGGGCATTTCCTGTCGCGGGCGCTAGGCCTACCCACACAAGTGAGGTACCATTTTTATCGGGAGACTTGGAGGAACACTGGGTGGAAGGAAATTTGTGGCTCCTCTTTGATTCCAGAACTTTCTGTCTCCACAATTTGAGGAAAATGTGTTTTTTTAGCCAAATTATGAGGTTTGCAAAGGATTCTGGGTAACAGAACCTGGTCAGAGCCCCACAAGTCACCCCATCTTGGATTCCCCTAGGTCTCTAGTTTTCAAAAATGCACAGGTTTGGTAGGTTTCCCTAGGTGCCGGCTGAGCTAGAGGCTAAAATCTACAGGTAAGCACTTTGCAAAAAACACCTCTGTTTTCTTTCAAAAAATGTGATGTGTCCACGTTGCGTTTTGGGGCATTTCCTGTTGCAGGCGCTAGGCCTACCCACACAAGTGAGGTATCATTTTTATCGGGAGACTTGGGGGAACGCTGGGTGGGAGGAAATTTGTGGCTCCTCTCTGATTCCAGAACTTTCTGTCACCAAAATGTGAGGAACATTTGTTTTTTTAGACACGTTTTGAGGTTTGCAAAGGATTCTGGGTAACAGAACCAGGTCAGAGTCCCACAAGTCACCCCATCTTGGATTCCCCTAGGTCTCTAGTTTTAAAAAATGGACAGGTTTGGTAGGTTTCCCTAGGTGCCGGCTGAGCTAGAGGCCAAAATCTACAGGTAGGCACTTTGCAAAAAACACCCTTGTTTTCTTTCAAAAAATGTGATGTGTCCACGTTGCGTTTTGGGGCATTTCCTGTCGCGGGCGCTAGGCCTACCCACACAAGTGAGGTATCATTTTTATAGGGATTCTTGGGGGAACGCTGGGTGGAAGGAAATTTGTGGCTCCTCTCTGATTCCAGAACTTTCTGTCACCAGAATGTGAGGAAATGTTTTTTTTCTAGCCAAATTTTGAGGTTTGCAAAGGATTCTGGGTAACAGAACCTGGTCAGAGCCCCACAAGTCACCCCATCTTGGATTCCCCTAGGTCTCTAGTTTGTAAAAATGCACAGGTTTGGTAGGTTTCCCTAGGTGCCGGCTGAGCTAGAGGCCAAAATCTACAGGTAGGCACTTTGCAAAAAACACCTTTGTTTTCTTTAAAAAAATGTGATGTGTCCACGTTGCGTTTTGGGGCATTTCCTGTCGCGGGCGCTAGGCCTACCCACACAAGTGAGGTATCATTTTTATCGTGAGACTTGGGGGAACACTGGGTGGAAGGAAATTTGTGGCTCCTCTCTGATTCCAGAACTTTCTGTCACCTCAATTTGAGGAAAATGTGTTTTTTTAGCCAAGTTTTGAGGTTTGCAAAGGATTCTGGGTAACAGAACCTGGTCAGAGCCCCACAAGTCACCCCATCTTGGATTCCCCTAGGTCTCTAGTTTTAAAAAATGCACAGGTTTGGTAGGTTTCCCTAGGTGCCGGCTGAGCTAGAGGCCAAAATCTACAGGTAGGCAATTTGCAAAAAACACCTTTGTTTTCTTTAAAAAAATGTGATGTGTCCACGTTGCGTTTTGGGGCATTTCCTGTCGTGGGCGCTAGGCCTACCCACACAAGTGAGGTATCATTTTTATCGGGAGACTTGGGGGAACACTGGGTGGAAGGAAATTTGTGGCTCCTCTCTGATTCCAGAACTTTCTTTCACCAAAATTTGAGGAAAATGTGTTTTTTTAGCCAAATTATGAGGTTTGCAAAGGATTCTGGGTAACAGAACCTGGTCAGAGCCCCACAAGTCACCCCATCTTGGATTCCCCTAGGTCTCTAGTTTTCAAAAATGCACAGGTTTGGTAGGTTTCCCTAGGTGCCGGCTGAGCTAGAGGCTAAAATCTACAGGTAAGCAGTTTGCAAAAAACACCTCTGTTTTCTTTTAAAAAATGTGATGTGTCCACGTTGCGTTTTGGGGCATTTCCTGTCGCGGGCGCTAGGCCTACCCACACAAGTGAGGTACCATTTTTATCGGGAGACTTGGGGGAACACTGGGTGGAAGGAAATTTGTGGCTCCTCTCTGATTCCAGAACTTTCTGTCACCACAATTTGAGGAAAATGTGTTTTTTGAGCCAAATTATGAGGTTTGCAAAGGATTCTGGGTAACAGAACCTGGTCAGAGCCCCACAAGTCACCCCATCTTGGATTCCCCTAGGTCTCTAGTTTTAAAAAATGCACAGGTTTGGTAGGTTTCCCTAGGTGCCGGCTGAGCTAGAGGCCAAAATCTACAGGTAAGCACTTTGCAAAAAACACCTCTGTTTTCTTTAAAAAAATGTGATGTGTCCACGTTGCGTTTTGGGGAATTTCCTGTCGCAGGCGCTAGGCCTACCCACACAAGTGAGGTATCATTTTTATCGGGAGACTTGGGGGAACGCTGGGTGGGAGGAAATTTGTGGCTCCTCTCTGATTCCAGAACTTTCTGTCACCAAAATATGAGGAACATTTGTTTTTTTAGCCACGTTTTGAGGTTTGCAAAGGATTCTGGGTAACAGAACCAGGTCAGAGCCCCACAAGTCACACCAACTTGGATTCCCCTAGGTCTCTAGTTTTAAAAAATGGACAGGTTTGGTAGGTTTCCCTAGGTGCCGGCTGAGCTAGAGGCCAAAATCTACAGGTCGGCACTTTGCAAAAAACACCTCTGTTTTCTTTAAAAAAATGTGATGTGTCCATGTTGCGTTTTGGGGCATTTCCTGTCGTGGGCACTAGGCCTACCCACACAAGTGAGGTATCATTTTTATCGGGAGGCTTGGTGGGACGCTGGGTGGAAGGAAATTTGTGGCTCCTCTCAGATTCCAGAACTTTCTGTCACCGAAATGTGAGGAAAATATGTTTTTTTAGCGAAATTTTGAGGTTTGCAAAGGATTCTGGGTAACAGAACCTGGTCAGAGCCCCACAAGTCACCCCATCTTGGATTCCCCTAGGTCTCTAGTTTTCAAAAATGCACAGGTTTGGTAGTTTTCCCTAGGTGCCGGCTGAGCTAGAGGCCAAAATCTACAGGTAGGCACTTTGCAAAAAACACCTTTGTTTTCTTTAAAAAAATGTGATGTGTCCACGTTGCGTTTTGGGGCATTTCCTGTCGCGGGCGCTAGGCCTACCCACACAAGTGAGGTACCATTTTTATCGGGAGACTTGGGGGAACACTGGGTGGAAGGAAATTTGTGGCTCCTCTCTGATTCCAGAACTTTCTGTCACCACAATTTGAGGAAAATGTGTTTTTTGAGCCAAATTATGAGGTTTGCAAAGGATTCTGGGTAACAGAACCTGGTCAGAGCCCCACAAGTCACCCCATCTTGGATTCCCCTAGGTCTCTAGTTTTAAAAAATGCACAGGTTTGGTAGGTTTCCCTAGGTGCCGGCTGAGCTAGAGGCCAAAATCTACAGGTAAGCACTTTGCAAAAAACACCTCTGTTTTCTTTAAAAAAAATGTGATGTGTCCACGTTGCGTTTTGGGGCATTTCCTGTCGCAGGCGCTAGGCCTACCCACACAAGTGAGGTATCATTTTTATCGGGAGACTTGGGGGAACGCTGGGTGGGAGGAAATTTGTGGCTCCTCTCTGATTCCAGAACTTTCTGTCACCAAAATATGAGGAACATTTGTTTTTTTAGCCACGTTTTGAGGTTTGCAAAGGATTCTGGGTAACAGAACCAGGTCAGAGCCCCACAAGTCACACCAACTTGGATTCCCCTAGGTCTCTAGTTTTAAAAAATGGACAGGTTTGGTAGGTTTCCCTAGGTGCCGGCTGAGCTAGAGGCCAAAATCTACAGGTCGGCACTTTGCAAAAAACACCTCTGTTTTCTTTAAAAAAATGTGATGTGTCCATGTTGCGTTTTGGGGCATTTCCTGTCGTGGGCACTAGGCCTACCCACACAAGTGAGGTATCATTTTTATCGGGAGGCTTGGTGGGACGCTGGGTGGAAGGAAATTTGTGGCTTCTCTCAGATTCCAGAACTTTCTGTCACCGAAATGTGAGGAAAATATGTTTTTTTAGCGAAATTTTGAGGTTTGCAAAGGATTCTGGGTAACAGAACCTGGTCAGAGCCCCACAAGTCACCCCATCTTGGATTCCCCTAGGTCTCTAGTTTTCAAAAATGCACAGGTTTGGTAGTTTTCCCTAGGTGCCGGCTGAGCTAGAGGCCAAAATCTACAGGTAGGCACTTTGCAAAAAACACCTTTGTTTTCTTTAAAAAAATGTGATGTGTCCACGTTGCGTTTTGGGGCATTTCCTGTCGCGGGCGCTAGGCCTACCCACACAAGTGAGGTATCATTTTTATCGGAAGACTTGGGGGAACACTGGGTGGAAGGAAATTTGTGGCTCCTCTCTGATTCCAGAACTTTCTCTCACCACAATTTGAGGAAAATGTGTTTTTTTAGCCAAGTTTTGAGGTTTGCAAAGGATTCTGGGTAACAGAACCTGGTCAGAGCCCCACAAGTCACCCCATCTTGGATTCCCCTAGGTCTCTAGTTTTAAAAAATGCACAGGTTTGGTAGGTTTCCCTAGGTGCCGGCTGAGCTAGAGGGAAAAAATCTACAGGTAGGCACTTTGCAAAAAACACCTTTGTTTTCTTTAAAAAAATGTGATGTGTCGACGTTGCGTTTTGGGGCATTTCCTGTCGCGGGCGCTAGGCCTACCCACACAAGTGAGGTATCATTTTTATCGGGAGACTTGGGGGAACACTGGGTGGAAGGAAATTTGTGGCTCCTCTCTGATTCTAGAACTTTCTGTCACCACAATTTGAGGAAAATGTGTTTTTTTAGCGAAATTTTGAGGTTTGCAAAGGATTCTGGGTAACAGAACCTGGTCAGAGCCCCACAAGTCACCCCATCTTGGATTCCCCTAGGTCTCTAGTTTTCAAAAATGCACAGGTTTGGTAGGTTTCCCTAGGTGCCGGCTGAGCTAGAGGCCAAAATCTACAGGTAGGCACTTTGCAAAAAACACCTTTGTTTTCTTTAAAAAAATGTGATGTGTCCACGTTGCGTTTTGGGGCATTTCCTGTCGCGGGCGCTAGGCCTACCCACACAAGTGAGGTATCATTTTTATCGGAAGACTTGGGGGAACACTGGGTGGAAGGAAATTTGTGGCTCCTCTCTGATTCCAGAACTTTCAGTCACCAAAATTTGAGGAAAATGTGTTTTTTTAGCCAAATTATGAGGTTTGCAAAGGATTCTGGGTAACAGAACCTGGTCAGAGCCCCACAAGTCACCCCATCTTGGATTCCCCTAGGTCTCTAGTTTTCAAAAATGCACAGGTTTGGTAGGTTTCCCTAGGTGCCGGCTGAGCTAGAGGCCAAAATCTACAGGTAGGCAATTTGCAAAAAACACATTTGTTTTCTTTTAAAAAATGTGATGTGTCCACGTTGCGTTTTGGGGCATTTCCTGTCGCGGGCGCTAGGCCTACCCACACAAGTGAGGTACCATTTTTATCGGGAGACTTGGGGGAACACTGGGTGGAAGGAAATTTGTGGCTCCTCTCTGATTCCAGAACTTTCTGTCACCACAATTTGAGGAAAATGTGTTTTTTTAGCCAAATTATGAGGTTTGCAAAGGATTCTGGGTAACAGAACCTGGTCAGAGCCCCACAAGTCACCCCATCTTGGATTCCCCTAGGTCTCTAGTTTTAAAAAATGCACAGGTTTGGTAGGTTTCCCTAGGTGCCGGCTGAGCTAGAGGCCAAAATCTACAGGTAGGCACTTTGCAAAAAACACCTTTGTTTTCTTTCAAAAAATGTGATGTGTCCACGTTGCGTTTTGGGGCATTTCCTGTCGTGGGCGCTAGGCCTATGCACACAAGTGAGGTATCATTTTTATCGGGAGACTTGGGGGAACACTGGGTGGAAGGAAATTTGTGGCTCCTCTCTGATTCCAGAACTTTCTGTCACCAAAATTTGAGGAAAATGTGTTTTTTTAGCCAAATTATGAGGTTTGCAAAGGATTCTGGGTAACAGAACCTGGTCAGAGCCCCACAAGTCACCCCATCTTGGATTCACCTAGGTCTCTAGTTTTCAAAAATGCACAGGTTTGGTAGGTTTCCCTAGGTGCCGGCTGAGCTAGAGGCTAAAATCTACAGGTAAGCAGTTTGCAAAAAACAACTCTGTCTTCTTTTAAAAAATGTCATGTGTCCACGTTGCCTTTTGGGGCATTTCCTGTCGCAGGCGCTAGGCCTACCCACACAAGTGAGGTACCATTTTTATCGGGAGACTTGGGGGAACACTGGGTGGAAGGAAATTTGTGGCTCCTCTCTGATTCCAGAACTTTCTGTCACCACAATTTGAGGAAAATGTGTTTTTTTAGCCAAATTATGAGGTTTGCAAAGGATTCTGGGTAACAGAACCTGGTCAGAGCCCCACAAGTCACCCCATCTTGGATTCCCCTAGGTCTCTAGTTTTAAAAAATGGACAGGTTTGGTAGGTTTCCCTAGGTGCCGGCTGAGCTAGAGGCCAAAATCTACAGGTAGGCACTTTGCAAAAAACACCTCTGTTTTCTTTAAAAAAATGTGATGTGTCCACGTTGCGTTTTGGGGCATTTTCTGTCGTGGGCACTAGGCCTACCCACACAAGTGAGGTATCGTTTTTATCGGGAGACTTGGGGGGACGCTGGGTGGAAGGAAATTTGTGGCTCCTCTCAGATTCCAGAACTTTCTGTCACCGAAATGTGAGGAAAATATGTTTTTTTAGCGAAATTTTGAGGTTTGCAAAGGATTCTGGGTAACAGAACCTGGTCAGAGCCCCAGAAGTCGCCCCATCTTGGATTCCCCTAGGTCTCTAGTTTTCAAAAATGCACAGGTTTGGTAGGTTTCCCTAGGTGCCGGCTGAGCTAGAGGCCAAAATCTACAGGTAAGCACTTTGCAAAAAACACCTCTGTTTTCTTTCAAAAAATGTGATGTGTCCACGTTGCATTTTGGGGCATTTCCTGTCGCAGGCGCTAGGCCTACCCACACAAGTGAGGTATCATTTTTATCGGGAGACTTGGGGGAACGCTGGGTGGGAGGAAATTTGTGGCTCCTCTCTGATTCCAGAACTTTCTGTCACCAAAATGTGAGGAACATTTGTTTTTTTAGCTACGTTTTGAGGTTTGCAAAGGATTCTGGGTAACAGAACCTGGTCAGAGCCCCACAAGTCACCCCATCTTGGATTCCCCTAGGTCTCTAGTTTTAAAAAATGGACAGGTTTGGTAGGTTTCCCTAGGTGCCGGCTGAGCTAGAGGCCAAAATCTACAGGTAGGCACTTTGCAAAAAACACCTCTGTTTTCTTTAAAAAAATGTGATGTGTCCATGTTGCGTTTTGGGGCATTTCCTGTCGTGGGCACTAGGCCTACCCACAAAAGTGAGGTATCGTTTTTATCGGGAGACTTGGGGGGACGCTGGGTGGAAGGAAATTTGTGGCTCCTCTCTGATTCCAGAACTTTCTCTCACCACAATTTGAGGAAAATGTGTTTTTTTAGCCAAGTTTTGAGGTTTGCAAAGGATTCTGGGTAACAGAACCTGGTCAGAGCCCCACAAGTCACCCCATCTTGGATTCCCCTAGGTCTCTAGTTTTAAAAAATGCACAGGTTTGGTAGGTTTCCCTAGGTGCCGGCTGAGCTAGATGCCAAAATCTACAGATAGGCACTTTGCAAAAAACACCTTTGTTTTCTTTAAAAAAATGTGATGTGTCGACGTTGCGTTTTGGGGCATTTCCTGTCGCGGGCGCTAGGCCTACCCACACAAGTGAGGTATCATTTTTATCGGGAGACTTGGGGGGACGCTGGGTGGGCGGAAATTTGTGGCTCCTCTCTGATTCCAGAACTTTCTGTCACCAAAATTTGAGGAAAATGTGTTTTTTTAGCCAAATTATGAGGTTTGCAAAGGATTCTGGGTAACAGAACCTGGTCAGAGCCCCACAAGTCACCCCATCTTGGATTCACCTAGGTCTCTAGTTTTCAAAAATGCACAGGTTTGGTAGGTTTCCCTAGGTGCCGGCTGAGCTAGAGGCTAAAATCTACAAGTAAGCAGTTTGCAAAAAACACCTCTGTCATCTTTTAAAAAATGTCATGTGTCCACGTTGCCTTTTGGGGCATTTCCTGTCGCAGGCGCTAGGCCTACCCACACAAGTGAGGTACCATTTTTATCGGGAGACTTGGGGGAACACTGGGTGGAAGGAAATTTGTGGCTCCTCTCTGATTCCAGAACTTTCTGTCACCACAATTTGAGGAAAATGTGTTTTTTTAGCCAAATTATGAGGTTTGCAAAGGATTCTGGGTAACAGAACCTGGTCAGATCCCCACAAGTCACCCCATCTTGGATTCCTCTAGGTCTCTAGTTTTAAAAAATGGACAGGTTTGGTAGGTTTCCCTAGGTGCCGGCTGAGCTAGAGGCCAAAATCTACAGGTAGGCACTTTGCAAAAAACACCTCTGTTTTCTTTAAAAAAATGTGATGTGTCCACGTTGCGTTTTGGGGCATTTTCTGTCGTGGGCACTAGGCCTACCCACACAAGTGAGGTATCGTTTTTATCGGGAGACTTGGGGGGACGCTGGGTGGAAGGAAATTTGTGGCTCCTCTCAGATTCCAGAACTTTCTGTCACCGAAATGTGAGGAAAATATGTTTTTTTAGCGAAATTTTGAGGTTTGCAAAGGATTCTGGGTAACAGAACCTGGTCAGAGCCCCACAAGTCACCCCATCTTGGATTCCCCTAGGTCTCTAGTTTTCAAAAATGCACAGGTTTGGTAGGTTTCCCTAGGTGCCGGCTGAGCTAGAGGCCAAATCTACAGGTAAGCACTTTGCAAAAAACACCTCTGTTTTCTTTCAAAAAATGTGATGTGTCCACGTTGCATTTTGGGGCATTTCCTGTCGCAGGCGCTAGGCCTACCCACACAAGTGAGGTATCATTTTTATCGGGAGACTTGGGGGAACGCTGGGTGGGAGGAAATTTGTGGCTCCTCTCTGATTCCAGAACTTTCTGTCACCAAAATGTGAGGAACATTTGTTTTTTTAGCCACGTTTTGAGGTTTGCAAAGGATTCTGGGTAACAGAACCTGGTCAGAGCCCCACAAGTCACCCCATCTTGGATTCCCCTAGGTCTCTAGTTTTAAAAAATGGACAGGTTTGGTAGGTTTCCCTAGGTGCCGGCTGAGCTAGAGGCCAAAATCTACAGGTAGGCACTTTGCAAAAAACACCTCTGTTTTCTTTAAAAAAATGTGATGTGTCCATGTTGCGTTTTGGGGCATTTCCTGTTGTGGGCACTAGGCCTACCCACACAAGTGAGGTATCGTTTTTATCGGGAGACTTGGGGGGACGCTGGGTGGAAGGAAATTTGTGGCTCCTCTCTGATTCCAGAACTTTCTCTCACCACAATTTGAGGAAAATGTGTTTTTTTAGCCAAGTTTTGAGGTTTGCAAAGGATTCTGGGTAACAGAACCTGGTCAGAGCCCCACAAGTCACCCCATCTTGGATTCCCCTAGGTCTCTAGTTTTAAAAAATGCACAGGTTTGGTAGGTTTCCCTAGGTGCCGGCTGAGCTAGAGGCCAAAATCTACAGGTAGGCACTTTGCAAAAAACACCTCTGTTTTCTTTAAAAAAATGTGATGTGTCCACGTTGCGTTTTGGGGCATTTTCTGTCGTGGGCACTAGGCCTACCCACACAAGTGAGGTATCGTTTTTATCGGGAGACTTGGGGGGACGCTGGGTGGAAGGAAATTTGTGGCTCCTCTCAGATTCCAGAACTTTCTGTCACCGAAATGTGAGGAAAATATGTTTTTTTAGCGAAATTTTGAGGTTTGCAAAGGATTCTGGGTAACAGAACCTGGTCAGAGCCCCACAAGTCACCCCATCTTGGATTCCCCTAGGTCTCTAGTTTTCAAAAATGCACAGGTTTGGTAGGTTTCCCTAGGTGCCGGCTGAGCTAGAGGCCAAAATCTACAGGTAGGCACTTTGCAAAAAACACCTCTGTTTTCTTTAAAAAAATGTGATGTGTCCACGTTGCGTTTTGGGGCATTTTCTGTCGTGGGCACTAGGCCTACCCACACAAGTGAGGTATCGTTTTTATCGGGAGACTTGGGGGGACGCTGGGTGGAAGGAAATTTGTGGCTCCTCTCAGATTCCAGAACTTTCTGTCACCGAAATGTGAGGAAAATATGTTTTTTTAGCGAAATTTTGAGGTTTGCAAAGGATTCTGGGTAACAGAACCTGGTCAGAGCCCCACAAGTCACCCCATCTTGGATTCCCCTAGGTCTCTAGTTTTCAAAAATGCACAGGTTTGGTAGGTTTCCCTAGGTGCCGGCTGAGCTAGAGGCCAAAATCTACAGGTAAGCACTTTGCAAAAAACACCTCTGTTTTCTTTCAAAAAATGTGATGTGTCCACGTTGCGTTTTGGGGCATTTCCTGTCGCGGGCGCTAGGCCTACCCACACAAGTGAGGTATCATTTTTATCGGAAGACTTGGGGGAACACTGGGTGGAAGGAAATTTGTGGCTCCTCTCTGATTCCAGAACTTTCTCTCACCACAATTTGAGGAAAATGTGTTTTTTTAGCCAAGTTTTGAGGTTTGCAAAGGATTCTGGGTAACAGAACCTGGTCAGAGCCCCACAAGTCACCCCATCTTGGATTCCCCTAGGTCTCTAGTTTTAAAAAATGCACAGGTTTGGTAGGTTTCCCTAGGTGCCGGCTGAGCTAGAGGCCAAAATCTACAGGTAAGCACTTTGCAAAAAACACCTCTGTTTTCTTTAAAAAAAATGTGATGTGTCCACGTTGCGTTTTGGGGCATTTCCTGTCGCAGGCGCTAGGCCTACCCACACAAGTGAGGTATCATTTTTATCGGGAGACTTGGGGGAACGCTGGGTGGGAGGAAATTTGTGGCTCCTCTCTGATTCCAGAACTTTCTGTCACCAAAATATGAGGAACATTTGTTTTTTTAGCCACGTTTTGAGGTTTGCAAAGGATTCTGGGTAACAGAACCAGGTCAGAGCCCCACAAGTCACACCAACTTGGATTCCCCTAGGTCTCTAGTTTTAAAAAATGGACAGGTTTGGTAGGTTTCCCTAGGTGCCGGCTGAGCTAGAGGCCAAAATCTACAGGTCGGCACTTTGCAAAAAACACCTCTGTTTTCTTTAAAAAAATGTGATGTGTCCATGTTGCGTTTTGGGGCATTTCCTGTCGTGGGCACTAGGCCTACCCACACAAGTGAGGTATCATTTTTATCGGGAGGCTTGGTGGGACGCTGGGTGGAAGGAAATTTGTGGCTTCTCTCAGATTCCAGAACTTTCTGTCACCGAAATGTGAGGAAAATATGTTTTTTTAGCGAAATTTTGAGGTTTGCAAAGGATTCTGGGTAACAGAACCTGGTCAGAGCCCCACAAGTCACCCCATCTTGGATTCCCCTAGGTCTCTAGTTTTCAAAAATGCACAGGTTTGGTAGTTTTCCCTAGGTGCCGGCTGAGCTAGAGGCCAAAATCTACAGGTAGGCACTTTGCAAAAAACACCTTTGTTTTCTTTAAAAAAATGTGATGTGTCCACGTTGCGTTTTGGGGCATTTCCTGTCGCGGGCGCTAGGCCTACCCACACAAGTGAGGTATCATTTTTATCGGAAGACTTGGGGGAACACTGGGTGGAAGGAAATTTGTGGCTCCTCTCTGATTCCAGAACTTTCTCTCACCACAATTTGAGGAAAATGTGTTTTTTTAGCCAAGTTTTGAGGTTTGCAAAGGATTCTGGGTAACAGAACCTGGTCAGAGCCCCACAAGTCACCCCATCTTGGATTCCCCTAGGTCTCTAGTTTTAAAAAATGCACAGGTTTGGTAGGTTTCCCTAGGTGCCGGCTGAGCTAGAGGGAAAAAATCTACAGGTAGGCACTTTGCAAAAAACACCTTTGTTTTCTTTAAAAAAATGTGATGTGTCGACGTTGCGTTTTGGGGCATTTCCTGTCGCGGGCGCTAGGCCTACCCACACAAGTGAGGTATCATTTTTATCGGGAGACTTGGGGGAACACTGGGTGGAAGGAAATTTGTGGCTCCTCTCTGATTCTAGAACTTTCTGTCACCACAATTTGAGGAAAATGTGTTTTTTTAGCGAAATTTTGAGGTTTGCAAAGGATTCTGGGTAACAGAACCTGGTCAGAGCCCCACAAGTCACCCCATCTTGGATTCCCCTAGGTCTCTAGTTTTCAAAAATGCACAGGTTTGGTAGGTTTCCCTAGGTGCCGGCTGAGCTAGAGGCCAAAATCTACAGGTAGGCACTTTGCAAAAAACACCTTTGTTTTCTTTAAAAAAATGTGATGTGTCCACGTTGCGTTTTGGGGCATTTCCTGTCGCGGGCGCTAGGCCTACCCACACAAGTGAGGTATCATTTTTATCGGAAGACTTGGGGGAACACTGGGTGGAAGGAAATTTGTGGCTCCTCTCTGATTCCAGAACTTTCAGTCACCAAAATTTGAGGAAAATGTGTTTTTTTAGCCAAATTATGAGGTTTGCAAAGGATTCTGGGTAACAGAACCTGGTCAGAGCCCCACAAGTCACCCCATCTTGGATTCCCCTAGGTCTCTAGTTTTCAAAAATGCACAGGTTTGGTAGGTTTCCCTAGGTGCCGGCTGAGCTAGAGGCCAAAATCTACAGGTAGGCAATTTGCAAAAAACACATTTGTTTTCTTTTAAAAAATGTGATGTGTCCACGTTGCGTTTTGGGGCATTTCCTGTCGCGGGCGCTAGGCCTACCCACACAAGTGAGGTACCATTTTTATCGGGAGACTTGGGGGAACACTGGGTGGAAGGAAATTTGTGGCTCCTCTCTGATTCCAGAACTTTCTGTCACCACAATTTGAGGAAAATGTGTTTTTTTAGCCAAATTATGAGGTTTGCAAAGGATTCTGGGTAACAGAACCTGGTCAGAGCCCCACAAGTCACCCCATCTTGGATTCCCCTAGGTCTCTAGTTTTAAAAAATGCACAGGTTTGGTAGGTTTCCCTAGGTGCCGGCTGAGCTAGAGGCCAAAATCTACAGGTAGGCACTTTGCAAAAAACACCTTTGTTTTCTTTCAAAAAATGTGATGTGTCCACGTTGCGTTTTGGGGCATTTCCTGTCGTGGGCGCTAGGCCTATGCACACAAGTGAGGTATCATTTTTATCGGGAGACTTGGGGGAACACTGGGTGGAAGGAAATTTGTGGCTCCTCTCTGATTCCAGAACTTTCTGTCACCAAAATTTGAGGAAAATGTGTTTTTTTAGCCAAATTATGAGGTTTGCAAAGGATTCTGGGTAACAGAACCTGGTCAGAGCCCCACAAGTCACCCCATCTTGGATTCACCTAGGTCTCTAGTTTTCAAAAATGCACAGGTTTGGTAGGTTTCCCTAGGTGCCGGCTGAGCTAGAGGCTAAAATCTACAGGTAAGCAGTTTGCAAAAAACAACTCTGTCTTCTTTTAAAAAATGTCATGTGTCCACGTTGCCTTTTGGGGCATTTCCTGTCGCAGGCGCTAGGCCTACCCACACAAGTGAGGTACCATTTTTATCGGGAGACTTGGGGGAACACTGGGTGGAAGGAAATTTGTGGCTCCTCTCTGATTCCAGAACTTTCTGTCACCACAATTTGAGGAAAATGTGTTTTTTTAGCCAAATTATGAGGTTTGCAAAGGATTCTGGGTAACAGAACCTGGTCAGAGCCCCACAAGTCACCCCATCTTGGATTCCCCTAGGTCTCTAGTTTTAAAAAATGGACAGGTTTGGTAGGTTTCCCTAGGTGCCGGCTGAGCTAGAGGCCAAAATCTACAGGTAGGCACTTTGCAAAAAACACCTCTGTTTTCTTTAAAAAAATGTGATGTGTCCACGTTGCGTTTTGGGGCATTTTCTGTCGTGGGCACTAGGCCTACCCACACAAGTGAGGTATCGTTTTTATCGGGAGACTTGGGGGGACGCTGGGTGGAAGGAAATTTGTGGCTCCTCTCAGATTCCAGAACTTTCTGTCACCGAAATGTGAGGAAAATATGTTTTTTTAGCGAAATTTTGAGGTTTGCAAAGGATTCTGGGTAACACAACCTGGTCAGAGCCCCAGAAGTCGCCCCATCTTGGATTCCCCTAGGTCTCTAGTTTTCAAAAATGCACAGGTTTGGTAGGTTTCCCTAGGTGCCGGCTGAGCTAGAGGCCAAAATCTACAGGTAAGCACTTTGCAAAAAACACCTCTGTTTTCTTTCAAAAAATGTGATGTGTCCACGTTGCATTTTGGGGCATTTCCTGTCGCAGGCGCTAGGCCTACCCACACAAGTGAGGTATCATTTTTATCGGGAGACTTGGGGGAACGCTGGGTGGGAGGAAATTTGTGGCTCCTCTCTGATTCCAGAACTTTCTGTCACCAAAATGTGAGGAACATTTGTTTTTTTAGCTACGTTTTGAGGTTTGCAAAGGATTCTGGGTAACAGAACCTGGTCAGAGCCCCACAAGTCACCCCATCTTGGATTCCCCTAGGTCTCTAGTTTTAAAAAATGGACAGGTTTGGTAGGTTTCCCTAGGTGCCGGCTGAGCTAGAGGCCAAAATCTACAGGTAGGCACTTTGCAAAAAACACCTCTGTTTTCTTTAAAAAAATGTGATGTGTCCATGTTGCGTTTTGGGGCATTTCCTGTCGTGGGCACTAGGCCTACCCACAAAAGTGAGGTATCGTTTTTATCGGGAGACTTGGGGGGACGCTGGGTGGAAGGAAATTTGTGGCTCCTCTCTGATTCCAGAACTTTCTCTCACCACAATTTGAGGAAAATGTGTTTTTTTAGCCAAGTTTTGAGGTTTGCAAAGGATTCTGGGTAACAGAACCTGGTCAGAGCCCCACAAGTCACCCCATCTTGGATTCCCCTAGGTCTCTAGTTTTAAAAAATGCACAGGTTTGGTAGGTTTCCCTAGGTGCCGGCTGAGCTAGATGCCAAAATCTACAGATAGGCACTTTGCAAAAAACACCTTTGTTTTCTTTAAAAAAATGTGATGTGTCGACGTTGCGTTTTGGGGCATTTCCTGTCGCGGGCGCTAGGCCTACCCACACAAGTGAGGTATCATTTTTATCGGGAGACTTGGGGGGACGCTGGGTGGGCGGAAATTTGTGGCTCCTCTCTGATTCCAGAACTTTCTGTCACCAAAATTTGAGGAAAATGTGTTTTTTTAGCCAAATTATGAGGTTTGCAAAGGATTCTGGGTAACAGAACCTGGTCAGAGCCCCACAAGTCACCCCATCTTGGATTCACCTAGGTCTCTAGTTTTCAAAAATGCACAGGTTTGGTAGGTTTCCCTAGGTGCCGGCTGAGCTAGAGGCTAAAATCTACAAGTAAGCAGTTTGCAAAAAACACCTCTGTCTTCTTTTAAAAAATGTCATGTGTCCACGTTGCCTTTTGGGGCATTTCCTGTCGCAGGCGCTAGGCCTACCCACACAAGTGAGGTACCATTTTTATCGGGAGACTTGGGGGAACACTGGGTGGAAGGAAATTTGTGGCTCCTCTCTGATTCCAGAACTTTCTGTCACCACAATTTGAGGAAAATGTGTTTTTTTAGCCAAATTATGAGGTTTGCAAAGGATTCTGGGTAACAGAACCTGGTCAGATCCCCACAAGTCACCCCATCTTGGATTCCTCTAGGTCTCTAGTTTTAAAAAATGGACAGGTTTGGTAGGTTTCCCTAGGTGCCGGCTGAGCTAGAGGCCAAAATCTACAGGTAGGCACTTTGCAAAAAACACCTCTGTTTTCTTTAAAAAAATGTGATGTGTCCACGTTGCGTTTTGGGGCATTTTCTGTCGTGGGCACTAGGCCTACCCACACAAGTGAGGTATCGTTTTTATCGGGAGACTTGGGGGGACGCTGGGTGGAAGGAAATTTGTGGCTCCTCTCAGATTCCAGAACTTTCTGTCACCGAAATGTGAGGAAAATATGTTTTTTTAGCGAAATTTTGAGGTTTGCAAAGGATTCTGGGTAACAGAACCTGGTCAGAGCCCCACAAGTCACCCCATCTTGGATTCCCCTAGGTCTCTAGTTTTCAAAAATGCACAGGTTTGGTAGGTTTCCCTAGGTGCCGGCTGAGCTAGAGGCCAAATCTACAGGTAAGCACTTTGCAAAAAACACCTCTGTTTTCTTTCAAAAAATGTGATGTGTCCACGTTGCATTTTGGGGCATTTCCTGTCGCAGGCGCTAGGCCTACCCACACAAGTGAGGTATCATTTTTATCGGGAGACTTGGGGGAACGCTGGGTGGGAGGAAATTTGTGGCTCCTCTCTGATTCCAGAACTTTC
Source organism: Pleurodeles waltl (assembly GCF_031143425.1). Classification (NCBI taxonomy): domain Eukaryota; kingdom Metazoa; phylum Chordata; class Amphibia; order Caudata; family Salamandridae; genus Pleurodeles; species Pleurodeles waltl. The sequence goes on from NC_090437.1 coordinate 544,753,185, forward strand.
TGTCACCAAAATGTGAGGAACATTTGTTTTTTTAGCCACGTTTTGAGGTTTGCAAAGGATTCTGGGTAACAGAACCTGGTCAGAGCCCCACAAGTCACCCCATCTTGGATTCCCCTAGGTCTCTAGTTTTAAAAAATGGACAGGTTTGGTAGGTTTCCCTAGGTGCCGGCTGAGCTAGAGGCCAAAATCTACAGGTAGGCACTTTGCAAAAAACACCTCTGTTTTCTTTAAAAAAATGTGATGTGTCCATGTTGCGTTTTGGGGCATTTCCTGTTGTGGGCACTAGGCCTACCCACACAAGTGAGGTATCGTTTTTATCGGGAGACTTGGGGGGACGCTGGGTGGAAGGAAATTTGTGGCTCCTCTCTGATTCCAGAACTTTCTCTCACCACAATTTGAGGAAAATGTGTTTTTTTAGCCAAGTTTTGAGGTTTGCAAAGGATTCTGGGTAACAGAACCTGGTCAGAGCCCCACAAGTCACCCCATCTTGGATTCCCCTAGGTCTCTAGTTTTAAAAAATGCACAGGTTTGGTAGGTTTCCCTAGGTGCCGGCTGAGCTAGAGGCCAAAATCTACAGGTAGGCACTTTGCAAAAAACACCTCTGTTTTCTTTAAAAAAATGTGATGTGTCCACGTTGCGTTTTGGGGCATTTTCTGTCGTGGGCACTAGGCCTACCCACACAAGTGAGGTATCGTTTTTATCGGGAGACTTGGGGGGACGCTGGGTGGAAGGAAATTTGTGGCTCCTCTCAGATTCCAGAACTTTCTGTCACCGAAATGTGAGGAAAATATGTTTTTTTAGCGAAATTTTGAGGTTTGCAAAGGATTCTGGGTAACAGAACCTGGTCAGAGCCCCACAAGTCACCCCATCTTGGATTCCCCTAGGTCTCTAGTTTTCAAAAATGCACAGGTTTGGTAGGTTTCCCTAGGTGCCGGCTGAGCTAGAGGCCAAAATCTACAGGTAGGCACTTTGCAAAAAACACCTCTGTTTTCTTTAAAAAAATGTGATGTGTCCACGTTGCGTTTTGGGGCATTTTCTGTCGTGGGCACTAGGCCTACCCACACAAGTGAGGTATCGTTTTTATCGGGAGACTTGGGGGGACGCTGGGTGGAAGGAAATTTGTGGCTCCTCTCAGATTCCAGAACTTTCTGTCACCGAAATGTGAGGAAAATATGTTTTTTTAGCGAAATTTTGAGGTTTGCAAAGGATTCTGGGTAACAGAACCTGGTCAGAGCCCCACAAGTCACCCCATCTTGGATTCCCCTAGGTCTCTAGTTTTCAAAAATGCACAGGTTTGGTAGGTTTCCCTAGGTGCCGGCTGAGCTAGAGGCCAAAATCTACAGGTAAGCACTTTGCAAAAAACACCTCTGTTTTCTTTCAAAAAATGTGATGTGTCCACGTTGCATTTTGGGGCATTTCCTGTCGCAGGCGCTAGGCCTACCCACACAAGTGAGGTATCATTTTTATCGGGAGACTTGGGGGAACGCTGGGTGGGAGGAAATTTGTGGCTCCTCTCTGATTCCAGAACTTTCTGTCACCAAAATGTGAGGAACATTTGTTTTTTTAGCCACGTTTTGAGGTTTGCAAAGGATTCTGGGTAACAGAACCTGGTCAGAGCCCCACAAGTCACCCCATCTTGGATTCCCCTAGGTCTCTAGTTTTAAAAAATGGACAGGTTTGGTAGGTTTCCCTAGGTGCCGGCTGAGCTAGAGGCCAAAATCTACAGGTAGGCACTTTGCAAAAAACACCTCTGTTTTCTTTAAAAAAATGTGATGTGTCCATGTTGCGTTTTGGGGCATTTCCTGTTGTGGGCACTAGGCCTACCCACACAAGTGAGGTATCGTTTTTATCGGGAGACTTGGGGGGACGCTGGGTGGAAGGAAATTTGTGGCTCCTCTCTGATTCCAGAACTTTCTCTCACCACAATTTGAGGAAAATGTGTTTTTTTAGCCAAGTTTTGAGGTTTGCAAAGGATTCTGGGTAACAGAACCTGGTCAGAGCCCCACAAGTCACCCCATCTTGGATTCCCCTAGGTCTCTAGTTTTAAAAAATGCACAGGTTTGGTAGGTTTCCCTAGGTGCCGGCTGAGCTAGAGGCCAAAATCTACAGGTAGGCACTTTGCAAAAAACACCTTTGTTTTCTTTCAAAAAATGTGATGTGTCGACGTTGCGTTTTGGGGCATTTCCTGTCGCGGGCGCTAGGCCTACCCACACAAGTGAGTTATCATTTTTATCGGGAGACTTGGGGGAACACTGGGTGGAAGGAAATTTGTGGCTCCTCTCTGATTCTAGAACTTTCTGTCACCACAATTTGAGGAAAATGTGTTTTTTTAGCGAAATTTTGAGGTTTGCAAAGGATTCTGGGTAACAGAACCTGGTCAGAGCCCCACAAGTCACCCCATCTTGGATTCCCCTACGTCTCTAGTTTTCAAAAATGCACAGGTTTGGTAGGTTTCCCTAGGTGCCGGCTGAGCTAGAGGCCAAAATCTACAGGTAGGCACTTTGCAAAAAACACCTTTGTTTTCTTTAAAAAAATGTGATGTGTCCACGTTGCGTTTTGGGGCATTTCCTGTCGCGGGCGCTAGGCCTACCCACACAAGTGAGGTATCATTTTTATCGTAAGACTTGGGGGAACACTGGGTGGAAGGAAATTTGTGGCTCCTCTCTGATTCCAGAACTTTCTGTCACCAAAATTTGAGGAAAATGTGTTTTTTTAGCCAAATTATGAGGTTTGCAAAGGATTCTGGGTAACGGAACCTGGTCAGAGCCCCAAAAGTCACCCCATCTTGGATTCCCCTAGGTCTCTAGTTTTAAAAAATGCACAGGTTTCGTAGGTTTCCCTAGGTGCCGGCTGAGCTAGAGGCTAAAATCTACAGGTAAGCACTTTGCAAAAAACACCTCTGTTTTCTTTTAAAAAATGTGATGTGTCCACGTTGCGTTTTGGGGCATTTCCTGTCGCGGGCGCTAGGCCTACCCACACAAGTGAGGTATTGTTTTTATCGGGAGACTTGGGGGGACGGTGGGTGGAAGGAAATTTGTGGCTCCTCTCTGATTCCAGAACTTTCTCTCACCACAATTTGAGGAAAATGTGTTTTTTTAGCCAAGTTTTGAGGTTTGCAAAGGATTCTGGGTAACAGAACCTGGTCAGAGCCCCACAAGTCACCCCATCTTGGATTCCCCTAGGTCTCTAGTTTTAAAAAATGCACAGGTTTGGTAGGTTTCCCTAGGTGCCGGCTGAGCTAGAGGCCAAAATCTACAGGTAGGCACTTTGCAAAAAACACCTCTGTTTTCTTTAAAAAAATGTGATGTGTCCACGTTGCGTTTTGGGGCATTTTCTGTTGTGGGCACTAGGCCTACCCACACAAGTGAGGTATCGTTTTTATCGGGAGACTTGGGGGGACGCTGGGTGGAAGGAAATTTGTGGCTCCTCTCAGATTCCAGAACTTTCTGTCACCGAAATGTGAGGAAAATATGTTTTTTTAGCGAAATTTTGAGGTTTGCAAAGGATTCTGGGTAACAGAACCTGGTCAGAGCCCCACAAGTCACCCCATCTTGGATTCCCCTAGGTCTCTAGTTTTCAAAAATGCACAGGTTTGGTAGGTTTCCCTAGGTGCCGGCTGAGCTAGAGGCCAAAATCTACAGGTAAGCACTTTGCAAAAAACACCTCTATTTTCTTTCAAAAAATGTGATGTGTCCACGTTGCATTTTGGGGCATTTCCTGTCGCAGGCGCTAGGCCTACCCACACAAGTGAGGTATCATTTTTATCGGGAGACTTGGGGGAACGCTGGGTGGGAGGAAATTTGTGGCTCCTCTCTGATTCCAGAACTTTCTGTCACCAAAATGTGAGGAACATTTGTTTTTTTAGCCACGTTTTGAGGTTTGCAAAGGATTCTGGGTAACAGAACCTGGTCAGAGCCCCACAAGTCACCCCATCTTGGATTCCCCTAGGTCTCTAGTTTTAAAAAATGGACAGGTTTGGTAGGTTTCCCTAGGTGCCGGCTGAGCTAGAGGCCAAAATCTACAGGTAGGCACTTTGCAAAAAACACCTCTGTTTTCTTTAAAAAAATGTGATGTGTCCATGTTGCGTTTTGGGGCATTTCCTGTTGTGGGCACTAGGCCTACCCACACAAGTGAGGTATCGTTTTTATCGGGAGACTTGGGGGGACGCTGGGTGGAAGGAAATTTGTGGCTCCTCTCTGATTCCAGAACTTTCTCTCACCACAATTTGAGGAAAATGTGTTTTTTTAGCCAAGTTTTGAGGTTTGCAAAGGATTCTGGGTAACAGAACCTGGTCAGAGCCCCACAAGTCACCCCATCTTGGATTCCCCTAGGTCTCTAGTTTTAAAAAATGCACAGGTTTGGTAGGTTTCCCTAGGTGCCGGCTGAGCTAGAGGCCAAAATCTACAGGTAGGCACTTTGCAAAAAACACCTTTGTTTTCTTTAAAAAAATGTGATGTGTCGACGTTGCGTTTTGGGGCATTTCCTGTCGCGGGCGCTAGGCCTACCCACACAAGTGAGTTATCATTTTTATCGGGAGACTTGGGGGAACACTGGGTGGAAGGAAATTTGTGGCTCCTCTCTGATTCTAGAACTTTCTGTCACCACAATTTGAGGAAAATGTGTTTTTTTAGCGAAATTTTGAGGTTTGCAAAGGATTCTGGGTAACAGAACCTGGTCAGAGCCCCACAAGTCACCCCATCTTGGATTCCCCTACGTCTCTAGTTTTCAAAAATGCACAGGTTTGGTAGGTTTCCCTAGGTGCCGGCTGAGCTAGAGGCCAAAATCTACAGGTAGGCACTTTGCAAAAAACACCTTTGTTTTCTTTCAAAAAATGTGATGTGTCCACGTTGCGTTTTGGGGCATTTCCTGTCGTGGGCGCTAGGCCTACCCACACAAGTGAGGTATCATTTTTATCGGGAGACTTGGGGGAACACTGGGTGGAAGGAAATTTGTGGCTCCTCTCTGATTCCAGAACTTTCAGTCACCAAAATTTGAGGAAAATGTGTTTTCTTAGCCAAATTATGAGGTTTGCAAAGGATTCTGGGTAACAGAACCTGGTCAGAGCCCCACAAGTCACCCCATCTTGGATTCCCCTAGGTCTCTAGTTTTCAAAAATGCACAGGTTTGGTAGGTTTCCCTAGGTGCCGGCTGAGCTAGAGGCCAAAATCTACAGGTAGGCAATTTGCAAAAAACACATTTGTTTTCTTTTAAAAAATGTGATGTGTCCACGTTGCGTTTTGGGGCATTTCCTGTCGCGGGCGCTAGGCCTACCCACACAAGTGAGGTACCATTTTTATCGGGAGACTTGGGGGAACACTGGGTGGAAGGAAATTTGTGGCTCCTCTCTGATTCCAGAACTTTCTGTCACCACAATTTGAGGAAAATGTGTTTTTTTAGCCAAATTATGAGGTTTGCAAAGGATTCTGGGTAACAGAACCTGGTCAGAGCCCCACAAGTCACCCCATCTTGGATTCCCCTAGGTCTCTAGTTTTAAAAAATGCACAGGTTTGGTAGGTTTCCCTAGGAGCCGGCTGAGCTAGAGGCCAAAATCTACAGGTAGGCACTTTGCAAAAAACACCTTTGTTTTCTTTCAAAAAATGTGATGTGTCCACGTTGCGTTTTGGGGCATTTTCTGTCGTGGGCACTAGGCCTACCCACACAAGTGAGGTATCGTTTTTATCGGGAGACTTGGGGGGACGCTGGGTGGAAGGAAATTTGTGGCTCCTCTCAGATTCCAGAACTTTCTGTCACCGAAATGTGAGGAAAATATGTTTTTTTAGCGAAATTTTGAGGTTTGCAAAGGATTCTGGGTAACAGAACCTGGTCAGAGCCCCACAAGTCACCCCATCTTGGATTCCCCTAGGTCTCTAGTTTTCAAAAATGCACAGGTTTGGTAGGTTTCCCTAGGTGCCGGCTGAGCTAGAGGCCAAAATCTACAGGTAGGCACTTTGCAAAAAACACCTTTGTTTTCTTTAAAAAAATGTGATGTGTCCACGTTGCGTTTTGGGGCATTTCCTGTCGCGGGCGCTAGGCCTACCCACACAAGTGTGGTATCATTTTTATCGGAAGACTTGGGGGAACACTGGGTAGAAGGAAATTTGTGGCTCCTCTCTGATTCCAGAACTTTCTCTCACCACAATTTGAGGAAAATGTGTTTTTTAGCCAAGTTTTGAGGTTTGCAAAGGATTCTGGGTAACAGAACCTGGTCAGAGCCCCACAAGTCACCCCATCTTGGATTCCCCTCGGTCTCTAGTTTTAAAAAATGCACAGGTTTGGTAGGTTTCCCTAGGTGCCGGCTGAGCTAGAGGCCAAAATCTACAGGTAGGCACTTTGCAAAAAACACCTCTGTTTTCTTTCAAAAAATGTGATGTGTCCACGTTGCGTTTTCGGGCATTTCCTGCCGTGGGCACTAGGCCTACCCACACAAGTGAGGTATAATTTTTATCTGGAGACTTGGGGGGACGCTGGGTGGAAGGAAATTTGTGGCTCCTGTCAGATTCCAGAACTTTCTGTCACCGAAATGTGAGGAAAATATGTTTTTTTAGCCAAATTTTGAGGTTTGCAAAGGATTCTGGGTAACAGAACCTGGTCAGAGCCCCACAAGTCACCCCATCTTGGATTCCCCTAGGTCTCTAGTTTTCAAAAATACACAGGTTTGGTAGGTTTCCCTAGGTGCTGGCTCAGCTAGAGGCCAAAATCTACAGGTAGGCACTTTGCAAAAAACACCTTTGTTTTCTTTAAAAAAATGTGATGTGTCCACGTTGCGTTTTGGGGCATTTCCTGTCGCGGGCGCTAGGCCTACCCACACAAGTGAGGTATCATTTTTATCGGAAGACTTGGGGGAACACTGGGTGGAAGGAAATTTGTGGCTCCTCTCTGATTCCAGAACTTTCTGTCACCAAAATTTGAGGAAAATGTGTTTTTTTAGCCAAATTATGAGGTTTGCAAAGGATTCTGGGTAACAGAACATGGTCAGAGCCCCACAAGTCACCCCATCTTGGATTTCCCTAGGTTTCTAGTTTTCAAAAATGCACAGGTTTGGTAGGTTTCCATAGGTGCCGGCTGAGCTAGAGGCTAAAATCTACAGGTAAGCACTTTGCAAAAAACACCTCTGTTTTCTTTTAAAAAATGTGATGTGTCCACGTTGCGTTTTGGGGCATTTTCTGTCGCGGGCGCTAGGCCTACCCACACAAGTGAGGTACCATTTTTATCGGGAGACTTGGGGGAACGCTGGGTGGAAGGAAATTCGCGGCTCCTCTCTGATTCCAGAACTTTCTGTAACCAAAATGTGAGGAAAATTTGTTTTTTTAGCCAAGTTTTGAGGTTTGCAAAGGATTCTGGGTAACAGAACCTGGTCAGAGCCCCACAAGTCACCCCATCTTGGATTCCCCTAGGTCTCTAGTTTTAAAAAATGTACAGGTTTGGTAGGTTTTCCTAGGTGCCGGCTGAGCTAGAGGCCAAAATCTACAGGTAGGCACTTTGCAAAAAACACCTTTGTTTTCTTTAAAAAAATGTGATGTGTCCACGTTGCGTTTTGGGGCATTTCCTGTCGCGGGCGCTAGGCCTACCCACACAAGTGAGGTATCATTTTTATAGGGATTCTTGGGGGAACGCTGGGTGGAAGGAAATGTGTGGCTCCTCTCTGATTCCAGAACTTTCTGTCACCAAAATGTGAGGAAATGTTTTTTTTCTAGCCAAATTTTGAGGTTTGCAAAGGATTCTGGGTAACAGAACCTGGTCAGAGCCCCACAAGTCACCCCATCTTGGATTCCCCTAGGTCTCTAGTTTTAAAAAATGCACAGGTTTGGTAGGTTTCCCTAGGTGCCGGCTGAGCTAGAGGCCAAAATCTACAGGTAGGCACTTTGCAAAAAACACCTTTGTTTTCTTTAAAAAAATGTGATGTGTCGACGTTGCGTTTTGGGGCATTTCCTGTCGCGGGCGCTAGGCCTACCCACACAAGTGAGTTATCATTTTTATCGGGAGACTTGGGGGAACACTGGGTGGAAGGAAATTTGTGGCTCCTCTCTGATTCTAGAACTTTCTGTCACCACAATTTGAGGAAAATGTGTTTTTTTAGCGAAATTTTGAGGTTTGCAAAGGATTCTGGGTAACAGAACCTGGTCAGAGCCCCACAAGTCACCCCATCTTGGATTCCCCTACGTCTCTAGTTTTCAAAAATGCACAGGTTTGGTAGGTTTCCCTAGGTGCCGGCTGAGCTAGAGGCCAAAATCTACAGGTAGGCACTTTGCAAAAAACACCTTTGTTTTCTTTCAAAAAATGTGATGTGTCCACGTTGCGTTTTGGGGCATTTCCTGTCGTGGGCGCTAGGCCTACCCACACAAGTGAGGTATCATTTTTATCGGGAGACTTGGGGGAACACTGGGTGGAAGGAAATTTGTGGCTCCTCTCTGATTCCAGAACTTTCAGTCACCAAAATTTGAGGAAAATGTGTTTTCTTAGCCTAATTATGAGGTTTGCAAAGGATTCTGGGTAACAGAACCTGGTCAGAGCCCCACAAGTCACCCCATCTTGGATTCCCCTAGGTCTCTAGTTTTCAAAAATGCACAGGTTTGGTAGGTTTCCCTAGGTGCCGGCTGAGCTAGAGGCCAAAATCTACAGGTAGGCAATTTGCAAAAAACACATTTGTTTTCTTTTAAAAAATGTGATGTGTCCACGTTGCGTTTTGGGGCATTTCCTGTCGCGGGCGCTAGGCCTACCCACACAAGTGAGGTACCATTTTTATCGGGAGACTTGGGGGAACACTGGGTGGAAGGAAATTTGTGGCTCCTCTCTGATTCCAGAACTTTCTGTCACCACAATTTGAGGAAAATGTGTTTTTTTAGCCAAATTATGAGGTTTGCAAAGGATTCTGGGTAACAGAACCTGGTCAGAGCCCCACAAGTCACCCCATCTTGGATTCCCCTAGGTCTCTAGTTTTAAAAAATGCACAGGTTTGGTAGGTTTCCCTAGGAGCCGGCTGAGCTAGAGGCCAAAATCTACAGGTAGGCACTTTGCAAAAAACACCTTTGTTTTCTTTCAAAAAATGTGATGTGTCCACTTTGCGTTTTGGGGCATTTTCTGTCGTGGGCACTAGGCCTACCCACACAAGTGAGGTATCGTTTTTATCGGGAGACTTGGGGGGACGCTGGGTGGAAGGAAATTTGTGGCTCCTCTCAGATTCCAGAACTTTCTGTCACCGAAATGTGAGGAAAATATGTTTTTTTAGCGAAATTTTGAGGTTTGCAAAGGATTCTGGGTAACAGAACCTGGTCAGAGCCCCACAAGTCACCCCATCTTGGATTCCCCTAGGTCTCTAGTTTTAAAAAATGGACAGGTTTGGTAGGTTTCCCTAGGTGCCGGCTGAGCTAGAGGCCAAAATCTACAGGTAGGCACTTTGCAAAAAACACCTTTGTTTTCTTTAAAAAAATGTGATGTGTCCACGTTGCGTTTTGCGGCATTTCCTGTCGCGGGCGCTAGGCCTACCCACACAAGTGTGGTATCATTTTTATCGGAAGACTTGGGGGAACACTGGGTAGAAGGAAATTTGTGGCTCCTCTCTGATTCCAGAACTTTCTCTCACCACAATTTGAGGAAAATGTGTTTTTTAGCCAAGTTTTGAGGTTTGCAAAGGATTCTGGGTAACAGAACCTGGTCAGAGCCCCACAAGTCACCCCATCTTGGATTCCCCTCGGTCTCTAGTTTTAAAAAATGCACAGGTTTGGTAGGTTTCCCTAGTTGCCGGCTGAGCTAGAGGCCAAAATCTACAGGTAGGCACTTTGCAAAAAACACCTCTGTTTTCTTTCAAAAAATGTGATGTGTCCACGTTGCGTTTTCGGGCATTTCCTGCCGTGGGCACTAGGCCTACCCACACAAGTGAGGTATAATTTTTATCTGGAGACTTGGGGGGACGCTGGGTGGAAGGAAATTTGTGGCTCCTGTCAGATTCCAGAACTTTCTGTCACCGAAATGTGAGGAAAATATGTTTTTTTAGCCAAATTTTGAGGTTTGCAAAGGATTCTGGGTAACAGAACCTGGTCAGAGCCCCACAAGTCACCCCATCTTGGATTCCCCTAGGTCTCTAGTTTTCAAAAATACACAGGTTTGGTAGGTTTCCCTAGGTGCTGGCTCAGCTAGAGGCCAAAATCTACAGGTAGGCACTTTGCAAAAAACACCTTTGTTTTCTTTAAAAAAATGTGATGTGTCCACGTTGCGTTTTGGGGCATTTCCTGTCGCGGGCGCTAGGCCTACCCACACAAGTGAGGTATCATTTTTATCGGAAGACTTGGGGGAACACTGGGTGGAAGGAAATTTGTGGCTTCTCTCTGATTCCAGAACTTTCTGTCACCAAAATTTGAGGAAAATGTGTTTTTTTAGCCAAATTATGAGGTTTGCAAAGGATTCTGGGTAACAGAACCTGGTCAGAGCCCCACAAGTCACCCCATCTTGGATTTCCCTAGGTTTCTAGTTTTCAAAAATGCACAGGTTTGGTAGGTTTCCATAGGTGCCGGCTGAGCTAGAGGCTAAAATCTACAGGTAAGCACTTTGCAAAAAACACCTCTGTTTTCTTTTAAAAAATGTGATGTGTCCACGTTGCGTTTTGGGGCATTTTCTGTCGCGGGCGCTAGGCCTACCCACACAAGTGAGGTACCATTTTTATCGGGAGACTTGGGGGAACGCTGGGTGGAAGGAAATTCGCGGCTCCTCTCTGATTCCAGAACTTTCTGTAACCAAAATGTGAGGAAAATTTGTTTTTTTAGCCAAGTTTTGAGGTTTGCAAAGGATTCTGGGTAACAGAACCTGGTCAGAGCCCCACAAGTCACCCCATCTTGGATTCCCCTAGGTCTCTAGTTTTAAAAAATGTACAGGTTTGGTAGGTTTTCCTAGGTGCCGGCTGAGCTAGAGGCCAAAATCTACAGGTAGGCACTTTGCAAAAAACACCTTTGTTTTCTTTAAAAAAATGTGATGTGTCCACGTTGCGTTTTGGGGCATTTCCTGTCGCGGGCGCTAGGCCTACCCACACAAGTGAGGTATCATTTTTATAGGGATTCTTGGGGGAACGCTGGGTGGAAGGAAATGTGTGGCTCCTCTCTGATTCCAGAACTTTCTGTCACCAAAATGTGAGGAAATGTTTTTTTTCTAGCCAAATTTTGAGGTTTGCAAAGGATTCTGGGTAACAGAACCTGGTCAGAGCCCCACAAGTCACCCCATCTTGGATTCCCCTAGGTCTCTAGTTTTCAAAAATGCACAGGTTTGGTAGGTTTCCCTAGGTGCCGGCTGAGCTAGAGGCCAAAATCTACAGGTAGGCACTTTGCAAAAAACACCTTTGTTTTCTTTAAAAAAATGTGATGTGTCCACGTTGCGTTTTGGGGCATTTCCTGTCGCGGGCGCTAGGCCTACCCACACAAGTGAGGTATCATTTTTATCGGGAGACTTGGGGGAACACTGGATGGAAGGAAATTTGTGGCTCCTCTCTCATTCAAGAACTTTCTCTCACCACAATTTGAGGAAAATGTGTTTTTTTAGCCAAGTTTTGAGGTTTGCAAAGGATTCTGGGTAACAGAACCTGGTCAGAGCCCCACAAGTCACCACATCTTGGATTCCCCTAGGTCTCTAGTTTTCAAAAATGTACAGGTTTGGTAGGTTTCCCTAGGTGCCGGCTGAGCTAGAGGCCAAAATCTACAGGTAGGCACTTTGCAAAAAACACCTCTGTTTACTTTAAAAAAATGTGATGTGTCCACGTTGCGTTTTGGGGCATTTCCTGTCGTGGGCACTAGGCCTACCCACACAAGTGAGGTATAATTTTTATCGGGAGACTTGGGGGGACGCTGGGTGGAAGGAAATTTGTGGCTCCTGTCAGATTCCAGAACTTTCTGTCACCGAAATGTGAGGAAAATATGTTTTTTTAGCCAAATTTTGAGGTTTGCAAAGGATTCTGGGTAACAGAACCTGGTCAGAGCCCCACAAGTCACCCCATCTTGGATTCCCCTAGGTCTCTAGTTTTACAAAATGCACAGGTTTGGTAGGTTTCCCTAGGTGCCGGCTGAGCTAGAGGCCAAAATCTACAGGTAGGCACTTTGCAAAACACACCTTTGTTTTCTTTCAAAAAATGTGATGTGTCCACGTTGCGTTTTGGGGCATTTCCTGTCGTGGGCGCTAGGCCTACCCACACAAGTGAGGTATCATTTTTATCGGGAGACTTAAGGGAACACTGGGTGGAAGGAAATTTGTGGCTCCTCTCTGATTCCAGAACTTTCTGTCACCAAAATTTGAGGAAAATTTGTTTTTTTAGCCAAATTATGAGGTTTGCAAAGGATTCTGGGTAACAGAACCTGGTCAGAGCCCCAAAAGTCACCCCATCTTGGATTCCCCTAGGTCTCTAGTTTTCAAAAATGCACAGGTTTGGTAGGTTTCCCTAGGTGCCGGCTGAGCTAGAGGCTAAAATCTACAGGTAAGCACTTTGCAAAAAACACCTCTGTTTTCTTTTAAAAAATGTGATGTGTCCACATTGCGTTTTGGGGCATTTCCTGTCGCGGGCGCTAGGTCTACCCACACAAGTGAGGTACCATTTTTATCGGGAGACTTGGGGGAACGCTGGGTGGAAGGAAATTTGTGGCTCCTCTCTGATTCCAGAACTTTCTGTCACCAAAATGTGAGGAAAATTTGTTTTTTTAGCCAAGTTTTGAGGTTTGCAAAGGATTCTGGGTAACAGAACCTGGTCAGAGCCCCACAAGTCACCACATCTTGGATTCCCCTGGGTCTCTAGTTTTCAAAAATGTACAGGTTTGGTAGGTTTCCCTAGGTGCCGGCTGAGCTAGAGGCCAAAATCTACAGGTAGGCACTTTGCAAAAAACACCTCTGTTTTCTTTCAAAAAATGTGATGTGTCCACGTTGCGTTTTCGGGCATTTCCTGCCGTGGGCACTAGGCCTACCCACACAAGTGAGGTATAATTTTTATCTGGAGACTTGGGGGGACGCTGGGTGGAAGGAAATTTGTGGCTCCTGTCAGATTCCAGAACTTTCTGTCACCGAAATGTGAGGAAAATATGTTTTTTTAGCCAAATTTTGAGGTTTGCAAAGGATTCTGGGTAACAGAACCTGGTCAGAGCCCCACAAGTCACCCCATCTTGGATTCCCCTAGGTCTCTAGTTTTCAAAAATACACAGGTTTGGTAGGTTCCCCTAGGTGCTGGCTCAGCTAGAGGCCAAAATCTACAGGTAAGCACTTTGCAAAAAACACCTTTTTTTTCTTTCAGAAAATGTGATGTGTCCACGTTGCGTTTTGGGGCATTTCCTGTCGCAGGCGCTAGGCCTACCCACACAAGTGAGGTATCATTTTTATCGGGAGACTTGGGGGAACGCTGGGTGGAAGGAAATTTGTGGCTCCTCTCTGATTCCAGAACTTTCTGTCATCAAAATGTGAGAAAATGTTTTTTTTTTATCCAAATTTTGAGGTTTGCAAAGGATTCTGGGTAACAGAACCTGGTTAGAGCCCCACAAGTCACCCCATCTTGGATCCCCCTAGGTCTCTAGTTTTCAAAAATGCACAGGTTTGTTTGGTTATCCTAGGTGCCGGCTGAGCTAGAGGCTAAAATCTACAGGGACATGGACGTGGACACATCACATTTTTTAAAAGAAAACAGAGGTGTTTTTTGCAAAGTGCTTACTTTGCAAAAAACACCTCTGTTTTCTTTTAAAAAATGTGATGTGTCCACGTTGCGTTTTGAGGCATTTCCTGTCGCGGGCGCTAGGCCTACCCACACAAGTGAGGTACCATTTTTATGGGGAGACTTGGGGGAACGCTGGGTGGAAGGAAATTTGTGGCTCCTCTCTGATTCCAGAACTTTCTGTCACCAAAATGTGAGGAAAATTTGTTTTTTTAACAAGTTTTGAGGTTTGCAAAGGATTCTGGGTAACAGAACCTGGTCAGAGCCCCACAAGTCACCCCATCTTGGATTTCCCTAGGTCTCTAGTTTTCAAAAATGCACAGGTTTGGCAGGTTTCCCTAGGTGCCGGCTGAGCTAGAGGCCAAAATCTACAGGTAGGCACTTTGCAAAAAACACCTTTGTTTTCTTTAAAAAAATGAGATGTGTCCACGTTGCGTTTTGGGGCATTTCCTTTCGCGGGCGCTAGGCCTACCCACACAAGTGAGGTACCATTTTTATCGTGAGACTTGGGGGAACGCTGGGTGGAAGGAAATTTGTGGCTCCTCTCTGATTCCAGAACTTTCTGTCACCAAAATGTGAGGAAAATTTGTTTTTTTTGCCAAGTTTTGAGGTTTGCAAAGGATTCTGGGTAACAGAACCTGGTCAGAGCCCCACAAGTCACCGCATCTTGGATTCCCCTAGGTCTCTAGTTTTCAAAAATGTACAGGTTTGGTAGGTTTCCCTAGGTGCCGGCTGAGCTAGAGGCCAAAATCTACTTCTAGGCACTTTGCAAAAAACACCTTTGTTTTCTTTCAAAAAATGTGATGTGTCCACGTTGCGTTTTGGGGCATATCCTGTCGCGGGCGCTAGGCCTACCCACACAAGTGAGGTATCATTTTTATCGGGATTCTTGGGGGAACGCTGGGTGGAAGGAAATTTGTGGATCCTCTCTGATTCCAGAACTTTCTGTCACCAAAATGTGGTGAAATGTTTTTTTTCTAGCCAAATTGTGAGGTTTGCAAAGGATTCTGGGTAACAGAACCTGGTCAGAGCCCCACAAGTCACCCCGTCTTGGATTCCCCTAGGTCTCTAGTTTAAAATAATGCACAGGTTTGGTAGGTTTCCCTAGGTGCCGGCTGAGCTAGAGGCCAAAATCTACAGGTTGGCACTTTGCAAAAAACACCTTTGTTTTCTTTCAAAAAATGTGATGTGTCCACGTTGCGTTTTGGGGCATTTCCTGTCGCGGGCGCTAGGCCTACCCACACAAGTGAGGTATCATTTTTATCGGGAGACTTGGGTGAACACTGGGTGGAAGGAAATTTGTGGCTCCTCTCTGATTCCAGAACTTTCTGTCACCAAAATTTGAGGAAAATTTGTTTTTTTAGCCAAATAATGAGGTTTGCAAAGGATTCTGGGTAACAGAACCTGGTCAAAGCCCCACAAGTCACCCCATCTTGGATTTCCCTAGGTCTCTAGTTTTAAAAAATGCACAGGTTTGGTAGGTTTCCCTAGGTGCCGGCTGAGCTAGAGGCCAAAATCTACAGGTAAGCACTTTGCAAAAAACACCTCTGTTTTCTTTAAAAAAATGTGATGTGTCCACGTTGCGTTTTGGGGCATTTCCTGTCGCAGGCGCTAGGCCTACCCACACAAGTGAGGTATCATTTTTATCGGGAGACTTGGGGGAACGCTGGGTGGGAGGAAATTTGTGGCTCCTCTCTGATTCCAGAACTTTCTGTCACCAAAATGTGAGGAACATTTGTTTTTTTAGCCACGTTTTGAGGTTTACAAAGGATTGTGGGTAACAGAACCAGGTCAGAGCCCCACAAGTCACACCATCTTTGATTCCCCTAGGTCTCTAGTTTTAAAAAATTGACAGGTTTGGTAGGTTTCCCTAGGTGCCGGCTGAGCTAGAGGCCAAAATCTACAGGTAGGCACTTTGCAAAAAACACCTCTGTTTTCTTTAAAAAAATGTGATGTGTCCATGTTGCGTTTTGGGGCATTTCCTGTCGTGGGCACTAGGCCTACCCACACAAGTGAGGTATCATTTTTATCGGGAGGCTTGGGGGGACGCTGGGTGGAAGGAAATTTGTGGCTCCTCTCAGATTCCAGAACTTTCTGTCACCGAAATGTGAGGAAAATATGTTTTTTTTGCGAAATTTTGAGGTTTGCAAAGGATTCTGGGTAACAGAACCTGGTCAGAGCCCCACAAGTCACCCCATCTTCGATTCCCCTAGGTCTCTAGTTTTCAAAAATGCACAGGTTTGGTAGTTTTCCCTAGGTGCCGGCTGAGCTAGAGGCCAAAATCTACAGGTAGGCACTTTGCAAAAAACACCTTTGTTTTCTTTAAAAAAATGTGATGTGTCCACGTTGCGTTTTGGGGCATTTCCTGTCGCGGGCGCTAGGCCTACCCACACAAGTGAGGTATCATTTTTATCGGGAGACTTGGGGGAACACTGGGTGGAAGGAAATTTGTGGCTCCTCTCTGATTCTAGAACTTTCTGTCACCACAATTTGAGGAAAATGTGTTTTTTTAGCGAAATTTTGAGGTTTGCAAAGGATTCTGGGTAACAGAACCTGGTCAGAGCCCCAAAAGTCACCCCATCTTGGATTCCCCTAGGTCTCTAGTTTTCAAAAATGCACAGGTTTGGTAGGTTTCCCTAGGTGCCGGCTGAGCTAGAGGCCAAAATCTACAGGTAGGCACTTTGCAAAAAACACCTTTGTTTTCTTTAAAAAAATGTGATGTGTCCACGTTGCGTTTTGGGGCATTTCCTGTCGCGGGCGCTAGGCCTACCCACACAAGTGAGGTATCATTTTTATCGGAAGACTTGGGGGAACACTGGGTGGAAGGAAATTTGTGGCTCCTCTCTGATTCCAGAACTTTCTGTCACCAAATTTTGAGGAAAATCTGTTTTTTTAGCCAAATTATGAGGTTT